>NW_001517099.1:617755-1282924 GCF_000002715.2 Aspergillus clavatus NRRL 1 | reverse complement strand
GGAATAAAGTAAAGATTATGTCTAAGTGGTGCACAAGTCTCTCCATTGTGTGGTATATCCAGAAGCACCTTCGTCGATAATCATTCCACTCCTCTTTATATGTGCAAAGAGCCCCTATCCTCAAAAAGAGAAAAACACAATATCGATGACACATGCACAAGATCACTTAGAGGAGGGCGAGGACACAGGGGAAGGCTTCTTCTCCTCCCCATAAAAGTTGCGGAGAACCTGCTCTACTTCTTTGTAGTCCTTCTTGACTTCGGTCAGGGTCTTCTTAATGTTCTTCAACGAGGTCTCCTCATCGGGCTCGTCGGCCGTGCCAGTCTCGTCTTTACCTGAGCCATAGTGCTGAATCTTCTCACAGTGCTCCTTGACCTTGCTCAGACCCAACGTTGCCGACGATCCCTTCAGGAAATGTCCCAGCGAAGAAAGCTCCTCGAGCTTCTTCTCTTCTCTAAAATGACACTTCAATGTTAATGCAAAACGACTTCCCCCCTAAAAAAAAAAAAAAGTAAAGGTCGGGCCAGCACTTACAAAGCCTTCTCCATCTTCTCGAATGTGGTCTCGGCCTGATCAAAGAATCCATACACAATTCCTTTGCTGAAGTCTCTGTCGTCATCGTCGTCCATCTCCAGGATCTGATCAAAAGTGCTCTGGTCCAGAACCTCGTTCATTTCGACCGCCTTCTTAGGAGGAGGGCTCTCCTTGGGCTATTTAGCGGGGTCAGTGTGATCCATTTATCGCGACAAAGCAAAATAGATACGTACAGTTTCCTCAACGGTCTTGGTGGTAGTTGTAGGTGTCATGGTTGCAAAGAAAAGTGGTGTGTGGTGATGCTAAGCGCTCGTGGTCCAATCACGGATATAAAAGGGATGAAGTGAATGAGAAGGTCTCTGCTGACGTCTTCTGCTTGCTGGCTTAATGCAGTTGGTGTGACTCTGGTGAATGGAGTCTTCAGAAGATCAAAGTTGAAAAATGCAAACAGTGGTCACGATGCTGTCGCAGACTGACTCGGTCTACACTGTGCGGATCTGTTATATCAAGGCATAGGTTAGTTGGCGCTCTTTGGATCCGAAGGCATAAATTACGGCAATATCAAAGTCAGGCGATGCGCGCTTCTGTGCATGGGACTCAACCGCAACGGATGCAGCCCTACGCTGCAAGCACATTACTGGCGAGGGAGGGGGGTCTTTTGACGATCCAGACAGCAAGAACGTATACATAGAGGAAATAGGGTGCAGGGAAATCAAGCGAAATCACCTCGGGTATGGTTTCTTCCCGTGAATTAGCAAGGATCGCAAGTATCGAAGATGAAACTTGGCAGAAACAGGGAGCAATTCACAGGAATGGAGAGCGGGAATAGCTTCGCAAATTACCGCCCCGGGTGGTACATCGGGGTTTTGGCGGAAGGGATGAGGATAGAAGGGATGTTAGGTATGACGGGGTTAAGGGAGTTCGTAGAGTAGGAGAGGTATGGGGCGGGAGGGACAGGAAGTAGCAGTAGCAGTAGTAGTTGTTACTAAAGGAGGGGGCATATTGTGAAGTCGAGGAAGAGAAGAGGAAGAGGAGGAGGGATGACCCGAAATCACCAAATCACACAGACAAGAACAACAGGGCCTAAATGGGAAAGGGTCCACATGGGATGGAAGGGAGAAATGATCATAATCACCAGCAACACCTGATAACCAACAGGGAAGAAGAGAGGCGAAAACAACAGCTGTCTGGATCAGGGGAGTTTGAGGAGGAAGAAGATCATGATCGTGATCATGATACTTGATAGCAGGAATGAACAGGAGGAGGAAGAGGGCCAGTAAGGCGTATGAGTAAACGGGGGCATCCCACCTTTACGGTTGATGACAAAAAAATGATGAGGTTGAAGATGGTCGATGAGCTCAGCTGAAGGGTATATATGATTTGCTGCTACCAAAGCCACCCAGAATACTACAACTAATAATAACAATCAGAAGCAGTCAGTCAGTCAGTCAGTCAGTCAGTGTTCAACAATGACAATCACAATCATAAAAGTTAACAATGGTATAGGATGAGGATGAGAGCCTAAGGAGTAGGGACTCACAGGAAACAACAGACAAAAGCAGAAGGATGAGAGGGAGGCTGATAGATTGATTGAATGGAGTGAGAGGAAAGCCCGACAGTTTCTTAATCTTCTGCCGTTTATTTTTTTTTTTTATTATTTTTCTATTTTTGTTTCTTTTCTTTTTTTCCCTTTTTTTTTTCTCTTTTGGCTCTTTTGCTTCCCTGGCGCGTTTAAGAACGGGGAGTAAAAAAAAAAAAAAAGAACGAACTACGAGAAAGTTGTGGAGGGGCAAAAAGTGGGCGGGGTTTTTTTTCCCGTAGAGCAGCGGAGACAAGAAAGGAAGACGGAAGAGGGAGCCAAGTAGATCAAGATGGACTTACCCGTGGGCTGATACTGACAGAGAATGGAGGTGATCTCTTAAGATTTAAGAGTCTAAGTAGAGAGAACAATCGAGAAAACAAGGCTGCTGGAAGTCCGTGAGGTTCGTGAAGTCGATAGGTTGATACTACTCGACGGTAATAATAATGATAATGATAATCATGTATGGCGGAGGAAAGGTTGATTGAATGTCGCCTTGGGAGATGGCGGGAGAGAATTATTATCAAGACAACCGAGCTACACTTGACTCGCAGTACTAGTGGGAATAGAAAGATGGATACTCCCTTGATAGTCTAGTCGATATCATTTCATTATGTTTCTCCGGAGTAGATTCTCCGTGAGTCGTATACTAATTCTCTATTTTGCAATTCGAGTGTGGCTATGACGCTGGATCTCGTTCTTCTCGAACAATAAATCGAATTTGGAATCCCGACGTCGCTACCGCTAAGAGACAGTGGATGCACATTGAAATCATCGCACCATGACTGACGTAGGAAGCCTGGTTTCCTATTGGAGTTGGGAAGGGGGGGTGTTACCTTGGGTTTATGGTACAGGGGGGAAACTGGTTCCACTTCGACATCATCAGTACTAGTACCTAGGTAGTAGTAGGTGGTAGTCGATAGTTGGTAACTGGTACTGATACTGGTACTGGTACTGGTACGGTCAGTAATGCCCCTCCTTAACCGAGACGAATAGATTAGGAAATGTCGCCTGAACAAAACCAACACCAGGATAGAAGAAGGCAAAGAGACCTGCGGAGACAAGAGGCAGACAGAAAAGTAAGACGGGTGAGATGCACCTTGAGACTCGGGTCCGTTCGTCAAATCAGACCGAAGCCCCCCCCCTTCTCTTCGCCCTCTTGGGAGAAGAAAAAGAGTAACCTAAAGACTGACATCAGAGCCGACACCATCGCACTCCCGCCGGCTGTTCTGGGCCCTCCAGTGACCCAAGGCCAAATATAGTGGAAGAGCGACAATTTCAATTTCTGCCGGTGCTTTGTTTTTTTGCTGCTCCTCAGTCCTCGCCCAGTCACCTTGGTATCTGTTGCTAGCGGCTAGCAATGGCCGACGAGACTAGGACCGGACTGGAGAATCTGTTAGAACTTAAGATAGAACTTAAGAGAGACACGAGATCATTTCTGGGGTTGGGCTGAAAGGAGAAGCGGAGTCGATGGGAGAAGCGATCATTATCAAGAATCAACATTCCAAATGGACGAGAATTGGATCAACTGACTCTTGAGTCTCTGACTCTGAAGCCATCTCCTTCTTATACGGCCACATTGGAAAAGGGTGGCATTGGATCTCAGAATGATGAATCTGGTTAGGTTGGGTGCATCGTGGAGTGCTCAGCAGTGATTGGCTGACTTGGCCCTGGAAGCCAATTCCGACCAATCGTTGCCTGTCAAATGGTTAGAAATGATATCATAGTGGGCCAGCCACCGAGCGCCTATGACGTTAGTGGACCTGTGCCAAGTCTCTGCGAAGCTCAGACCTTGTGTGTCTTCTGTCTGGTAACGAAGCATTTACCCTACGTTCCTAGATTCTAGGTACCTAGGTCCTAGGATCCTCCATGAAATCTCGGGTACGCTGAGTACACTACGGAGGACCACCAGATGGAATACAGCCTATTATCGGAGAAACTCAAACAGACGAGGTAGGGGGTAAGTGAATATCTTGCGATGGAAATGAGAAAATTAAACAAGACCACCACTTCCAAATTCGACCCACTCCGTACTGCGTGGTTCAATGGGGTAACATGGTACGGTCGATTCTCGCTGGCATTATTCGGCCGGTTCTGCAGTAACCCAGCCTTCTGTCCCCAGGACTGACCAAGTCACCGAGAGACTCCATTTACGATCTCTGTATCTTGATTTTTGCACCGCTAGTCCAAATCAAGTCTTTCAATAGTCTCATTCTCCACATCGACTGAACTAACTACCCGACGGAGTACTCTGTAGTAGCAAACTGACTAGGGCATAGAGATGTTACGGATCTGATCCGAAGGCAGACAGTGGGATATGACATCAGACTGTATCGTAATTCAAGCCTTGGTGAAAGGGAAGCTAGCCAATGCTCCATAGTGCATAGCAAACAGCTGACTAGGGCTGAACTGTCAGTGTCAAGAAACTGTCATGTAACTGTCAAATAGTATCAACCGCCTTGATTTATCAACGAATTCACCTGATACGATCTCCGTGCTTGTCACAGATCGGTGTCTATTATTCTTCCTGCTTATCTACAAAGTAGGTAGAAAGGATTGCTGACTAACCACGCTGGTAAAGCATAGTACACCTGACGATCATCATCTGATATGATGACCTTCTAGAAGGAAGCTTCATCCATCTATATCTCTTCCTGATTGATCGAATCCACGTGGATTGCATCCAACATTGAATCGTGAGCCCTTAATGAAAGGTTCTTGGTTGTCTACTGTACCAGTTGCTCCGGCCTAAATCAACCTACTAATCAATTATTCTATCTTATGAGCTGACTGATGCCGAGGATCAAGCTGATATACAGTCTTACATAAGCACTCACTTCCCCAACCAAAAAAAAAAACAATTCAACCAGGCACAACAATCCGGTGATGGACTTTTTCTACTATCCCTCGCATTGACAAGCCATCGCCTGTCAACTCCTGTAGCCTGACCTGTCAATAGGGAGCTTTTTGTCCCTATCCGCTCAAGGAGATCATTTTCCTGTTCAAGTGAGCGCAACCATCACAATGTCCACAACCACCTCCTCCACGGCCCCCCGGCCCTCCGCGTCAAACCTCACGCGTCTCTACCTCCTCGCCTATAATACCATCAGTTTCGGTCTCTGGGCCATCTGCACCGTCCGCGGTGCGATGCTTGCCCTCTCCTTCGCCCCCTCCGGCCACCTCCCCGCCGTGTTCCACCACGTCTATTCCCCGCTGCTCACAACCACCCAATCGCTCGCTTTCCTCGAGGTTCTGCACAGTCTGCTGGGCATCGTGCGTGCGCCCGTTGTCACGACCGCCATGCAGGTCGCCAGCCGGCTGCTGCTGGTCTGGGGTGTGATGTATCTCTTCCATGACCGTGGCGATGGGCAAGGCGGCATTGTTGGCGGGGACTTCCACGAGGCGCTGCCTCAGGGTCCCGGGGCAAAGGTGGGCGATTATGCGTTCATGGGATGCTTGAGCGCGTGGGGAATCACCGAGTGTATCCGGTATGGATTCTTTGCGTTGCAGGTCTGGGGTAGTGGGGTGCCGAGTTGGTGGACTTGGTTGAGGTATTTTTTTCCGCCCCCCCGTCCGGTTGATGTCGGGTTTCTTGGCTGACGATGGTAGATACAACACCTTTTATGTCCTTTATCCCCTGGGCATTAGCAGCGAGTGCGTCATGCTTCTCAAGGCTCTGAAGCCCGCGGCTGAGTGGCATCATCTGTACCGGTGGTTCTTGGTTGCAAACCTGGTGATCTATGTTCCTGGTAAGTTAGTGGTTCGGGGTTGAACAGGGCGTATGCTAATGGCTTAGGCTCGTATATTCTTTACACGCATATGATTGCGCAGAGACGCAAGGTCCTCAAGAAGAAGGGAAGAGCCGCGTAGATGATTGTCGAAGTGGATGTAGATATGGGTATAGATTGACCGAAAGAAGATGCCAGCGCCAGTGCTTGACTCTGTTGATCATTTTTTTCATGCAGTTGTATAATACATAATCATCATAGCGTCTATAATTCTTTCATGATGTCTCGTACCGCCTTGGCAGCAAACTTCTTGCGCTCACCCTCTGGTAACTCAGCGCTCATGTCTGTATTCATTAGACCCGAACCATTTCTGCATGATCAAGACGACATACCTCGAATAGCCTGCATGCGCATCATCAACGCCTCCAGCGAATCGACCTGGAGCCCGTCGTCGTTGTCGTCCTCATCCTCGCCGATCCCATCACCGCCGCGCTCAATCGCCATGCGCAGCCCCAGCATCTCGCGCTCCAGCTCGTTCACCTCAAGATTGAACCCATTCTCCGCGTTCAGGCCCAGCAGCTCCGCCTCGAGATCATCTTCGTCTAGCATGCCAGACTCCTCGCCGTCCGCATCCTCCGCCGCGGCACTCCAATCGTGCGTCTCGAGGATCTCCTTGATGCGACGCATGCCCTGATACTCTGCGCCGTGTTAGCCAGCACCCCAGATCGCGTCCCCCTAGCCCTAGGCAAAGCCAACAATTTGAATGCAAGGGGAAAGAAAGTAAGAACGAACCTCCATATCGATTCCGTCGCTCACTATCCACCCCTTTCGCCTTCGGATCCCACTCCACAACCTCAACCCCCAACGCCCCCATCTCAAACAACTGATCCTCCCACCACCCGACAGAAAACGGCTCGTCGTCGCCCTCTTCGCCCAGATCACCATCCTCCTCCTCCTCCTCCTCCTCCTCCTCACCCTCACGTCCCGTGCCGGCCCCCTGTTTCTCCCCCCCAGACCCAACCAACACCAACACGCCAGGTACATCCCCCACCCCACCCTCCCTCTCCTCCTCAATCAGCCCGCGCACCCGTGCAACCGCCCCAACAAACTCCGTCACGCTCCGCGCCTCCTCCGCATCCCCCGCAGCGTCAAGATTCCGAACGCAAACCACCACCGCGCCAACCGCGTCCCGCACAACCCGCGCCTCGGGGCTGGAGAATTCGCGCGCCCACTGCGCGGCCGTAGATGGCTCGACCTCTGCGCCTGCGTCTGCGTCTGCGTCTACTCCCTCATCCACATCCCCAGCACCACCATCCCCATGATCGTCGTGTGACTGTGATTCTGGCTGTGGTTGTGGCTGTGGTTGTGGCCGCGCGCACGGAACCTCATCCACCCAGATCGGAACGTCGGCGGTATAATACCGGTTTGCGAGACGGAGGGGCGCGTGCGTGGTGTATCCTGCGAACGAGGCGGAGGGGTCTGGGGTTGCGTCTGTGAGGGCGTGGAGGAGGGGGGGGATTGTGGTTGGGGCGTCGCGGGGGTTGGTGAGGATGAGGAGGCGGCGGGGGTTGCGGATGTGGGTTTTGGGGGTGGGGTTGGATTTGGTGGAGGTCGGAGGTGGTGATTCTGTCATTGTGGTTGATGTGGTTAATGCGTTTGGTGTGGTGGAATTGGTGTTGTTGGGTTTTGGTGAGGATGGACTTGAGCTGCTGCTGGTGGTGCTGGATGAGGAGCTTTGGGTTGCGGGGAAATTGGCGGAGATGGAGTTGATTGCAGTGAGAGGGAGAGAGTGATGAAGTACGGTGTAGATGAGATTAGAGGCATTACTATTACTTTTGTAGCTGATGGATATTTTTAAGGTCATATGGCACCTTGGATATCAATTCTGCAGTCCTTGGTTCATATTCAGTCGTCAACCTCCCTGGTGAGTGCCATAGCATCCGATCCTCACCCAACCCCATCGAACACACCACAGGCCAGAGATGACATCTCAGGCATTAAAAACCCCATCCCATCCATGCATAGACCAGAAACCTAACTTGCAGTTCCAGTTTGAACAAATAGAATCACATTTTTTCAATCCCACCGAGTAAACCATAAAAAACAACAACGTAGATAAAAAAAAAAAAAAAAAAAAACGCCAAACGAAAACATCCACCCTCTCAACCCCGTCTCTGGCCCCGAGCCCGCTGCACCGTCGCCTTACCACGCGCCAGACCAACACCTCTACCGCGCTGGCCCCGCGAGCGGAACATGGGCGCGTTCCTAGTAGCGGAGAAATCAGCACACCCGTCATCACTGGTCCTGCCACGAACAATGTTCCCCCTAAAGGGAGGAAGGAAGGAAAAGGGAAGAGGGGAAGAAGACATACCGGAGCATATCCGGGACGATGAAGAACTTGACATGGCTGCCGCGGATGTACACCTGGTCGAGATGCGACACGCGCCCGTCGCGCGCGGTGACTGTGATATCCTTGAGTTGGACGTTCATGTTATCCTCGGCTAGAGTAGAGCGAAGTCAAAAATCAGCGGGTTGTTTTGTTCATATCTTAAGGAGGAGGGGGAGAAGGAGGTGGTGGTGGTGGTCGTCGTCGTCGTTGGGGGAGGGGAGACAAGAGAGATCGTACCCTCCAGGAGCTTGCCGCGGTAGACCACCCCCGAGGTGATTTCGAGGGTTACGACGTGGCCCTGGCGAGAGATTGTTAGTCGGAGAACAGGCAGGGAGGAAGGATTGGTGATGGAAACACACCTGAGCTTCATTCAGAAGCTTGATCGGGATGCCGATTGTGCTGGTTAACTTGCCCATTGTGGAGGTGGTGATACTGATGGGTTGGTTGATGTTACGTGAGGAAGAAAAAAAAAAGCGTTGATGCGATCGAAGCAAGGTCTCGAAGAAGAGAGGGACGGGTAGCAGAATAGCTTGACTGATCCGAGGACGGGTTGAAAGCAATGTCGCGATGTCTTCACAATTGTTATAAAAATCCGGCGAGGAGCTAGCTGAAGCGCGATGGAGGTTCTGGTCCGGCGGAGCTCAGGAAACCCTTTGCCTTGGCGTAGTTGGATTGTGCGGCTCTGCTGTCTTGTCTGTTAGTGTCGATAAAGAATTTCGGGTTATTGCGGCCAAGACACGGAGATCTTCATCTTCATTTTCATCCATTTTCAATTGCCAATTGACTACTCCGTTCTGTACATATTCCAATCACTCTCTATCGACTCGACTACATTCATTAACTCCATCAACACCACAAGCCAAAAGCAAGAGCTACAAAGAAGGAACAATGCAAGGCACACCCAACACCAACCTCCGCGGCTTCAACCACGCCGTGCACACCCTCCTCCGCAACCCCTCGCAATTCCTCCCACACCTGACCATCCCAACCTTTACCTCTCTCCCCGAAAACCTAGGCCCACACCTCAGACCATCACCATCACCATCACCGTCACCGTCACCTTCGCCCTCAGACACCACCGAAAAGCCCCGCACCACACCCACACCCACAATCCGCGCCCTCGTCCTCGACAAAGACAACACCCTCTGCCCCCCGAAAACCACAACCTTCCCGCCGCAAATCCTCACCAAGCTTCACGCGCTTCGCACCTCGCCTACCTCGCCCTTCAACGCCACCACCTCCCCAAACTCCATCCTGATCGTCTCCAACCGCGCCGGCAGCCACCCGGCCTTCGAGGCTGAGGCGCGCGACATCGAAACTCGGCTGGCCGCGCTGCGCATCCCCGTCTTCCGCCTGCCGGCGGGCACCGAGAAGAAACCCTTCTGCGGGCGCGAGGTGGTGGACTGGTTCCGTGAGCGCGGGGTGGTGGCGCGCGCGGACGAGATCGCGGTCGTGGGCGATCGCTTGGGGACGGATGTGTTGATGGCGGCCATGATGGGGTCGTGGAGTGTGTGGTGTCGGGACGGGGTGTATGAGGGGGTGGAGCCTGGGAAGGGGAGGCCTGGGATGAATATTCTTGAGAAGATGGAGGTTTGGATTGAGAAGTATCTGAGGGAGTCGAGGGGGTTGAAGGCGCCCGCGCCGAAGGGTTGGGAGCGTCAGTAGGTTGTTTGGGGGGGGGAATTTTTTTGTATCTTTTAAATTATACTCTTTTCGATACCCCTGTATATCATCTGCATTCTAGATCTTTTCACTTTGAGTCGCGGTGACAATGGAGGACAGGACGCGTCCATCATGTAGGCAATGGTCAAATGAAGTTGAAGTACGTCAATCTACAAAGATACACGAGATACAGATGGTGTCTGCAGTGGATCCAGACTGGAACGAGGCGCTAATGATAAATTCAAGTCAAGGGGCCAATTTGAGTGGGAGACTCGAGCTCAAAACCTCATAAAAGACAAAGTGAAAAATGCAAACAATCCCTATACCCGCCGACCCGGAGTAGAACAAAGACAAAAAATGAAGATCCAACAGATATCGCCCGTTTTCCTCTCACTTCCGGCATAACCACGTTAAATACCCCTGACCGTGTATAGAAGATAAAGAAAAAAAAATAAAAGAATAAAAAGGTCAGGGGCGAAATCGAGAAAAGTAGTATGCTATCAAGATTGGCCAAAAGAATAATGAAATAAACAAAAACAAAAAAGAAAAGAAAAAGGCATTAGGACCAGCCGCAGGATAGAAGGGTATAGATACAAAGGAGCACAACATAAAAGAAACTGAAAACAGGCTGACAGATATCACGAAAAAATGCAATTTTAGTCTGTGGTATCGTCCTTCGAGCACCGGGAGACAACCAACCCGCCTCTTGAGATGTCAAGTAGACGGTGGATGCGCGTATATTCGGAGTAAATTGTTTATACTGCCCGGTGCGTTGAGTGTCTCCATGATGTTGGAGACATAGGGTCAACCCAGTGGTATTGAAGCCCCAGAAAGAAAAATCCAAGTGGAGGGGAGAAAGAAAGCATCAAACAGCAACCGGGAATTGGTGTTCATGATCCCGGAGCCAATGCGTTAGGATCGACTCCTTTCATACCTGAATAGTCGGATGAAAGGAGCGGCGAGGCCTGACCGGATAGGGTTTGCATAGGAAGGTCGAACGTGTCGCCTTCAAGATTTATGGTGGTGGGAACCGAGTAACTCATACCCTGCTTGGAAAACATTCCATTCATGACCATGCCGTCATCGGTGAAGTTGCCCTGTTGCTCGCTCCCCAGTCCGTACATATCTTGCGGAGTATGGGCCAGGTTTGACAGGGGAGGCGAATGCTCCGCAATCATCGGATCCGCGTGGCTAACAGTCGAGTACGGAGAAGCCGTATGTCCCGCCAGATGGGACGAATCCATGGCTGAAGAGACATACGGCAGGGTGAACGACGGTCCCATGTTCGCAGCAACAGGGGTAGACTCGCCGGTTGCACAAGTGGTGAAGAGGGAGGGGCTCGCAAAGTCAGACGGGGAAGTGGTGGTCGCAGCGGACATCGGATGTCCGCGAGGATCAAAGCCGTAGGATGCGGAGGTATCGATGCGCAAATTCATCGCGATCGGGTGTGCCGACTGAGGAATCGGCGCAAATATGTTCGTGTCCGCATTGTGGAAGGGGGCTGAGGTTTGGGACAAATTGTACGAAGGGAAAGGGCTCATCTGCATGGCAGAGAAATCAACCGCAACAGGAACGGAACGACTCCGTTGCCGCTTGTGTCCGCGATTGACCGGCACGGTCAGCGCGGAATGGTCTTGGTACATGTTCAGGAACGCAGGCGCGAATTGATTGGGTTGAGAGGCAGGACGCTGGATAAATTGCGGCGACATGGGAGGGGCCATCGCGAGGTTGTTATATGCCAGACGGTTCTGGAAGGACTCCAGCGACACCAGTTTAGCCAGCTGAACACTGAGGACCTTGGGATGACCGCCAAGATGATGCACCATGATCTGGCTGGCCTGCTGGTCCTCGGTGAAATCCCCACACTGATAGAATCCACCCGAGTTGGAAGAGTCCATGTAGAACAGTGGAGGACGGTTCAATTCCACGACCAGGCCCGCGGGTCTCGGAGGAGCACCAGTGGACGAAGGGTTGTGTTCGCCAGACTCGAGTGTGATGTTCTTGATATGAGAGAAAGGATACTCGATCTTGTAACCAGCAGAATCATTGTTGATGTAATAGGTCATGCAGGCCTTCTCGGGAGAGTAAAAGACCACCAAGTCCATGGCATTCTGTCCGATGCGCCGCCAGCTACCAATCGTCAACGATCGGCAGGTGAAGTGGTGAATCACTGAGAGATGTTAGTTGATTATATTCTACCAGTATGCAGCTTAATGCAATCCTTCAACTCACCAACTTTGCCCGAGGGAGCCGACTCGCTCAGGTAAGCGCCGGTTGCTCCATATCCGCCTGTACGACCAAAGGGGTCCCGTACACCCGCTTTGGTAGGATCGAATTGCATGGCCAGATACTGTCGCATTGACTCGGGGATGGAATCGCAGCCTTCGCCGGTTTCTATACTCTTCTTTGCGAGCATCTTGATCTTGGCCCGTCTATGACAACCCGTCTCTGTTAGCCAAATCGACAGCTTCATGCGTCACATTGCAGCGTTTCTACACACCTATTTTGGAACCAGATCTGAACGGAACGTTCGGTCATATTGATCTCCTGAGCGATGCGCTCGCGTGTCGCAGCCGTGGGGGTAGGGTTCTTGTTGAATTCGACTTCCAGGGTGACCAGCTGATCCTGTGTCGCCCTTTGTCGCTTGTTGTTCTTCTGTTGTTGGGTCAGGGTGCTTTTCCGAGGCGGACGGCGCGCTGCAGATGCTGAAGGGGTGGTGACAGCGCTCGACATCGATGGGGAAGGGGTCGATGCCACGGAAGAGGACGAAGCGGTGTTGGTGGCCGTGCCGGAGGAAGAGATCGACATGGTCGATGGGTCGGGTGTGTCTCTCAAAGACATGGTTTGCAGGAGAAGACAGTGAAAAGGAGAGTTGTAGCCGAGTGAGTGAGTTTCCGAAGAAAAGGTAGGCAAAGAGTCAAAAGGGTGACGATCCGGTCGGCAGCGTTGTGAGAACGAAGGATAAGTCTTTTGAGATCTCTCCAAGCAGCGTCAAGCGCGAGAGAACCAGTTGTGATGATCAAAAACTGGGGGGGGGGGGTAGGGATCGGACTCAGGATCGAGATGTCTCCAAACTACAGTCCAGGTGGAAGATGGCGTGTCACAGCAGCGTCAAGCTGGGACGGGAAAAAGTGTATGGATCGGGATGGAAAAGAAAACAGGGTAGCTGGCCTAGGCAGCTATGGATGGTTTCAAGAAGGTAATCGTCGAATCTTCGCGACAGGACGGATGACTCGGATACGAGATTATCACGAATTCACGATGATAAAAGAGCGTAAGGTCGATGACAGTCCGACGGAGGTTCAAGCGAAGAGAGCGAGATTCAAAAGATCGTCGTAAAAGAGTGGAACGAACGACCTGGAAGCTCAGTAAAAAAAGGTGTGGGTAGAAAAGAGTGAAAGAATGGAAGAATCAAAAGAGTGTGATGGAAAAAAGTTTCCTAAAAAAAAAAATAATGAGAGAAAAGGAAAAGAAGGCTGACAAGATGACTGGGGGAGGGGAGAAAAGGAAAAAGAGAGAGGAAGAGAAGAGAAGAGAAGAGGGAGAGAAGCAAACGGGTGGAGGAGGAGGAGGAGAGTGAGGAGAGGGCCCAGTCAGCAGTAGTAAGCCTATAGGCTACCTACACCCCGTAAGGTAGGTAGTTACTACTGTGTAGGTAGTAGATTGGTAGACGGATACACTGCTGGGTACTACGAGAAGTCCAGTCCACTTCAGCCTTCACAGACTCAGTTCTAGCCTGAGGTGGACTTTGGTCCCGTCTGGGTTTAGCGTCAGTTACCGCAACTCCGTCGCTGCAACCCAAAAGGGGGTTAGACTGAATGACTGATAGCCACACGAGGAAGGACTAACTAGGAGTAGACAGTACTACATAGTCTCTACAATTCTACTGTACCAGTGTACAGAGTACTCCGTACATACTCCGTACTTTCCCAAACCCTAGTAGATAGGAGTAGTAAGGAGCCTGGCAGCCTGAGGTTTTAACTTTTAGTAGGTCAAGGAAGGGAAATGCCACAAAGGGTTTAGGGGCTGGGTGGCTTCTGTTGTTCCTGACTTCCTGTTCCTGTTCCTCCTGTTTCCTCGCTTTACGGTTTGGAACTACGTTGGTTCAATAAGATCATCAACAATTGATTAATTAATCATTTATTTATCAATGTCTGATATTAATCGTACTATCGTAGAGTTAACAAAAAAAAAAAAAAAAAAAAAAAAAAAAAAAAAAAAGCCTTTCGACTATCCCCTCATTCGGAGGAAGAAAAAAAGAGGAACATCACTCCAATGGTGGTCGCTTCGTGTAGGAAGGGGGGGAAGGTGGAGGAGGCGTATCAGAAGTCAGAACTAGCCACGATCATTGTTCGTGAGTTTTGGCCCCTGCATCCGAACTGCACCTGCTGCCCAATATGCTGCTGCTGCTGCTGCTGTGGGAGCAGAAATCAGCAGATACGGACATTCGGATACGAAATCAAGACCGGGAAAGCCAAGAACGCCGGCCACTACTGTTTTGAAGTCCACTCGTCGTCAACAGGTACTGTGTATGGAAGATTGGAATCAAACCACAAAATAATTGCATGGTGAGGGGTGACAAGAACCGGAAGGGAACTTTTTTGGAAGAGAACTGGAAAGGGGCCGGGCAAGGATTTTCTCCTGTCCATTATTATTCTTCCTTGAATGGTTGAACCATCAACCAACCTTTCCAGTTACTATTGTTAGCACTTAACACCGATTCTCTTCCCAACGGAGGAGGACTCGGAGGTTGGAGGTTGTCACGATGTGCTGTCACTTTCCATCATCTACTGGTTTACTTGATGTGTTCCGAAAATCCAGTCCATCCTTTGTCGAATGATTTGGTCAGTCTAGTATTCTGTGTCGACCCTTGATTCTTGTCTGAATAACAGAAAAAAAAAAAAACATCATCCATCATCATTGTTAGCACGGATTTCCGAGGATGCGATCAGGTACCCGCCTCCCTGACCGAAGTGGAAGTGAGATTGATTGGCCAGACTCTCCTGACAGCGCCAACTGGAGTGGAAACCCGCTCTCAGGTCCCCATCTCTTACTATTGGATATTGTGATTGTGGACTGTGGGAGACGGGAGTTGTACGGAACAGAGTAGACTGTTAGTGTTATGGAGTATCGAATACGGAATAGTCATCAGTTATAAGTTATAACTAAGCAAATCGTCTCCATCGAAGTTGGCGTTGTCGCTTAAACGGCAGTCAGAATTCAGAAACTGGTTCCATCAAGGTCTCCGTAGTAATAGTGTTTGTTAGTTGTTACAAATCAATCCAACCCTCGAACCTCCCAAAGTAACTAAGTACGGTTACTCTGTAGGTCTGTGGTCTAATGACTTCTCAAACAATCAGACAGATAACGGACATATCCGTCTCAGAGTCCTACCTTGATGTATAGATACTGCAGTGCAAGCAGCAAGGGCATCGCATCATATGTAGATAGTCACGAGTCCCAAATCACCCTTACAACTTATGTTACTGTGTATATCCAACTAACTCCCTACTGCGAAGGGGACCGGGGCCGTTTCCGATTCGCATCAGCCAACAATAACACCAGTCACCACAAAACCCACCTCATGCTCGTTTCGGCTTCCAGTTATGACTCGTGAGTCGTCTGGACTCACTCACTCATCCATTACCTACCTACGGAGTAGTCAGTAGTCATCCATAAGCCCATTATCCAGTCCATTCAATATTATTATTATTGATGATGATGATGATGATTCATCCACCCCGTCCATGATCCGTGCGCCTCCCTTCTTCTTCTTCTTCTCCCAACTTCCAACCTCTCGCCAATTGGCCCAACCCACCAGGTAAAGGGGAGCCACATCATATGCATCACGATCATATCCATATCCATATCCCATTGCCACCACCACCACCATGAACCCCCCCCCCTTCCCAAAACAAACCCAACCCAGTCCCCCAACTCCAACTCCAACCCCCGGTTTCCAAAGGCTGGTGGTATACGTACACAAGTCCCAAACTGCACAGCCCCAGCCTTCCCAATAGCATATATAGCATAGCATAGCGCGTACGAAGATTCCAGAGCTCGGACTCAGTCTCTGTACTCCGTAGTCTATCTACTAACTACTCCGTACCTTACAACCTAAACTACAGATAACACCTCTGGTCATTATTGGTAGGGCGCGCAGTGCGCATATCATGACTACTAGGACTAGTAGCGCGCTACCCAGTGAAATGCATTGTAGCATGTAGTGTGCGCTATCCCCCCCCCCCCACCTTCTCTCTCGAGGATCCTGGTCGTTCTTGATCCGGACTGGGATCAGTGCATTTGCTGTGGCTGTACTTCGTGCTCGGTAGGAAGTAGGAAGTAGGGTAGGTTGGAGTATGGACTACTAGTAGGCTAGCCGAATGCTACAGACTACTTGCTAGAGCTCAGGCCGTAGGCTTACATTGGCATGTGATATAGTCATGGTCATAGTCATGGTCATGATCAGTACCTAGGGATATCTATTCCCTGTGTTTTTCCGCAGTACTCGCACTCCTTGAGAAGATTGTTAAACTACAGTGGTGGAATGGTATAGATCGAAAAAGAAAAAAAAAAGGCGTCCGTACGACCTGCTTCTCTAGATAGGTCTGAATGTACAATACAGGAATGGTATATATATAGACAAGACAAGAACAAGAAAAAACGACAAGACGGATATTCCCCCGGGGTATACGGTTGACCAACGCCATGGTGCTTCTTGCAAGCACAAAATCTTGAGACATCACAGAAGAGAGTTGAAAACAAAAAAAAAAAATTTAAAAAAAAAATCACTTCAGATGACCCTTGCGGATCGCCCCATACCCCTTCGAGAACAGCTCATGGATGTCCACCGATCGCCCGGGCTTGCTTGGCCCCTCGTCCTCCATCGCGTGCGCCGAGTCCGACACATCGCGCCCGGAAACACTACTTCGGCTCCCACCACTATGCTCGCTCGGGTGGATCTCCTCCGCTGTAACATGCTCCGGCCCCGGCTTGACCATCATCACGCGCGGCCGCGACAGGAGTTCCTGCACCTGCTTCTCGCGCGCCTCCATCTCCTCCGCCTCGCACGCCAGCTCGAAGCTGGATTTCTTCTTGCCACGATCCCAACCTTGTTGCAGCTCCGCGGCCGCCGCCTCCTCGAACCGCTTCCGGATCTCCAAGTCCTGCTCGTACTCCTGGAAGACGTCCACGTCCGTGGGGAAGAGGTTCGCCCGCACCGCGCTGATGGACACCTCGAAGACGATCACCGCGACCACGGTCACAAAGAGGACCGCCCAGAAAGCCAGGTCGTGGCCAACGTGGGAGATGAAGTTGTGGCGTACGTGGTAGATGCCGTCGCCGGATTTGATCGTGTATTGCTGCGAGAGGATCAGGTTCCACAGGAACCATCCCCCGATCGAGATCACCATCACGATCAACGAGAGGTACGTCTTGTTATGGACTTCCAGCGCCTGCAGTTTGGTGTTGATGATGATGACGCAGGCCGAGTAGGTAAGAAGACCCGTTGAGAAGATATCGCTGCCAGTGTTGGTGAACAAAACGTTTCCGAAAAGCCCATACATGACGAAAAAGACGATCATGGCCTCGCAGGTGGCCATAAATGTCCACCCCAGGTACAGCTTGATATTGAACCCGCCGTGCTGCTGCCCCTTGCTGTAGAGCTCCGGAACAGCCAGCAACGTAGACGCAGACAGGTCCTTGGTGAAAATACCAAGGAAGATGACCGCCAGCGAAGTAAACAGGGTATTGAACATACTTAGGCCCCACGGCTCGTAAAGACTCGTCCCCGTGTAGCCGTTCCAGCGCTGGTAGAGCGCTTGCGTCAGATAGAATAGCATTTCCTTCCAGAACGTGCCAAGCGTATACTTGCAGGCGCGGATGTAATTCCACCGCCCATGCACCAGCAGTAACTTGAGCAGGAATCTAAACTGCGCGATCGAGTAATCGGAAATCCGCGCGGCCTGTAGCCCTTCCTTGCCAGTGATACCGATTCCAACATGCGCCTCCTGGATCATGGCGATGTCGTTGGCGCCATCGCCGATCGCGAGAGTGACGGAGTCCTTGACCTGGAGACGGATCGACTTCACCAAAAAGGCCTTTTGCTTGGGACTGGCACGGCAGCATATCACCGAATCGACCAGAATGGCAAGGTTGAAGAATTGGGCCCGAAGAGTATCATCCGCTTCGATGATCGACAGCGTTTGTCCATCCACAACCACCACTGAATGGGGCACGGAGCCTTGGTGGATGTCTGCCGTCAGTTTCAGAATGGTGCGCTCCACATCCCCAGCCTCGTGGTCGAGAACGACCAGTGTAGAGTATTCCTTGACGAGACGGCAAGAATGGCCAACGTTGATGGCCGTTTCGCGCTTGTCGCCGGTCAACATCCATAATTTGATATTGGCGCGCCGGAGCTTGTCAATAGCTTCCGGTACACCCTTCTGCAGCTTGTCTTCGATCGCGGTCGCCCCGGTCAACTCAAGCTGCTGTTCGATTTGAGCTCCGACCTTTTCAATCTTCTCCTGCCGGTCAACAAGACTAGTGGTGGCCTCATGGAATGCCGCTTTCCACTCGTTATACACGGCATCGTCCAGGAAGCGATGACCATACATAAGTGTTCGCAATCCCTCTGTCGCAAAGTCGTTCAGGTGCTGGAAGCATCGCTCGAAAACAGCCGATTCATTGACCACCAAGGCTTCCTCGACCAGGTCATCGTCGTCCTCGTCATTGATGGAGCTTCCCGAATCGGAATAGGTTGTGGATGGTCTGCCCAACTGAGCGGATGGGCGAGGACTATAGTACTCGTTGTCGTACTCCCTCGCCAACAGACCACCGTCGGTTTCGCGGTCCCGGAGCCAGACATCAATACTCTCTCTCAGAGTTGAAACATTCTGCCCGGAGACACTGGACCGTCGGTTCCTTGTCATGCTAGGCCGGCTAAAGCTAGGCCGACTGAAGCTGGATCGAAGCCCACTGTCCTTCCGGTTTTGGTGTTCGCTGTTCCGTCTCATCACCTGGATCGCTTCAGCTGTCTTGCGCTTGCTCGCGCGCCTCTCAATCTCCACAGCTTTCTCGCGGGCGAGGGATGCGCGTTTCAGCAGCTGCATCAACGCACTATCGGCACCCTTGCAAAAGAGGCAGATGCGCTGGTCAGGCATTCGGACAATCACTGACATGCGCTTGCGGGCGCTCGAGAACTCGATGAGATCCAGAATCTCATAGACCTCGTCCAGTGGATCTTCATCCGGCCCGTTGGGGTAGGATCGAATGGTCAGAGTATTAAGCTGTCGATCTCGGACGAGATAGCCCAGATCCTGTGCGGCCATGACCAATGCCAATTCATCAGGAGACGCGGACTGGAAGGAAACATTTCCAAACTCGTCATCCTCCGGGATGCAAGTATGACACAGCGCTATCGCCAACAGAAACAGTTTGGCCTTCCGAGCAAATACAGTGTACGGCTTGCGTTGGATGTATCTCAACATATCGGTGGTGCGGTTGTTGGCCATGGACTTTCCAACCTTGGGTGGCGCGCACGTCATGGAGGGAGAGCCGGGTACTTCCAGTACGTTCGACACATTAGAAGCTCTCAATGCTTCTCGAGCGTCCGACGCGTTGGATTTGCGAGCCAGGGCCTTCTTCCCTTTGGCCCTTCGTTTCTTGTGGATGAGCTTCTCCCGGTCTCCTCCCTTGGCGGCTTCCTCGCGAAGGTCAAAGTCGTGGAACCATGCAGTGCCAGCCACGCTCATCTTGCGGAAGCGCATCGAATTGTTCGTCAGCGTGCCGGTCTTGTCGGAGAAGATGTAGCTGACTTGACCCAGTTCCTCGTTGATGGTGGAAGTGCGCGCTTCAAGCGGGGTGTCTGTTTCCTCGTCGTACATGTCGATATCGTTCAACAGAAGCATTTGAGCCACTTTGACGATTTCCATACTCACGTAGAGCGAGATGGGAATCATGGTATTGAACATGATCAGAAATGAAGTGAAGATAGGACCATAGTCCACATTAGCCTTCTTCAGATACCAGGCGCGGCGCTCGACACCCTGGGACCAGTACTTGTACGCAACGGTACAGGCGACCGCCAGGATGACGACCAAGCACACGATCAGCATCACAACACGGTTGACTTTGGCCTGCAGCGTGGGGGACTTGATCCGGGGATTCTTGTTGGCGTTCATCCGGATCTTGCACTCTTCGCCAGTGTAAATAATCATACCAAGAGCGCATTCGGTATTGCGTAGAATGCTACCGCGATAGACCACCTCGTTATTCGTCAATGGTAGTTTCTCTGCGTCGACAATCACGTTACCATCGAATTTGTAAAGATCGATGTTCGGATCCTCCACGGCTAAATGGATGGAACTTCTGTAAATGCCTTCAATGGTCCCACACGCTTTTGCTACTGGCTGACACGGTTGCTTGCTCTTGAGATTCGTTTCGCCGTCTAAAGCCATGGTTTCGATGTATGCTACACCGTTAGGTCCGGTCGCGTGAAGCAAGACGATGTCGGCTGGAACGGGCTGGTCCCGCTCGAGCCTGATCACATCTCCCACCCTGATGTCCTGCCACTTCACCATGACCCAGTTCCCTCCATCGCGTGACGAAGAGATCGAGCCGCTCTCACATGCACTCAGATTCGTCGCGATTGTAGCACCGGGCTGAAGCACGAAAGCGAGGCGATTGTTTTCCTCCTTATCCAAACAATAGCGACGCCAATCGTCGAAACCTTCTTTGCCCATTGAGATGCCCACGAAAATCAACAGCGGGACCAGGGTGGTGAAAGTGCCCGTGGTACTCAATCCGGGGATCATTTGCAGGATAGCCACGATCAGAAAGTAGAAGTTCGCGAGTTTGGTGAATTGAGCGAAGAATTGCCGCGGGAAGAAACTCCAGAAGCTATAGCGACTGGATCGGATCCAATTCCCTACGTAGGGCTTCCCCGTCCTGTCGTCAATCAAATCCTCGCTGCGAGTCACATCGAGATCAATATGGCGGCCATCTTTACTCGGAGGAATCTCCTTGATCTGAAGAATAGCTTTGCGTACGGTCTCGATTGCATTTTCCAACCGAACCCGAAACATTGTGCAAGCGGCTTTCCGCTTCAGCCATCTCTCATGCGAGACAGTCATGGAAGAGTGTCTGCCGCTTTTGAGATCGGTGTAGTAGGTCGTCGAACCGTCGTCTCTGGGGGTTGACTCCAGCATTGTTTTCGGCACGACCGCTACTGTTGGCTTCTCGTCTTCTATCGCCTGGTCCTTCTGACCATCCGCCACAGATTCTTGGGCCTGCTGCGACGCGGGCGTTGGGCCCAGCTCAATAGCGACAGGCGAGGTTGCATCCTGAATGTTTTTCGCGAAGATTGACCGACGAAGCGAATATCCGCGATTTCGAGATCGCGAACGGCCGACATCTGGACCCTGCGGGGACGGCGGAGAAAGCACAGTATTGGGGGAGAGCGGCGAGGTCAGTCCGCGATCGGGCGAAGTAACCGATGAGCGAGCCGGCGGCACCGCCGTGTTCGCGACATTCGTATTGATCGTCAAGCCCCTCTGGCCACGTTGAGACCCCCGAGATTCCTCCACAATGGGACGTTCGAGATCGGTGGAGAAGCGCACATGGTGCGGCTGAGACGCTCTTCGGCCAGGATCTGAAGGCACACGGGACGGGGACATGGACGACCGGGACGGAGCAAGGCTCTCTTGCGTAGGGACGCTATTCGACGACCGATTTCGTGAAAGATGAGATGCCCGTGTTGTATCTGGCGTAAGCTGACTCTGTGGACTCATCGTATGATCCTCCCCCTGTATTGTCCCTTCCGTGGTCTGAGTCTCGTGTCCTGATGCATCCTGTCTGGACATTGCGAGATGAACTCGCTAAGAATTATCTGCACCTGAACCTCGGATTCCTTCGCACAGCAGTATTTCCGACACGCCCTTTATTTCGAAGTTCAATCCAAGGCCTAGGCGTCCTTGTCTTTTCAATGTCGTCGCGCAAACCACGACCAGAGGATATTTCAAGCTGAAAAGATACAAGTGAAAGCGGTGAAATCCTGGGTCATTCTTCAGCTGTAGCGCTCCTGAACCCTGATTACCACATCTGCTGGCGGCTCGATCAGAATCGTTCAATAGAAGTGGATTCGTCCGTTTGGTGTTGTCGCAATAGCGGGTCGAATTTAAGGTAGGCGAGATGGTTATTTCCCGCGAAATCTGGATGGGACCCAAACGACCATGGAGAAAATAAAGAAAACCAAACAAGAAACAAGACAGAAGGGTATTATTAGACGGACTTATAAAATCAACAGAATGAAAAAAAAAAATGAGAATCGGCTTGCGAGCCCTGTACAAAAGAAAAGAATAGAAAGAAATCGAGACTGAGATGCTGCAAGCACCAAGCAATAAATTGATGGCCTGGGGAAAACTTCCGCAGGCGGCAGCACAAGCAATGTCTGGGAGATTTAACTCAACAGCCGTCAACACACTCGTTTTGTTGGAGAGGAAAAGTTGCGAGGCGGGGGAGAGAGAAAGCCCGAATGCGGCAAGACGGCCGAACTAACTATCTACGGAGTAGTATAATAGAGGAATGAGATGCAACCAGCGCAACCTCTCGAGGTCTGATGGAGTTGGACTGGGAGAGAGGAGCGAAAAAGAAAAAGAAGAAGATGAAGATGACAGACTGTTGTGTTGCGAATTGTTGTCATGCGGAGAAAATAGGTAATAATAGGTAATAAAAGTAGGTCGATAGATGGATAATTTCTTCCTCACCAACAGCCATGGGTCGTCGCAATGGGCGAACTTAAGAGTACGTGCTCCATAGGGACGGCCTTGACTGGCCACGCAACGAAGAAATGGAAGGATATGATTATGTTCTGCCTTTGGTCAGATGCAGCCGTACCATCAGAAACAAACCCAGACGTTAGGCTTCCAAATATTATTCAGAATATTCAGCAGGCAACACCCACTAGTCACTACTGCACAGCCTCTCATCCAGAAGTCAGAAAACCCATTGATTCTTCTTCCTGAAGAATAAAGTAGAACCCTCCTCGTGGGCACTGGCAGTGGAGTCAGTCCACTCTCCAGTAACTACGGAGTACTAGTCTACTTACTCTGAGTCTCTGTCCCTTCTTCGTTAGAGTCTAGTCGGATTCTGGGCCTTGTCGGAGTAACTACTATCTACCTAACCACTCGTGCTCTGGATGCTTTTTTTTTTTTTTTTTTTTTTTGGCACCAGCCAGGGTTCAACACAGGCACGCCTGAATCTACCAGACATCAACTCCAATATCACTCGATGATAATAATACTCCGTAATGTGTCCATAGTCCGTACAGCCCGCATCCATGGATCGAAGAGAGAGAAGTTGACACAGCCTTGTGGATTATGTGGTAGGTGCCTGTGGCGCCTGTGTCGCACCCACGGACTCTGTAGTTTTGTTCTTTCCAGTGGCGAAAAGGGCTCTTGGTCTTGGTGCGCTGCAACCATGTAGAACAACGGAGTACGGAGTATAGATATTTTCCCGACACTGGATTGTTGACTCTGATCAGTTTGAGCTGTTGTTTCCGCCGCGCTATGAGTAAGTACTACTACTACTCCTACTAATCAATAATAAGAATCGTCTTGCCTGAACTATTGGGTTGTATAGCTATATAGTCTGCCCGCTGGAATCCACGTGATGACAATTGCCTTCCAAGTGGATCTTTCCACCAGTGGGTCTACGTCATTGAGCCTGAGCGTGGGATGATCCCTGGACTACGAAGTGACAAGGCGACTGTCAACCGGTCAACCTGTCAACTTCTGCAGGGTACTGCTACCGAGTTACTAGTACCTAAATAGCGGGAGCTGGACCCTTCAAGTAAACGATCATCATTCATAGCTGCAAGAGTACAAGTTTCATCAGAAAAGTCATGGCAGAAATCGTCACCGGATCTATCTGGACCCCTTCATCCTCTCAGTTAGAAACATGAGAAACATCGCAAGGCTCTGCATCCCCATTGAAATACAGAATAGTGGATACCCAATACAACCCAAATGCTCCTCCCTCACCAAAGCAGAAATCCTCCTTCCATCGTGGAATCATGGCGTCTAGTATCTCGGGGGCTGAGGTGGTTGACTGTAGGCGCGCTGCTGCGGGGGGTACCCTCCAGGAGCGCCAGAGGGAGGGCGTCCATAAGGATCAGCGGGAGGAGCAGGAGGAGCACCTCCGTATCCACCGTAGGGCTGTCCATAACCGGGCTGGGGGGGTCCGCCCTGGGCGGGAGAGTAAGGAGGTTGATTGTACCCTTGGCCTTGGCCTTGGCCCTGTCCCGGTCCATAGGGTCCAGGTTGGGGGTACCCAGATGACGGAGGTTGATTGTAGTATCCGGGCTGGCCATAGTTCTGCCCCTGATTGTATCCGCCATACTGGCCAGCGGGAGGTCCACTGGGAGGCGGGGGGCCGCCGGAACCACCAGCACGACCAGCAGCCTTTTCGTCCTTGGTATCGTACGAAGAGTCAATGGCGCCGAGCATCAGTTTGGCACACTAGTGATGGTCAATGGGTGAATTTTGATTCAAACAGTCTGGAGGAACTCACCCAAAGTTCGCGAGTCAGGTGGATCGGGGGATTGGCGCGAGACATCTCGTCTTGTTCAACTTCAAAGTCTATCGCCTCTGTTAGCATACTCTTTCCTCTGGTGGTGCTCGCCGTTGCGTGGAACTTACTAGCCGTGCAATCAATCAAGTTTCCGATTTGAGGATCCTCATCGAGACTAGCTAGGAATTCACGGGCCTTGTTGTCGGTTCCGACCTGCGAGAACTGGAAGGAAACGGCACCCCGGCCGTACTGGGTTCGGGAGACCTCTTCGACGGCATAGCGGATGGCATTAGCCACAGTATCGTGAGGTTCGCCGGCAGGCTGGCCGTCGGTGATGGTGATGATAACCACCGGCTTCTGTAGGCGACCTGCACGAGCAGGACCAACGACCATTGGGTCAAGAACCTTGTTCTTCAGGCTGGTGCCAAGCGGTGTCAGGCCAGCAAACCGGACACGCGAGACGAGTCTGTTCACATCGTCCACGCTGCGGATTCCATCGCCAACCTCCATGTTGTTCATGAAACGCACTGAGATGCCATCCTGATCGAAGGTGGATGCAGCAGTTGCAACAATACCGAGAATCTGTCGCAGCTGCTCTTTGCGCATGCCCTTCTCCTCGAATTCGATGGAGCCACTGTCGTCCACGTAGAGAATAACATCGAACAGAGATAGCTTCATCACATCCATTGCCACCTCCTGCGGTACTCCCCACTCATGGACGAGTCGTTCAACCTTGCCGGGAGCATCGTTGGCCAGAGTCTGCACAAGGCTGTCCAGCTTATCGGGAGGGTAGAAGTTCTGAAGATTTTTCTCTTGGATGGTGCCAATCAGAAGCTGTCTGTAGGCAGAGATCTGTTGCTCAGTGGCGCGAGCGGGCGGGCCACCGCCAGGAGCACCGTATCCGGGACCGCCTGGTCCAGAAGGCCCTGGGGGTCCCGGGCGCGCCTGTCCATACTGTCCGCCTTGAGGCGGATAGGGCTGTCCCTATACAAAATGGCCATAGTCAGCAAATCTGAGATCGACAGATAAGAGTGGCACCGAGACGAGAATATGTAAAAACACGACAAAAGAAGCAACTAAAAAGGAAAGGTCTGTACATAGGCCTGCTGCTGGGGAGGATATCCTGCTCCGTAGGGCTGAGCCTGTGGGGGTGGCGGCGGGGCGGTGCGGCCATAGTCCGGCTGAGGTGGTCCATATTGGTATCCTGGATTGTAAGATGGAGCCTGGGGGTATCCTTGTTGAGGCGGATGCGGGCTATATGGTGCTTGAGGGTAACCCTGGGGTGCCGGGGATTGAGAAGCAGGATAAGGAGACTGCGATGCCGGTGCCGGGGAAGGTGAAGGGACAGGCTTGTTTGGAGGTACGGCAGGCGGATTGTAGGGCTGATATTGTTGTTGTTGTTGCGCCGGTGGCTGTGGAGATCCAGGGTAGGGAGACTGAGGCTGAGTCGAACCAGAGCGAAACTGAGGAGGATATCCTTGTTGGTTATAATAAGGTCGAGACATGGTGACTGACGGACGTTGAGACCACCAAGAAAGTAAAAGGGAGCGACGTCGATGGATAGTGATAAAAGTGTTGCCAGAAAAGGTGGGTTTGACAATTTTCAACAAAAGGAGGGGCAGACGAATGATGTGGAGTGACACAGTACCCGGAGGCGGACTATCATTCGGTGGGAAGTTGGGTGCAATAGGCAATGATAGGGTAATCACTCAAGGGAACAGATAAAAGCAGCTCAGGAAGACTTGGGGTAGAGGGGGAGAGACACGAGCAATTAAGCATAGGAATTCGCTTACCGGATTGCTAGGCGTACCAGCTGGCGAAGGAGCGCCTGGATAAGCCTGATATTGCTGTTGTTGCGGCTGCGGCCGCGGCTGCTGCTGCTGCTGCTGCGGTTGCTGCTGTTATTGCGTGAATCCAAGTCAGTACCTAGGTAGCTAGTAATTGCGATGACGCCGACATTGTGCGTCTTCAATGACTTCTTAATTCCAACGAACGAGGGGCAGAAGAAAAGTGGACTCACATATCCACCAGCGCCAGGCTGCAGCGATGTAGGAGGAGGACCTCCCGTGTAGCCAGCCGGCGGCGCTCCCGAGTAACCACCGGAGTTGGAGTTGCTGCTGCTCATGTTCTGCGGGTTGTTGTTTTGGCTGTTGGCGATCTTGGAGGCAAACTAGATTCAATCAGGGAAAATGTTAGATCATCAAATCAGCCGACTGAATGATCACGGTCACACAGGCTACAGAGAAGTCATTCTGTACTGATGTCTTTACCTCCAACTCAGTGTCGGGGGAAGACTTTTTGTGTAGGGGAAGCGGGGCAGAAGACGCGGGGCATTCTTGACTCTTGAGAGATGATCAACTTACCCCCATTGTCGTGGTGTGCACAGAGTGAATTGCAGTATAGGAGGGATTATTGTAGAAGTGGTAAAAGGTGTAGTCACTTGAGGAGAATTGAGTAAGAAGTAACAGTGCAGTCCAGATGAGGCTGTAGAAATGGAGCTGTGGTTGAGCCGATGATGACGATTTTCAGCTGGAACTAGCCAGTCATGAGACCCGCTTAGCCTTGGGGATGGGTTTTAGCACATATGTTTGCTCCATAGTATCAGTCCTCCGACCACCTGGGTCCACGATGGGATGAGATGAGATCAGATAGAAACTTCTCGGGTGTTCGTTGGGAGGGATCTATCTGTATGTCAACTCGAAATTGCTTGATCACAACAAAAATCCCCGCTGGGAGGCTCACGGAGTGACTGTCGTCTGCTGATTTGGATTAATTATAGAAGTCACCGAGTCCATGTCTTTCATCCGGTTCCTCCGTGGTTCTAACATCCAAAGCAGAAATCAAAACCATTCAACCATGGGTGATTTCGAGTCTGAGTCGGTACTTCGGTATCCAGCCTGTACCTGTAGGATGGTTCAGCCAGCGTTTATGCATAGGATGTGTCATATGTATGCACCTTGATAAAAGCACATACTTAGTCCACTTCTGCACAGTAGCTTAATATGATCCCTTCAAAACCATGACCTTCAAAATCCCAAAGCAGCCATAGCATATTCCATAAATTCGGGCGGCTCGCGCAACATGAAGCATTACCGAATACACTAGCTGAGGCATATGGCGGCTATCGGATTTCCAGACTGGCTGGGTGTATCCCGACTCTAGCACTTTCTGATCTCATCGTGCGCGCTTCGTACCGTTCATCATAGGGCCACAATAGATAAGTACGCCTCAACGAACCATCAAAGAAACCCCAAGACCGTCGAAAGGATGCCTGCGTCTACTCGGTTATCTCTTTCATCTATATTGAAGTGCAGATATGGTAGGAAGAGCTGAACTGCCTGATCCTGGCTTGTGTGACTTGTGTCCGAGCATACAAGAGAAGAGATAGTTTCTTCTTTTCTCTATGGCTCGGCAGGTTATTAAGTGGCCAAGTAAAGTCCTCTATAGGTTGGACAAGACGATGACATGATGGTCAATGTATTTGGTGCTCATGGTGTCAAATATTCAACAATTAGATGCCTGAGTCAATAGCTGAAGATATAGTAGCGATAGCCTCAGTTCTGCGTGCAGATAGATAGAAAACCTTCTTCCATTAGAATTGATGACTGGAGAACATATGTTTACCTTCAGGAACCACATTCATGGATCGTATGAGGCTGAATCGTTGCATTTTTCTCCCCATAGATCCAGCGACTACCAGCAATGTGATGCCACTGGCCCATGTCTTCCGTCTCCCTCGACTCACCACATACCAACAACATACTTGGCAAGATCGTCATGCATCAACGAAGATGCGCATCTGACTATCTACCATTGTTCAACTGGACAAGATTGCATCTATATGAATCATATCTAGGCAATGACCATCACTTCATACCGCATATCATATCCTATTGGCCTTGATAAAAAATCTCTGATGTCATGGAGTTGTGTTATTGTATCGACGACCACAAGTCCACGATCATGGATGAGGTCGAAAGAAAGGGGGAAAACTCCTTTCCTATTTTGATTTCTACAGATGACACTGGATCCAAGCCATGCAGATATTCGAGCCCCTTGTGCCGAAACATACTTTTAAACTCTTCGCCTGTTGTTTTGATTTCTCGCAAGAAAATGATCTCCAGTCGTCCCTTGTCAACAGTTATATGCGTCGGTCCCAGCTGATCGGTATCAGATACCATTGAAGTATACCTCCAGGCGATCTCCAGAGGCCTTTCCATACTACAATAACCGACATGGACACTGACTTCTCACTAGGACTAGGACCGTCAAAATGATCCCTACACTCCTGCGCGTGGGAATCCTCGGCGCAGACAGCGAAGCAGTCCGAACGATTTACCTCCCAATCCTGCAATCCCTCAACCAATACTTCGCAGTCACAGTCCTGCACAGCGCGCTCAGCAACGCAACAGCAACCGACACCCCACGCATCACCCCCTCCATCGACGATGTCATCAACGACCCTTCCGTCACCCTCATCCTCAACTTCATGCCCAACGAGTACCACGAAGCGTACACCATCGCCGCCCTCGAAGCCGGCAAACACGTCATGGTCGAAACCCCGCTAAGCCTCAGCATCAGAAGCACACGGCGCATCCTGGAGGCCGAGAAGCGCGCCCCGGACAACGCCAAGGTCTTCGTCGCCTGCGCGCGCCGCCACGTCCCCTGCCTGGGTCTCCTCAAGACCGAGCTCGCCGCCCTCGACCGCATCTACTACGCGCGCTGCCGCAACATCGCCGGCCCGCACCCCGCGCACCCCGCCACAGCGCCACTCAACCGAGCAGCCGAGACGGAGACCGCCGACGCCGGCCCCGGCGCACAGCAGCTCCGCCAGAGCCTGCTCGAGGAAGTCTTCAGCGGGCAGGAGCTGAGCGCGGAGCGGGTCGCGCTGTGCCAGTTCCTTGCGTCGCTGGGATGCCATGATCTCGGGCTGATGCGCCACGCGCTGGGCGCCCCGGACACCATCTCCTCCATCTCGGTGAACGATCCGTTCTACTCGGCGATTTTCCACTACACGGGCCGCGCGGCGGGCGGCGGGCACCCGTTTACGTTGGTGTATGAGACGGGGACGGACTCTGTGCCGCGGTGTGATGCGCACCTGGCCATCTACGGCCGGACCAAGACGGTTAGTGTGTACTACGACCTGCCGTATGCGCGCGACTGGACGATGAGGGTTGTGGTGGAGGAGAGGGATGAGCGCGGGGAGCTGAAGGTGACGGAGAGCGCGAGCAGCTGGGAAGATGGGTATCGGGAGGAGTTGAAGACGCTGTATGCCTTTGTGGTGGAGGGGAAGCCGGTGAAGACGACGGCGGCGGATGGGCTGGAGGATCTCAAGTTGTTCCGCATGATGTTTGAGCAATATGATCGGCAATGTGGGACCATTCGGACCCCTCTTGGTTAAGTGTGTTGTGATTTAATCTTGGACATTTGGTCAAGGCTCTGTGATACGTTTGCGATAGACATTGCCTGAGCGGGATATATGATTTCTGTATCTTCTTCTCAGGTGCTATGTACGTTCCTGGTGGTTAGGCGCTGTGTCAACAATTGATTATAATGATATCATCCGTTGGATTATGGTCTGTCCCCCTGGTGTACTAATACAGGAGGTTGAATATGTCTTAGAAGAGGGGGGGGGGGGGAATGGGAATCGTCTCAAGATCGATCAAACCACAACACTCGCCATGCATAGACCATTGATGGAGAACGTCTCTCGTAAACCTCGCGCATCTACCGCTTTCCCTTCTTCTTCTTCTTTGCACCGGCACCGCCACCTGACTTCTGCTGCTGAACTGGCGTAGCGGTGGCAGCCTCTGCCTTCTCATTAACCACACCACCCTGCGTCCTCTCGGCGGCACGCTGCTTGCCCTTCCGCCCCTTGGGTCGATACGTAGAGCGGTCACGGAGAGGTAACCACCGCTCCGGATCCGGGGTCTTGCTGGGGTCATATTCCTTGGGGAGACGAGACTTTCGCACGCGCTTCGCGGCACGAGCTTGGTCTCCACCCGAGGGTCGCTTTCTTGCTCCAGCGATGGCGGCTGCAGCGGCTGCAGCTGTCGCCGAAGAAGGAGAAACGCCCGCTTGCTCCAGGGCGGCGATGTCCACGTCTGCGATCAAGTCCTCAACAGCAGGGAGGGTATTGAGCTGCGACTCAATCTTGGCGTAGTCCAGGGTGGCCTGTGAGGCGACGTAGCCGGCCACTGCGAATCGGTCGTTGGTGTTCTTCTGGTAGAGGTCCTTGAAGATGTCGCCTGAGAGGGTGAGATCTGCGGGGTCCGACGAATGAAGCAACGATGCTCCAGCGTCTCGGAGGAGTGGCTGAGATGCCTCGGCGCGATTCCGCCAGTGCTTTGCGGCTTTGGCCAGTTCTGAGCGAATCTGAACTTTGCGACCCTCAAGCTTGTACAGGGAGATAAGCACGGTGAGCAGTCCGGGGTTGAATCGAACGTCCTGCTCTTGCTCGGAGATGGATTCGTCAAGATTCTGAAGAAGTTTCTCAAGCGTGCTGATGGCGGAAGTGGTGTTGCCGGCGCTCACGTAGAGTTGGACAGCGGTCAGGACCAGACCAACGTCCTTAGGTCGTCTCTCCAGCACGGGGAGGGTTGACTTCAAAGCCTTGAGCCCGGTTTGTCCCTGTGCATGGGCGGCGGCGCTGTAAACCGAGATAAGGTTCGTGCGTGCTTCAGTGGAGGGATAGGGGGCTTTCGAGAGGACTTTGGATGCAGATCGGATGATGCCATCGTACTTCTGAACAAGAAGATCGGCTGCGTGAGAATTGCCCATCATGACATTATTCTGGTAGTCGAAGAGCTTGTCGCTATCGGTGGAGTCGGGTGTTTCATGAAGAGCTTTGTAGAGAACATAGGGGTTGGCGGCTGTGTCACGAACGAGAGTTATGTTGTGTTGGGCGATTTTTCGTGTCGAAAACTCGGAGATACTGTAATAGAAAGTAAGTTCTCTGGTAGGATCTAAGTTGACGGAGGGGGTTCACAAACTCCTTTACTGAAATTTCCTTGAGGACCGACTCGGCCTCCTCCGACTTGCCTTGGCGAATCAGCACATACAGCTGCTGGACGGAGATCGGGAGCAGCTCAGCAGCTCTATCTTCTGGAGTGAGATCTTCCGAGGTTCGGCAAAGCTCTGGTTATTGTTAGTGGTTGTGTTCATCTTGAATTGTCGCGCGACTGGTACACACCCTTTGCCCGCTTCAGGAGCATTTCAGCCTGGGCGAAATCCCCCTTAGCGATACTGAGACAGGCAGCATTGTAAACGGTTTCGAACGCTTCCAGGTCATCGCGTGTCGGCCTCGTGTGCCGTACGTATTCGGGATAACCCTTCCACTGCAATTGCGCATCCGCGGCCCACGAGTTGATCCGCAGGTCGTTCTCCTCATGACCCAGCGACGCCTTGTCCTTGGCCAAGTCCTCATACAATTGAGCTGTGCGGGTAAATTTCTCGGCGCGGTAGCTCTGTTTGTCCAGTCGGAAGCATTAGCGACGTCCAACTCTGCATTGCATGGATTTTGGGTGATTATGGAAAGTAAAAAAGGAAACCACATACAGCTTGGGCCTCAAGATGGTTGGCACCTCTTCCACTCGTAAGACCAGAGACGACACTGATCGCCTCGTCCGAACGGTTTAGTTTGTAAAGCGCATATGCATATTCCAGAGCAGCCTTCTTCTTCAGAGCTTCTCCGTTCTCCTCGAAGACACGAAGACAATCCTCGTAGCGATCGAGCTTTAACAGAGCCACCACCTTGACATGTTGGGCGTGGAGATCCGACTTGGATCTCGACAGTTCTGCATTCGCCGAGCGGAGTAATTCATCATGATCGTCAATGGAGGCCCGTTGCAGCAACGAGGTCAATGACTGCGTGGCCATGGCGGCGGGGGAAATGTTTCAGGAACTGCGGTCGGGGGACGCAGGCACGACGAAAGGTGCCGCGGAGCTCAGATATACTGGGTAGAAGCTGCAGGACACAATACAGATCTAACACCGGACGTCGTTTTCGAAAGTTGACTGCGAGATCGGAATCCGGGGTTTCGCCTTGAATCCTCCACATGCCACAGTGTGCGGAAGTCTAGATATTCCCTAATTGGGAACTTGCGCTCTTGGTACTTCCTGAGTTCCGTAACAATCTTGCGATGACTAACCATTCCTCTTCCAAGAGTCCTCACAACACACGGGTATCTATCTATGCTCCAAGCCTCCAAGTATTTGGATTCTACACTCATCTGAGCAGGATTTTAGTGATCTTGCTCTACTTTAGGTGTAGTTGAACATGGGTTGGGTGAATTAGAGACTTCTGAATTGTGACTTGTGACTAACTACCCAATGGTATCCTTGACTCCGGGGAGATCACATCAATAGTTTGCTCTCGGGGTGATGGGTTGACGGAAAACCCTCGTTGTTGTCAGCTCCCACTCCAAAGCAAATAAGCCTAAGCGCGTGATCTACGGAGTACGGAGACATCGAAGAGCAATCTTTTTTTGGGATTCCGAAGTCCCAGATTGGAGCATTCTTTGTGCATCGATCAAACCGTAGTGATACCCATTGCCGACTATCGGTCATTTGCCCCGGTCTCATTCAAACGCCAATTGAGCCTTTTTTTTTTTTTTTTTTTTTTTCTGGTCAAATCCAGTGCTTGGGAGCACTTCTTCAAGCACTTCTTCGTCCCCATGCTTGAAACGGACACCATGGTTTCTATTTCGCTGCTCAGCAAGTCTGCAGAGGCCGACTATTGCAGCAGACATAGAGCCGTTGTTCCTGAGTGCTGTAAGATACTGGGTTCAATTTCGGTCCATTGCTTTTATGATGGCGTGATAGATGCTGCTGCGGATGTCCAATCGATAGCTTGACATGGTAGCATCGTGTGTTAAACTGTTGGGGTGCTGGAATGGACTACTGGCTATGGAGAAGGAAGAGCTGACTCGTGTCCGCTCTGGTCACGTGAATATGACTGTCCTACTCCGTAGTACTTCCTAAATCCTTTACACTTTTGATCATGAAATAATAACAACTTGTCTGCCGTACAGCAAGAAAGGATATGACAGCTCATGAAGCCAGAATTCCCTCCCTTGCTCCGATAGTGATGGAGTATCTACTGCGTACATTCTACTCCAATCTCCGCAGCGAAACACAGATGAAAAGTGCCAACTGCCAACAGCCAAGTGATCTTCGGGCATCGTCGTCATTTGCCCCCACTCGCCTTTGTTGCGTAAACCGAACGAGCTTCATCCGATATTCCCAAGGGATCCGCTGGATGGCGCGTCATGATGTCTGTTTTTAGAGGCGATGATCGCATGGACTTCTTTTCTTTTTGATTCCAGTGTCCAAGGGATCAAATATGAAGTGGTTCGATTCGTGAGATACTTATATATATATAGATTCAAGCCAAGAAAGCTAAGTCTGAAACATGATCAGTCCGTCGACTGGATAAGATTTAAGATTCACGACTTTAAGAGCTGAATGTCAAATGGGAGCAGAATCTGATAAGGTCAGTCGGTTTCTTACCAGCACCCGAAAGCATCAAAAACAGACAGACGCAGATGACGCCTCCATGATGAGGAGATGCAAGATGCACGTGTGCTGTGTGCATATGCAGACAGAGATTTTTATCCTATTATTTCCTATTCTTAGATATCTACTGAGTCCTGGCCCTGCTATCTATCTAGTTCTCTAGTTCTCTAGTTCTGATGCTCCGGTTGACTGACTGACTCGACTTCAGGGATCAAAGAAAAAGTCCCTGCTCCACCGGGTCAACTCTGGTCCACTTTTAACTGCTAAAGATGAACGCCAATTCGCTTTGCTTCTAGACAAGACCAAGGGAACAAGTTAGTTAGTAGGTACAGGACCCCAATATCCCCAATATCCCTCTACTCCATACTACTACTAGGTACAACCGTACAACATCCATGACAGTGGTCCAGGCACCTGTACTTACGACCTGCGCTTTCCCCCGAAAAAACCTAGGTTGAGCCGGATGATTTTCCTTTCCTCCTTCTCTCTCTGCTCCTCTGCCGTACACCAACTTGCTTTTCACTTAACTTACCTCTAATAATTACTTCTCGACTGCTGATTCTCTCGCTTCCCGTTCATCTGTATTGCTTCCTCTTGTGGTTCGCCGGCCGCATCGCCACCCGTGCCTTATTCCCCCGGTTCCTTGACTTTCTCATTCTTCCTATTTACTACGATCTTCGGATCTTCACATACGAGTCTTGACCATTCAAAAGCTTGCTCTCAGTCGTCGATATATCGATTGAGATACTAATGCTGGCTTTGACACACTGATCGGTCTGTTGGGAAAGCAACGGGGAAATTTTACAAGATGAAGAACATGTTTTCAAAAATAGAGGAGAAACACACACCGGTGATGGCTCCATCATGGCTGTGGAAGAAGAAGCTGCTGCGCTTCTCAATCGCCTTGCTGCTCGTGGGCGCTTTTTCCTTCTATCTATGGCCCCAAGTCGGACCTCTGCCCGTGGAAACCACCGATGTCATCCACAACATCACCATCACTTCGGATGTCAAATGCGAACCCGACTTTGATCTCCTGCGCCGTCTGGATATTCATAAACTGGCTCAGTATGAGCGACGCGAGATGATTGCCGCGTCAGCCGCGGAGACGAACCTGCCAACGAGGCAGCGCCTCGATATTCCTTTGATGCAGCAACAGCAGCAACACATCTCAAACAGCCATGGTCAAACTCTAGATTCGCAGTCGCAGGATGATTGCTACATCACTCCTCCCATCACTGTGCCCGTCCCCCCTCGACCGGCGAATGTGGACGCATCACATATCGACTTCGGCGTCGCCACTACACTAGGACGGTTGAACGACTCGCTGGATGCCTTCGCTCACTGGGCGGGTTATACTAGAACGCGCATCTTCGCTCTGATCGAACCAGCCAAAGGAGTTGAGGAAGTTCGGGCCAAGGCGGACAGCCTAGGGATCAATCTGTTGGTGACTGAGTCTGGGGAAGAATATCAGACACGGTATTTTTCGCTGGTGGCGCACCTGGCCAAGAACATGCGGTCGCAGACGCGGTGGGCCTGCGTAATCGATGACGATACCTTTTTCCCCTCCATAACGGCGCTGGTCGATGCGCTGGCTCGGTATGATGATCGGAAGCCCCAATACATTGGAGGCGTTTCGGAAAGTCTTCCGCAGATCGGTCTCTTCGGCCTGATGGGATTCGGTGGCGCGGGTGTCTTCTTGTCCCGACCGCTGGTGACGGAGATGAGCGACCCTGAAGTTATCAAAGCGTGCCAGGAAATGCCACACACCGGCGATCGGAGGATCTCCATGTGCATCTACCAGTACACCGAAACGCGGTTGACAGTTGATTACCGCTTGCATCAGCTGGACATGCGCGGCGACGTGTCGGGCTTCTTCGAGGCCGGGCGCGAACCCCCGCTCTCCGTCCACCACTGGAAGTCGTGGTTCCAGGCCGACATGGCCCAACTGACCACTATCACGAACCTCTGCGGCGACAGTTGCTTCCTCCGGCAGTGGCAGTTCGCCGACGGCTGGCTCCTTACCAACGGCTTCTCTATTGTCAAGTACAGCACTGAGCACGACCTGAACGACCGGACCATGGAGGTTTCTTGGGGCGGCGACCACGGCGCTGTCGACGAGTCGTACCTGCACACACTGGGACCCCTCCGCCCCAAGGACACGGGCAAGATCAGTTACCTACTGGAAGACTCGCTGTTCAACGGCGAGCAGGTGCGCCAGTGGTTCGTTCATCGTGACTCCGAGAAGGGAGACCGCATTCTCGAATTGATTTGGAAGAACGCCTGAATGTTTTTCTTCTTATTACTTCCTTCCGCCCCCCCCATTTAATGATTCCATGGGTTTCCGGAGCAGCAAGCCTTCTATTACACTTATTGACTTACGCCATACGGGGCGATTGTCCCCGTACATAATCAATTTTTTTCTTGTCTTTCTTTTCAACAAAAGAAGAGCATGCAGTTTACGGAGTATGATTTTACCAGGGGTGACAAAGCTCGCACACATGCTGTTTATAGACTGTCAGTCAGGGGAATGCATGAGTATAGAGATTGCTTGGTTGGTCTTGACGATTTGAGTCTGGTGCAATATTCCCAGCTTTAATGCTCAGTCTTGCTTCTTTTGTGTGTTTCTGCGGGCATGTGTATGATATCAAATTCCAATTCGAACGCTACGACAGATCAAAGAGACGTTCCGCCCCCCCTCATCCTTATTCGTTCCTTGTTTATGAGTCTCAAGGATAGTCTAGCATGCATCCAACGAGCCAAAGTAATTGATAGACAACTGCGTATTTGCATTGTATTTGTTCTTAAGGGTCATGACCACCAACCTAAACCTAACTGGGAAACAGAAAAGAGAAAAAGCAATCATGACTCAATACCTCTCTGTACATCTATATCATACCGATCACCAAGCCAAACAAGCCCTAAGAAAGTTATGTATGTACATAAGCTCATGATGACAAAAAAAAAAAGATAAAATAGGTATCCACATGAATAAAGAAAAAAAAATAATAATAAAATAAACCAATCATGGCCATGAGAATTGCAAAATGGTATTGAACTGAGACACAACCGGGAAAAACGCCAGAGATATTATCTACATCATGGACAGAAAGAAGAGAGAGAAGAAAAGGAAAGGAAAGAAAAAAACAAAACAGACTGTCCTCTATGATAAACGGGAAGGGAATTTAAAAGAAAAAAAAAGGTGGTTATCTTTAACGTTCAATGTTCGTAATCGATGACCGTTGCGCGCCGCAGGAGATGGGCATGGGTATGGGAATGGGTATCGTGAAAGGTCATATCGGGCATTTGCTGCTGCGCGACAGAGCGCTCTGCCGCCTCGTCTGGTTTCTGCTGCTCGTCGGCCGGGGCGAGGAGGTCCCATCTGGCATGTTGGTTGCGGAAGGGAGGCGGGGGCGCGGCGGCAGCGGCAGCGGCAGCGGCGCCGGGGTTTGCTGCGCTCGCGGCCATAAGGGGGAGGAAGTTGCTTGTGTTGACGGAGCAGTCGAGGCCGAGGATGGATTTGGAGCGCTCCAGGAGGGTGGGGAAGAGGTAGGAGGGGGCGCCGCGGATGCGGGAGAGGGTGCTGAGGATGGCCCAGAGGAGCTCGCGCGGGTCGGCGAGGTGTTGCGCGGCCTTGGAGCCGAGGGAGCGGGTGACGTCTGCGACGGCCATGCCCACGTCGAAGAGTTTTTGTTCCTGAAGGGCAAGGCGTGTTAGCGAGATTGAGTCTGGTGATGGAGGGATGAGGGAGACTTACCATTCCGATGCCGTGGGCGTCGACAGAACCCTGGGAGGCTGCGCTGATGGCATTCATCACGGATTTGCCGACAAGGATCGGGAGGTGGAATGGAAGCACAGCATCGTCGCGAGATCCTGGCTGCGTGGCGTGCGTCATGGAGAGTTTCCACATCATCACCTGCAGCCACTGCTGGGTGACCAGGATGTCGACCCGTTGGATCTCGACGACTCCGTCTAGCGACATGGGCTTGCAAAGGCTGGACTGGATGGCCGAAGTTGGGGGCATCTCAAAAAACGCGTCGCCACCACCGGTCGAGACCCAGTCGTAGAGGTTGGGGGTCAACTTCTCAAAGACATTGATGAGGTTGACGAAGCCATAGGCGAGAATAGGGTCTTCAGAGGAGAGGACCTGTGGTTTGTGGATGGAATTGCGAAGCAAGACCGGTTTTGCTTGTTGCAGTGCGTAGCCCCTGAATCATCACAAGAATGTTAGCACAGATTCCTCAAAATCATTCTTCAGTGCGTGATTTGGGATCGATCGGTCTTTAAAGACACTCACCTTTCAGAGACAAAAAGTAGCCAAAAAACCTTGCGTTTCTCTTCTGCTTCCTCAGGACTGAATTCTGCGTAGGTCGCCTCCCGATGCAGACCAAGTGTGAAAATCATCGACGTGGCTTGGCTCAGGTAAAACCAGGCTTGCTCCTGCTTGTCTTGATTGCTATAGGCAGTAAACACGAAGAAGGATGTCAGAAGACTGTCGATATTGACATCGTCCGTGGGATCAGACTCCTTTCTCGCCCGTACCGCCTCGGCCAGCAGCTCTTCCCCTGACATTGTGCACTGTCCGTCCGTGCCAAAGGCAGATGGGTCGGACACTGCCATGGCTCCATCCAGCTTCAACTGGATATGGGTCGCAGCACACAAGGCTGCTAGCAAGGCATATCGCTGGGGAGTCAGTCTTTCTGGCTGGTGGCAATCCGCCTGCAGTTCATCTTTGCGCACCACTGGCATGATGGGAAACAGATACTTGAAGTAGACGTTCACATGCGCAAGAAGCACCGGCGAAGAGAGACGTCTTGCAAACGGATAGAAATGACCAGTTCCCGAATCCGAGAGAGAATTGGTCGACTCAGGAGAAGAGACCAGCTCTGGAGGAGGCAGCCGTGCAAACGGTTCCATGAAGTCCTGTGGCTGGAACTGGGCATCGATCACCGAGAACGGCGGAGAGGTGGGAGAGGCACCCATCTGGTAGACTCCATTGTCCTGAAGCATCTCCTTATCCAGAGGATGTTGCCTTGGGTCGTAGTGTAGCGCATCTCGAGGCCTGGAGATGAGTGGATGAATGGGAGCCAGAGGATAGAGAGTGCGAAATTTGGGGCCCTTGCGGCGCAGCACATCGCTGTAGGAGCAGGACAGGAGGAGACGCGAGCATTTATCGCATGGAAGCTCTCTCGAGCACTTGATCTTTCGACGCCTGCAGTTATCGCAGGCCTGCTTGAACGATTTGCGTTCTGGCTTGGTTGGGGTATCACTAGGCGAATTCATTGTAACGAGGAGCGCAACGCAGGATCGGACAGATGAAAGAGTGAAAAGAAGACGAAGAATGAAGAAGGACAGATAAAAGAAGGTCAAGAGTTGATGATGTTATTATTGTCACTTCTCACTGTCTTGAGATCATTGTACGCCCAATCTGTGTGAGGCAATGTGTGAGTTTTGTTTGTGTGTGTGCGTGTGGACAAACGATGGGAAATGTTGATCAAAGATTCACCATGACCAGCACGATATGAAGAGGGAGCAAGACTAGGGGATTGAAGTACTGAACTCGTCAGACCAAGCCGGGGCAAGCAAAAGTATAAAAAAGAGCAGAAAACCTGGGGAAATTGAAGCGGGGAGCTGCGAGGATAGAGAAAAAATGAAGCAGTAAATAGATTGCTGGTGATGACTATTATGATTATTATTATTATTTTTATTTTTATTTTTTTCTTCTTGACTAGATGAATTGACTACATCCTGTTGTGCCTGGAGACTGACCCTAGTTGCAGAGTCCTCGACAGGTACCTGAAGGGATACCAAGCCGAAGGAGGGTTGGAGAATACGGACCGACAGGGCTGTAATCAGCGTATTGATTGTATTGTCAGGTGGTATTGAATTATTATGGTGATTACGGGGTGTGTCAGACCCTGAATGCCCAATGTGGTAAGGTGTGTAAGCTATCTTACACCGCCGGTACGGGAATCTTACTGATAGTCCTGACCCCGCGTTGTCCAGCCCAGCACTAACAAACTCACCAAACTACTCCGTAAACAATATTAAATATTCACTAGAACGTTCACGGAACAGGATTATTGCTTCGAAGGCTTCGGAGGAGAGTCAGAAAAGAGTAAGAGGTAAGCTTAGACTTTGTGTATCATTCGCGAATCGGAAAGCCTTTTGAAAGTCAACTTCACCACTTCACCTCCTCTCCTCACACAAGTCGAGACGCCATCTAAGCCGGATGGATCATGAAGCGAGAATAACGCTTTTTTCCTGGCTCGGAAAGAGAACGCAAAAGGCTGAAAACTACTAACACGATTCAAAGACCCTTCCCCAATCTCCAAGCTCCACAGGTCTCACTTTGAAATTGACATCATTTCGATTTCCCCCGGATGCCACCGGCATATGCAGGAGTTAAAAAGGCGAGTGCCGTGAGTCCAGGGTCGAACCCAGGCACCTATGGTAAATGAAAGCCGCATATCATTCTGGCTGCCGGACTGCCAGACATGGTGTCGTGCATGCGTGGTTTTCAAAAGCAAACCTTGTCTAAGTGGTAGGCAACAGGCATTAGATTATTAGATCCATGTCGGTAGCAGTAGTATGATGGCGAAGCTGGGTTAGCTGTCCCCTGAACTAATCGTTGTCCATTAATAGTTGATTAGCTGCGTCAATGGCCCAGGCAGGAATCAGGATGACTCCGTGGCTAGTGGCCAGTGGCCATAGAGTCATTGGCTTCCAGTTAATATCAGAGGGCGACAGGGAATAGTTGTAGTAGCACATACGCTAGCCCCGCTGCTAACCATTGCACCTAAAAACAGTAGCGTAGCTCCAAGCGAGGTGGCCATTTGCAAATTGCATGAGAGGTTGTGCCACTGTGCCGAGATGAAACGCGTCTTGGAGGAGAGCTCGGGAAGCCGAGCAGATGAGAGGATGACAATCGACAACTAGCGATACAGATGCTTTCCCCTCTCATACCTTGAGTGTCTTAACCTAGTAGTAGCACTAAGCCAGTAGTCCTCAGTAGTAGTCATGGCCTACAGAGCTATGGATCCTCCGTGGTTCAACTGTGCCGGGATACGGGCTGATCCTCAGGATCCTGAGGCGATCAGTCAATCAGTCGGCTGCTTCAGAAGTGAGGACAGGTTCATTCGGGGTCTCAACACTCGGCCAAGTTTCATGATATGAATCGCCTTGCATGGCAGATGAGAGAAGTGTGAGATTGTCATCATCATTATTATTATGATTGTCATCAGCAGTAAAAGTGATAGCGTGAGGAGGAACAGGAACAGGAACAGGAACAGAAACAGGGACAGGAACAGGTGTAGAAGCAAAGTCAACAGTGGCAGCATTAACTTTGATCATTACGTCGTACGATCGGAGAAGGGCTTATATTCTCACCGAAGCATGCAAAGAGGGTTGTTCTCCGTGAGTCGATGATGCCAGCTCAACACCTAGATTAGATCGTGGTGGTTGGCAATCTAATAACCATCTAGGAGTCGTAGTCCTCGTTAGGCCTTGTAGCCTGTAGGTAGCTAGAATCCATACTCCATAGTACTACTCCGTAGTACTCAAGCAAATGCAGGATTTGTCAAATGAAGATACGAAGCCTAAGCCAGAATGGGTGTTTCGTCGGGGGATAGTCGGACACATGACCCAATCACGGGTTTCGGATCAGATGATCAGCAGTGGATATTCAGGAGACAAGAGCTCCCACAGTCCCACTACTCAGAGTACTAGGAGAACCTCTCGCAGTTCCAGAGTAGTAGCCTCAAGCAGGAGTAGTAACTACGGAGTACCTAGTAGTAACTACCTAGTAACTACCTAGTAACTAGTGACTACCCTACCACCTTAGGCCTTCACAGAAGCAGTTAATGCTTAACACACCAAATTGCCTCAAGCTTTGCCCTCTCCAACCGAAGGTGTAGAACCCGGCCGGAAAGCGATTAGTGAGCATTCGGTTCCATACTCCGTCGTTGGTCCTCGAACTCACTTGCAGTGGGATTGCTTGAACCAGTACCGAGTAGTTACCTCCTCTCCTAGTACTACTCCGTAGGCTCCTGGTTCAGGGTGGCTCATCGGCTCATTCATCCCCAATGAAACGTGACTTAAGAGTCTTAGATTATTAGATATCACTGGGTACTCCACCCGTGGCAAAGGCTGCCGATTTGATCATCCTGATTCTTGGATCTCTCAGGGTTTGAGTTTGGACTGTCGACGAATTCATGCGACAAAGTGGGCTCCAAGCGGCCCAGCCGTTATGGAATTTGTCGTGCGGTGCCATTGTTCGGTCCGACATGTAATAATCGCGGTACGGTGCCCGACTTCCCGTCAGCTTCCTGTAATTCTGTGTCGTATCAATCCTGTATCTTACTGAACAATGCGATACAACCACCACCACACGGACCACCCACCTGACTCGGGAAGAATGGATTCTCCGGGCTCCAGTTCCCCCCCCCTTTCAAGTTCCAACATAACCATCGGTCCGCCATACTTGATATTACCCCATCTGTCAGCTTCCACGACGCTGCCAGCTCGCTTCCAAAGGTCCAAGTGTGTAACTAAACCTCCGGTTTCGCTTTCCTTCATCCCACTTACTTACCTCTTTCTACTCTGCTAAGCACTAATGACGACTCCTCTTTTTACGGAACCCCCCACCCCCCGCACAGAGGCCGAGAGGACTGAGCAAGGCTAAGCAACCAGCCAACCGCATCACCAAGAGAGGCTTGACCCAATAATGGGTCGAGGCCTCGAGGGGAATGCTCCATCCCCAGATGGAGTAGTGCGACTGTGAGTGGATGTTCCGTCTTTTGACTGGGGCTCCAGATTTTATCAGAGATCCCCATCAGCTCCCCATAGTTAATGGGGTCTTTGCGAGTCAAGACTCGGTCATTTGACGGAGTAAGCAAGCAGATGTCCTCCGTATCGTTGCATCTCTCCTCTTCTCGATGTTTCTGCAGAGCGCACTGAAATGCAGCATACCGCACAGGAGCAATGTAGGTGGGGATCGTTACACAAACTGCAAGTGATCCTCGAGCGGCCATGTTCCGCTTCTCGCAGTCGTATAAATATCAGTAACTCGCACCAGCAAAGCCGTCTGTTTCTTTGGTCTGTAGTAATAGCATCCATCATGGCCAGTCTCGTAGGCCTTCTTGCCAGTGCTTGGCTCCTCCCGTCGACCTACGGAGCGGCGGTTCACTCGTTTGCTCCTAGTACGACGGCAACCGCAGCTTACTCGCAGCATACTTTGCCTTCGTCCATTGACAATGGGGCTCAGTTGATTGCCAATATCGATGACCCCTTGGCAGTGAATGCGCAGTCCGTTTGTCCAGGCTATAAGGCCTCGGATGTGCAACAGACATCACGGGGTTTCACCGCCAGCCTGCAGCTTGCGGGCGAGCCGTGCAATGCCTATGGGATTGACGTTGACTCGCTGAGTCTCTCGGTGGAAGTTCTGGCGAAGGATCGCTTGAATATCCAGATTGTCCCTACCCATGTGGATAGCTCTAATGCCTCTTGGTACATTCTTCCAGAGGACCGGGTACCCAAAGCGCAAGCATCTGCCGACGCCTCCGTCTCTCAAAGTGACTTCGAGATCGAGTGGTCCAATGACCCCTCGTTCAATATCAAGATCATCCGGAAGGCAACTGGGGATGCCCTGTTTGACACAGCCGATTCGGTCTTGGTCTTTCAGAATCAGTTCATCGAGTTTGTGTCTGCTTTGCCTGAGGGTTATAATCTTTATGGATTGGGGGAGCGGATGGCCCAGCTGCGGCTTCTGAGAAACGCTACCCTGACCACCTACGCGGCAGATGTCGGAGACCCGATTGATGAGTATGTGTTAGAATCTATGAATCCTTGATCTCGTTGGCTCACAATGGACCAATAGCAACATCTATGGACAGCATCCTTTCTACCTCGACACGAGATACTATACCAAAGATGCCAACGGCTCATATTCTCTTGTGAACACCGATGATGCCGATGCGTCTGGAGATTATGAGTCCTTCTCCCACGGCGTGTTCCTGAGAAATGCACATGGACAGGAGGTTATTCTGCAGTCTCGCAACATTACATGGCGGACAATCGGTGGAAGCATCGATTTGACCTTCTACTCAGGTCCCACTCAGGCAGATGTCACCAAGAGCTACCAGCTCACCACGATTGGCTTGCCTGCGATGCAACAGTACAGCGCCCTTGGTTTCCATCAATGCCGCTGGGGTTACCGCAGCTGGTCTGAACTCGAGGAAGTCGTAAACACCTTTGAACAGTTTGAGATTCCCCTCGAATATATCTGGTGAGCTCAATTCTTCGTAAGAAAATATGGGCTCTTGGTGTCTAACGCATTTTCCCAGGACCGACATTGACTACATGCGTGGTTACCGCGATTTCGATAATGACCAAGTCCATTTCCCCTACGATGAAGGCGAGGAGTTCCTCGACAGACTTCACAAATCAGGGCGTCACTGGGTCCCCATCGTCGACTCCGCCATCTACATCCCTAACCCTGACAATGCGTCTGACGCGTAAGTCATTGTGTCTTATTTGGCCAGCTTTTCAAACAGATGCTTACAGACGTGACTTCAGGTACGACACCTATGCTAGAGGAGCCAAGGATGATGTTTTCATCAAGAACCCTGATGGCAGCCTTTATATCGGAGCTGTATGGCCCGGATTCACAGTCTTCCCTGATTGGCACAACCCCAAAGCAGCGGAATGGTGGAGCAACGAGCTTGTCACTTGGTTCGAGAAAGTGCAGTATGATGGCATTTGGATTGACATGAGCGAAGTCTCCTCTTTCTGCGTTGGTAGCTGCGGGACAGGAAATCTGCACCTGAACCCCGCCCACCCACCATTTCAACTTCCTGGCGAGCCGGGTAACATTGAGTATACCTATCCCGAGGCCTTCAATGTGACCAACTCCACTGAAGCTGCTTCTGCCTCTGCTGCCTCCGCCAGCCAGTCCTCTGCAGCTGCTGCGACCCAAACCGACGTCAGCTCGACCACGACCTCGTACTTGCGGACGACACCCACTCCTGGTGTCCGTGATATCAACTATCCCCCTTACGTGATCAACCATGTTCAATCTGGCCATGATCTCGCTGTCCATGCCATCTCTCCCAACGCCACCCACGTGGATGGTGTTCAGGAGTACGATGTGCACAGTCTGTGGGGTCATCAGATCCTCAACGCCACTTATCAGGGATTGCTCGAGGTCTTCACTGAGAAGCGACCTTTCATCATCGGCCGATCCACCTTTGCCGGCTCAGGGAAATGGGCCGGTCACTGGGGCGGTGATAACAACTCTAGATGGGGCTCTATGTTCCACTCCATTTCGCAGGCTCTGTCGTTCTCTCTCTTTGGCATTCCCATGTTTGGTGTTGATACTTGTGGCTTCAATGGCAACACCGACGAGGAACTCTGCAACCGATGGATGCAGCTATCGGCCTTCTTCCCATTCTACCGAAACCACAACACTCTCGCGGCTCTTTCGCAGGAGCCCTACCGGTGGGCCTCCGTCACTGAAGCAGCCAAGACTGCCATGAGCATTCGATATGCCCTCCTGCCATACTTCTACACTCTGTTCCACCAGGCGCACACCACCGGTTCCACCGTCATGCGCGCCCTCGCATGGGAGTTCCCGAACGATCCCTCCCTTGCCGCCGTCGACACCCAGTTCATGGTCGGACCATCCATTCTGGTCACGCCCGTCCTCGAGCCTCTTGCCAAAACAGTCAAGGGCGTCTTCCCCGGCGTCGGCAAGGGTCAGGTCTGGTATGACTGGTACACCCAGGCCGCTGTCGACGCCAAGCCCGGCGTCAACACCACCATCCCGGCCCCGCTGGGCCACATCCCCGTCTATGTCCGCGGCGGCAGCATCCTGCCCATGCAGGAGCCCGCTCTTACCACCCGCGACGCCCGCAAGACCCCCTGGTCGCTGCTTGCCGCTCTGGACGGTAACCAGACCGCCTCCGGCCAGCTGTACCTCGACGACGGGAGCAGCGTCAACCCGTCTTCGACCCTCAACGTGGAGTTCGCGGCTACCCACTCGAGCATCAAGGTCTCGGCCAAGGGTGATTGGCGCGAGAAGAATAGTCTGGATAGCGTGACTGTTCTCGGTGTCGCCAAGGAGCCTGCCCGCGTCACCTTCAACCGCCGCAGGGTCCCCCCCGAGTCGGTGGAGTATAATGCGACCTCCCAGGTTTTGACCGTGAGCGGACTGCAGAAGCTGACGCCCCGCGGGGCTTGGGCTGAGGATTGGATTCTGAAGTGGTAAATTGAAATTATTTGTGGTGGTTGGTATCTATTCAGGTCGTGTGGCTTGTAGCCAACCCCGTTGCATTATATATATAAGCGAGTTTGTCAACAAAGTTTTGTTCTCCAATTTGCCTTTTTGACGAGATAATGAACAAATATAATGCGAAAATGGCAATGTATATAACCGGAAACAAAAAATCACAAATGGAATGCCCGAAACCAACCTCATAGATCACATCATTACTAAATATCCTCATGACCTCCAAACTGCATTAATCGTTGCATTAACCACACCACATTCTCTCGGAACCACACTCTCCCTATTCAACCCCTCCTCCCATCTCACCTCTCCATCCCTATTCACACGGACAAATTTAAACTCAAAATCTACACCAGACTGCAGCATCACAGTCCGATACCACAGCGGCGTTACGCCCGAATACGCATTCGCATTCAGCTTTAGCCCTTGGTTCCGGACATCCCACTCGCCCAGCTCGGGAATCGAGCCGACGAGAAGGATATCCTCGCCGAATACCGTGGATGCGAGGACATTGAATCGGACAGCGACGGTGCGCGGGGGGGTCAGGCACGTGGGACGGGGCCATGTGACGTTCGTAACGGGGACGTATGGTCCTTTTGCGGAGGATGGGGTGCAAGTTCGGGGCAGCGGGGGAGGGATTGTAGAGGAAGGGGAGCGAGGTGGTGAGGTGGTAGTAGGATTTAACACTAGAGCTCGCTCTCTGGCTCTATGGGCTGTGAGAAGGGCGGCATAGGACCATGTGAGATCGAGTGCGGAGAGAGGCGAGCCGTCGGAGCGAGAGAATTGCTCTGCGAGGGCGCCGGTAGATGGGGTGTATTTTTGCTACGGAGTAGATAGGTTTTTAGTGAGCGCTTGCATTGGTTGGAAAGGGGGTTGGGTTGAGGCTTACTATGATGCGTAGGAACCCGTCTGCATAGACCTTGACAGCGGCAGTTACGGCTGCGAATGTGTCTGTGCCTCTGGAGTACGTTCCTGTCGCCGTGGATGGGTACAGGTCGCGGAAAAACACAAGACTCATGTCGCTGATGGAGAGGTTCCCCATCAGCTCCCACTGGTAGAGTGCATCATAGAGCTGTTCTGCCGCAGCCAACGTGCATAGATACCACGGATGTCCGCCTTGGTAGACATCCTCCGGATACCGACCTATGGCCACAGCCTGGCCCGGCGAGATGTCCGAGTTGATTGGATATAGCGAGCGAAAGGAGTCAACGACCACCTTATGGTTTGCCAGTGCGCGACTAGAGCATGGCTGGAAGGTGTGCTCGTCGCAGCCTGCATTGGGGTCAAATGTGTGGATGGTGCCTAGCAGGGAATTGGCGTCTTTCCCTGAGCGATCACTGCCAAAATTGGCCAAGATAGATGACCCAGTCCAGAAGGTTTGAAGGAAGCAAAGGATCTGAGGCGCCTGGGTTTGACAGTGTGGGCACGAATCTCCCAGTTTCTGGGCGAGAGACGCACCCTGAACAAGCGCCTGATACTGCACCGCAGTAGTGAAGAAAGAAGAGCCACGAACCTCCTCCCAAAGGTCTACTCACGTTGTTAGTAAAGCAGGTTCGACATTTCCAAGTATAGGGCGAGGGCTTCACCGAAGGTTGTTGCGTTCCAAAACTCCGTAACATAAGAGAGATCGTTTTGAATGATTGGCCATACGGTCGAGTATGCTGTTGAAGACTTCCCGTGATCCTATGCCAAGCTATTAAACACCGAGCATTGCCTTTTTAGAAGGCGATACTACCATGGACGGCAGATGAACGTACAATCAGCAAATTGGCATAGGCAATCAACGCTGTTGCTCTCAACGCGGGTCCATCTCTTTGAGGACGACCCCAAGGACCATGGAATGCAGATCCGTCGGCCCTCAATTTGGGTTCCCCCAGACCCCCACTTGAAAGACTCCCAGAGGGATTTGAAATGGTTTGTAAATGCGCCTGCGACGTTATGTATCGCTCGATGATTCTCCGAAGCCCGGGATCGTCGTCAGAGGCGAGAGACTCAACCAAGTATTTGATGGTAAGGGCAGCATCTCGAGTCCAGGTGTAGTAATCTATCAACGACTCAACTCCGAATTCTCCGACAGCCACAACCATCATAGGGGAAGTAGACTAAACATCTAAATTGACGATCGACGAGACAAAGCCACTTACAATCGGGATTACTATGACTAGGGCTGGCGATGACAATGCCTGAGCCGGCGCCGGTCGCCTTGGCACCATCCGGACCAATGTTGTTCAACACGCCATCAAAAGCGTACGGAATCTCCATATTCAGCCATGACTCGATAGGATCCGTTGTTTCAGGTATTATTGCACCTCCAGCAATTACGATCTGAGCGGGGTTGTCGTTCAGATGGCCGCAGACAACGGTCAGGAGACCGGAACTGATCGTCAGGAACTGCTTCATTCTCATCGTGTCTTTCTCGGGGACGGAGTTTCATCGTCCAAATCATCAAACCAGGCTATAATTGAGTCATTAGCACAGTTTTCACATGTTTCACTGATTCTGTGCTCTTAATGGATGGCTATGTTGGTTGGAATTTGGAGGAGTAAGATGGGGGAGGGAAGAGAGAAGGGGAAATGAAAGGAAACAAACGAGGATCTCAGCTGGAAGAGCTGCGAGTCTGTGACTGACTGACTTGACGCGTGAAAGCATCAAGAGACCAACCAGCTCACGCGTCCATCACCAGCACCATCACTTGTTGCTTCTGACCTCTCACAATGCATCATTATTGCTACAAAAATAATCCTTCACATTTCTCTATGAAGTCCGAATTCTTCCCCGCATTGAACACATGGAATCCCCCCCTGATATGACTAGGTTCCGCCTATCGGTGCCTCATACGATCGGTCTCTTTTTCCATGCACGATGCCGAATCAACTTTCGACGAGAGATGTCGATCTTCCTCTAGCTGGCCGGCAAGGGAGCTGAAATTCTCCTCGAAGTGAATACCGACCGCAGATCCTCGTACCGGACGACCAGGGGCGGGAATTCGCAGGGGATTTCCTTCACTCCCTAATGGCACTCGAGTCCGTTTCTGAGGGCAATCATTCTGGAATTCTTGCTTCTCGAGGTTCCAAAATGGGTGTGGATACGTAGTGTGCTTTGATCCATACTGCCCGCCAACTCTTCAATTGCGACTTTCTTCACGAGCGAGCGAGGGGAAAGACATATAAAAGCCTGTCCAGGCGCCCGCTATTCCGCTCATTCAAACCCGTGATAAGGAACAACATCTCAGAGTCGCTTAATACACGCGCATAATGCCTCGGATTTGGTCCTCGTTAGGTCTTGCCTACCTCGCTGGAACGGCTCTCGCAGCCACTCCAGCGGAATGGCGGTCTCAGTCTGTCTACTTCCTCCTCACGGATCGATTTGCGCGCAGTGACGGTTCCACGACCGCTCCGTGTGATACCAAAGACCGGGTTAGTCTCTCGAAGTCTGTCCTCCAGATAGCATGGTCCATTAACACGTGAAACAGGGGTATTGTGGTGGCACCTGGCAGGGTATCATCGATCAGGTGAGAAGGGCTCTCCACGAATAGCTGTTTGTTATAGCGACTGACCCGTGTGCTTGTCAATGTAGCTTGACTATATCCAAGGAATGGGCTTCACGGCTATCTGGATCACACCTGTCACGGAACAATTGCAAGAGCATACGGCGTATGGCTCAGCCTACCATGGATATTGGCAGCAAGACATGTAAGGCTTCTCCTGCTCCTCAGCGCTGTGGTGTTTTCTGACCCAATGTGAATAGTTTCGCGGTCAATTCCAATCATGGAACTGAAAAGGACCTGAAAGCCCTATCGGACGCTCTTCACAAGCGCGGCATGTATCTTATGGTTGACGTTGTCGCCAATCACATGGTGAGTGGTTTGTTTAGCTTCGTGACCGACCCTTTACTAACGAGACGTAGGGTTACGCCGGTGCAGGCAACTCGGTAAACTATAGCGTCTTCAACCCTTTCAACTCGCAGGAGTATTTCCACTCGTACTGCCCGGTCACCGACTACAAGAACCAGAAGCAGGTGGAAGACTGCTGGCTTGGAGACAATACTGTGTCTTTGCCGGATCTTGACACCACAAAGGATGAAGTCAAGAAGATCTGGTACGACTGGGTGGGCTCTTTGGTGTCTAACTACTCCAGTATGACTTTGCTCGCTTGATAGCCCCTAAGGATGCTGGCTGACCCGACACAGTTGACGGCCTTCGCATCGATACTGTGAAGCACGTCCAGAAGGATTTCTGGCCAGGCTACAACCACGCAGCGGGCGTCTACTGCATCGGAGAAGTGTTTGATGGAGATCCGTCTTACACTTGCGCCTACCAGGAAGTTATGGACGGAGTCCTCAACTATCCCATGTGAGTCCCGAAAGCAAACGTCTAGTGATAACATAGCATTCCTGACCAAAGCAGCTACTATCCACTTCTGAAGGCTTTCCAGTCCACCAGTGGCAGCATGGACGATCTTTACAACATGATTGGCACCGTCAAAACCGCATGCGCCGATACAACCTTGCTGGGCACCTTCATCGAGAACCACGACAATCCCAGATTTGCATCGTGAGTTCTCCCCAGACCCCGCCTTCGTTTCCGACAGCAAACGCTAATGGTTTGATTCGCAGATACACCGACGATGTATCTCTTGCTAAGAACGTCGCGGCATTCACGATCTTCGCAGACGGTATTCCCATCATCTACGCCGGCCAGGAGCAGCACTACAAGGGTGGCGAAGATCCCGCAAACCGCGAGGCAGTCTGGCTCTCCGGCTACTCGACCACCAGCGACCTGTACAAGCTCATCGCCGCCTCCAATGCCATCCGCAACCATGCCGTCAGCAAGGACAAGGCCTATGTGACTTACAAGGTACGTTGATCATCTTCCTGTCAAATCCCATCGCCACAGGCTAACCCGTGCCATGCAGCAAAACGCCATCTACAAGGACACCTCCACCATCGCCCTGCGCAAGGGCACCGATGGATCCCAGGTCATCACCGTGCTCTCCAACCTCGGAGCCTCTGGCAAAAAGTACACGCTCTCTCTGGGCGGATCCGGTTACAAGTCCGGCGATAAGCTGACCGAGATCTACACCTGCACCAAGGTGACCGTGGACTCGAACGGAAACATCCCCGTGCCCATGGAGAGTGGCGAGCCCCGGGTGTTCTACCCGACCGCCGGTCTCGAGGGAAGCAAGATCTGTGCTTGAGCCAAACGAAGTTGGCCTCGAGGATGAATTGTTCTTTAATGAGGTCTCGGGCGGAGATGTTTTGTTTCGTTGTGGATATCATTTTGAGTTGACTACTGTATGAAGAGTTTTGTCAACTTCGCTTGTTGTACGTACATACTTGTGGAGCTTTTTGTTCTTATACATATATATATGTATGTGTGATAGAGTATATTCCAATAGACAATTATCATCTCAAGTCTTGTCCTTTCCCCTTTCCTTTGATTTCCGAATTTCCCAGAACTCCCTTTGATCGATCATCTTTAAACTCGCAAGTCCGAGGAAGTACTCAAATCCAAAAAAAACAAATCCCAGTGGTAGCTTAGCTAACTTCCACTTTCCGCTCCAGAACCTCACCCTGAAATTTCCCGTTTTTACTTGACATACTCTGTACATACAATCCCCTACTATTCCTACACGAGTCCCTACCTCGCACCTAGCCTTCATCCCATCTATTCCCCATGGGAGTAGATAGGGTGAAGATACACCATGCAGAGAATTTTATCATCCTCAATCACTAGCTCTAGTTCGCTTTGAGCCTTAGAGGCCTGAGCTCTTAGCTCTATCTAAGCCTCTACCGGGGGAGGAGGGGGGCTATAAAATGGCCGTGCTAAGCCTTAACGTTCTCCAGGATGCGAGACATTAATGTATGTATATAGTAGTGGCGTGGTCTCAGACTGAAGGATTAGGACTAGGAGGACTACCTAGTACCTAGGGGTGTGGTTCCGTAATGCATCTGACTACTATGATACTATCCTATCTCATCTCTCTGCAGAGTGCGTAGTGCGTACAGCCACAAAAAAACAAAAAAAAAAGACTGCCAAGGAAAGACTCGAGATAGGTATAGTGTTTATTGATTGTCACATGTGATTGTCTTAGTTGGGGGTTTAAGGTTTGGGTTCAGGGTTCAGTACAGGGAATAAACAGCAAGGAGGAGAAAGACCTCATGATGCGCAGTTTTGTCAAGGTATCTGCTTTGTGGCTTTCTGTGGTTATTTCCGGGAGTTGAGAGGCGACGGGTCCAGGCTTTCGGACACCCAGTATCTTCTCGATCATTAATATAGCATAGATTATCACGTCATCATAGCTAGCTCAAGTGAAAGACGAAATAGAAAGGAGAAAACATGATGGTGGAGATTGCCCACTTCGAAGGGGGGGAAAGGCTAGGAAGCTCTGCTTCACACCGGAGAAGAGAAGAGACCGACTACATCAAACGCCACAACTGTCATAAAGTTTTTACAACCATTATTAAGTCCTGTATCCAACCTTAGTACCTGCAAAACACCTGCGCAGGCTTATCACAGTCAAAGTATCGCTGTCCGATAGCCCGCTTGTAATTCGCCTGTCACATTGTTGAGCATGTCGGGCAAGGAGTGAGGGGACACCTCGGGCATGAGCTGCTCCAGGGCGCTATAGTCGCCCATCATGGTGTCCAGAACCTGAGGCATGAAGTGTAACTGGCCCAGATTCAGTTTCCGCGCATCCCCAAAGGCGCCCTTCACTGCGCTATTGGGGTTGGGGCACGCAGTGCACCGCCGCTTGAGTTCCGAGATAGTATATGAGAACCGATATGCGATATGATCTTCGTTCGGTGAAAGATGGAGCAGAAATGTTTGGACCTGATCAATGAGCGGATCCATGGGGTTGAAATCGCAGAGGTTCAGGGCTGCGTAGCCCACGATGTAGTACGTCTGGTCAACGAAGCCCAGAGCGGTAGAGAACCGAACGAGCAGAAATTTGGAAATGATGAGGCGTGCATTCCGGAGTACTTCTGAAACAAGAGGTTCCGACTCCCATTGACATTTCATCGCAGTTCGATAGAGCAGCAGTTGGCAGTACCAGAGATTCAGCTCAAGAGTAGAGTGTTGTTCGCCGGCTACAAGGTTCTTCGGTTAGTCTGCTTGTGTACCAAGTTTAGCATAGAGCCACCTACTGAGTAGATGTGCCCACTCCATCTTCCACCGTTCGATCTCCTCGTATTCGATTTCTGCCGACCGCATGCGATGGGGGTCGTTTTGCAGCTTTGATGTAACCAAGTATAATTGAATTTCTGCGACCATTTTCCCATCGTCAAACGTCGCGGCGGGGTGTTCAAGAAGTCGCGGGCAGTGCTCAAGGTACCTCTGCTGTATATGGAAGGGGCGGGCGTTTCCAATGGCAAATCTATACCAACGGGTTCTTAACACATATCACGGGATTGAGGTGAATAGGGGCTATACATACTGCAACTGCGTCAAACATAAAGCGTTCCATAGTCGTAGCTTGGCGACCATATCATTATCAACAATCAGCTCAGCAGGAGCGTGGTTGAGGAAGTCAAAGGAGATGATGGCATGGTTGATTGAGATCCCGCTCAACAACCAGCTGTCCATGGGTGCCTCCTTTTGAATGGTTGTTGGCCATAGAGAGAGAAGAGTAAGTGCTTGCAATGTCTCGTATTTCATGGGTTGGGAATTCCAGAGAATATTGACTGCTGCATGCCGGATTTGAAGGTATTCAGCCTGTATTACCGACGAAGGTATCCCAGGAACGTAGCGGGAGGCTAACAGACAGGCCGTACGGTACAGTAGCGGATCTGTCGGTCGTAAATCGTTATGAATGTCTGACGGGCTATCGATGGAGACCCAAGAACCGAAATGCTCAACGAATCTAGAAGATCAAGCCGTAGACTATTAGCCCACATTCCACGAAGTTCAGATACTCCAATGAGGAGAACGGGATGACCCACAGCTGAATCAGTTTCAAAGACAACTTCGGATCTAAAACACCATTGCTGAAAGATTCACTCAGTGACCTCGACTCAGCAGGGAGGACATTAGGCTCTCCAAGGAAATCGGACTGGAGTTCCTGGATCAGACGGATTGGTCGTGGAGCGATGAAGGAAGGCTGGCTTCCTTCGACCGAAGCAGTCTCTTCAGTGAGCCCGCTCCTTGTTAATAATGAGACAGAGCTGCCAGAAATACTGGGCGATCGATCCACCATTTGCCGCATCATGCTGGTCATTTCTGTCATGCTGCGTTCGAGGGAATTCAGACGCTCCTCGATGGACGGAATAGCTGCTGTGGCATCAGACCACATGGAGGCGTTGTCTTGGAAGCGTTCGGCTGTATCGGGTAGCTTGCATTCTATCCTGTGGAAACAAAACCTTTAGTATTTTGAGCTTGATTTTTTTTTTCAAACCGATTGCTGATTGTTTCATGCCGGGGAAAGTCTATTTCAACTCGTCGGTGCGTGGGACATGCAGCAAAGCACACTAACCTGAGCGAGAGACAACGACGGCAAGCATGACCCCGAGGATCCAAATCACATCTGGTTTTGAGCTTGCGGCAAGTATTGCAAGCCGTCATGGATCGTCGAATGCGACCCTTTGGACGAATTGTGTCACCGCTTGCATTGGACTCCGATCGACCACTGCCATCGGCGACTTCAATATGATTATTGTTGTCCCACGTGGGGATCTCAAATTTGACCTCCTCAAGGGTAGTAGTGCGCGTCATGGCATTAGAAGTTGGCTCTCAATGGATAGATGGATTATTGATTAACAATTCACAGTGACAAATGGGTGGAGAGCAACAACAGGGAGTGGAGGGAACCGAGCGAGAAGTGAAGATCCAGCGCACATCACCAGAAGCTTGGATATGTGGAGAGAGGTAAAAGCCCTTATAACAGTCCCTGATGAGCCGAAGGGGAGGGCAATGGTGTTAGCCTGCTGGCCGTTGACGAAATAGACTCTGGCCGTCTGGCTGATGGGGGCTGCTGCGGGCCTGCGGCCAACCAATCCATCCTAGACCTGGGGTAAAAGCTAACCAAGGGGCGCGATGCAACCAAGCGGCGCCTCTAGCGGGCTTCTAGAAAAGTAGAGAGCCCAGAAAGAGGTTGTAGCGATACTGCAGGCTGCAGTCAAAGAGGGGTTGATTGACATGCGCCATCCTTAGTCCCTGTGCATCCGAGGAGAACCGGATAGTGAGAGAAAGCCACCGCCAACAAGACGATGAGAGGAGTACATTGGAAATTGAAGGGGCAAAAAAAGGAAATCCAGCACGGAATCAGTAGGAAAAGCCCGATTTGAGACACTTTGATTTGTTGATAGACAACTGTTGCTTATCATGGTCGAAGATTGCGGAGATTTTGAAGGTTGGATAAGGTGGTTGGGCCTGATTTCCCCCCAGTGGAGCAATGCTTGCTTTGCGATGGCCATTATTGATTTCTCCGGATGATGATGATGATGATGATGATAATGATAATGATAATAATAATAATAAAAATAATAGTAATAACAACAATAATAATACGTCGCGGTCAGCTTGATAATAGTATTTCAGATACCGCTCAAGTTGCTGGCCCGTCTCCAGTTTGCGCCATCATGATGGTTGATGCGAGACAAAACTCCAAAAAAAAAAAAAAAAAAAAAAGGGGACCGAACATTTAGGTTTAGGATAGCCAAACGGATCAGGCAGATCATGAGTATCAGACTCAGACGCCTCAAAGTATCGTGACCATCGCTCCGAAAGTCGTCTGTATCTATCGGTCCAACCAGTGCGATGATATTCATTATCTATTCCAAACCCTGCGACTGTTGAGGAAACGACGGTGGATTCAAACGGTTATCTACGGTATTAATGCGGTTGATTATTGCATCGTCGGAAATTAATCTCAGCCCGTCCACGTTCAGATCCGTCGCAAATGATACAGCAGACGATGCACGTCCTCTGGGAGCACGGAGCAGCGACAAAAGCCACCAGTAACCAGTCAGTCCCTGGACGAGCTTGTACTCTGTACTATGAGGCGTCATTGTCCACTCATGTTGTCGAGGCCCATGGGCCGACCTGCAATGTTGATTCGCTTTCAACCTGCTTTCATGGTGGAAGCAATCAGGTAATTGCTTCCCATAGTGGTGAGGTGAGAACGATTACTAGTTAGTATTATTAGTGGGAGGCATCCAGACTATCAGTAGCGCAGACCGGGGATGTAGGTATCTTTAGTGTAGAACCACGTCGTGATCGGACATTGGTTGATTTCAGGGTCATGACCGACAAGCACCGGCTGACCTTGTGGATCCAAAGCCGTGAGCTGAATTGCTGAAGCCTGAAAACCATCTTTGTAATGGGATGTTCCAAAAGACTTAGTATATATGGATAGTGCCGATACCGAGTTAATCCCATCTGGGAAAATGAACCCATTCCACTTCTGCTCAAGTCGCAAGCCGCACTCCTTTTCCCTCAGCGATTGACATTTGCCAAGTCACCTGTCCTGTCTCGAGACGCTGTTAAGCAATCCTTAGCGCCAAATTTTTACCTCGGCCACCGGGCTATGGCTCTTTCTGGAAGGTAACATTGTAGTAGTAAGCTAGCTTGTAGCTAGCCACGACGGCATTGGTCTGAGCGTTGGGGTGGGAAGTATTCCGATCAGTCCCTGCCGCTAGTAGTCTATGATGCACCAATGCCCTCGGCTTCCGTAACTTGTTCTGTTGGACTTTGGACAAGACCCTCAAAGCATGAACTGGCGGTCTTGAAGAACAGGGGTCAGTGGCTAGCGCGCTCACAGGGACAGCCATCTTCTAAATGGTTGAATGTCAGCCAATCAGCCGTCAACTCTGAAGTTGATGCCAAGCCAGCCTTCGTTTCTTCGCCCTTGTGGTGCGGCCGTGCCGCTCAAGTGGTCCAGTGGGGGTCTACTGACGGCCCATCTTGGCAACTGGCCGAACCCCACTAGCCTGATAAAATGGTTGCATCGGATGTGCGTGTCTCACATGCTATCGCGCCATGATGCGTCCAATCGAGCCTTCGAAAAGGAAGGTCGACCATCACACCACCACGATCGAGAGAAAATATCGCAAATTAGAATGACAGAGAGCTTCGGGGAGCTCCGAGTCGTGAAACTCAGATAACGCAATTCTTATCGAGGATTGTACCTGCAGCCGGAGTATCAATTTGCGATTGACCTACCAGGGCTTCGTGAGTTCTGATTGCTGAATGCTCGGATGGGTTCGTCGATATGTTCTCCTTGAAGACCGCATGGCAATCGGCAACAATAGTTCTTCCTGCATCGAGACTCAGGAAAGGAATACAAATTGGTGATCCTGCCTGCCCAAGGAGGCACACACAGATGGAATCTCAATCTCTGTGTCTCAATCGCTATGAGGGAAATAATGTCTGTGGCCAACCTCGCAGATTTCACCCCATCAGATTCCACTATGGATCTTGCGGTGATGCTCCGATGATGTGATCAAGCCCCCGTGTGAAGTAAGGTTTTCGAGGCTTTTGGCCATTGATCAGGACACAAAAAAATGTGGAAGACAGGGCTCATCAACGATAAAGTACGTAGATCACCTCCTGGATCGAAGATCTTCGGAATAGAGCGAGAGGCCAAAGAGCAACGATAGTATCGCTCGATCTGATGAACAATTGAGAGAAGAACGACCTCTTCATCTGTGGTTCTGTGAGCTGTATAAATACTGGGGATAGCTGCGAGAGGGCAAAAGGTTCTAGGCACATGACATTCGCTTCCTCAGGCAGCCGACGAGTTCCTTTCTTGCGACCAGTGTAACATAACGAGTACCCCTGGGCATGTCTCGCCTTGTAGGAATGCATTTACCTAATGCTTTTTGGAAGAAGCAGCTCCCAATTCGTTCCAACTCTCTCACACCCCAGCCAGAGTTGAAAATTTCACGTCAATGAGGACTTGAGTATCCACGCCGAAATTGCTCATACGCAGAGTCAAGTAACGTTTTCCTCGGCCTCCGGCTTGAAAGACACTAGTCCATGAGATGAGCGATGCTAACCTTCACGCAAAGGCGGTAGTGACCAATTGGCCGTTCTTCTACGTACACGGGGTCCGTGGGACCTTTCCCAGCGCGAGGAGACACTCCGAACAGGCGGTTTCTTCATGATCGCAACCTTGTTATAAAGGGGTCACCAACAATAATATGGGTCGGCTGCCTCGGAAGGCTGAAGTGTTCCGTTACGTCTGGACTTTGAGTTCCACAGTGGAGTCATACAATAGTTCTGAGACAGGACTTTGGTGATCAGATAAAGTATTCTGCCACTGGGTTGTTTGGCACAGTGGTGTGCAGCGTGGCGAGCATTCCCTCAACAATCGAGATGTGTGGAAACGAGAAGCATTTGGAGGATAGAGGAGATGGTGTTCTCTGAGATGCCAGCTATGAATTCCACCCACCTCGAAAGTATCGTGGTGGCTTTCAATGAAGCTGGCTGGGAGGAAAGGCTATATCCCAAGGTTGCAGAGCTGATGACCGCTGTGCATGATGACACAGATTGGTGAACCGGATCGAGTCCCGTCAATTGGTTGCAATGATGACCGTCGCCTCTCTACTCGGAGCATAGGCCCGTTGGATCGATTGCTTCTCGATAGCCGCTATCTTGATCAGTAAAGATTGCAGGATTTCTTGTTCGCATTCAATACATTAAGGGACCGTAGGGCACACAGATGGTCCACACCCAGCCGGACAAGTGGCTTGTATCTCTGCGCCGACTCCTAGTAATTGACGAGTCGGTTTGGGCTCTAACACGTTGCTCTGAGAGGGTGGTCCATTGGTGTCGTTCTTGATCAAGCCGCCGCAGAGAGCATGAGCCATTTTGTGGACTTACAGACTGTATAGGACCAGGGGCAGCCGGGAGCAATCAGAACCATCGCCTGCGCTGCCATTTACTTACGAGACCAGAGTCCCTGGAACGTGTTCCCACTCAGGAAGATGGCACTGAGAGGAAGCAGTGATCCAGTCGCCAAGCGAGACTGGACAGGGAGTAAGACCTGATCTGGATGACTCTTGTAGGACCATCGTTCGAACCTTCAGTTCGGAGATTCTGATGTGGAAGTGCTGAAATCCAGTTTTTGCATCCCGAGATCACTCCGAAGTAGTGATGAAGCTAGATCACACGGCCTCCTCAATATCATAGTAGGGGGCCCCCTTCCATGGCCAAACGATCTCAGATCTTCTTGAACGACATCAGACAAAAAGAACGATCTTCAGGCCCTTGTTGCACAGGAAATTTCACAGGCGAAGAATGTGGAAGCGCGATGCATCATACTTGGAGATGGAGACAGCGTCCGGGTACACAGTGCACCAACAAGCGAATGTCGGGACTTGCTTGCACCCATGATCAATGAAACATCCCGCGTCTCAATGAGATCCGAGTCTGAGTGCTGTGATCATGAATGCCATGTCCCATGCAAGCCATCGATGCCCGACCGCCCGACGCGGTGCATCTGCAGACCTGACCAAGCGCTAGGCAGTGGAAGTTGTTTCCATCCCCCGCGATGGCTTCTGTTTTGCCACCTAGGCACTAGGACATGTAAGTACATAGTCACCTCCCCACCACTAAGGGAACAGCACGGTACTCACCAAAGACATTTGTACGGTGAGCCCAGGATCAGCAACTGGAAAGTGCAGCGAGGCGCGGCTCGGGATTTGCTCTCATCACTGGATGTGGTATGAGCATCGAGGTTCGAATGGACTGTGTGACTGTGGGCATGCTGTGGTATGCTATGCTATGCAGTGACTGCTGTACCTGTGCGGTGCAGGACAAAGGCGAAAGATGTCCTTGATATAAACATGTGATTGGCTACTCGGGACGGGTACCTGTGCAACAGGAGCAGCGACAACTTGTATGTCTTTCTGAGGGGTATCTACACATTATCGATTCAATAGTTGGATCTATCGTCCGGTACTAATCGCAGAAGCAAGGCCTGCGCTCGGCTATTGGAGGGGAAATCTATCCGTGTGTGACGGACTTGCATTCACAGCTGCATCGTCGTCCACCAGGGATTGGAGCATACTACGTAGGTGTTGGTTGGTATGTGCTGGGGTAATTCCGATCGTATTTGTCGACGAGCATGCAGTAGATACTCTGTATTACAATATCTGTACTCTGTATCTAAAACAAAAAAAAAAAGAACCATATTATGATGAATCATTGATGATAGAAGCGAAGGTCATCGTGGTGACTATTAAGATCGAGATGCCCGATCTGAAGCCCAGGTGGCTGGTGCAGGCCTGGGGAGTGAGAGGTGGGGAGGTGGCGAAACTACCGTAGCCGCGCAGATAGGCTGTGCTGTATACTTCAATACCCCATTACTCAGGGTAAACAACCTTGCAGAAACATTCTGCAAATATCTAAGTACAACCAACACACACAGACATACCGTACTCCCTTCATCCACAGATTAGGAGGAGGAGAGTCAGTCTATAGGAATGGCTGTCAGTGCCACAAAACATCGGATCTCGGTGGGTATCCTCGTTCGTTGAAAGCTACCTACTTGATATTAAGATACTATCTACTTAGTATTCACAGTTTGAACTATGTCCTAGCTAGTAGCTACTCATATAAACAGGTCATATCAATTAAGTAGATTAGATAGGTGATTACTTTAGCATCTAGATAGCACTTCCTTAGCCTCCTACTACGGAGTATATAGTTATTTAGATATCATTAAGATACCAAACACAACCCAGATAGCGTCCTAATCTACTAGTATTATTGATCCTGGCGATCCCCCTAACCTTCTCTGGCATCTGCTGCCCTACACACAAAAGTGGGGTGCGTCAAGTCCTGGTTTCCAGGTTTACGCTTGCAGGACACTCGGGTCTCCGGAGTAAGGGTGGTATTCAAAATGTCAAAATGTCAAAATGACAAAAATGACGTGTCATTTTAACTTTTTTTCTCTGACAAAAGTAATTAATCTTTTGTCAGAGAAAGTTTTAACTATAGTAAGTTATTAACTATCCAATATATATTTTGATAAGGTGTGGTCTCATCTCCTAGTTCATTCTGGTTGGCTACTGGAATCACGTGATAAAAATTATATAATCTGATTGGTTAGATTTTAAGATACTACTCTCCCATTAGTTATATAGTGGTATCCACTTTTATCATGTGATACTTGTCATTTGACATTTTTGACATTTTGGCCAGATTTTTGACATACACCACCCCTACTCAGGACGGAGTCAGGACACTTGACTCCTTGATTCTTGCATTCGCAGGAGCAGACACGGTGGAGTGATATCTTTAGGAAGTGGAGTAGTTGTGTATCTAGGCAAGAGAATTTAATAAAGTACGGAGTATGCAGGCTGAGCTGAAAATCTCCAGTGCTCGGTAATAGTTACAAACTTACAATGTCTTTGCCCACTTCTCTACGGAGTAAGTACTGTATAGTGACTAGTAGCAGTAAGTATTAACTGTCCTGGTATCCACAAATGCCAATAAGAGTAAGGTAGTCCGCGCTCTCAAGCCCGGCGAAATCGTTGGTCAACAGCTAAGCCAGTGAACCACACATCCCCTAAAATGGTAATTGCACCGCCTCAGAATGTGTCAAACAAGACTCGGCTAGTCGCAAACTTACCACCTAGACGGAACTCTATCGGGAATTCGGGATCGATGCACTATCGGACCTCGTTCCTTTCTTCGACAGCTCGACTATCAGGGCTTCGGAATGTCAAGCCCCCCACGGACTCAGGAGCTGAGGCCTGAGGTTGGTTCTTCGTCACCGCCCCGGTTCGCCACCGAAAAGGTCTCAGATGCTAAACGCTCGGGCGTCTTGGTGTTTCTGATCACTATATTGGGTTGGGAAGGGGGGGTGGATGGGGGCTAGAGCTTGTCCATACTGCAACTTACAAGTTACAACAGCTTTTAAGGGCGCGAGTAAACGATAGTGCAGTCGTACCAACTCGGCCGTACGGCCTAGTAGTCAGTCTCGGTGAGTATACTGTATAGGGACTGTCTATCCCTCGCTTTCTGCATTCTGAGTGGCAAGATACATAGAGGACGCTCAAAACAACGAAAGACTTCACCGCCATGTGATAGATCGGATGGGTCGTGAATCGCCGCGTCCCCCTTATGCTTTTCCCCCTGTGCTTCTTGCAGCAAGCATGGTCGTGACTGGCTGCGTTACCCGCTCCTCCGTGCCGTCCATCTTGCCTAGTTGGTCGTCATGTCATGGGGGTTGCCATTGACAGGGCGATGGATCACAGCATATGCCAATACGATACTCCGTATGCATTCAACCTCTGCAAGGCTTAAGGGAGACACAGAAAACGGTCGAGCTGCCGCATCTGCCAGCTCGCTCTTGCATGGGGTTGGCAGTGGCATGTGTCTACCTGCCTAAAATCGGTGGACCAGCCAGCATGATAAGGACTTTGGGTACCGGCATTCAGCCGAGCCCGTTTTCTCAGCCACATAATGCGAAATGGCAAATGGTTTTCGTCGTGCAGAAAGAGCATGGTGCACTTAAGAGTCAGACAGTCTCAGGTTCTCCATACTGTGGCCCACAATCACGAAAGGCTTATCCACTTGGCTCAGCCTCGCCAGTCTAAATCATGATCGTCAAGACCAATGCCGTGAGTCACGTGGGTGTTTGTCTCAAAAGATTCAATTTGGAGAAACCTAGGTTAAACTGGATGGTGTTCAATGACAAAAGTCAATCGTGCTGGCCCGAAGACGAATGTAATCTTCCAAACTAAGCTCCCGGAATCAACTTGTTGCGGAATCAGTAAGCACACCAGTCGGATGCTAGGGACATTGAATCCTAATCACAAAAGAAAACCTTGAAAATTTCGGCATGTATTCGTGGCGATACAGCTGTTCCGAGTTCCGACACTTTGGATCCAGGGATTGGGAACTGGAAGTGCCCGCCGTAGATCTGCGTGAAACGTTTCAGCAAATCACGACAGAGGATGGCTCTGTCTATCCAGATTTCCAGTTACCAGAGTTGAGTACAGCACGATCCAGAGTGTCAATTACTACCTCGCAGTGGACCAATCTGACTCAGCATGGATGTGATCTCTCGAACCATGGTTCCTTCAGCAGCAGGGGAAGAACCGGGCTCCTAATTCTCATAATCGGGGCATTCTGGAGTTCCATGGTCTTCTCCTCCCGAGTCCATGCACAGCGGTAGAGGCAGAGGGGATGGGGGTTACGTTGAACCCTCCTGTTGTGTCACAGCTCACAGGCTCATGGAGGGATCATAAGAATCACGGAAGGTGGCTGCTGCCATGGTGGCACTGCAGAGTCTGTGCACTTGCTATCCTCCTTCGGGTGTTGGAACTGCTTGGCCTGCAGAAATGTGGCAGTTGTTTATCCTAGAGGGAGCCCTGCAGGCATACTGTTGCAAAGTGGACCGGAAGTAAAATCTTCAAGATTATTTCTCCAAAAAGGGCATCACTTATGCCATTTGTTTGGTACCAGGAAAAGGAAAAAAAAAATTTCGCACTTGTCTAATTTATGAGACGGATGTAGAAACGGAATGCAAGAAGGGCGTAAGGGGAAGGGGACGGGGGCGAAAGGTAGTGGGTAAAAAATTTCTAAAATGACATGGTCACATCATCCATATTGGTACAGATCGTTCAGATGCACAGACGTCGCTCAACGTTGCAACTCATCAGAACCCCAAACAACGAAAAGAGGGAGAAGAAAAAGGAGAGGGAGAGGAAGAAAAAGTAAAAAAAAAAAACTAGCAGAAGAAATCAGAGAACTTAGAATGGAAAAAAATCATGCGAATGTTGATGAAGATTAGATGTAGACCAGGTAAATAACAATCCATAAAACACCTGAAATGCATATCCGTTGGAGGTTTGAAGTTCGGGGAAGATGAGGTAAGAAACTCAAGGCCGGGCCATTGGTTCCAGCACTGACATACAATGCGTGCCCGTTTTATGTTGACCGAGTGGAGGATCAACAACAACGTAGGAAGGAAAAAAGGCTTGAGGGGTATCATGATTAGATGTGACTAGTCTCACTCGGGCTCGGCTCGTTGTATTCTGCCAACATCTGCGAAGATAAAAGCGTAAAGGAAGAGATTCGTATACTTGTGATTGAGCATGCTCAATGTCCATTGATTCGTGAAAAGACCTAGGTCTAACAGCCCCATTTCCGGGCTCCCCTATTGGTCGGGAAAGATCAATGTTTATTCGCAGCGTTGAATCGATGGGGCGAGGGCATCGACTCGGCAGGCGTTTGTTCTATGTCGCTGAAGGGTGACTGTCGCTGAGATTCAAGGTCACTGGCACCATTTCGCATCTGGTTCCGAAGAGCAGGCAGCTGTCGCCTCCGCGCGTTGATAAACCAGTTGCTAATCTGTTACAGGGGTTCTAGTTTAGCAAGACGCACGTTACAAGACCAACCCACTCGATGGACTAACCTGGCTGATAGTGAGCCCGGTGCGGGTCATAAACATTTGTTTATCCTCCTCACTGGGATACGGGTGATCCAGGTGCTCATGGAACCAGGCGCGTAAGATATCAGTGACTGGCTTAGGCAGGTTTCCCCGCCTACGCTTATTCTTCGAGTCCACCGACTCGCCTAGGATGCCAAAGTTGGACTGCTGTGATGGTGGTAATAATTGCGGAGAGGCCTGCTCTGAATCGCTATGATAGATCATCCCCGGATAAGAGTGGTATGGCGGCTGATTGTGCATGACTGCTGGCATGCCGTTGGCGGGATAGGAATCTCCCCCTCTTCTTTCGCCCATATGGCCCGACAAGCTAGATGGGGCGTAATTAGGCGCGCCGACAGCACTACCGCGGTATTCCTGAGTCACAAACGCATCCGAGCGGGATGGTCCACGGTGCTCCGGCAGTCCTGCAGTTGATGCTCCCAAAGCGCGATCGGGGATCGACTGCAGATCCCGAATAGATGGAAGAATAGGACTGGGACCGCGACCGGCAGCTCCCTGTGCTGCATTTCCAGATAATTGTACCTGCACTGGCGGACGCTCCCCCAACATGCTATGATGGGGCTCGCTGATTCGGCTTCCGGTCATAGAATAGTCGCGAGCGTCTCCCATTGCGAACTTTGAGGGGGCGCCGTAGGGTCTGGACCCAGATCCAAACTCATGGTGTGCTGATAGAGGACGCTCGTGAGACGCCGGTTGCCGGGAGAGATATGAGCCGGACTCGATTTCGTCGTGGAGATGAGGAGGAAGGAGCTTAGAAAAAAGTCAGTTTCTCAGTGCCCCATGAGAGTGATGTGAAACAGAAATCAGAGCAAAAGAGACTAGTCATCTTACCTCTCGAAACGAGGGCAAGGCCTGGGTATGATCGGCTGGAAGTCCGCTTGCGTATGAAATGGCCATTTCCCCCGATTTCTCGTGCACCTCACCGTACTGGGACATAGACAACCACACTGTGAGTTTGGCGTGGATGGCGAAGACCCGAACTTAATTCGGACAAGTCAAGTGTACTGCGATGGTGAGAACCTGGAGGAATGAGACGGTCTTCGAACCACAGCCGACCCGCGGCTTTTACACAGCACTCGATGTTTGTGCTGGTCACGATTCTTCCAATACAGACACTTGTGACTGCCTGCTGGTGAATGCAAATAATAAAAAGGTGCAAACAAAAACAATGCTGTAGTCGATCTTGACGCCCTTGATGTAGGTCTGGGGACGGCCAAAGAGAGAAAGGGAAAGAAAAGCAGACAGAGGAGTCAAGAGGATAGTTAAGTCAAATAGATAGATAGTTGGAGAATGCAACATCCAGTAGAGGAGGAGAGATGTCGAAAAAAAGCAAAAAGTGACGCGGAGATGCGATTTGAAGATGACGATGAAGAAGAAGATACTATTATAGAGTACTCTGTAAGTAGACGGAGGGGATTGGGCGACAAATATTAATATTAATATAATTACCTATTAATTAATTATTACCTTTCTAGTCTCTTACCAGAACTCAAGAGTAGTCAGACAGATCGGTATCTTGACATTATTGCCGCTCACGATGACGATGGAGACAGCTGAACCAAGGTTATGCAAGGCAAAGAGTATGAGGCATAGATCGGGGCTGGACAAGATCTGTTCTTCCTGGGGTTCACACCTTTTTTTTTTTTTTTTTTTTTTTAAATCTTTCCACTCTCCTTTCCTCTGTTTCACTGACTAATGGTACTTCCACTAAAGGGGGATAACAAAACATATAGAATGGATTCAATCTAGGTCGAGTAGGTAGTCCTTCATGTAAATAGGCTGTAGGAGAGTAGGTACAGAGTGGTACATAACAGCAGTAATAATCATAATACTACCAGGAAGTAATACTACTCACATCTGAATAAGTAAATGAATGCATGCTGGAAATCTTGCAGGACTACCTGTATTATTTGTAAGAAAGTTGGTATTGTTACTTTAACTTTTTTTTTTCTTTTTCTTTTTTTCCCCTTAATAGGCATGAGTCTTTGGAACGCAGGACCCATCAGCTGTTCCATTATCCATATTGGCTGAGCCATCCTTATATGGAAGCAGGTAAGAACCAGGGGGGAGGGTGGGCAAGAAGAGGCGGATCCCAGAAGACTGATGATCGTGGGTGGAAAGTGGGTCCTGTAGCCACAAACTACAGGAGACCGTCACTCGCTCCGTTGCAAGCCAAAAAAGCATGCATAATTAATACAAGTCATCCATATTATTATAGATGGTGGAATTTTTTTCTTTTAAATTCATTACTATCTCATCATCATACTCCGTAATTGTTGTTGTTGGTTTTGTTAGGATTAATCAGCACTAGGTCAATAAGCTGGCTGGCGGGGACTGATTGATGAGGGGATGGATGATGGAAGGAGGGGATTGAGGGGGGGTGGGAAGTAGACAGATTTGGAGTTTGGAGTTTGGCCTTGGGAACACTTGGAGTCTTGGGCGGAGGCTTAGAGCTAATGCACAGGGAGGTACGGAGTAGAAAAAAGAAAAGAAAATAGGCAGGAAAACAGAGTTTCATCTTCATGAACATTACATTTCATCAGATCCCCCTCATACAAATTCTGATCCCAGTTGTCTGGTCTAAGGTTGACTGACAGATGGGGCCAAGGATCTGGAGTCCGTCGCCTTTGCAGTTAGTTGAAATCATGATCAAAGATCACAGATGGAACATTTACCTACCTGCCTGCCTGCCTGCCTGCCTGCCTGCTCGAATCTGCAGTACGTAGATGACAATGATCTATCTATCCATTTATCTACCGTCAGGTCACGCTGCAGGGAGACCATAACCCCTCAATGAACAGATTAAACGGCGACATGACATGGAGGCTACACGCTGCAGGGTACATGGATATCTGTCTACTCCGTGCAGCCTGCATCCATCATGACTTTGGTGACTGTGTGTCCAAGGTACCTAGGCCTACCTGACTAAATATGTGTGTAATTTTACGCACGGTATTGTAGGTTGACACCCCAATCAATGGAGGGGATCAGGCCATCTTGGAAGAAAGCGCAAACCTGGTCTAAGATGCACAATTGCCCCAGTGCCACATTATTGCTCTAGACATAGAATATCATTGTTGGATCTCGGTCAAGAGAAAGTCTGCCCTGTTCTTTGATCTGCTCAAGAGGTTGACAGGTGGGCAATCAATCAATTAATCAATGGGCAGGCTAGGCTGAAACTTTCCATCAGTCACACCAACTGATTTGTTACTGCCTTGCTTGCTAGCTGACCTTCCAGAAAACAGCTAGAGCCTTTTACGAAGCACTAGTGATCCGTCAATAGATGTTGACTTTTTTTTGTCTCTTCCAAGTAACACTCTCAGATAATATTGTTGACATATGGTAGGGTGACCGAGGCTATCTATCTAGGCAGCATACGACTTATCTCGTATCTCCAAACTCGCTAGTAATACCCAGAACATTGGTGGTCTTCCCTGGACTCCTGGGGTACAGCGGTACGGATCCACAGGAGTAAATCGCAAAATGTGGTGGCGCTTTTGGTATTTACATCCCAAGTGAAGGTTGCCCCCCCCCCCCTTTAACAATCTTGTAAATTTGAATACTTACTTACTAAGATGATAATAGATATCTATCTCCCGGGGGGGCCGATTTGTAAGTTTTACTTTCTGGAATGAATCATGAATCAATATAGAGTGGGGAACTGAAAGGGAATATCTTCCAGAAGAAAGTTAAGCCAATAAACGTGGTACCTTATCGAAAGGTAGTACTACACAGTACCTCGATACGAAGAATGGTGGCTGAGATCTGTTTCAATAACAAATGCTGATAGTACTCCGTACATAGGGACTACGGAGGGGGCGTACCTAGGATCAAAGTCGGGATAAATTGCTAATCCGACATACTGACACACATGTTGCACCCCAACTCAGCTGGGCGCAGCTGAGTCGATACTTTTACACTGGAGACGCCTGGCTAAGGTTCAGTTGGTGTGAAGACTGGAGTTGATTAGGCGGCACATAACTTATATTAGGGGAGATCGAGGTAACTATGCTGATGATGATTGTCATTGAGTGATTATTATTATTATTATTAGTATTATTATTGTGATTGTTATTATTATTAGAATAATTCTTATTTTTACTGCTCATAAATTTGAAAAGGCGATCGCTGAGTGTCCCTCACTGGGTTGGCTCCACATGGTGATCGTGTCAGAAGGACGCGGAGGTTGGCCACTGGCTGGTGTCAGGAGTCAGGACTCACGACGCTTCTTACTGTATTACCAATGACAACGGGGATAGTGTACCACTTTTGACTGTTAAACAGATTATAGAGCGATCTTTTTATTAAAAGAAACAAAAGAAAATTCCGAGTCAACTCCAGGTCATATCGCGATAGATGAAGTGCAGTGATAGCAAGACAGAACCACGATCGAAGAAGGGGAGAGAAAAAAAAAAGCATTCAGAACTCAATTCACTACCTATGATGTACAGACTACAGAGTGTCACTTCGAAGTCAAATCCCAAAGCCCCAAATCCGATGGAGAGATGGTATCCAGTTGGAGATGTGAAAAAGCAACAGGCAAGAACCGATCGACGGCTCAGAGCGTCACATCGAGATCGATCAGACGAAATTGGCGACTGATGAAAGGGAAGTGTGAAAGCCCAGCTGGGTGACAGGGAAACCCTAACTAACTTGACATCGCAGCGGCTTTGGGCAGCCCGCCTTCTCCCCCGACTAGACCGGAATGGGGTGTCCCAACTTCCTGGACAGGGAAGGGTTGATCGCCGAAGAGTTCCGCTGCATGAGCCCCACCTTCCCTGAGACGGGCTGCAATCGGTGCATGCTGAATGGCCGTACCAGATCTGCCGACGTTTTCTTTTTTCTTTTTCTTTTCCTTTTTTTTGTTTTGTTTTGTTTTGTTTTGTTTTTTTTACCCCCCCCTTCTCTCTCTCTCTCTACCTGTCAATACTTGATGGTTACGGAGTACTTTGCAAATTGTCATCGAGCGCTAGTCCCCATCTGCACATCATTCTCGTTCACATCTTCATCCCGCCAACCCCAATTATTATAGCCTCGGAAGTTGGGGGACTCTCCAGGACAGAGCAAACTAACCTGTGATTTCCTTGCATCCAGTTTCTAATTATTTACTGATGAAGGGGAGCAACAAGGAGGGCCAGGTGATTGATTCAATTAATAGATCGATTGATTGACGAATTCCTCCGTTGGCACTTGGCATCTGTACAGCGCGTACATACTCACTGTCAAGTATCTATGAAGTACTGTAGGAGGGTGCTGCTTTGATCCTCGGACTACCTAAGTTGTAGCCTCGCAGAAGGACCAACCATCGATTGGCGTGATCAGTGGGCGCCCGCCTTGGTCCGCTGTCTGGTGCACCAACTGTCCAGCAGGTAAACATGAAAGATCCATTGCCCCGTGCATATGACATCTCAGCTTGTCGGCTAGGGGGTGGATAGTGAAAGCCAGCCTGCCATGGATCGGGAGGAACCACATATTCCAAATATTTCTTGGAAAGTCTTATGGAAGATGGCGAGGAGCCGGTACTACATGCTCGGTCCGACTTGTGGAAACACTTGTCCTTGCTCCATGGCTGTGGAAGTAGCAGAAAATTCGAACTGGTTTGTGCATTGTCGCAATATTGGACACTGACACAGGAGTGACTGACAGTCTATCCAGAATCATCCAGAGTTCGGGCCACTTGATTGAGGATCCGCTCTGAACCAAGGATCACTTGCGCTCTTCTCATCGTTCTGATAATTTCTATTGACAGGAACCACACGAGGCTTGCAATTTTTCGTCCACTAGCCTGATACTTGCAAACATGGACGGGCAATCACTAGTTAATCCCCTGAGCCTCTGGAAATCTCAGTTTCGTGGTCCACATATACAATCCACACATATTTGCGACTGCAAAAGAAAACCAGGCCAAATGAGGACCCGAGTGGGTAGTATTGGATTTGACCTTGTTTTCTGTGGGACAATCAAGTCCGTCTAGGATAAGCTCATTTGCCTCCTTGGGGGCTCGGGCTTGACGGCATCGGGCTTGCAGCTAACAGCAAAAAGAAGAGGAGACTAAGCGTAGAACTCAGGCCGAAAATTTTGACCCTGGGCGCCGCCACGTCCATGCTAAGACAAAGACGACGCAAAAATGATATGGGTGGTGGAAAAATCTAGTGGTATTAGTGGACTCGGGTGGAGAGTTGTCAACCACGAGTATGGGTGATATTTAAGGAGTAGTTAGATGGTACTAGTGAGCTAGGATGGCTAGGACATGTCAGATTGCCTTTCTACTCGCTGGTTATATCCTTAGTCAGGATGGGCCCTGTTTTTGGTACTCTTCGAATGAGGTACGCTAGTTCATGAGCGGTACATTATTGACTTCGGCTCCATCGAGATCGAAGACATGAGCGACACAGATACGGAGTACAATCAAATGAGACGTGCTGTCAGGGCCCAAGACTAAGAGCGCCGTTGTGTATCCCAAACCTGCCCTGAAACCAGTTGATTGAGTGAAAACCTGGTAGTTCGCCAATCTTCCCCAATAATAGGGCGAGATATGGGCGTTCAAGTATTTGAGTGCAGTTGACATTTAACTATTATTTTGAATCGGCAATTCAGCACTCACAATGCCGAAGACTCAGCTACTTGACTGACATTGCCATGCTCTCGTGTTCTCAAAGCCCAACGGCGATCTGGGTGTCAGAATTAAGCTGGCTGATAATATCATATAGTAATAAGAAGCAGTGCTTACTACTACTAGACTAACTACTTACGTAGTACTATCGGAGTCCGGAGGGATATCTTAAAAGAGCATTGTCCTCTTACTGAGAACGGTAGTCAACACCGCGCGCTGAAAAAACGGAAGTTCTGGTCCGGCCAAAGAAGCCAGTCAACGACATTGGATGGGTAAGTAGAGTTTTGGCTGGGTCAGGTCAATCTAGTACTAAGAGTCTAAGTCAGTAAGTAGACCTAGACTAAGATAGTCCCAGTGACAGTTCCAGGCAGATCAGCAGCCACGAGGTAGATAATTCGCGTGGGTTATTCATTGTTCTTCACAATTCTTCGGTATTATTATTATTACAGGGGTATTCAAATTAGTGGGAGAGATGTCATCAAGTCTGAAATTTTCAATCTGGAAGTCGATCATGACGACGTCTGTTCACAACCTTCAGGGTTCCAGAGTTCTGACATCTACTCAGAGTACAGTACGAGGGTAACATCAATTCCACCTCTATCACTGCGTCTACACATACCTAGGTGGACTAGAGCCGTCTTTGCCCCCCCTTCTTTGCAAAAAGATCCAATCACTGTACAAGTCAGAAGACTCGGATCGTGCATGAAATGGAGCAAGGGCGTAGATCAATTCTGGATCTCGCAGAACGGGTTCATGGAACGTCTAGTCTATCTGAGACACGGTAGGATCGGAATGTCTGTACCCTGTAGAGCGTAGCCTGGATGTACCTCCTACCTGTACTGTGCACTTTGCATCTGCATCTTGTGGTGTACAGGGTACGTACATGCTATTATTGAGCTGTTTCATATGGGTGGACGCTGGTCGGAATGTAGTACGAGTTGTTCTTAGCTCTTGTGCTCCGTCCTGCGAACTGCGGACTGCGTACAGCGTACAGGCACAGGTACAGGTAGGCATTTCATAGCCCATGCGACAGACCAGGAAGCAATCAGCACAGAATCCATCAATCAATCAATTATCTTATCGAAGTGAGTGACGGGAATCGGCCTGGGTTGCAGCTGGGATTTGTCATGGCCGGCTGTCGTGTAACCCGCATCGTTTCCTGGTACTTGGGTTTCGCTTTTAGATACTCCTCTCCTCCTCAGAGCCACCACAGTCACACAACATTTGCCTGTAGCCCCTGTACAAGGGCAGTGAGGAGTCGAACTGTTCGCATCTCTTTCAGTTTACGTTCAGTCTGATCGATGGAGATGTCTCGATCTGAAGTAGGTTTATGTAAGTAAATGCACGGCGCTAACCGGCCTAACTCTCTCCCATCTTGGGCGTGGGTGAGCCCTCAAGTTTACCAAATTAGGTAGGGAACTTCATCCCCCCTACAACCCCGGCTAAAAGCCAACATTACCATCTCTTCTCGTTTCTCCAACAACTCTATGACTGACTCCTGCCTTCCCCTGACATCATAGTCTAGCCATTGACATCCCCCCGAGATTCCAAATCGCCGTTGCCACGCTCAAAGGGCAACGAGGGAAAAGAAGAGAGGAAAGATATTTTCCGACCTTTCCCGCAGCGGCTTTGAATTCAATAGTCTGACATTGCATTCTATAGTTCCAAACCTAGCCAGCAACCCCGGTTCGTCGACTTGTCAACTGACGAGTGACGACTCCCAGACTGGCGGAGGTTCCCCGTCTAGCACTTCTTGAGACCGACAAGAAATATAGAGGGAGTCCTCCCATACTAAAAATGAGTCTCCTGGTTCCCTGATACTTAGCAGAATTCCAGGAGCGCAACGCCGCCGTTCCAGAATCCAGCCTCGTTTCATCTCCAAGCCAAACCGACGGGAACTCCATTCCGCTCTGCGCTTGGAAGGTGGAAAACTAAAGTGGAAAACAACTTACTATTGAGACGTTTCGCCTTCGTCATCCATCATCCATCATCCATCTAAGAGAGTGGATGGATGATCGACAGCTGATCTTCCCACAGTGCAGGAGTTCATGCCCATAGCCATAGTTAGACCACGGTTTGACGTTTTGCTCAGCCCATGTGTCTCTTTCTTTTCCCCTTCCTCGGGCAAGGATCCAGACGAACGACGGTGTCAGCTGCAGTGGTTGCATCAGACCGTTTCACCATTGCCTGGGGCTGAATATTGACGAACGACAATTGTGCCAGGGAATTTAATTTTGGAGAAAAACACAGCTGACCGGGCTTGCGGTTAGGGCTTGTGGCTTTTTGTCTGAATCATTCTGCTACACCTACGAAGTACTCCGTACTTGAAGCGGTGATTATTAGCCGCCGCCGCCGCAGCAGCAGGACTCGTTGCAGCGGAGAAGCGGCTTGGTGTTCAGGCAGGTTTCTCCATGGGTTCGACTTCGCTGATACTCATCTCTTGGCGACCAAGGGAATTTTATCTATATTCTCGTAAAAGTCTGTTTCCTAATTTTAGGACCGTTTCACATGGTTGACAGGGCGCCTGCTGGTCACAGTGATCCATACCATGTGGTCCCAATCGTCCGATGCTTGGACCTCACTCTGCAGTGAGGTATCCGTATCATCGTGGTGTTATCCGAATTTCTTGCCTCGTATCACACTCGGAAACCTTGACGTGGAATCGAGTGGAATGGCTATAGATACTCGGCTCACTATGTTGGGTACAATCTGCCACGCGATGCAAGCTGGACGGCTTCTCCCTCTTCTTGGTAATGGCTGGATGGTGTGGGTGATTGCATATCCGGTACTTAGTCGATAAGTATTGATTGATATCAACATGCGAGCCTCTCTCGGCATAGAGCAGAGTCGCAGGCCGTAGGGTTCATAGCAAGTCAGTCACAGTAAATAATGTTTTGGTATTGCTACCACTTATGTTAGATCTATGATGTAGATACATATATACCCATTGTAGCCTCAGTAACTGAAGTCGGAGTCAAATGCGAACAAGATCAAAAATGAAAATATCAGAGCCCATCCCGCTAAACCCAACCAGATAGATCTTTAGAAGAAGAAAAAGAAAAGAAAAAAGAACAGTGTACTCAACCAACTGCTTTTTGCGACAGTTAAAGAACAGTAAGATCGCGAGTGTTTAATTTTGAACAGGAAAAAAAAAAGGTATATGCCACGAGGACAAGCCGAGATCAACTCGGCGATGCGTGTCCAAGATAGTTGAAGTGAATGCAAAGAAGAGACTCAAATGTACATGTTTAGATCACCATGTCTCCTAGGTAGTCATTAGGTCATTAGTGTTTGATGGTCATCCAAATTTAAACAGAGGAAAACTTACGGCAATATATTGACCAGCTTCCTTCTTATTCTCCCAGAAAAGCTTGGCTTCCTCCTGGTTTAGGTTTCCCTTGGCCATGGCCACATCGACGAGGGCGGCCTCAACACCCTCACCCATGCCCTTCCCGCTGCCGCAGACAAAGACACGCCCGTCAAGAGCGTTGATAACGAACCAGACTAGATCGGCCTGGTGACGGACCTCCTCCTGGACATACTTGCTCTCGCCGCGACGGCTTTGGACGACTGTGCGCACCTTGTCCTCCTCGACACCCCACTCGCCGCTGTAGAGCTCGTCCAGAAGCGAGTCGCGCACTCCCTGCAGCACCCACACCTTGTTGGCACAGTTGGCCGACTGCAGACGTCGCTGGACGAACCCGCGGAAGGGCGCGATACCGACACCAGCGCCGATCAGGAGCATGGGTCCGTCGGACGCGAATCGCTTAGCCAGAGGATTAGCCATGAGTCCGCGGAACATGGGGAGATGAAGATTGAGGGAGCGCGGGTCAAGACCCTTTTGCTCGGCCTCAATCACCTGCCTGGCGAGGCGCTCGAGGTACCCCGATCCGACGCCCGTCCGGAAACCACCCTTCCAGTCATCGGTCTCAGCCACAGATACCGCGATCTCAACGAGCTTGCGGCATTCCGAGCCTTCCCTTTGGCAAGAAATGAGAGGGTCCTGCGACAGAGAGTAGAAGCGAGGCATCAAGGTGTTAAGCACGGAAAGGAGATAATCCAGAGGTGGCTGAGAAGACGGGAATGCATGAAGCAACTGAGACACGGTGATGTATGATCCGGTGCGAAGATCACAGAAGGCTCCCTGGCCTTGCGCTGAAGAAAGGAACATGAGAATCTTCTTCTCGTTGGGCTCGCTGGCATACTCGGCGAGCAGTCGGAAGAGAGGCTTTGTGGGTGGATAACTCTGGATATCGGAGCACCAGCTGAGGAGCTCCCTACGGGTGGTGATGAGATCACGAGCTTGATCATCGCCCCAAATAGTGGGCCACCGGCCCTTAGTGGTGTGCAAGGTGACCTTCTTGTCGCGAATCGACTTGGGAATACCAAGCATGTTGAAAATATCCTCGATCTCCTCTTCCTTGTTCCTGGGACAGACGCCAATTGCACCCCCAACAACAAAGTCCACGTTTCCGCTTTCGGCGGGATAATCGGTCACGTCAATATCGAAATGGAACGTCCGCTTCTCTGCACCGGGCTTGGTAAGTTCGCGTGCATGATATAAGGGTGCTGCATACACGTTGTAGGGTGGGTGTGGCTGGACGAAAGTGGGTGGATGGTCGGCAGAGCCCAGCTTCATATCGACAGCAGAAGCTGGAACAGGAGAGAAGGATACTGTTTTCTCTGGGAGGGGAACAATGTTTGTAAGTTCACTGTCCAGTGTGAGATAGTTGATGTTGAGATTCAATTGCTTGAAAGCTTCGTTGTCTGGAGGGCTGACAACTTCAACCCCCGAAACCGGTCGAGCGATCTTAGTCAACGGCTGGCTACGGCAACATCCACCGCCGCAGCAAAGAGGTTGGACCTTCTGTGTACCCGCAGTGCCAACACTTTCTAGCACCCTTCTCATATCTTCAGAGTTCTGAGAAATGAGGACAGTGGATGCCCGTCTCTGGCGCCCATTGGCGCTGTCATCTGAGGACTTTCGCCGGTCTTGAACATCGGGCTGGGTTTCTTCGAGAGGAGTGAGAGGTGTTGTGGGTGTATCTGAATCAGTCGACGACTCGGTTTGCTGGGAAGGCGAGGAGCCATCGAAGCTCATAGCAGTAATCGATAGTGATCGAACGCGAGGTTCTTCCGGCACCGGGTTGTCCGGATGTGAGGTAGAGGAGACCGGAATGGCTCGATGTTCTCCATTGGAGGAAAGACTAAACTTCGACGCCATGGCCGAGGACAATGTTGGAGGAGAGACGGCGTGAACTAAATATGGCAGCGACAAATTAGCAGCGAGATCAGTCTCAATTGCGATCCGACGAGCGGTTGGAAGGCCAACATACCCATTGGAACGGTCAGAAGATTCCGCAAGTGAAATAAAAGAGGCTCTTGGCGAGAGAAGGTGGTTGAGAGAATAGGATGGGGAGGAGGGAAGATGGCGCTTGACGAGTAGAGACAGGTTGACTGGTCAAGATCTCCAGCAAGTTGAGATGAATGATAAGGTGGTTAATTAAAACCGGCGATTAAGGGACGAATACTGTCTGACTGGGAACAGGATGGGAGCCACAATCGCCGTGGGCATGCAGGAAGAATATGGTCCGCGGAGGAAAGGATTGGGACTCAACCAAGCGAATAATTGTCGGCCGGAGCGAGTGGAATGATGGCGGGAGACGAGAGGCCTGGGGGGCGAAAAACCGATGCCGGGATGGTGGTCCCGCTGGTGCGCTAAGTAATGGTGCGTAATAATAGATAGGTCTTCAGAGATCGAATACCAGCTCCATGACTGCTCAAAATCGACAGTCGGATCAGTTTAGATGCAAAAAAGACGCACATCCAAATCAAGGAATCCTAGAACTGTTATAAATCGAGTGGAAGAAGGTAAAATGCGCGAAGAAAGAATTGGAGTCTTCAAAATCGCCACTTGCAGTCGTCGGTAAGGTGAAGGTATCGTTTCCCTGTTCTGTCCTATCTCGTATTATTGGTATGTAATTCTCCTTCTCGTAATGGAGTCTGGTCTGACTGTGTCTGAGTAGTATCTGGATGTGAAAAGACACTGCTATCGATCTTGTTATGAGTAGATCAGATACCATGAGTCAAACCACCGGTACATGCCCCTACATTTCTATCATGATGTTTTTACTAAGATATAGTTGATCCCCAGATCTGAGGATCTGATCTTGACCACTTCCCCTCATACTAAGATCCGCCTTCTGCAGCTGAGCGGAGAATCCGAGCTGATACTGCAACCAAATAAAGGTCAGATAGTAATCATCAGCAGCTGAATGGATGACTGAGCATACACGAATCTAGCCCAATTATAGTAATCGTTTATCTTGACGGTTGGCATAGCCCATTGAGCACTCGAAGGGCTATAGCAAGGCAGTTGTTCTGATTCTGTAACCGGTCTGTGATAATACGTCTTTACCGTCCATCGATCTAATCTGATCCGGCCGCAAACATCCCTTGGCCCTTGTGATCTTGCAAGCGTACGAAACAATTACGTCGGGTTCTCGGCTGGGATATCACTCTCGCATCAGTCTATTTATCTTTCTCTGAGATATAAATATATATTACCCACTTGAATTACATTAGCGAAATACTGATCACTTGCTTTATATTACCCTGATCCCCATCAGGAAGCCGATCATGTCCATCCGGTGATAAAACGGTTGGGATTTTGGAAGAGACCCTGTCACCCTTCCGGGCGGTTGGTATGTGGGTTATCTGATCCGGAAATGTCCGTATTGCCATTACTTCATTTTTATCTAACCGAACAGCTCGCTTGTTGGTTTCCATCCTGCAAACGAAGTCACTTTTTTTTATGTGGTTTGACTCACCATTATTGTCTCATTATCAGCTGTTAATGGTATACACAGTAGTAGTCCTCTAAAGGCATATGGCAACTCATGATCTCCCTTAGACATCAGTGTATTTGTTGGCATTCCGACTCCATTCATGTGACACGCTACTTCGGAAAGTGGAGACATGCCGATGTCGGATTTGATCATATCAATCAGATAGCGGTGCTTTAGGTCCATACCCCATGCCTGCAATCTGCATCGAAATTATTAGCGGTATGTAAGCATTTAGTTTGAAATTCAGTGATTGATAAAGGACATGCAAGAACATCGAAGCTATCCTCCACATACCCAATAATAAAGGGGAAACATACTATACCATATCACCGCCAGCCATCCCAATACTCCCGAGAGCAGGCTATTATCATCTCGTAATCTTAGAAGGTACATTGACATCAGGCACAAGATGTTATTGTGTGCGCTACATCCTCATTCCTTGACTGAGAGAGTACATCTGGTCGAAGCCAGTTTAATACAGGGGGCAAAGAATCACCAGAAGTAGACGACTTGTGATCTCCCGCAAGATGCAACCCATCAGAAACTATCGACCTCTTCCTCCCAGCCCCAGAAGAGGAGGCGGAACAGATCAACGCTGTCAACATTTTCTCCCTGAATCCCGCCACCAAGGCCTAGGCTCCAATAGTTCCATCGAAGCAACATGCACCAAAACGACGAAACTTGCTCTCTAAGTTAGCTCTAGAGAAAAGAGGGACGAATAGGGACGGTTTTTCCCCTTACACCAGCAGAGACTTAGCTGATCTTCGTCAGTAACCCGATAATCTGGCTTATTATTTACCTACTAGCAGGTATTGGGAGTAGCGGTCTTTCGAATTGTACTGAGATCATAAAGGCGTTTTCTAGAGTACATCTACAAGGTAACAGAAGGTATGCCCACTGGCAAAGTTGGTTAGGATGTCTATAACCTGTCCACGCTGTGCACAGGTACAATATAGGTGCTTGTTAACAGGGCACGGTAAACTGACTCGCAAGGTGGTGGCTCCATATGGTTATTAGTGCTACAGAATGTGAAAAGATGATGATACAAGTGCCCAAATTGATACTAAAACAAGATCTTCAAAGCTGTTACCGGCCTTCTCTTTTCACCAGTGCCACTGGGGCAATAAAAATATATCGTCCCCAGATCACATAATAAACCGATGCAAACGCTACCACCCCAACGTAAATGACAACACCCCAGTTCATCGTTCTGGTATCTACTGTTTTTGTCAAGGGGAAGAAAGAGAAAACGAAGATGGGAAACAAGAAGGCCAAAGAGGCAATATTGATCGCCATGCCGAATCGGCCAAGAGTCCACCGACGAGGCGGCAGGGCCTCCCCGCGCAGACGTTTCAGGAGGACGCAGCCAATTGATAAGATATAGGCCGATATTAGAGATGTGATCGTCAGGGAAATAATGGCGTTGAGGGCAACTTGAGAGCCAATATTGATTAACGAGAGAAGGATGGTAACGGCGAGAGAGACCATGACACTATTGAGCGGGATGTTCCATCCAGGTGTGACCTTGATCGAGATTAGCAACGTTCTCGGAGCGTGGTGTGGAGCTACGAGTATGAGCAAAGAAGCTTACATATGCAAAGAAGGAGGAGAAAGGTAATCCTTGATCACGAGCAAAAGACCAAAGCTGGCGAGATGCTGTTGCAACTTCGGTGATTGTGCTAGCCGTGAGTGTAATGACTAGAACTGCAGTCATTGTGTTCGTTGCTGCATAGCTGTTGGTGGTGTTATAGAAGATTTGGATGAAGGGGTATCCAGTCGGAGTATTCAGGACGCTATTTACGTCCCCGAGCGTAAAGCACAAGGTAACAATCATGACGAGTCCTAGCACTGCATTTACTCCCACGGCAGACATCATTGCTTTTGGAAGTGTCTCTGAAGCATCCTTAATCTCCTCCGCTGTGTATCGATTTTAGTGAGACCCAGAACAATGTAGGATTCTGGATGACGGAAACACCTACACATGTGCACAGAGCAGTCATATCCGATCATGGACGTAATTGTGGTCGAAAGACCGACCAGTGTAGCAGTACCATCGCCACTCCACCCTCCGGCGTTGTTGAACTCTGTGAATACAGCTTTGGGGTTGTTTCGAGGAGCAAGAACCCACAGCGGAATGATAATAGCAAACAACCCGACGACATGGATGATCAGAATGAGCCCTTCGACCATAGGAAGATTCTTGGCTAGGAACGTATTGAAAAAGATTGAGAATGTGGTGATGGCTATGACAAGTAACGTTCCGTGCCATCGCTGAAAGTCATATGTCGGGTCGTTGAGTACAATTAGGCCCTGGATTATTGTGCCAGCGAGAAATGCAATTGACACAATAGCACACTGCCATCCAGTTGCACAGAGCCAACCTGTTCTTTGACATTAGCAGTGCAACTCCCAACTGCGATTGTTCTTGATTTACCAGTGATATAACTCAAGAACTTTTGGCCTCTGCGAGGAGCGAATTCAGACACCCAATGATACTGTCCTCCCGAAGTTGGAGCCCTGTGACCTATCAGTGAGCTAAGAACAGAGAGATAAGTGAAGTTCCAGTACTTACATCGAGGCCATTTCTGCGATACTAGCAAAAACAAGAGAAAACCCTGCGGTGACTATGAGGAAGCCCCAAATCAATCCTGCAGTTCCCCCATCGGTCAGGGCAGAGCTCAGTAATCTATAAGGCATGAGTCAGTTACTTGAATCAAAACCACATGGCGCAGGTGAGGTGACAGACGTCAAGACTACTTCCCACGTGCAGATAAGTGTACAGGCGAAACCGAGAATTGATATGAAACGGAAGTTCCTCTATTTGAAAAGCATCGTTAGAGTGCCTATAAATTTTGCAGTCAGAAGCAACTCACTCGTAGCACTTGAACTCGTCCCAAAGCGCTCATATCCCGTTGATCTGCCACGGTGCCCATGTACTTCGGGGCAACGAGGCCCTTTGAAGCATATCCGGACCCTTGAGCACAGTCATCATGCATCTGATCTTCGTTAATGTTGTCTCCTAATTGGCTGTCTTGCGGTGCCATAGCGATCAGGAGGAGACAGGCCCTCGAAGAGATTCAGATTTCACCCGTCAATACCACATTGAGGTCAGTTTAGCCGCATACAGCTCGGATTTCAAGCGAGCACTTCTTCTTTGATAAAGAAAGCTTTTGACTCTGCACTTGTTTGCATCAGATGGAAAAAGCCGGTTCAGAAGCACGGAGCAGACATAAACCAATAAAGTCCATTTTTGAAGCAAGGAGAACGGTCAAGGTGTCCAGCCATGTGGGAAGGAGAGCAGAGACCTAAAGTAGGCTGGAGACTGATGGGACGCACCAGTGCAACATTGCATAATTATGTATCCCTGCATCAACTGCTTCGAGAAAGTACACGATCGTAGTAATACCTCATTGTGCTCTTTTAGAATATGACGGCGATCCGTTGAATGCACTCTGGGTTTGAGTTGTGGTTTCTTTTGCTGAAAGGCACCTTGCATGATGCCAAGGGGTACAGGGAGCCATAACAAACGACCAGGCCAAAGAGGGAAAAGAAAGTTGAGTCTCCATTCCATTTTCCATTGAGTTTAAGCAAGAATGCCGTACTTGTGTGTTTTGAAGGGTGTGTACTGTGTTGGTTTCCGATTTATCCCAAGTGCAAGCTGACTTTGATGAGAAATGTGTGGCCATGTCCCAGCGCGCCCAAAAAGTGACAAGGAGGCAGACTACCAAGTACCAAGCTTGTATCAAGTAGTTAGAGCTCACATCCCCCACGTAGCCTTTGTGTAACATATCTGTCTATCTGGTCATATGGTGATCACACGGTCATCCCCTTTCGCCAGATTCAGCAGCAGTCTTTTCACTTTTGTTCCGACGGTGAGGACAATAATAAAGACCCAGCAGTCAGCATCAGAAAAGATAGTGAAAAAGAAAGATCAAACAAGGCGACCATATTTGGCTGAAACCACGAGACCGGCTCAAAGCCTCCAATACAGCACCTGCCACCCTGGCTAGAGGTGCAGCCTGCAAGTTCCCCCTTGGTTGAGCTTAATCACTCGGTGTAAACGGTAGATGTGGCTTGCGAAGGAGATCGATGATGGTCATCGAATACAGTCCCAGCGCGCAGAGACACAAAATGTCTCGTCTCCTCACGTCGTTGTGTGCTCGAAATTGAGTCACTTTCCCACATGGCTCTTCTTCCTTTCCCTCGTTTGATCGAGTCGTCCAGTCAAGTATGGATGATCCTGCCTCATCACAGCCCATCCCACTGGCTGCAGGCGTTGCTTTTTCTCTCCTGCACCGATCCATCGACGGGATTTGTCTGAAAGCAATGCTGTTTGTGTGACAAATGGAGTCTTGAGACCTGCCAGCCACGACTTGCTCTTCATGCGTGCACCACATACCTGATAGGACTTTCTTTCCCCTTGGTTGAGGAAGGATGACCAGCCAAAATAGAAATAATCATGCGTCTGCCCATAAAACTGCCTGCATTGAGTCAAATTTGAGAGATTCCTTTAAGAGAATTTTAAAAAAAAAAATTAGTCGCCGTCATCAATGCGTTTGTTTGCCATGGTCAATATCCCTCCTTTCTCCAGCTGAGCTCCATCTTGAGCTTCATGCTGCGATGGGCCCGTACGTTCCTCCTGGACAGTCGCCGCCATTCCAGGTGGTGGATGACCTGCACCATGGCGCCTGGATCATCATAACGGCCGCCTTGGGATTGGTGGTCTCCTTGGTCTGCCTATTCATTCGAGTCTATGTGCGACTGGCACTTTGTCCTCCTTTCGCATCTGATGACTATGTCTTGCTTGGAGCAACTGTAAGCTTCTGAATCCTAACTGTCAACATGTACTAGCATGGACTGATCTCGTCCATCATGTCTTCAGCTTATCGCAATAATACAATCCTCACTTGTCTTTGAGGCTGCATCGCAGGGGTTCGGGACATCGATCAAGCTGCTAGAACAATATCAAATCGATAAGATCCAGACGGTAAGTAAAGCCCAGCTGCAAGTCGCAAGACCCAACGGTGCATGTTTCCATCTTTTAACACCACAATTTCAGTTGATCACAGTCAGCGATGTTCTCTACCTTATCACAATCTATGTCTCCAAGTGCTGTGTTGTAGGCATTTACCTACGTCTCACCCCGCAGAAAGTCCACAATCGAATTTCATGGGCTACTCTCGTCCTGTGCACCCTATGGATCATTCCGAGTGCCTTCATCCTCGCTATTAACTGCGAGATGAATCGGCCTTGGACGACCTCAGGAGGGCAGTGCCGACATCTGGTAAGCAGCCTCGAGAAATTTTCAAGGAAACATTGCACCGGGGACATACTGATTCATACGAATGGAGCGCAGCTCGAACGATGGGCATTCATCACGGCAATGGACATACTAACCGAACTAATCCTCTTCGCTCTAGCAGTCACATTGCTCCAGGGCCTCTTCATGCCCGTCAGGCGCAAATTCACCATTGGCTCTGCTTTTTTCTTCAGGCTCCCGTAAGTCTATCCCAAGGCTGTGATACACACAACCAAAGACCACTGACCAAACTACAAGCCTAATCATCTTCTCCGTCTTCCACATATACACCCTGAAGGGCCACTATCATTCCCCCGATCCCACTCTCTCCGTCGTGACCTCCAAGATCTGGTCCCAGGTCGAACTCAACTACGCCCTCACCGCGTGCAGCGTATTCTGCCTGCGCCCTTTCATGGCAGCCGTAAGCACCAACTACGGTACAGCCGGGGATTCGAACCTGAAGAACAGCAATGCCTCCGGCACGCCGAAGGGTGATAGCTCCGCGTCCAAATCCCAGGGCGGTTCTGCGTCTGCGCCACGGACAAGAGTCGGTCTCCCGGGAGAAGAGAGAAGGACATGGCGGTCCTTGTGGTGGGAGCAGATGAAGAAGGAGAAGAACCGGGGGGATTGCGAGAAGGGGCACCAGGTGACAGGGGGTCTTGCTTCTGATCAAGCGGCCACGGAAACCATTGAACTGGTGGAACAACAGGGGATAATCACCGCGGAATGTGCCAGGGGCTCCAAAATGATCATCCGGAAGGATGTCCAGTACTCGGTTGAATATAATCGAAAGAAATCGGATGCAAGTCTGAGTACCGAAGCACAAGGTTGGGATCGTTATCTCGGTAGCGGTCCATGAATCTGCATCTTGTACTAAAAACAACCGTTTCCTTATAAGTTGCGATACTCGTTGAAGGAAGGGATAGATTTGTAGGGAAAATCGATGGGATATTTTAGCATCCCCATGCGAGATGATACTTCTCTAGTATCAGTAACTCAATTTTCAACGATGGGAGAAATAGAACTGCCAGAGTTGTTCTCTCCGAATGTACATATGTCAAACGCCAATTCGCCAGAATGCAAATTACAACTTGTGATCAAGAGACGAAAGGGGATATATACGGAAGTGTAGTTTCAGAATCAGACTACGTACGAGTTGATGGACGCTTGAATGGATGGGCTTCCGTATTCCTGTAAAGGTATTAGCCAAGTTCAGTTCTCCGCGAAAATAATAGCCAGCACATACAGCACGTATTCATCGAGGCTGACAAGATCTGGCTCGGAGAATATCAGATAGAAATACTTCAAAGTCTCTGCCAGCCAGAAACTTTCCATATAGTCCAATTGGGCGGAATGCGCGTTCCGCACGTCATCGATTGCTGCATGGGCATACTTGGTCCGGGTCATCTTCTCAATGTTTTGAAACATCCTCCACGCATCGTCCTGAAGTTTTTTGTCGCCAGTGATTCGGTACATGATGAACACGGACTCGATAGCCTCAGGCCTAGAACATGTTAGCAAGACTGTGTTCGGGATCCATCGGTTGTCTGCATACCGTAACAAATATCGGCCATCCGAGACTTCTGTCACGCCTGGCTGAAGTCCCTTCTCCTTGATGATTGCTTTGGCCTCCTTCACAGTATCGTCCGCCTTTGAACCTCGGGCCAGACGCCGCCTCACATCCTGATACCACTGCTGCTCATCCCATTCACAGGATTCCATGCTTTGACATGGGCTAACCTGCAAAGTTTCCGGCATGATACCGGTAGGCATGACATCATATGCCCAAATGCAACCATCTGTCAGCTTTCGTGCAATCGACAGCTCTTCTGGACGGTCAAAGACCTTGGCACCAATCCCCACAGTGCCTCCGAAGAAACATTTCAGGTGCTCCCATTGAGGCTCCGGATGGATCTTGGTTGAAACACTTGTGTGAACATTCCCAGCGAATAGGATATCTTGGCCGTCCTTTGTCATTGGACGAAAGAGCAGGTACTTCTTGATCGAGTCCATGGAGGCGGCATACATCTTTTGAAATTGGTTTGTCTGAGCGCCCAGTAACATGTGTTCTTTAGGAAGATATTCGTATGTCGAGTCGGCCATTCCACCAATGGTAAATCGAGGGTCGGTGAATTCTAAATCAATCGCATTGACCATCATCGGCCATAAGCCTGGGATCTTAGTGCGATTCTGGGCGTCCTCGAGAAGGTTCATTATCCGCTGAACAGCATCGTAGTACTTAGGGTCCTTTGTCAGCTGGGATAATCTGGTGAACTCCAGGTTCAGAGATCCCAGTTCCGCAAGAATGGTATTTCGGCTAGGTTGAATGGCTAAGCCTTGTGCCGACCTGTGGCCTAGTCAACAAAATCCTTCCGGACACAAAGGCGGAGATTGGGATTTGGTAGTTCCAGTCGCTTGCTTTCAGAAGAAAAGGACGGAATGCGACAAGTTTCCTTACCTGGTCCATTGCCAGCGGGACTGTGGCATTCTATTCTTCGTGTCAAACGCAGCGTAGATCATGTCAGCTAGTTCTACTGCCTTCTTCAAGAGAATCGGATATCGTCCGTCGGTTAAGTCGTAGGCGCCGAGCAGTCCCCCTACGTATCGGATTATGGTTTCAAATACATTGATCTGAGTAGCGTCGGTCATTGTAAAATCGATCTTCTCCAGCGCATGCAGCGCGTCTTGGAACTCATCTTCCATACCCATGATAACCAGCGAGTCAAGGGCGTCGACCAGAGTAGCAGCCCAACCGGCAAATGTATTCCGATGGCGAGCACTTAGGGGTGACAGCTCATCACGCAGCCAGGCATGCGTCTTGTATCCTTTCCAGGCATGTTCAAAGGCTTCCTTAACAACTTTCTGTCTATTGACCCTCTTTCTCCGACCCAACCATGACTCGCTCGGGAAATCGTGCTGAATGCGAGGAATCGGAGAGGGCGCAGATGTAGGGAGCGGAATGAAACTGGATACAGGGTGCTTCTCAGCATGTTTCGTCCAGCGCATGCGGTTCTCGCTCTGGGGAGGGTGTGGGAGATATTCAGCGGAAGCATTTGTAAGAGGAGGTTCCGCGCCAGGCGGCAGACTAGAAAAAAGCAAGTATATTAGGAATATTGAGAGAATTGCTGGCAAGACAAGTCTCCTGCGAACGAAAACCATGGCGATAAGTAATACGGCGCTCTATCAGTCGAAGCTCGTCAGGTCTAACAAGGAGAGGGCTGAGCAGTTGAAAGCTCAAAATCAATTGAAAACGAGGAGGGACAGCATTTGGATATACTGTTGCAGCATTGCCTAAGCAAGAGAGATATTCCTATGTAGTAGAAATCGAGTAAAGCGCAGCATTTGGAGGTGTATGAGGGACGAGACCTTCAAGGGAGGGGAGAGGAACTTTGTATATGCGCGGTTGCACACACGACAAGTCGACAGCTCTCTTGTAAAGTGGAGTCATAAAGGTCTCTGCGCCATGATCGCCCTTGTTTCGGAAACCTCTTGATAAATCATTGGAGGACAAAAGGATGGATTATTATTTAGCTAAATCAGCAAAGTACGAAGTGGTGCTCGAAATTTGGAGTAAGGGGAATCAAATATAGATAGACCTCCTGGTCCCCGCAATGACCTCGAATCTTGACTTCTTGAGCTTGCTGGGCCCCTGTCCCTTCAGATTTAAGAACCCTTAAGGCTTAAAAGCGGGAAACAAGGGGTCTGCACTCTGCAGTTGTTGGCGTGGAAACTGGCAATATTGAACTGTCAAATAGGATTCATCGAGTTGGAGAACTTGACGGCAAGCATGTCAATCGAATGAACAGATCGTCTTATTGCGTAAGACAGGTGGTCCCCTAAACCCTAAGACCCTAAAGGGTCTGGAGAACTTGCGAAGTTGCGAGAAGCAAGTAAAGTTCTGGGCCCAGTGGGTGCAGGTATTCTATTCTCGAGGTGACCATCACAAACCAGTGAGCATTGGGCATCTGACCAGTTGATCCAGACTAGAGACACTCTTACGAGTCCCGCATCTTGGCATGACCGGAAATAAATGGTGTTGATTTATCCTTGATCCTTTGAATCTCAAAATAGAAAGACTCAAATGCTTCGAGATGCCGCCTAGTATGTCGAAAAGGGGTTTCTAGCGCCATAGACACATCCCTGCATGTAGCATTCTTATGAATGAGAGATGGTATCATGGTAGTAGTGTTAGGGTGGAGGAGCATACGTAGTATATGGCTGATAGGAGGCTGGTCCCAAGCATCCTTCAATAGTTTGCTTTGTTTGATTTGTTGATGCCTTGACACCTTGACATCTGAGCAGTGGATTTGCTAGTAACATCACCATTTAGACAGGATACCCTCAATTTTCCGTATCGATATCAATAAATTATAGCTACCATTATTTTCAAGGTGAAGGCCACTACCTCCTATACTGGCAAACTCTGCCAAATCTGGAATAATATTTTCTTTTGGAATTTGCGGCCTCTGATAGGTTGCCGGTAACACATCAGGTACTCCTCGGCCATAGGAAGTTGACTACACAGTACATACGTGCTAACAAAGGAAGTGAATTTCGAGAGTCTATGGACTCGTATCTCGTTATAAGGCTGTGCTAGGGCTTTGTAATTGGAGAGTATCCTGCGCAGGGCCGCTAGCCGTGTCCCCTGTTTTGAAGCCTACGGCATCGAGATACTCTGAGCATTTGATAATAGCGATACCCATTTCGTCTTTCATGAATAGCGTGCTTGATACAAGGGACATTGCATTTTCTCGATCGGTCTTCTAGTCGGTGCTCGTCATTTGTTAGAAACCCTCTACGCCTGACATACAAAATGCCTATCACAGGGTATGTGCGGCTTGGGCTTCATTTAGCTATCTGATATTAACAGCCCCCGCAGAGTCTTCTTCATCCCATCAACTCCAAATTCGGCAACAGCGTTTGCGACTGTTACAGAACGTCTGCACTCTGCTGTGGCAGATGAGCCTCTCGCAATCGGCCGGTGGGCCTTGGAGCACAAATTGATGAGGGACACCCCCTCCTGTCTACCTGGATCGACACCGCAACGATCAGCTCAGCCCAGATACATGCAGTTCCTGTCACTATCCTACTACCCCAATCATGGCTTCATCTACACCTCACCAAACCCCGAAACCCCCGGTCTGAATGGCGGGAACAACTCTAACGCTACTGCTCCTCCAGGTGCAACGCAGCCCGCACATCCTGGGACGCCCAATTCAGCTCCCGCAGAAGGCTCTGGATTGGTGATGGCTACTGTACCCCTGCCGTCGTGCGGGACACTATTCAAGCATTTTGTCTACGCATGCCAGCCCTTCTGGTGCCATCGGCATACGGTCGCTGTCCCCGGAGGCACGGTCTACGATGTCGGCGACTTCCGAGTACGTATCGGCGATGTGCGTCAGACACAGCCAGCGGTACGGCCCCGAGGTACCGTCGTAGAAATAGAGTGGAGGGGTCCGTCACTGGTGACGTCGATCTCGACCCAGTATTCCCAGTCTCGAAGAGGATCCAGCCTTTCCCAGACTGACAGTTCTGCTGGTGACCACGACTCTGCGATTGATCTCGCGATGTTCAGCAGCATCGAGGACACAGATGTTGATGCCGAATATGTTGCGACTGCCGCACTGATCCGCGAGTTCTGGTCCAAGCTAGGCATTGATGGGGCACGCGAAGCAATTCTCGTGCCAGACGTGGGAAAAGAGGTGAAAAAGCAATTAAGGAAGCTGAAACAGCAAGAGAAGGGAGGAGATTGGTCGCCAACTAATGATAATGGTGATATGGTGCGTACAGATGAAGATCCAGACCCTGATGCAGGAACGGACTTGGCGAGACAATTCATGGAGATCTTCAGATTCAATAGATAAGAATGAGCATGTGGGGGCTGCATGTGCATGTGCGTTGTCAGAAAACCCTTTTTGTGAAATGTGACCATCTGTATGCTTCCATCGAACCCGTGTAGTATCATTAAGAAGGATCTTTATAGATGAATAGTCCTGTGGCATTATTGAGTTGATACAGTCTGCAAGCCGAGCGTGCTGCACAAGTCAAGCGAGACTCAATTATCTGGAGTTACGATGAATGTTCAAATCCTGAACCATTCCAACCTCTGGAATGAATTTTTCTCAAGCGAGGGTTGAAACTCAATTAAAAGCCAAGCTGATAGGTGAACAGGGGCGAATCGTGGTGACAAGAGGCAGACGGAGAATAAGCACATCAAATAGAGAAGAGCAGAAAACAGAACCAAACACACCGGGGAATAAGAGGCCCGATGGTCCAACTCTTACTGAGGCGTTTCATCATCATGTAGATTCATACATAAATCCAGAAGTTCCAGCAAGAAATGATATTCAAGAAGAGAAGAGCCGCTACAGCCGTCTAAGCTGTACTCAAATCCATCAACTACAGGCAAAGGTGAAAATCGTGACGGGACGAGATGACATGGTTTATTGACACCAGACTAACTGAAATGAACACACCGACCAGAATAGGACGCTTATTTTTGCATCATGAGCTGGACGAACTCGTTGTCTAGGAATAGTTAGCCGTCAGGTCCGCTCCACATAGTTTGAATCGCAAGGGTCAACATACAATCAATCCGGCCGTCACCATCCTGATCCGCCTCACGGATCATCTCATCAACCTCGTCATCGGTAAGCTTCTCACCGATCGAAGTCATCACGTGGCGCAGCTCCGCGGCGGAAATGAAACCGTTGTTGTCACGATCGAAAACCTTGAAAGCCTCTCGGATTTCCTCCTCAGAGTCGGTATCCTTCATCTTCCGAGCCATCATGGTGAGGAACTCTGAACGCGGGTCAATATATATTCATCTCTCTGAGTGATTCGGGTGGGAAGTATCGCATACCGGGAAAATCAATGGTGCCGTTGTTGTCGGCATCAACCTCATTGATCATGTCCTGGAGCTCCGACTCGGAAGGGTTCTGGCCCAGAGAGCGCATAACGGTACCCAACTCCTTGGTGGTGATCTGGCCTGCAGGTCGACGAGAAATACATCAGCAAACATGGATCGCTTCCTTTACGGAGAATAGAAATATCGGTGGCCGGAAGTAGTCGCATAGAAGGTGGTTCTTGGAAGAGAAGGCCGAACTAACCATCACCATCCTTGTCCTGTACAGATCGGAGAATCCCATGTAAGTGAATGCCTTCAAGAACATAACATGGCCCGAATTTCACTCATAGACCATTCGAGAATTAGGCAGGATCACTTACGAAAAGAGAGAAGGCCTCCTTGTACTCGGAAACCTGCTCCTCGGTCAAAGAATCGGCCTGAAAATCAAGCAGTCAGCAACTTTGATCAAAACTTCATGTAGGTAGATCTGCCCCGCAAAGTGGGGGATTCTCAGCAGAACTGGGAAGAGCAAGTATGGGTTAATGCATACCATTGTGAAAATTTGTTGGAAATAATTTGCAAGTGCGAGAGGAATAGAATTCAACAGAAGTCCAGAACGACAAGGATGCAAAACGGATGGATAGCCGGTGGTTTGGTCGGAGCAGTGATGAGGAAGAGCAAGCGTTGTTTAAGGGGAACTTGAGCCAAGTCGACAATAATAAACGGGACCCGCCAGAGAACAAGCCTGGCGGCCTAGGTGCCTGGTAAACCAGGCAGTCGCTTACGTGACCTGCTAAAGCCACATGGTGGTCAAAGCGCCTGGAAAGAGGGCTGAAGGGCTGAAGGTCGAGTATATTACTAGCATCAGCCACCAATCACCATCCCATCAACTTCATGGCCTTAGTCCATAGTTAGTCTGGGCAATACTGAATGAATCAACTAGACTAAAAAGCAATCTTCCAATATCGGCGTCTATGATCTTGTATCGCTATTCTATTACCCCTGACTGCCTTGAAGTTTTACCAACGTGGTGCTCATGAGTGATAACACTTCGGGAATCCTTGCCAAGTGTGGATGCTCTACCAGTTCACCAAAGGCAACCAGTTTTCTAGCTAACTTAGCAGTCAGCAGATATGAGTGGCGGTGCTCATTCCAGTATTGCGTTTCCAGCCGCAGTAGTAGAGACAGAGGCTGTGGTACTAATTCCTACATGGCTTGCCAATTTGCAATCAGAGTCGTCTTTCAGGCATTTAGGTTCATTTGTCAATGTTTGCTATCTGGGCGACTGGGATGTTGGACAAATTTCTCTATATGGTAGCCTTGGTACCTCATTGCTGGATCATCCCCTCCATAGATATAATAAATCTTCGCAGAAAGTCAAGCATCAATCAAAACTCAGGAACAGAAGCTTATCTATGTAAGGCAAGTATGAGATTCCCGAGGGCCATGATCCAGACAAAATTCATGTTACTCCTTTGCATCCAAGAGACAAACTGGTCCCGTGGAGTACATCATAGCCTAATATATTTATCCTAGGTGTGAAGCAACATCTCCAGAGTATTGCCTGGCGGGTAGGCTATGCTGGATGACATTGACTAAGGCGGTTATCAACACGCTCTTACTGATTCTGCCTTGTTGACGCCTCATATCCGAAGCCAAGAATTGTGAATCATCTTTCTAGAACTCTTTGCGATGCGGGCGAGGTTGCAGCTTGACACTTTCCTGTGAACCAGGGAAGAATAAATGCTCATGACCATGGATGATGTGGGGAGAACACTGTACAGGACGGTTACGGGTATCGAAACGGCTTTACCCCATCGGGACTGGTGTCATTTAGCAGCGCCCCTTCACGTGGGACATGTTCGGAGATGGAGCTATCTGATAGATGGATGTACCTTGATGGGATGAATAGCGGCTCTAAATCCTGCGCTGCGAAGATCCTTATGCTCTGACTGTGGTTGATTGACTTCTCTTAAGACTATCCAATAGCATTCCCTGTTGAATTTCCGACCCTCGCAAACGATGACCAGGTCAATCTAGAGCAGCATCCTCGGCCAACAACAGCTCATAGAAACAAGTCAACCCCAGATTGCCTTTCGCAATGTGGCGGGATCGCACGAATCTGTATTGGCACCTGAGCTCTAACTCGGCTGATAGCTAAGCTAACAATAATTTTCTGGTTCCTAGTTATATCTCCTACCGTCAATCGTTTGCGCATCACCCAGCCAAGAAGCCACGTTATATCGGCCCGTCGAACGGCTTCACCGATACATCATCACAACCAGAAGAAAGCCGCCGACTCATCTCCGAGACCGGGGGACTAGAAGACGATGGCGATGCGATTATCGAAATGGACTTGTTGCCCCCGCGCTGGGTGGATGTGCAAGACGAGGTAACGGAGCTGCTTGCAGACATCGCACAGAAATCAGCACAATTGGACAAGCTGCATCAGAAGCATCTGTTACCTGGCTTTGGCGACGAGGATGTGAGGAAGCAGGAGGAGCATGTCATTGAGCGACTCACACAAGACATCACGCGCGGGTTCCATGAGTGTCAGAAGGCTGTCCAGAGGATCGAGGTGATGGTGCACGACGCCAAACAGCAGGGTGGAGTGAGCGCGGGTGACGAGACCATGGCCAAGAACATTCAGATATCACTAGCTTCCCGGGTGCAAGAGGCCAGTGCTCGGTTTCGCAAGAAACAGAGTACTTATCTTAAAAGTATGCCTTGCCGCCGTCCCGCGCTCTTTGAAGAAACTGTTCTAATCCGGTCTTTGAACAGAACTACGAGGACTCGAGGGTGTAGCAGCGCCATTTGAACGCGCCCCTACACCGCAAAATCCTTACATGGATCCTTCCTTGATGGAGTCCGACGCAGACAAGTCTTTTTCACAATCAACGCTCATGCGAACATCACAGCGGCTTGCTGGTCAGCACGACGAAGCCATAGAGCACCGCGAGCGGGAAATCAACGATATCGCCAAGAGTATCATCGAACTGTCAGACATTTTTCGAGAATTACAAGCCATGGTCATCGATCAAGGAACTATGCTGGATCGGATAGACTATAACATTGAACGGATGGGAACAGAGGTCAAGGCCGCTGATAAGGAGTTGAAAGTGGTATGTCCAACACTAACAGCGCCCCTATTCTCTCTTCAAAGCCTGACATGCACTACTCCTAGGCTACCAACTACCAACGACGGACAACCAAACGCAAAGTCCTTCTTCTACTGGTCATCCTAATCGCAGGCATGATCATCATATTACTCGTGAAACCAAAGCGGCACAGTTCTCCAGCACCCGCTCCTCCCACCCCTCCACCAGTTGAACAGCCACCAAGTGTCTTCGCCCGAATGCCCACGTCTATTTACCGCCGTAAAAGGCCTCCGTTCTCAATCCCGTCTACAGTAGACAAGTTTTTTGAACCGGATATACATCGATAGTCTTGCGTGATGGTCATTGTCATGACAAGAATAATGCATAATATTTTATCGTCTTTACCTCAATCCGCCCCAGGCCTACGTATGTAGCTTCTAGTAGACAGGTATTACAGTGGATGGGACGATATCTGGACTTCAGCCCATCTTCCCGCAATATATAGACCAAGGGAACTAGTTCGGAAATGTACAATTAACAAGCCTTGAATTGTTGGCCACCACGCTATGGAATAAGATGAAAAAGAGACATTGTTTGTAATAAGATATGGCCAAAATACCCACCTATTGGACATCCAGCCTAATACTTAGGACCGAATGGGTTGAATAAAAAAAAGTCGAAAAAAGCCGTTCACGCCGATAACTGATATCAACCTTTTGAAGGACCGAGTATATTCTGAATGAGACTGAGATACCACGAATAAGGTTCGCGGTGACGATTCGCTAGGGACAAGAGTTCGGTAACAACTCAACATATAGCGAGTATTTGCTAGTTTTGTGCATTGCCCTCCTGATTCAACAGTTCTGCGATATCCGCGTCCAGGTCACCGCTTGCAAATTGTGCATAGTCTTCCTCGCCGTGAGTCGCTTTTCGTTTCTTAGAGTTGATGCCATTGGGACTACCTTGCTGAAGCTGGCTAGAAATAGTGGATAGGCCAGGGAGTTCGGTACCTGGTAGGGCAATATCGCCGGACTGTCCAAAGCCTGAAAGGTTGAATTTGCCATCGACTTGTGCGTCCTCGATCGTCGGTACGTTTCCGTCTTGAGGATCTTGCTTTGGCGAGCCGACAGGAGTAATCGCCTCCACAGGAGGGGGTGTTAAAGCTTCAATTTCGGGACGTGCCATGGGTTGCCCTTCTGCTCCAGTGTCGCCAAGGTAAGCCAAGCCCGGGCTCTCAACAGACAGCCCTCTCATAATGCTATCTTCAACATCTCGTTTCTTTCCTTCTGTCTCGGTCTTCCTTTCAGACAATTGTGCAAGGGAAGATTGTTCTTTTGCTAGTGCAGAGCGATTGTTTTCAAGGAGCTTCTCAAGACCTTGAATAAGTGCCAGACGCGATTTGATCACTTCGGAGACAGAGCTTTCAGCGTTGGCAAGGGTTTTCAATAGCTGGCTTAGACGTGCGGCGTGGACCGGGGGTGTGGGGATGGTCGCAGTGGGATCGTTCATCTTGTCGTATTCCGCACTAGCTACAGTAGCAGATGCGCCGGATGTCATTGTCGCTTTCGACAAAGCCAGTTGTAGAGGAACCAGGGGTTGAATTTCAGACGGGACTGTGCCAGAGGAACTCGAAAACAGGGAACCGCCTAAGAGCGGCTTTTTAGTGGTCGACCGCGACTTGTCGATATCTGTCCAATAGATCAGTTAAAATGAAATGCTTGATCAAATGTACAAGGGAGCATTTACCATCTACGCGAGCCTCTACAGCTTCCTGAATAGGCAGTTCAAAGATGGATCTCTGCCTCCACACTTCGACAACGCGTCGAAGCTTCTGTTGGATATCGTTCGAAGCACCTTTGTAAGCGATTGCCATGGCCTCCGCAATGACCTAAATTGTGTTAGCATTTCACCTTCAACCATAGCCGATAACACTGACTGGCGAGAATGCAATGATGAAATCATCCTTCCGTCTGGCTTTAGACTGTTGCGCGACCTCTAAATCACTCGTTAGTCCTATCGTGAGGACTTCCTACAGGCGGATATTATACCATTTGCGAGATATATCAGGTTCAGGCGTTTGGGTGCGGGTGAATCGCGAAGCTTCTGAAGCCAGAGCTGGGCTGTTCGTTCGGCATGTCGTCTGAAACACAGAATTGGAATCAGTATCTAGAACTTGTGTAGGTGTCATCTTGATTACCTATGAAACATGACCCATTGCGCGACAGTCACAATGCCCTCCTGGGTCTCATTCAGCGCAGAAAGCTTGGCCTTGACAGCATCATCCGTATATGCCATGTTGATAACAAGCTAGATCGAGTTTGCTAAATGGCTATGATGACGAGGTAGATAAGGTCCAGGGAAATTGCGCTCCTGGTAAAGCTTCAGGGGTCTGAAGATTGGCGTTGAGATTGTGTTTCTCGGAGGCAAAACAGAGTACTCACAGCAAGGTGCGCATTAACAGCCTACAAGAGAATATGTTCAAACAATTGTCACGCTTGTAACGCCTGTAGAGTGAAAGTGAATCATAAAGTGAAGCTCGTCGCAGCTCTAGACCAAGCTCCCTGACCGCTTTCCGCGGCAGAATCCCCGGGCTTCAATCAACACTCAGTGACACCTCTACTAAACACCAGCCGGAGCCTGAGATTCAACCACATCCTCATTTCGCCCATCCCTATTGATCTACGGCACTTGTGGGTTGTTATTTCCAATTTAAAAGCTCTAGACATTACAGAAGCATGGCGGACCGTTTCCCTTCGTTGGAGGAGTTCTCTGCGGGTGAGTTGCCCGCATCCATACCACTAGTAGCCCCATGATGCTAACTGGCGGACATCCAGGTCAGACGGACGTCGTCGAAACCAACGACCCATCAGACGAAAATGATTTCCTAGCCCGGGAGCGCGCTATGCTTGGAGACGATGCTGAACAATTCGCCACTGCTCAAGACCACGTTGCTACGGCGGAGAGTTTAGATACCGGTAACGATCTACTGGGTGGTGCGGAGGAAACCCCGGTTGGCGAATCCGCGCATGAGGAGATCTCCGGATTTGAGTCGTCGTTTCCTGCTATTGAGACACAAAATGAGGTACTATATTCTTCCAAGTACAATGTGGAGTATGATGCACTAATATGCACCTCTATCACAGCAAGTTGCTCCTGGCGGTACAATCACCGGAACCGGCGCCCCATTTCCGCCAACTGGATACGCTTCCTATGGAGAGCCATCGGAAGAGCCAGAGCCCGTTCGGTTCGTATTCTACCTTCATCTTCTTGCTCGTCAATCCTGCCGTCACATACTAACGAAGGACATGATAAAAGGGAATGGCGTGAGAGACGAGACGCAGAGATTACCCGGCGCGCGGAGATCTCGAATGAGAAGAAGGAAGCGACCATTAATAAGGCACGCGAGGATATTGATGATTTCTACGTATCCTACAATAACAAGACCGATAAGCTCCGGGCTCAAACCCGTGCCGATGCCGAACAATTTCTCGCTAACAGAGAGGATACCTCTGCCGGCGGTACCAGCTGGGAACGTATCGCGAAGTTAGTCGACATTTCCGGCAAAGGCACAAAGGGCGGGGCTAGCGGATCAGGCAAGGAGCGTTTCCGTGAGTTGCTGCTGGACCTGAAGAAGGACCAGAACGCCCCTGGCGTCACTGGAATTTAGATTGCTCGAACAAGCGCAGTCACATGGCGCGGATGACACTTTTACTTGTCGCTAGGCTCAGGGATCGGGAAAAAGGAGGGAATAAAGCATCTAATGACAATACACACTGTCCTATATCATTCTAGGGCCTTCATCACGAACTTCATCACACAAGCATTCGGTTGAGGTGCCCATTCTTTTCCTATTATGCTCATGCGATTGGCCCAGATCCAAGCACCAGACTTTCCTCTTCTAACGATTCTGTACTAGCCACAGGTGCAATCTCAGCATTTGTCTCTTTTGTCGTTGCCACATATTATTCTAGCACTTGTGTTTCTCTATTTTGACAGTTCCATCCTCTTATTCATTTCATCAAATGTATGTAGTAGACGACTAGTTCAACAATTATCTTCTTAGTGCTTCGTCCTTTTGCTCTAGACAGCCAAATACATTTGTGAATCATATGCCCAGGACAACGATTCAAAGTATAGTGGTATGCTTTACAGCTGGCGTTTCTAGTAAGGAAAGTAGATGCCTGCGACTAAGTATGTAATAAAGCACAATGAATTGAGTACAGGTAGCTGATATACGTTAGTTATCTTCAATCCAGCTCTGTAATATCCCCACCAGGTTCTCCTATGTCTTCAACTTGTCTTTCCTTTCTACCTTCAGCTTCAATCTCTTCCAGCTTCTTCCTACCCTCCTCTGTCGTTGCGTCAACAATTCCCTCCTCAAGACTCAACATACCGCCAGCCCCAAGCTTCTCGACAACGTCCTCTGCTTCGCTGACTGACATCTCACCGAGCACCTTGTTGACCTCGTCCAGCGACTCCGAGGCCAATGCCTTCTGGAGTTCCTTCGAGAAGGATTCGAAGATCTTGCGTGCTTCGATATCTACCGGGTCATTGCTCTCTGCAGGCGGAATGTTGATCGTGATCTTAGTATTCGGATCGACGGCATGGAGTTGGATTTGCTCCACTCCAGCAGGATCATTGGCCGCCGAGCCATCTTTAGAGAGTTCTGCAGCACGGGTCTTGATCTTGTTGTAGGTCTCGTTGACGTCGTTGCGGAAGAGTGTTGATGCTTGGTGATCTTTTGTTGTAATCCTTAGTTCGAATTTATGTCAGTGATATTCGTCCATGTCATGTAACTGGACGGCATAACTTACCGCTTGAAGAAGAGGGAAATGCCATCCCGGCCCAGAGAGCGGCAGTATTGCAACAGCAAACCCTGATGAACGCATTGACGAGCATAATCTTCCTTTCCTTCCATCTGGCTATTGAAGGCTTCGACCAGCAAGCCATCCGTCTCCTTTTCTGCGACAATCTCCGGGTGCTCAGTGATGAATTGAAGTAGCGATCTGTAGTCATTCGGGTTGATGCGAGCAAATTTCTTCGCTAAGTCGCTGGCTTTGATATCATCCGGATCGACGGGCTCATCATCATCAGCGTGTTTCGCGTCGCTTTGAACTGCACTAGGATTCAACAGTTCCACCGATCCCAGTTTGGCCGAGGCTGTAGCCGGTGTCTTTCCCTTGTCGGCTGCCTTCGACACATGAGAGGTGTCGAAACCGGTATGCAGCATGTCGCTCGTGATTTTGCTGGCCTCTTCTTTCTCTAGCTGCGCAAGCCGAGCCAACAACTCTTTCTGCAAGCTCTCTACTTTGTCCTTGTGAACTCCTACACCCTTGATGTATGACTGGAAACGATTTTCAGAGCTCAGCTCGCCAATCTCCTTCTTCACTTGGTCTACCAAAGAGCTTAGCATCTGCGAATACTTCGGCTGCTCTTTCACCTGGGAATGGACACCCTCCGGGGCCGGGGGGGGCTGATCCTGGGCAGGGTTGCTTGCACACTCCATAACAACCTGGAAGACTACCTCTTCGGGATCCCGCGAGGAACCATCATGCTCGCGAAGCGATGCAAGAAGCTTGTCTATCCGTGAGAGCAGGTCGTCATTGATGATACGTTCATACTTCAGAGTCTCGATCTCCACGCGGCGCTGATGCCGTTGCTGATGAATCTGAGATTGTTTGGCTCTGATAAAGGAACGCTTATCAACATTAGGGTGGACTTCAATATCCGAATCATCGGAAAGCTCAAGGGCATCCCATTTGCTGTAGTCTAGGACCATTGGGGCGGTTCGTGACGATCAATAGCTTGTGAGACTGGGGTTGGTATGCTTCAAGGTGGGATAAGCGGGGTAATATAACAAAATATATGACGTTCAAGATGAAGGAAGAGTGCTGGTGTAATGATCTAGGAATAAGGGAAGTAGCTCGTTTTATAGCCCTAGGTTCAGATTGAGCGAATCAAGAGCTGCTCTCGAAAGCAGAAATTCGAACCAGTAACAATTTAGGGATGAAGCAACGAAAGCTCCAAGATCGAACACATCGAAAGCTCTCGATGAGCTTCGATCCCAGCAGAACATTTGCGGAAGGCGGTTGACAATGGCAGAATCGCATGCATAGGAGCGCCGCTTTGCTGACTCCGATACCCTGTCCGATAGACCGAACAAGCAAATAGTTTCTTTGCCAGCTGACGCTCGCATTTTCCATCGCATCAATCCTTCAAGCGCCTGTCAACCCTTTCGGAACAAATCGACACAGACAATCCCATGAGTTGCACATCATCAGCGTTTCTGTGACGAGAGAATGGCATCCTGCTTCTCTTCCGTGACATCATTCTGAATCCACGTCCGATTCCGCTTCATCTCCAAAATTCCAGATGCGCGGGATTAGGTCGCTCCCCTCCTGGGCTCCAGGGTTGACCACGAAGCGAGCCGCCCTATCTCAACGAGGAGCCTTTCAAGATGTATGCTCAGACTTTTGTTTGACTTTTCCTGGGACCGGCCATCTCAGTGGGCTCAAGCGACAGTTTTCGGGTATCGCCGGGTCATTAAGCAACGGCTACAGGCTTCGCCAACGTCGACCTTTCGAAACAATACGCTCGTTATATGCCAATAATTATGGCATGCACTCTGCTACACATCAACCAAAACATGCAAATGTATCACGTTTCTTCACCACCCAACGAGCATTGAATGCAAAATCGACAACCGAGACGAAAAACGAGCCACAAGCGAATAAATACCCGGTCCAAGAACAGGAGTACGAGGACATTGAAAAAGGATTTGAGCTCTCGGAAAGAGCTGCGCAAGCAGCGCAGGTAAATCTCCGGGCTAAGCTGGCCAAGGATGGTGCTGCTGGGAAGAAAGCTGGGTTTGGGGAGATATGGAGGCTACTCCTGATTGCCAGACCGGAGGCGAAGAAGCTTGCTTTCGCCTTCTTGTTCTTACTGGTCTCGTCTGGTATCACAATGTCTGTTCCGTTTTCCATCGGAAAGATTATAGATACGGCCACGAAATCCAATGAGGATGGGGGGAATGAGCTCTTCGGCCTTAGCCTCCCTATGTTCTATGGTGCATTGGCTGGAATCCTCACTCTGGGCGCTGCAGCGAACTACGGTCGCATTATCATTCTGCGCATAGTCGGTGAGCGAATTGTTGCCAGACTTCGCTCGAAGTTGTTCCGTCAGACCTTCGTTCAAGATGCGGAATTCTTTGATGCGAATCGTGTCGGTGACCTGATCTCTCGTCTCAGCTCTGACACCATCATTGTCGGTAAAAGTATCACGCAAAATTTGTCTGATGGCTTGCGTGCGGCAGTCAGCGGTGCAGCTGGTTTTGGTCTGATGGCATATGTCAGTCTCAAGCTCTCGAGTATCCTGGCTCTTCTGCTCCCTCCCATCGGACTCGGTGCTTTCTTTTATGGACGGGCGATTAGAAATCTGAGTCGTAAAGTTCAACGAAACTTAGGAACCTTGACGAAGATCGCCGAGGAACGTCTGGGCAATGTGAAGACGAGTCAGTCTTTCGCCGGGGAGGTACTAGAGGTTCACCGGTACAACAACCAAGTGCGAAAGATTTTCGAACTTGGCAAAAAGGAATCCCTGATCAGCGCCACGTTTTTCAGCTCTGTATGTGATTCTCTTTTCTTGTTTTTGACTGTGATGATCTGACTGAACGTAGACTGGGCTTGCTGGTAATATGACTATACTGGCACTACTCTATGTTGGAGGAGGCATGGTTCAATCCGGTGCCATCAGCATTGGTGAATTAACCTCCTTTTTAATGTACACAGCATATGCGGGTTCCAGCATGTTCGGTCTCTCAAGCTTCTATTCAGAATTGATGAAAGGTGTAGGAGCCGCTAGTCGGCTTTTCGAGCTTCAGGACCGTCAACCAACCATATCCCCAACTAAGGGTGAAAAGGTTGTGTCTGCCCGTGGCCCTATCCGCTTCGAGAACGTGTCTTTCAGCTACCCTACTCGGCCAGCAGTCCCCATCTTCAAGGATCTGAACTTCGAGATTCCACAAGGAACCAATGTTGCTATTGTTGGCCCATCTGGTGGAGGAAAATCGACTATTGCGTCCATCCTGCTCCGATTTTATAACCCTACGGAAGGCAGAGTTCTCATCAACGGCAAAGACATTAGTGGGATGAACGCCAAATCGCTTCGACGAAAAATTGGTGTCGTTGCACAGGAACCAGTCTTGTTTTCGGGAACCATCGCTGAGAACATCTCTTACGCCAAACCTCAGGCTACGCGATCTGAAATCATCGCGGCAGCGCGCAAGGCCAACTGTCAATTCATCAGCGATTTTGTGAGTTGCTCAGAGTGCTGAAATCCTATTTAATTTTGAGCTAATTGTGCATCTAGCCGGACGGCCTCGATACTCAGGTGGGACCTCGAGGAGCTCAGCTCTCTGGTGGACAGAAGCAGCGTATTGCAATTGCGCGTGCTCTAGTCAAGGACCCCGATATCCTCATTCTCGACGAAGCAACATCTGCACTCGATGCAGAATCCGAGACACTCGTGAACAGCGCGCTTGCTGTACTTCTCCGCGGCAACAATACTACCATCAGCATCGCGCATCGACTCTCAACAATCAAGAGATCCGATACCATTATTGTTCTGGGTTCTGATGGAAAGGTAGCTGAACAGGGATCCTATGAGGAACTAAGTGCCCGCCCCGATGGGGCGTTCACCAAGTTGATGGAGTGGCAGATGAGCGGCGGGGAGGGCCCTGATCAGCCGGTCAATCCTTTGACAGACTCTGTAGCACCGGAGGAGACATGGGATGCGCAGAAAGAAGACGCCGGAGCTGACGTGTTAGAGGAAAGCAATATCTCCTCTGACTCTGAGACACGGGAAAAATGATTGGAAAGGCTTCTAACAGAGTTGGCAGCAAATCAACCCACTTGCATTTCCTAGCATGTTTGATCTCTCACATCACCCCACTCTCCCTGTGTTTGAATTATTGGTGTTATAGAACGTTTTCTTCATTTTTGTGTCTATAAGCTTTTTTTTAGACGGGTCATAATCCCAAGGACGGCAGCATTTGGCGACGACCAATTCCTGCAGGGTCCTGACTGTGAATAGATGATTTGATACGTTCAAGCCTAAGCAATTTTGGTATGCAAGGACTTCAAGCCATCATGCACAGGCTTTTATTGATTCAAGCAAATTGTAGTCTTGGACGGAAGACTCGAGCATGAGATATCTACATAACCTTCCAAAGTCTGAACATTTATACTTACAGCACAAAACAAAGTAAGGGAGCACATGACGCTAAAAGTCATCGGTCTTGGCAGGTTTCCTCCGGACAGCATCAGCTCAACCAGTGATTACCAGCTAGTACCCCGTCGTCAAGGAAAACCGAAGGTTGTCACGTTCATCAATAATTGTGAACATGGATTAATCTATAATTTCGTTCCCCGTTCCTTTTCCGTTGTTGGGAAGGAATCAGAACACTACAAACTACACAAATGGATCGCATCCGGCAGTTACTTGCTCGTCCGGCGGCTTATGAGCCGATAGAGCACCCAGTTGAGGTTGACAACGAGGACCATGAGTCGATCTGTTCTCGACGACAAAATGAATCTCCTTTCTCCAGATACGAATATGGCGTTTTCTTCCTTCTTGGGGTTTCAATGCTGTGGGCATGGTATGTCTCTGGATTGTCGCGATTTGTTCCCATATCCTGACCATCTGAATGGAATAGGAACATGTTCCTCGCTGCAGCGCCGTATTTCTATCTGCGATTCCAATCGGACAACTGGGCAGTAACCCACTTCCAACCTTCGATTCTTACCGTCTCGACCATCACCAATCTGGGGTCGTCATTCATCCTTGCGAAACTGCAGAAAGGAGCTTCCTACCCAAGACGAGTAACGCTTTCCCTGCTGATCAACATGGTTGTTTTCTTGCTGTTGGCATTTTCGACGGTCATCTTGACAGATGTCGGAGTAAGATCGTACTTCGGCTTTTTGATGTTGATGGTATTCGGCGCCAGCTTAGCAACCGGCGTCAATCAGAATGGTGTCTTCGCCTATGTGTCTAGCTATGGAAGAGAGGAATATACCCAGGCGATCATGGCGGGCCAGGGTGTTGCAGGGGTTCTCCCCTGCGTGGTACAGATCATCTCTGCCCTGGCGGTGCCGGCGAAACAGGGACAAGACTTGCCGCAGGCATCGTCGAAATCCGCGTTCATGTATTTTATTACAGCAACATTTGTCGCTGCTCTGTCACTGGTTGCGTTCCTTTCTCTTGTCAGGCGGCGGTCGAGTGTGTCCCTCCCGTCGTTGGACGGACAGAGTGACACCATTCCTTCTGACTATGCTCACAAGACAGTGAGTCTCTGGACTTTGTTCAAGAAACTTCAATTCCTCTCACTGGCTCTATTTCTGTGTTTCGCAGCCACGATGGTATTCCCCGTCTTTACGGTCGGAATTGAGTCTGTACGGCAAGATCCCAACGGATCACGATTATTCTCTCGAGAAGTCTTCATTCCGCTGGCTTTTCTCATATGGAACGTCGGCGATTTGATCGGAAGGGTGTCTGTCATCGTCCCTAGTCTGTCACTAGCTCATCATCCTTGGGCTGTTTTCATCATGGCAGTCGCGCGGCTCGGGTTCATTCCACTGTACCTGCTTTGTAACATTGGCGGAAGAGGGGCCATTGTGAAGAGTGATTTTTTCTATCTCTTTGTGGTACAGTTGCTCTTCGGTGTCTCCAATGGGTACCTTGGAAGCAGTTGTATGATGGGAGCTGGCCAATGGGTCTCTGCAGACGAACGAGAGGCCGCTGGTGGGTTCATGAGCATGGTCTTGGTGGGTGGCTTGGCTGCAGGGAGTCTCATGAGCTTCCTCGTTGCCAGTATATGAATGTTCCCTGGAGGAATTTTGACTATAGATGATTAAGGTGGGCTTTGCTTACAGTACATCGGAATCTCGGTATCCCATACTTGACTGAAATATTGCATTTTTTTTTTTGAGTTGAAAGCCAACAAGGATCCAACTGAAGAACAAAAAGATGAATGCCTAGAATTCTTATGTTGACTTGGTCCCCTTGTTCTCATTGTTGTCAGCAGCAGTAGGCCATTGACAAGAATCTCTCAATTGCTCCTTGTCAATACATGTGTCTATTAATGATACCCAGTCTAAGACCAGGGCACTTTCCTGCTCATCATGTGTTCAATGCATTCATCCTAGCGTTCATTGGCCATCGCAAAATGGAGACCATTTCTCCTTGCTTAGGGTTCTAGACATGGTAATGGAAGTTTTTGCTCTCTGCCAGCTCATAACTGACTCACGAGACAATCAGCTTATCAATAGAGATGGGGTACCCAACTAGCAAGTTCATTCATCATACACCATATTGTTCAAGCTTTGATATCCTTCTAAATGACTATTGTGCTTCAAGTTTACCCTCAGGAGATTTCTTATCATACCTCCTTATAGTCTCTATACTCAACGTCCAACATCAGACGAGAAGATCTGCTACGAAGAAGGTTAATTCATACGAGTGGCATGGCTTTCTGGCTACATTACATCTTAGAGAGCATATCGCTCTGGGCGATATTCAAATTGGGGCTTCTAGTAGTTCGTACACGAGCCAGGGAAAGAACTGCTCAATCATGCTAATCGCTCATAGGCTCTAAGCTATCTTGCTCCTCATTCAATATATGCCATCTATTTCCATCCTTTAAGTCAATATCCGGGACCAAAGCTTGCCGCTATATCCCCAATACCGCTCCTTGTGTGGGAGATTCGTGGTATAGTTCACTCAAAGGTCAAAGATCTCCATGACCAGTATGGCGACGTGGTTCGCATCGGCCCCAATGCTCTAGTGTACCGGACCCCACAGGCATGGAAAGAGATATACGGACATAGGACGAGAAAAGGTCAAAGGACATTTGCGAAGGATCCTGCTCTCTATGTCCCTACTCCTAACGGGGTGAATGCAATCATTACAGCTCCGGAGTCTGATCATATTCGCATGCGACGGCTAGTCTCCCATGCATTCTCGGACAAAGCTTTGCGGGATCAGGAGCCACTATTACACACGTATGCGGACTTGCTTGTCGAGAAGCTGCAGGCATGTATTGAAAGCTCGCGCTCGGGGGTCATCGATATCACCAGATGGTACAACTACACCACCTTCGATCTCATCGGCGACCTTGCCTTTGGAGAGCCATTTGACTGTCTCAAGGATAGCAAATATCACTGGTGGGTATCCATCATGCTCGACGCCGTGAAGCTGAGCGTCTACCTCAAGATCCTTTGGTTCTTTCCTTTCCTGGCTCCCCTGACGAAACTGTTGGTGCCGAGGTCCCTGCACCAGCGCCGAGAGGCAAGCTTCCAGTTGGTCGTAGACAAGGTCGATCGTCGGCTGCAGCGCCAAACGGACCGTCCGGACTTCATATCCTACATACTCAGGAACAAGGATGACGAGAGCCGCATGTCGCGCGAAGAGATCGATGCCAACGCTGCGACCTTTGTCCTGGCTGGTAGCGAAACCACGGCGGCGTTGCTTTCGGGTTGTACCTTCAATCTCCTCAAAAACCGGCGTGTTTACGAGCGACTGGTGAGCGAGGTACGGGACAGGTTCCAAGACCCGGCGGAGATCAGTCTCTCTTCCATCGCTACGCTCCCTTACCTCAACGCCGTCCTCGAGGAGAGTCTACGGATATATCCTCCTATTCCCGCAATGCTACCACGCCTTGTCCCCGAGGAAGGAGCAATGATCAACGGGGCCTACGTGCCCGCAGGTGTAAGTTGACGGCCGCCCGCACGGCCCACCAACTTCCATCCCCTCCTCATCTGACAGTTTGGTAGACCTCGGTCTCGATATCCCTCTGGTCTATCTTCCATTCGAGCACGAACTTCGCGGAGCCGGACGCTTTCGTCCCTGAGCGTTGGTTGAAGAACCAGGCAGACGAGAACGAGGCAGATAATCCATTCGCAGGAGACAAGAAAGAAGCGCTCCAGCCGTTCTCGTACGGGCCTCGTAACTGTCTAGGTCAGCAGTAAGTGGCATTTTCATACCAGTCTGTGCTGGCACGCTATTGACCGAAGCCACTGACTCAGTGCAGCCTCGCAAATGCCGAGATGCGTCTTATTCTGACTAAGGTTCTGTGGCATTTTGATATGGATCTGTGTCCAGAAAGTGAGGATTGGGCGGAGCAGGAGTCGTATAACTTGTGGTGTCGGCCTGCACTAAACGTGAAACTTTCTGCTGCTGATGGAGGGAACAGAGAGACTATGATGTGATTTGCTGACCAGTAGTGGTAGCTAAGTAGTGCTGTTCAAATGCTCAAATGATCTGTTCTACTTTTTACTTTATTTGCTCTTGAACTTCCTTGGTTCAAATGTGTTTCGGATTTTTGGCATGACTGATCTCTCATTTTCGGAGAACGAATAAATATATTTCCCCAAATTTTAACATCACACCAGAAGTAACATCCATCGCACAACTTATAGCACTGGACATACCTACGAGCTTGTGTTGGAATATCCATTCTCATTCGGTATAAAGATCGAAATAAAATTGGAAATGCTAAGTCTATCAAAATCCAGCCAACTCCAGACCACATGCAATCCAGTCACCATGAGATGACTCCCAGTGCTCACCGATATTATATAAGGATATGGTATATAGGTAAAAAAAAAAAAAAAAACTCCATGCTAAATCCAGATAACACCCCATAATGCAAGATGCAAGTATAACGGTACAGAAAAACGCTAGAAGAAATCCTCTTCGCTCAACCATTGCGAGTCGATGGCATAGGCCACCAAATCTGCAGCGCAGCACATATCCTCATGGCCATTTTCGAGATCGAGAAGGGCCAGGATGGACTTTAACCTCTCTTCGAGCGTCGTTTTCAGCTGCGTGACCTTCTGGGCGGCAGTGGAATTTAACTGGGTCACGAGGGGCTTGGTTGCTTTTACGCCGGATTTCGTGGCAGCTTTGGTTTGTAGGCTCTTGTTGGGAGTGCACGGAGCTAGAGCTTTCCTCGTGGTTCGTGGTGGTGGTGGAGAGGGCTCGGCCTTTCGGTTTTTGAGGAGATTCTTGAGGATGAATAGCAGCCAGACAAGATTCGTCCTGGGCGCATATTCAGCCCAGATGCCCGGGATATCGGGGGTCTTTTGGGAATCGGTGGGGTTTCCGTGGTAGACTTCCGCGCGCATGCTGTAACATGTTAACATCTCCGCTGTCACTCGATGGAAAGGGAGAAGATTTACTATCTATATGTGTTTCTCAGCAAGACCTCGTCTTCGTCGCGGCCAATTGCATCGAAGATTTGCTTCTTATCGAGATCTGATGAGGCAATGTCCACCACCTCGTTCGTCTCTCCAACAGCCCGCAATTCTGCACGAGAAAGCGAATAATCGATGATGGTGGTCTCCAACGTGCTGAGTCCGAAGTCACTCGTCCATGATTGATGCATAATATCCGTATCTGTTGGGGGATCCATGCAGCCATCCGCGCGAGTTGTCTTAATGCACACGTTTCCAAGATGGAGATCCCGATGCTTCAGAAAGTCAGGCCTGAACCTCAATTAAGTGGATGTTCGCAAGAAACCTACCTCAAACAACGCATATTCTTCAGCTCGTGCCAGAGCCATCGCAACCCCCCAGAATATGTCGTAGATCTGAAATATTGAAGACCACGAGAACTTCTCAAGCTCACAGCCAGCGTCATCCATCTCCACGACCGCCCAGAGCTGCGAGTCCGGATATGCTCTTTTACTCGAAGGATTGGGATTCAGACAATCATCCCTGGTCTTCTTGTAATGATCCCAGGCACTCTGGAACGACTCCGGAAACCGGCCCTGCACAACGTGAATTTCCCGAAACCGAGCGAAACCCGGAATGGGATCCAAGTATTTGAGCATCTTGACCTCAGAGACTATCTCCTCAATGCCCGTGAATTTCTTCGAACCGGGACCGCTTTGCGCACGCAAAGGGACAACCTTGAACACGCCATCGCCATAGGCCCTTAAGCGAGCAAGTCTTGACTTGGACATCTCTTTCTTGCAGATCTCCTCGCGCAAACGCAGTTTGTACACTTCTCCGTAAGAACCTTCCGCCAGTTTCACGACCTCCAGCATATTGCCGGCTCGGGCTGCCCATGAGCCGAATTTCTGGACGCCATGAGCGGCGACTGGAGATAAGGCCTCATTAAGGACAGCACGGACGTAGTTGTTCACTTTCTCATCTTCGACGCATCCCGAGGACAGACGTGGTGTAGGCTTTTTCTGCCTTGTTCTCCTAGTTTTGCCTTCTGTATCGGTTTCCTTCACTTCCTTCTTCCTGGGTGGGGTAATGATATCAATGCGTCTCGGAGTAATTCTGACTTCCACCATAGTCTCATAGCGTTTTTGCGACTTGGGCGTGCTCTTCACGGGTGATGGCTCGGGAATACTCTCCTCCTCTGGCGATTGAGACCCTGGTGATGGAGCCGCGTTTTGTTTGTCCTCCTCATTTGCGGCTTCCGGGGAGCTCTCGGTACTTTCGCCTTTTTTAAAGCTCGCTGATGAATCGTCTAGTGTGACTTCGGCCAGTTTCTCTTGTACCTGGTCAACGGCATTGCGCACTGCTCTCTTTGTCGCCTTTTCCAGTCCCTTGAGCGGGCTTCTTTGATCGAATACCGCTCGTGGTGCGTCCGCCTTTCGCTTGCCGTACACCCTCCTCTGAGCGCCGCGTGTCTTTGTGGCTGGTTGGGAGTTCCATAATCCTGGTGGTGGGTGAATTCCAGGAGTCGGAGAAGGCGATAACGGCATGGCGAGGGTCTGGTTTTTCTGCTCCTAGCTCTGGCACTAGTAAATCCGAGTCCTTGATTAACGTAAAATGACCGTTCTCGACAGTGAGTCGCTGTTTGCGAGTGTTGAAGGACGACCCTGAGGTCCACCACAGCTATTGACATTCTTCCCAGAGTGGATTAGTGCCACGGTTGCTGGGGCATATGTGTATAGTCACGTGAGGAGTATGGTTTGCATCATCGCATTGACTGGCAGTGTGCACCTCTGTCGCTGCTCTTCAATAGTGGTCATGTCTGGATTGCTCGTTACAATCTATGCATGGGTTATACTTGTATCCATGGAGGCCACAGACCATGGCCATGGCTACACGTGCTGACAGGCTGGTGCGAGTGCTCTATCCCACAACCGCTCTATCCAAGCAGTTATTTCGTGACGAATGGAAAACCTTGGATATCACCATCCCGTTGGACTGTTCTGCATGCTTATCTAGCTTCACGGGTGTGTGTTCACCCCGCATTCGCACCGTGGACCGAGGAGCATAGCCTGATGGTGCAAGCAGTCCATATGACACATGTCCATGCATTGCATGTTCTTGTGTGTGAGGCTTTCATGGATGAGTTTTTAGGAGGCTATAACATTGAGCACCAGACGTTTTCCTGCTTTTAGGACGAAGGTAGACACGGAAAGTGATCCCGAGCGCCCTGATCATCTTTCTTTCCTCCACGAGATAGATAATGCTCGAAAAGGCATGATGTATTTGTATTGGATCCATCCCATGTGTGAATGGGATAACTACTCCCCAAGGCTATGGAGTCAGGTGCTGTGTTCTACGCCTTGGTAATTGATAGAGTAGCCATACAAAGGAGAGTTGTCTGCTATGGCCCTTCCAAGTCCGGGTTATCACGGTTGGTGTGCATGCCGAGACATCATTATTACATGCTGGTCGGCTTAAGACTCCAACAAAACCGGCGATGCAATGATCGATTGTCTAGTACCTAAATAAATATCGCCATTTGCCACTGAGTCGTCTACAACTCAGACAAAGACCGTGGTCAAAATTCGCCATTTCAAACAGTAATAATAATACGGGGGAAAGGGGTCGTGCGATCCGCGAAAATTCAACTGTCTTGGCCCATCAATTACTTGAACGGGAGGCTAGAGTCCAGACATTCCAGAACCCATCTTAGACATCGGCAAACCAGTTAGAGACGACACATCATTGATGGTGATACGGGTGGGTTGAATCAGGATGTGGGGAAGAGAAAGATTGGTATTACGGAGTAGTAAGGGGTATCAATAAGATCGATGTTATCTAGTTATTATTATATTATTGTTGGCGGTCGAGCGGAGGAGAAGACTGTTGTTATTTTGTTACGGAGTACTTAAAGTAGATAAGGTAGTCTGTAGTCTGTACTGATGGTTGATAATTGTAGTCTTGGGAGTCTTGGGTCTTTGTATACCATTATTATCAAGATAAAATCATAGTGGATGATTGATGGAGAAGATGGACGATGTACGGATCCATCATCCTCTATGATAAACAAATTTGATTGTTCTCTAAAGTAGCTGGACTCCATAATGGTTGCAGATTCACTGCATATCATCGCAATCATCCAGTGTGCAAGTGACGTATTATTTTCCGGGTTGCCGCTTTTCTCCAGCTGAATTTTCTCTCTTGTCTTGCTATTAACGTACAGTAACGGATAGTACCTACTCCGTATTATTATTATTATTATTATGATTTGCCTTATTGACTTCCCGCCTCCTTGGAGAATCGTAAGATGAGTACGGACGACGGAGACCTCCAGCAACTCCATGTATCGATTTCATCCCTGAAACATCGCATCAGCAACAGCTCGAGTAGTCTTCTAGTCTCCAGATCAACTGTAAAGTTCTAAGTAGTGATATCTCTGAAATATAGTACTCTTGACATATGAGTGATCATTTATCTACTTTCAATTCAGGTGTCGCGTGGATCACGCGAGTCGTCTTACCTTTTCTGTACTGACATTACCAAATACCCACACTGAACCGCCGGGAACGCCTGCGACCTCGGGAATCTTCGCTTCATCATTCAGTCTTCTTTTTTTCTCTTCCCTTGACTTCCTCCTTCCCGGTTCTCTCGCAGCCTCTTTAGGCTTATCACAGATCAACTTCCCTCTTTTCTTCCTTTCATCTCTGTTTTTTTCATCGCCTTGTTATTCTCCAACTCCTTTTCTCTGTTATCGCCGTTATTTCCATCATACGGCGATAGTCTTCTTTTTTTTTTTTTTAACTCTTAGCGCACCCTGGATTACATCTAAAACTCCGTACTCTCAATGCTTTGCCATGGCGTTCAACTTCAACTGGTCGCCGCTGATGGCAGACGCGAGTTTCTACACTCGTGCGCAAGATCTACTAACTGCGGCCCTCAATAAGTCGCCAAAACCGCCCATTATCGTCGACGACATCATCGTAACGGAGCTTAACCTTGGGTCCATTCCGCCTGAGCTGGAAATCTTGGAGATCGGGGATTTAGCAGAGGACCGGTTTCGAGGCATCTTCAAGATGTCATACTCGGGTGATGCCTTTTTGACGCTCAAGACTCGAGTTCAGGCGAATCCGCTGAATACCTATCTCCTCACAAGACCGTCCTTCGCAACGCCGCTGCCATTAGCTGCCGCGTGAGTAACAGATACTTTGCCTTCTGCTTTGGATCCATCTAATTTTCGTCTTGCTACTCTCTAGTACTCCCCTTACCATCCCCCTTCAGATCACACTTTCCGATATCAAACTGTCCGGCTTCGTAATCCTGGTCTTTTCGAAGCAAAAGGGCATCACCGTGGTTTTCCGGAATGACCCACTCGAGTCGCTCAAGGTTTCATCCACCTTTGATTCAATCCCATTTGTGCGCGACTTCTTGCAAAAGGAAATCGAGGCGCAGCTCCGCATTTTGTTCATGGATGAATTACCCGCCATCATTCACCGACTGTCTCTCCGGTTATGGGTTCCAGAATACCGTGCTGGGGAAGACTTCGAGACGCAAGCTGAGAAGGCGGAAACCGCGAACGGGGAAGGCCCTGGTCAAGATCCTCTGGCTAGTCCACCGCAAGATCCCGTGGACGCACTCGGACATGCCCTGGATGAATCGGATATCGCATCGCTTTCCCTCGATTCTTCCGTCGAGGCCCACTCGTTATTCTCTCAGAAGAACCTTCTGCGCCTCGCAGCTCTTACGGATTCTCAACGAACCTTGTCGCTCTTCACACCTTCCATCCGAGAGGTCGTATATCGTGCATGGACTTCGCCGACGGACCAGACTGACGCCGCTGGAAGCGTGACGTCACCTGTTCTCTCGAGAACACACTCCCAGGTCGGCAGCATGTCTTCCTTCCAGGATTCTGCCAGTATCGCATCAATGCAGACTCGATCTTCAACACCGTCGCATACCTTCAGTGGCTACGGCTTGAGTTTAGGAGCCGGCCGTCATTCCAAGGCACATTCACGGAAGCGGAAGAAGCGTGTTGTGGACCTTCGTCGTCCAAAGACCACCGACGATGCGCCCAGTGTCAGCGACGAGAGCGCATTTACCGAATCTACCAGCGCTCCTTCTGTCTGCTCAGCTCCATTGCCCATTTTGAATGAACAGTCGGATGATCCAGTGACACCACCATTGTCGCCCGACAATGATCTACACCTCCCTATCATCCCGGATCGGCACCGGATGAGCATTTCTCGACCTGCGCCCCGTCGCGACATTGCAGCTGAAATGATGCGCGATATGGGAGGACCTTCATCCACATCGGATCCGGCCACGCAGGCTACTCAGAGCGAGGACACAAGTGCAACACCCCGAGCTACCATGCGCGCGCAAATTCCGAGCATTTACCTCAACGAAAAGCAGGACGCTGGCTCGTCTACCGGCGTTCCTCGACAACTACCATCTGCAATCCTTCCCTTCCTCAACGACAATCCTATGAACCGTGTGGTCGATCAAGCGCTGGTCGAGAGACTTGCCGGAGAGATTGCCCGTCGCATGCGAGACGAGAAGTTCATGGCGACCAATGCATGCGGGAGCTTCTGGGACCGCCATAGCCAAGAAGAGTCACCACCGCCGGCCTACGGCCACTGATTGCTTCTCTGGACCTCTCTCTTATTCTTCCTCCTCCTTCCAAAAGGCCACAGCCACCCAGTTCCAGCAAGTCTGGGACCTTTAATGACCGTTACGACATTTCTTTTAATGCTGTTCATCTCGATTCATCTACCTGTCCCTTTTATGTGTGTTTGGGAGCGAGCTTTAGTTCTTGTGTACATTGGTCTGTATTCCTAAAAGGGTTCGGCGTTAATTGTCTCTGCCATGAGGCTTCTGCTATTTTCTGTCCTTTTATTTTCTCTTTTGCGCGGGATACCACTCCTTCACTCACTCGTTTGTTTCATTACTGTGTATCTCTATCTTGTCAGCCCACTCTCTCCGTTCTTTGATTGATTTATGTGTGTTTCTTTTATTATCAAAAAAGGTTATGGAGGTATGCGGGTTGGGATGGAATGGTGGGATCAAAAATGGTGTGCGTAGATGTTCTGTCTACCTCACCTCTGCATCATAGTTCTAATGCATTAATTGAGGTTTTCTCTCTTTACAATCTGTATCATTGCATGCATTCATTATTTTGTTCATTCAAAATCTAAATAGCTTACACAGCTCTGTATTTTTACTTGTCCCCGGGCATTTCTGTCAACGGAGCTAACCCAGAATCCGGCTCCACAACCTAAGGTAGCATAGCTCCGATCGCTTTGCGACGAACGTCAAATCGAACCCCAACCCTTTCCCAATCCCTCTTCGCTCCCTCCCTCGCTCCTTTCTCCGCCACGTTGCTATCATTGCGGGTTCGGAAGCCAGTTTGGTTTTTGTTTTGTTTTTTCCCCCATCAACCATGGCTGGCGTGTTCAAGAATATGTTTGGCGGCTCTCAACCCTCAAATCCAGCCAAAGTCGAGGATGGTAAGTGCTGCTGCTGTCCATCTGATGGGGCACTACTCGCTCCTTTTCCTGCTTGACATGCGTTCGACTAACTTAATCTTGTCACTGTTCTAGACTTCGCGGACTTTGTGAAGGCTCCTGAGCCGTCCCCTGTGTCCATTGTAGCGGCTTCGTCGTCGTCGGTCCCTGCTCTCGACACCCAGGGTGCCACCGCCGTCCCCTATACAAAATGGTACCGAGTCTGGGAGCGGACCTCGCCCAAGGACTTCATGCAGGAGGCAATGGTTATGCCACTACTCTTTCTGATTGTCGTCTTTCATCTCTGGGGCACACGCAAGAACAAACGGAGAGCTAGAGAATGGGCGCAGGCGCATGCGCCAGCTCTGCAGAACGAGTTCGCGGTCGTGGGATTCGACGGCATCCACAAGTCGACTGCCGGGGGTGATGCTGCTGCGGGCGAACTCGCCTCGCCGGAGAGTATTCTTAAGGAGAAGTCGGCCCAGGAGTTCGCGTCTTATGCGACGGGTAGACAGAACGTTGCTTTTGTGGACATGACCATCAAGCTGCCCAAGCGGGCCAATCCCATCATCTACTGGTCGGATTACGCTCTCAGCTTCTTCTTCGACAGCTGGCAGGCTCCCACTGAAACCTTGGATGCGATCGCCTACACTTTTGATGGCAAGGAGAAGGATGTCGTGCCTGTTCCCGGCAAGGATACTTCGTCGCTCAAGGTGAACAATTCGACCTACGATGGATTCATCTGGGCTGTTGTGCACAAGAACCACATGCGCAATTTCCGCCAGGACCGTTACGATGCTTCCATGACCTTTACTAAGGACAACGCGAAGCTGCCCCCCTGGGTGACTGTGATGACAGAGAGCGCTGAGATTACCGAAACTCTTCTCACTCCCGAGTTGATCCAGGCCATTGAGAAGGCCGGTGACAACTTCAAGTATCTCATTATTACTGATCAGCCTATCGACAAGCCCACCAAGTAAGTTAAGAATCTACCTCCCAAAAAGACAATTTATCTGTTTTGAGACTAATGGTGGGGCTGTTCCACAGGATCGAGGAAACGACCCCCCGCAAGCGCGTTCACCTTTGTGTCACTCTTCCCTCGTCTTCTTCTGGTTACGCAGCCACTCTGCCATTGTTCAACCAGTTCCTCCGTCTTCCGGACAAGCTTGTTGCTTCCGCTCACTTCCGTCCTGAGGTGATGCGCAAGATTCGCAACGTCCGTGAAGAAGAGATCAAGAAGCTGCGCCGCGCCGATGAGGAAGAGAAGGCGGAAGAGCGCCGGCTGGCTGTCGAGAAGATCAAGAAGGAGGAGCGGGAGCGACTCCTTCGCGGCATGACCGCTGAAGAGCAGCGGAAGTTCCTTGAGCGTGAGTCTCAAAAGGGACAGAGACGCTCTATGAAGAAGTACACCAAGAGAGCATGATCTCCCGGGTATTTTCCATTCCATTTTTTATTTTTTTAAGGGCAACCAGTTCGATGCACATTTGACCTTTCTATATCATTGTGTTCATACGTCCATTTGTTTATGAAAGGGTGCGAAAAGCAGCGGGAGGGGTTTTCTCCTGGTGCAGAAGATTTGCTTCAATGTTTTGCTGACGTCGCAGTAGTAGACTTGACGAAATCGTTTACGGAGAGTATGAATTTTGCTTCTTTTGCTTGATATTATTATAATATTCACTTCGAAATAAATGTGTCCATATGCATAATGTTCTCTCCTCTACGCTTTCCCGCTCTTGAGACGTTGACAGAAATTGAATGCCATCCTCGGCCTGAGCGTCCTTTCTCTGTCTAACATCTCTCAGTGCTCTTTCCAATCTAACCATCAGCTCGAATTCGGAACTTAGAGTCTTTCAGGTCGTGATATAAATGTCAGAAGATGTTTCTCTCGGTTCATCGTCCTCCTCCAAACCTCTCAGTCTCTACTACCTATACACACCCTCTCTCACGGTCCCCTCTTATATATTCGGTTTATATTCCAGTTATAAATTGCGAACATTCTTATCCATTCTTATCTGTCCCTTAGAGACCAGTCCATTATGGTTTTCACCAATTGGTGGACCGCGTTCGTTCTTTTCATTACTCCTGCCTCTCTCTTTTACCAAACCTGGGCATCTCCTCTGAATCTTACCGTTGGGACGCGTGGTTCCTTTGTTCCTTTCGGGGCTCTGATCGACAGATGCACCGTTTCTGGTACAGTTGCTCTGACCTTTGACGATGGGCCGTACATCTTCACCCCCGATCTCCTCGAACTCCTCAGTGAGTACGGTGCTCGTTCGACCTTCTTCCTCAATGGACAGAATCTTGGTAGTTTATATGGAGACGCCGCTGTCGTCCAGCGTATCTTGGAGGAAGGTCATCAGGTTGGATCACATACGTATGTATCAATCGCTGGCCGTCGGGATAACGTGAACTGACTATTGTATGCGGCAGCTGGGGTCATCCGTACTTGACCTCCTTGGACTACAATGCCATTGTTGCGCAAATGACCCAGCTGGAAGCAGCGTTCATAAGCGTCCTTGGTTTCTATCCGACGTATATGAGACCTCCCTACTTTGCCTACAACGAACTGGTGTTGTCTGCCATGGGTGATCTAGGGTACCATGTTATCATGGCCAGCATTGACACGAAGGACTACGAGAATGACCATCCGGACCTGATCTTCCGCAGTTTTGAGAAGTTCCGCAATGAACTCAATGCGGGAGGGAGCATCGTGCTAGCCCATGACGTGCATGAACAGACGGTGACTACTTTGACAAGAGCAATGCTCGAAGAAATCCGTGCCAGAGGATTGCAGAGTAAGCGTTCCTGATCTCCACACGCTGTGATATTGCTGACTCATGACCCAGCGGTCACCGTTGGACAGTGCTTAGGCGATCCTAAGGAGTACTGGTATCGGACATCCCGTTAGGCGACGAGCTGGTTTCCTTGGAATTGTGCTTCTTGGCTCTTTTTTTTTCCCCCTTTTCCTGCGTAGTATTATCTTTTTTTTTCCCCTTTTCTTTTTTGCATTTTGATGAAGTATAGTAATCAGTCTGCTTAGGTAGTGGTGAGTAATTGCTGATTCTCGAATGATATTTTGCGTTATTTACGACGTTCGCTGCCCCTGGGCACTGGGTGTAGATAGTTCGGTGATATCTCGGGAAACACAGCTTGACTGCGTTTGCCACTCAGGAGAATTTTCGCAATGTACCAAGGACATAACTCGGTCCAGGCCGATATATATAATGACACTTCCAAAGAGTAGTCGACAAACCGAGATCTCGAGAGAAAGCTCCCAGAGTTTCAGCTCACATCACTATAGCATTTCTGATCGATCGATCTATGCGACGTCTACCTTCATATCCGACATAGCACTTCTTCTTCTACCTCAATACATTTCAAGTCATTCTATATCAAGTCGTTCGATACCAAGTCCTCCTATATAGATTGGCAAAAAAAAAAGAAAGAAAGAAAAAAGGATCCACCAGTACCAGAGGAAGCATCCGCTCTCGCTGCCCCACCAACTTCATCTACTATATTCTATATACAACGAGCAGCGACGCTTGACTTGACGACGAATACCCCCCCAATATCTACGGAGTCCCTGCCTACCAACCTCAAAACACCTCTCTCAATCGCATCTCTCAAGAATCAATCCAATAATCAAAAACAAAAAATATATCCACGGCAATACCTCACCATGAGCGAATTCAGCATCAAGGTCAAGAAGATCTTCGATCTCAAGGGCCTGCGGCAGCGACTCTCGGACTCCGGGTGGGTGCTCGCCGCCAAGGAGGATCTGTACGATCACTATAACTTTCCCACGGCGCGGTGTGCTGGGCAGGGGTATGAGGATTACTATAACTTTCCGAGGGCGAGGGCCGCAGGGGAGGGCTGTGGACGGCGGCCGTGAAGGTGGTCACTGGGGTGAGCGTGGGTGGATGGAGTGATGAGGTTATGATTTTCCTTTTGCTTCTTATCTATATATCATATCTAATTGTATATACTTCTTATCTATATATCTAATTGTATATACATGTATATATCTAAATCTAATTTTCTTCTGATATTTATTTATTTATGCCTTGCCGAAAATCTTCACCCGCTCCTCAACGGGTTTCTGCGTCTTCTCGCCGGGCTCGCCCTCGCGGCCGCCGAAGACGAGTTGCGCAATGAGACGCCAGTCGGTGGGGATGTCCCATTTCTTTGCGACGGGGGCGTCGATGAGAGGGTTGTAGTGTTGGAGGTTTGCCCCGAAGCCGAGGGATTCGAGCGCGGTCCATACTGTTTTGGGCAGGGTTAGTGGAGGGATAAGGGGAAGTGGGCGTGTGTGGAGGAGGGGGAGGAGGAGGGAGGGAGGGAGGGGGTTTTTGAGACGTACGGAAGTACTGGTGCATGGCGTTGGAGTGTTCGGCCCAGGACTGGAAATGATCTTTGTATGTTGCGAACTTCTCCGAGAAGGGGGCGATATGTGCGGGGTCTTCGTAGAAGAGGATCTAGGAGCTTCATCAGTAGATGTTTGGAGTCGGAGGAAATGGAGGAAACTAACCGTGCCAACCCCATTCTTCATCCCCTGCAGCTTCGGCAGCGTCTGGTTCTTCCAGATCTGCTCCGGCACCGCGCCGCTCTTGACCAGCTCCATGAAGGTGTCGATGACTGTGTCCCAGAGCTTCTCATGCTCGGCGTGCAGGAGCACCACGAGCCGCGTGGACTGCGTGTTGAAGGCGCTGGGGACGTGTAGGATGGCCGTGTTGACGAGCTCCTCGATCTTCGAGTCCGGGACGGGGCTGTTCTTCCCGAGTTTATAGATGGTGCGCCGGCCCTTGGCCAGCTCGATGAGGGTGTCGGTGTTTGCGGTAGACATCTTGTTTGCGTGTATCTGCGAGCTCGAGAAGGGTCTTCTATATGATAGGGAAGCGAGGGGAGCTCTTCGGGAAATGAGGCGGAGGGGTGGTACAGCGGACCGAAGAAGTCGGGGAGACATCATTAGGACTTATGTATTCTCTTGCCCTAGTCGATCTAGTCTCTAGATCCTTGGAATAATGGGATGACCCCGCAATTATATATCATCCCTGTATGTGGTTGTTAGAGGATATTGGTGCGGATGCCCGAGATCATTAATTTGTAGTCATCATTGTATAAGCGCAGAAAAATGGAACATTGGCTTATTAATGATTTCTCACCAGTTCGTATCACATTATCGAAGACATGAGGGGAAAGCATAGAATTTCTTTGTTTGGAGTATATTAGTCTCATATCAGGATGGAAAAGACGAAGGATCTGCTGAAGCTCTTCATAGAATGAGCTTGGACGATCAAATTGCAGGATGGGTGGGTTTTTCAGTGCACAGTCTTACAGAAGGGGATGAGGTCAAAAACGGCTCAGTTATCGCTCAAATTCAACTTGCATCGAGGAAACCGATGCGACTCCATTATGGCCGGTATACCTACACAATTGTAGCTTTACCTGGTTTAATAATTCCACTTTTTATAGAGCACGGTGAATGATAAACATGAATGACATCATTTAAGAGCGGTAAGCTTAATGAGCATAAGCCATTCATCACGTGATATAATACTATGAGGCCTCAGGCATCAGTAAATTCTCCAGCCTGCAGCCTGAAGAGTGAAGAAAAAGATAACAACTCAAAACATCAGACAAGAATGATTTAAGATTATGAGCAGGAAACCTGCTATATTAGGTTAAGTACTTTCTTTCTACCCCACATCGTGAATAAGATGACAAGCTAACGGTAAACAAAACGCATGGAAAGAATATGAGCGATAAAGGCTGGCGGGAGAAATTATAGTCAGAATGCGTTGATAAAGTTCCAGATCAAAGCAAGTGGAATGAGTAGAATTCTTCAGATCGAAGAAGCGGACATAATAGTGAGAATGTATAAGTGGGGGATGGTGAAGTCGAAGAAGAGAATCAAGCTGGGTATCATAGTATTAAGGTCGAGAAGGCTGCAACGCACACTCACTCGAATGTAAGCCACTGCGAGTGCCCAAGTACCAGCCATCAGTAATCAACTGGCTTTCTAGGTCGTGCCAGTATTGTGCCTTGCCCCCGGCGCCGGTCTTGAGATCCAAGTCTCCGAGACGGATCTCAACGGGTCCTTTGCCGTCCCGCGGCATCTGTATGAGATTAGCCTCATTACTCGCAGATAAGCGAAGTAAAAAAAACCTTGACAAACATCGTACAGTCCCTCAATGTCATTGCGAGGGACTTCTCTAGCGACTGCGCCGACGGGCCGTTGAGCCCCACGTCATGAATGCCTTTCTGATGGGCTAGGAGCTTTTGCAATGTAGGATTGCGATAGAGAATCCTTGCTAGTCGGGTCTGATCGCTGCAGCCTCGCACATACTTGGTTGCACGTAAGACATTTTCGAATTTGTCGGAAACCAGGTCTAGCGGACAGAATGACCGCTCGCCGGATCCACCCGCTGTCCGTGCCTGATAATTCTTCATGTCCCGCAAGGCGCAGGTACGGCATCTCCGAGAATTTGCAGGTGCCGAAGGTGATTGCAGGAGCCACTTGGGCTTCATTTCAGCAAGCACTGTTCCAGGGCTGCAGAAAGTTGTCATGTCTGTGACAAGAAGACCACAGGGTTCCATATCAGAAAGATACACACCATGTCGCTTCGTGGGCCGCTTGCCAGTCATCTCCGCCGCTCGGAGTTTCTCGTTGCAATGTTGAATTAGTCCTCTCGGAAGATATACGAGCGTTTGGTCTACCAATTCATCTGGACTAAACAAGGGCCGGATGGTGTTGTCAAAATTCCGCACAATCTCATGATAGGAGATTCCCGTCCTGCTTTCCTTTCGAAGCCGAAGTAGCTTTCCCTTGAATTCAGGAGGCACACTGGAATGACTTCCATGATCATTGTGGAGCTCCGTGGAGTCGTCTTGCAGAGAGTGAGATATTGTCACGATGCGATAGATGATGTTAGCACCGCCTTCAGCTAGATAGACGAGCTGGGCTCCAGCAGGGAGCTCCAGCAGTCCGGGTTTCGTCATTCGTCAAGTCGTTATTTGATGTATTTCACTTCGTTTCCGTAAAAGAATCATTGTCTGTTTGACGATGATATGCCTGGGCAGGACGAAAATGCCCCCCGGTAAGAACGAGTGACTGCCAAGGGCAACAATGCTCGCGGCACTATAAGTGGAATTTGTCTCTTGAAGGATGCTAAGCAATGGTGGTTAATATACTCTGAGATGTCAAGCATGTGAGCTCAGCACGGATAGGAGGGTCGTCTAGAGCAATGAGCCAGAACTTCAGATCTGCAGCATTTCCAGATAGGTATCATGAGCAAGCAAGGTCGTCAGAGGCTTAATATATGACAGTTTCGATTTACTTCTTTTTCCTGGATTTGATTGAACGCTGAGACCCCAGTCGGACAGCGGAATCGGGGATCCTAATGGGCCTATGACAACCTCAGCCTACTGCTTTACACTTTACAACGCATTCGCGAGCATCAATGAAAGCGCGAAGGAAGCAGTGTCACAGGATGACAGGTCGTAAACCCACCGGATAGGATCACCCCTAAGCCCGGGATCGTTTTAGTCCAAGAGGGGTTTAGATTTAGAAGATCGAAAAGATGGGTTGTCGATGTAGTAGCATCTGTGGCGCTTGGCCCTGAGATTCTTAGGCAAGTTCCATGCCAATCAGATTACTGCCAGCCAGGGTAGTGTCGTCAAGGAATTTGAAGATCGTCCCAAGGGAACGCGTCAGATATGAGCCTTGATGAAGTGTTCCACGTGTATTCTCGAATAGTCCTTGAGATGAAAAGCAATGAGACGTGGTGGTAGCTGGTTACTGGGCAATAGTATGTTGATGCTTTGATCAAATGCTCAATGGCAAGGCGTCGGGCACGCCGACAGACGATGGCGTGCCGGTTTGAACGAATAGGCGGTCAATGAAGTGGGAGAAAAGAACGACAATTCGCTACCGTCAACCAAAGTGGATGAATTGCAACAGCGTGATCACAGATCAATCAAGCCAAAGCCTGAAAAGGGAGAAAAGGATTCGGACTAGGATCATGCGCGTAATACGGAGGGCGGAAATAATGAAGATTGCATGAGATGGACGCTCAGTAGACTAGTAACCACGATAAACTTCAGTTTGAAATGGTCCTGCACCGTCCCATGGATCAACCCGCCGCTTTTCTCCCTAGCGAGCGGATTCAAGCAGCCGCAAATGAACTTGGACAACTTTATGAGGCACGATATGATACCTCGTTCAAGTCATCAAGTCTATTATCAAGTCACAGAAAGAGTTCGCAAAGAAAGACGCAGAATTAACAGATAAAGCCAATGATCGTCTTTCTTTGTGTCCCAGTTCTGTTGCTCTGGATAATTGGATGATGATGGCTCACGGCGGTCAGTCATATGAGGACCCTGGCCTTGCTTATCTTGCTCCTCTGTCTATATTTCTTGCTTAATATGCAATAGAAAGACGCTGGAACAGCCTCGGCTGGGATCAGGGAGATGTTTGACGACGAAAAGCTGCAGCGCGATGTGTCGAATCCCAAAGAGGACCAGCTCGGAAATCGGGGGAAGAGAAAGAAACAAAAGACAAGGAAGCGAGGAACAAGAATAATCAGATCACTTCCGACTTACCTACCAGCTCAGCCTGGTGGATGAATCCGTCGTCTCGGCTTGAGCAAGGAAGCATCCATCATCAAATGGTACCAGGCCGCCTAGTTGACGAAGATCCTTCATGATACCAACACCACTACTCCTGTACATATTGATCAATTGGATGGGCTGTTCCGCAACGCATCAATCGGAGGATTAAGCCGACATCTAGTCGTAGTTACACAAGTCGCCTTGTTGATACAGAAAAGGGACACGGCTCCATGTACCGAAGCTAGAATGGCAATCGCGGTTGCCATCAAAGGCGATATGGAAGCTACCTATTGGAGTTTGCTCAAACAGATTGAATGCAATAATGCGAGGCTATTAAACCTCAGCTCAAATGTAGGCTGTAGTTTGTATGAGTCGAAATCCATACTCAACTAGTAAATTATAACTCATCTTGTTACTGAGACGATTGCCCCGCTACACTTCCCAAACCCCGCATTCTGGACACATGCAATTTGCACTCATCCAGAGTCCGGAGACACCAGTATCCCGTATTTTAGCCTTTCACTCCCACGGAAGTCTCAGCTTTCAAGTCGACAAATATCCAGATATACAACCAACCAGAACCTCATTCTTCCACCATGGCCTCTGCAGACATCTCCTCCATCCCGACTCCCGCCCACTGCACGGCAGACTTCTGCTTGATCCCGGTAAGTTGCCCGGGTCATCCTCCATCGCATCCGAGCTATCAAAGCCAGCCAGCACACACCTACACATGCTAGCTAGCTAATCGCTCATGCTAACGCTGTCCCTGTTTTCTCCGGCAAATTGCAGATCGGAACCTCGTCCGCCTCCGTTTCGTCCCAAATCGCCGACGTGCAGCGCCTGATCGAGAAATGCGGCCTGAAATACGTGATGCATTCGGCCGGGACGACGCTCGGTACGTGTCTCTCCTGCAGTCAAATTACGTCGTTGGCGTTGGTTTGTGCTGAGGGCTAATGCTGTGGTGTTTATGGGAATATTAGAAGGTCCTTGGGACAAGGTTCACCAGGTTATTGGCCAGGCGCATACGCTGTTGCATCAGCAGGGTGTCGTTCGCATTCAGACTGATATTCGGGTTGGATCGAGGTTTGTGCTTACTTGTCCCACGTCAGCGTGCTTTGTTCGGTCATGAGGTCTAACTATTATTCCGTTTTTAGGACTGATAAGGAGCAGTCGTTCGAGGACAAGGTGAACAAGGTGCGGCAGCTGTTGGCGCAGGATTGATGCAGCGGCCTTGGCCTTAAGGAAAAAGTGTACGAGCATCGAGCATTGCGAGGGCGTTTGGGCATAACGGTACAAATCTGTTTCTATACTACTTACATCGGATATCGTCTATGGACACAAGATTTTGACATCCCGAGCTATATATTGCAAGAATGATGATTCCCCCAACGCCGAACCCATGCATGATGTTCCCAGCAATAAATCCGTCCGTAATGAATTTCAGAACGGGGCAGAAAAGAACGCACTGATAGCAAATACCAAAGCAGCTATAATGTGATGCCGCCGCCGAGCAAACTGCCCCAGTCACCTCCAACCCAAACCCAATCTGCCATACTGGGGTTCGCGCCGGATCGTGCCTTTTGAGCAACTTCAACTAATCCCCTGAAGACATTCGAGTAGGTGGAGGCAGAGCTTGTTTGCGTGCTCCCGTTTGATGAACTCGATTTCAGATCCTTTCGTCCAACAGGCGAGCTTACACCGTTGAGTTTGTCCACGGTATCAATAGCTGGGCCCTTGTCGAAAAAGTCCACCAGGATGAAGGCTGGCTGACGGCCGTAGGCTTGCTTGCATTTAGTCGCAGCGTCGCCGAGGTTTCCCGTACCTCCAGAAGGAGCGTTTGTTGTCGCCACGTAACTGGAGTTCGGATATTGGATGTCTAGGATGGTCGTGGAGTACAGGAAGTGATTCATGAGCGGCAGACGATTAGACGTGACCGCAGCCGAAATATCATTCTTGACGCTCGATGGGCGGTCGGGATTGCACGAGAAATTGGACGGCGATGTCACGTCGTACGGGTTTTCCCATATATAACTAAATTCGTCCATGAGGTAGGGAGCCCCCGTATTGGAGCTCAAGGACGCAACAAAGACCATCAACCGAGTTTTGTTATTGATCAATGTCTGCAGCGTAGGCCAAGAGCTCGGTGCGGATGTCGACGATGGTGTATATGCATAATCAACGATTCCCGCAGCCACGAACTCCGAGTTCAACTGGGAGGCAGAGGCGTTATCAGAGTTGACCAACAGAATTGTGACCACTGGAAAGATAGAAATGTCAGCTTGGATCCAGCTATGGATATCAATCGCATGTACATTACAAACGTACCATCGTTTGGATTTGCGTCCAACCAGTTCTTGATCTCAGTCAACCATGTACTTAATTTCCCTGCATCCAACAGCTGACAACTCGAATGGCACAAGCGCCACTCCGAGTCTTGCTGGTGTACTTGCGCCGTGACCATGCGAACTCCCGCGTCGAGCTGTAGTGTAGTGTTATAGTATCTACAGAACCGAGTCAGTCACCCCCCAGACCCCTGTCGTAACCTTGTCGGACTTACTGGTTGGCAGCCGTCGATTGACCCGTCGATGCATCTCGAATGAACGGACTGTCATGTGCTCCCAGATGGGTGATGTTGCCGTACGACTTGGCGCAAAGATCTGGAGAATTGTTGCATGCTGTTTGCCGTGGAAGCAAGGCCGTCGCGGACACGAGGGGTAAAAGCGCGAGAGCACCGAGTCCTAACATCCTGACTGCAGTTTGCTAATGATAAGAAGATGTCGGTCAAGAACGCGATAGATAATAGATGATCTTCCCGCGAGAAGATGCAAAGCAATGTTATTCAGGCAGGAACTATAAAGGGGCAACACGCTAGGTATTGTGAAACTTTCATGGATTAGAGGGATGCAAGGTTACAAGTCTGAGAATAATGGAAGATGGAGTAGATAGATGAGAGTTGAGAAAGGGGCAAATCATCCAGATACTGAATGAGTTAGCTAGAGATCCGGATTCACGAAGTCTGTTTATTATGGTTGACTATTGAATACATAATTCTGCGCCAGGAAATCGAGAATATCCACCTAGTCTGTGAAATTGTCAGCTCAAGTTACTATGCAGCAACGACCACCATGGCTGACTGCTCTGACATTACAAGATTACGTTGTGATCTCCACCTGAAAGTGAGAAGCTTTGAGCAGATTGGAGGTCTTCTGTCGATCTGACAGTGCTGGTGGGCCAGTCTCCCGGCAGAGAGACATTCAGAACTCAGAAAACCATGGATATCGAATAAAAACTAATCGGACAGCAAGTGTGAGTCTGGGCCGCGTCGCTTCTTGGACTCTTGTCTATTCTTAGAAAAAGCATCGAGCTCATTCTGTGGCTCAGCGAAACCATGTTTGGCCATTTGTCTGTTTAATTTGGCTGTTGCCTGGGTCGCGTTCACGTGCGGACTTGGCATGCTATCAAGGATTCATCTCGACAAGGAGGAATCAAACAGTTTCAAGATGGTATCGATCTATATATGTACAAATTGGTATCTATATTACAAGTTCATTTAGTGGCGACGAAGGCTGTTCCTTTCAAGCATGCTTCTCTCCACAACGTTCGCCTTGTCCTGCGTTGCGACATCTTCGAACTAGGAGGATTGATCAGTCGGTACATATCGTCTTCTCGGACATCGAACAACGCTGGATCCTTCCAAACACGGTTGATGTCGGTAATCACACGCTCCGCGTCGTATGGGTTCTCTCGCCGTAACATACGGTTCATATGTCGATTAGACTGCCGCGGTTGGCCGAAGAGAACAGCCAAGCGGTGTCGGCAAGCCCGTTGGATCCGGTTGGTCCACAAATGGATGCCGCTTTGCTCTAGTTCACGTAGCAGAACTAAGCCTCTTACCCAAGGAACTAGATCTTCGAGTCCTAGAGCGCAGTACCCCTTATGATTGGGATCAGGAGAGACTCGCATTTTGAAGCCCCAGGCGACGATAGCTGCCTGCATATTTCTGTCGAAGACATTTTGTAGAACTGAATCACCATGGTCGCGGGACTGATCAGCATGCTTGATTTTGGGCTCCTCAGTCAAAGACATGACGACTGACATCGCACTTCTCTGCTTTTCAACAGAGGAATATTGTTGGGCTAACCACAAGCAGCAATTGCGAAGCTCCTCCCACTCGTTGGTCATGCCAAGTCGTTTCAGCATTTCAATCCAAAGCTCGGGAGACACAGGTGTGCCCGCTGGGACGACGCGCCGCAGAACTCGGAGGACGAAAGCGACTTCGTTGGTAGGGGACGAGTTTGTCCCTTGCGCCGGCCCGACGCCAGGTCTGCGTGGAGTAAGCGTATGTTTGATCATGAAATCCACGCTTTCCTTGGAAAGTGCCCTGTTGTTCAGTGCGATGTCATCCACGACCCTGGATGCAGATGCCCATTCACCGGAGGCGATAAATTTCCTAAAGTGGATGTTGGATAATTGGGGATCATCATGGGATATTTCGCTAAGTATAGCCAGCGTCATGTTGTAGGGACGCCAATCGCGGGCGATATAATAAGATATAAGCAGGGACTCTTGCATCTGTGCATCTTCGAGTACGTCGGGATGCTGGTCGCTATGGAGTAGATCCGACAGAAGTATGTCACGATTTTCCGAAGCTAATTTACGGATCAGTCGTGCAAAAACTGTATCACCGATAGAGATGCCAGCTCTCTGAAGTTCCTGTAACTTGGCCAGGAGATCCTGACTCCCATGCACTCGAATGGCCATTTCTCGCAATGACTGCGGCCCGATCGCTCTTACACCAAACATTCGTAATCCAGCCACGATCGTCTCAAATGCTAGGGCTTTGGTCGCAAATAGTCGTGCCCCAAACTCATCTTTGAACGGTTTCTCCTCCAGCCAAACTTTCCTGGACAGCTCGATTGTGTCGTCAGATTTAGCCGAATCGGTATCCCCGGTCAGTTCGCCTTCAGCTGGAAAGCGCTCTTTGGTGTAATCCTGGAGCTTTTCAAAGAATTTGCGCGGTTTATTTTCCTTTGCACATTGGAGTAAGCGCTGAATTGCCTCATAGGTTCGTGGATGGTCCTGACGTTGAATCAGGAACGTATGCATTGAAAACGCGTCCTCGATCCGATCTGCCCGCAACAGTTGTCCGATGGCATGATCGTATATCTGGTGGCCGTCGGTGAGACGACATATGTTCTTGAAGGCGTTGATGCCAGGAGACACAGGGCGTCGTTTGACACTCGATGCCATTATAATTCTCGTCGGCTCGTCGGAAAGTGCCAGCGCCGGTGTTAGGACTTTCGCAATATCATCCGGGGACGATAGATGAGGATGATGAAGTTTCTTATGCCAGCTAGAAGCCTGCTGTGTCATGCCGCGCTCGAGAAATCCGCCAATGACACTCTCATAGAATTTGTCCCATCGCCTTCCGGTCCTCGACCACAGTCCATGTGCATAATCCACAAGCTCCCTCATTATGACCTCTCGTTTGAGCCCCAGGTCTATGAAGCTCTGCCAGAAGAGATCTGCCTGTGCTCCAACAACAGGAAGATCCATGCTATCAACTCGATCTGTTACAGCCACCCATATATCCAAGGTCCCTCTGTCACCATAGTGCCGTTGCCGGTAGCGCAGCAATTGCTCCCAGAGATCGAAATTGTTGCGATGAGCAGGATCGTCTACTAATCGGGAACCGATGTTCTCAGTGTGGCCAATGTCCGATTCAAATTCGAGCTTCTCCGGCTGCAGATCAAGACGTAATGGAATTTCCTTTGCAGCTGAATTTTTTCCCGAAGCGCATATAGGCCCCGTTTGTTGATGTGGTTGTATATCATACACACGAAAGCTGGACGGACGCGAGGCGGATGTTTGATCTTGAGAGGAAGATTGCTCGTTGACGGGTTGAGCGAGCTTGCAACGTTGCGCGCCCGCGCTTTGGTGTACCCTCCGCAAGTGACATCGTAAGCATTTGGACCGGAGCTCCCATTGTTCAATCCCAGCGGGCGTTGATATTAGGGAGTCGAGAACCGAGACAGCGGATGGCCTCTTCAAGAGTCGAAGGAGAGCCGGGCGCATGAGTCTTGAGGATAGGAAAGTAAGATGACGGAGCAGGCCCTGAGCATCCTTCTCATTGGCATTCCAATGATCGATAAACCGAGCACATCGAGGACAAGGCAAAAGGTTGAGATAGATTTACCTGGTCACTTTGCATACAGCTAACTACCAAGCTCCGAGTAGCCAGTCACTTTTTCTTGGACTGGAGCACTATTCAGTTCCAGGATAGACCGTAAATGTTGTCACGTGAGAATTACTAAGCCTTTAATCCGGATGGCGGAAGAATGAGGGAAGTCACCTGAGGCTCGAGTTGCAGCTCCAATTCGGATCCACAATTCACGACATCGACTGATCATTGCTGCTGGTTTCTGTTCTACCATTACTCCGTCCACCTATCTCATAAGTTGCGAAAGAGCATCTTCACACCGTCAAAATGTTCCGCACCGCTCCCCGCATGGCCGGGTAGGTCTCTCTGAATTCAATTCCCCTCGGTCGTCGACATGGCTTTGATTGTGGTGGTGGGATGAATGCCAATTTGTCCGGCGATCTTTGCTGGCTCTCGCTCGAGTTCACTTCGGCTACCGCGCAATTGGGCTTGTTTGGCTAATTTCCGCCTCATTGGTATTCAGATTCGTGTTCCGCGAAAACCGTGTCCCTTACTACCAACGTCTGTTCCAGCAGCACGACGGCAAGCGTCAGTGGTGGAAGGTCAGTTGATTGTTGGATATACGCGCACACTATGGAGTGACTATGTTTTCTCTGACTGGTGTTTTCTCTCTCTTAAAGACTGAGCGTAGCGGCTATGTCATGTACCCCTACCTTATCTCCGTTTATGGCATGGGCATTGGTAAGTTTGTCGAGACGAGATGAAGTCGTTCATGGCTAATATTGTTCAGCTACCACCTATGCCATGTGCCGTATGGTCTTTGTCAGTGTCCCTTTACTCATTGCGATATCACCCAAACACTATCCTAACATCTTGGGCGCAATATTCGACTAACCTACCCACAGGGCCACAAGACTTGGTTCGGCAAGGATTAGATGAGATCTTCGCCAATTCTCACAATTGCGGGATAGTGTCCCTTGTGTTCCACTGGCGGTGTATTTCTATTTCAACAGACGGATTGGTTGAGGAAATATTACGACGTTGTATATAAGATCAGCCAGGGCGTCAATGGAAGAGGTCATCAGCATCTTATTATTGAGACATGCAACATTACCATCATTTGGTATGAGGAGTCTGGATTTAAGTCCATGTCACATACGTACAGTAATCGTTGCTTCATCCATCGCCGCGAAAGGGGTCTTTGGTAAATCCTTCCAGCACAAACACCGCTTGAGTTGCTGTTCTATATTGCACTATGCACGGATAAGCCCACTGTAATTATTCTCATGCCGTAACGCTCGGTATCCTACAAAACGGTCTAATAGCTTGTCCTACTCATATAAGCTATTCGTGCTTGCTTGAGTGAGAGCAGCGATGGTGGGATTAGTAATCCGATCCCTCTTATTCCACCAACCCAAGATAGTGAACTCAGTCTTATCTACATTTGAGTATCATTTGTATGAAACTCGGTGGGCCATCAATTAGATCTTCGAATCATACATGCGATAAAGAAGAGTTTGACGTCCGATCACATAAATTATATACAATCCTTGGTGGGAAGATGCTTCGGAACACTTCTGTAGGGAACCGCAGATCATCTAGGAGGGAGTCCATGCACTGATAATTTGAAGACAAACCCCAGGACAACAAGATCTCAATCCTAGCACATAGTTGATATGAGTCAAGCATCTGCAGAACGGCCTCATAAACGTGTACGGCAAGCATGTGAACCGTGCAGGTAAGCTTTTTTGAACATATCCAAATGATCATAGTTGATGGTAAATGCTCTTGGCTCACTCGGCACACAGGCGCAAGAAGGCAAAATGTCCAGGAGAGCAGCCGGTCTGCTCCCTTTGCGCGCGATTACGCCAGAGATGTGCGTACGCTGGAGAGACACGGAGGTTTTTGACAAACGTCTCGTCAGATGAGACGGCGCCTCCTGTGACTCTTGCTGCCGTCGATGCTCCAGAGATGCAAATGTCCCGAAATCTGGTAAGCTCTTGAATTTATCTCATATCGTTGTCCATCTCGTATTCATTGATAATGTCTTAGGAGGATCGGCTAGGAAATCTTGAGGCCAAGATTGGGGAAGTACTTGATGTCTTAGAGCAAGTTCCACGTCCTATCTACATCATGACGAGCACTAAATGTTGATCTAGACGGGATAGCCCTAGAAATGGACAACGAAGGACGCCTGCATCCTCACATATGCCGACTTGTATGAATCATCCAGTTACTTCGTCAATTACTAACCCCATTACCCCACTTCCAACATGGGAGAAAGTTCTCACCGTTGCGGATCTTTATCTGTTATACTGCGAGTCTCAACCCCTTCCTCTCTTTCACAGGGAAACTTTCCTCGGTAGTCTCAGCACTCGTGACCCCGAGATTCTCTATGCCATTCTTGCACTGGGCATTCGATTTTCCGATGAAGATTGTCAGAACTCTACCGATCTTGCGAATCTCATTAGCGGCTATACCGAGGTAGCCAGAGGATTGGTTATGAGAAGAGTCTCAGAGGGACCTGTTGAACTATCCACTCTCCAATGTCTATGTCTTCTCAGTTTGATAGACTTTTCGAGTAAGTTTTCTTGTTTTGAAATATTCCAAATTCTAATTGTTTTAGATGGCAACACGCACCGGTCCAGCATACACAGCAGTCTTGCAATGAATCTAGCACAATGTGCCAATCTCGGATCCGAATTTCATATCACACTATCTCCGGTGGCCCGGGAAGAGCGTCGACGGTGCTTCTGGAGCATTTGCCTTCTGAAACGATTCCATGGCGGCGAGTTCGATAGCGGAGGGTTTCCGGATGGGACCTTCCCTCCTTTTCCGAAAAGTCCTGAACGTCCTCGTCCGCCATTTTCGCCAAGTAATGCAACTGACGACGCTCGGTTCACTGATATGGAGGACCAGGGTATTCTCGCCTACGTGATAATCTTGACTGAGATGTTTGCAAAATCTGCAATGTATGTCCGACGGCATGGAAGGCCCAGCAATCTTCCCCCTTGGTCTTCACAGTCAGAGTATTCCAAGATCATCACGTTACAGATGGATCTGGAAACACGCATGCCTTATATTCATCGATTTAAGCCTGCAAATCTCAGCGAGAGGACGCCTGAGGAACTTCAAGCCAATAGAGGATATTGGGGCCCCTGGTTCTTGAATCAGTTCCTCTACCATACTAATCTGTGTCTTCTCAACCACCCGCTTTTACTATCCCTCGGCCTCAGAAACTTTCGCAGTTCTATCCCCGAAATATTTCTGCAACATACTTCCGACCTGATTTCATCGCACACAACATGGATCATCCATTTCATAAACTATTTCGAGGAAAAATCATTTGTTGTCTCAGACCCATTACTCGGATATAGTGCGGCTGTAGTGGCTACGATTGAACTGCAGCTGAGCTTTACTGAAGACCAAACAATTCGACAAGAAAAGAGGGACCGGTTTTATAGATGCGTTAGGTTTGTGGAGGGTATTGGGCGAAGATGGCCACATATGGCCCAGCTGGTTAGTTTCGTTTGATTGCCCTCCTACCAATTGCAACCGCGACTGACGGGAGTCATGACACAGGCAGACAAACTGCAGAGATTGGAAGGGGCAGTATCGGCCTCTTATCAACCGGAGCCGGGCGCACAGAATAAGAGCCTATTGATCGATTTGTCACGGTTCTGGGAGATACTTGAATACTCTTCGAACAGGGATTTGGATTCTGCTCGTCGCTTGTTTGGCGACTCCTTATACTGTGAACCTCCTACTCTCGATGTTGAAGTATCGCAAACATCTCCTCTGCCAGAACCAACTCGCCTAAACTCACAGTCAGAGCAGTCACATTCAGGGTCACGATTGTCAGAGTATATCTTTCAATCTACCCCGCCTGTTGGGCCACATTATACCGCGAACTCGGCAATCTCCCCTCGGCAACCAGATTTCTTCAACGATGAACTGTCGATCTTGGCCACAAACTTCTTCTCCCAAGGACAAGAGTTCTTGCGTAGCAGTGATAATAGGGAAGGAATAGGAAATTTCTGATCTCTCCATCAATCATCAGCGAAAGACGTGCCAGGAGCATAGGATGCGATCCCAGATATTGAAGGAGAGACAAGCAGCATTGATTCGTTATGGCCCCATCAAAGTATCCCATTGGCCCCTTCACTAAAACAGACAGAGCCTAAGGACCGAATAAGATTGGACGATGCCGCTATGATTCAGTCAAGCGCACGGCCACCCAAAAGGCGGGCGTCCACCAGTTGACATTATCACGGTGGATGATGAAGAGGGTCAGTACACACGTGTATGGATCCATCACTGATCTAGTTCGAAAAAAATTGTCGCGACCTAGCATGCTAGAACATGCGCACGTTGGGACATTGGATGCTTCAAGATCGTATCAGTGGTCATTCCGCGAGCCAGAAGATGTATCCTCCTTGGGTGGATGTAACTGCCAGATTTTGTCCAATAATATCAGGCTTATGTTGGGCCCTTGGATCATGATGAGATGTATTGGAATGGCAATATTTTGGATTCCTTTCTATAGAGGTCCTCTATATCTATTCGAGACGACTATCATCTATGACATTGTGCAATGAAACAACTGGCTGAACACCGAAAAGCCCAGGAAATCATGTTTCATAAAAATTTACTCTTCCAAAGCTGCTTTGAGCTGCTCAACAAATGTCCACACTTCAGTGAATGTGTTGTACAGAGGAACGGGAGCGACGCGGACAACACCTGGCTCTCGCTTGTCACAAATGATTCCTGCTTCCTGCAATCGCTGCGCAACCTTATGCAGTAGCCCGGGCCTAAGGAGAAGACTGAGCTGAGCACCTCTAGCGGCAGGCTCGGAAGGCGTGATGATATCGAACAATCGTGATTCATCTGTGGTGTCCTTCAGCAGAAGGTGCTCTAGATATGCAGTCATTAGAACGGATTTCCTGCGCAGCTCAGCCATAGATGTCTCATCGAAGACTGACAAAGCAGCACACAAGGATGCAAGGTCAATAGCAGAAGGATTGGAGATCTGGTAGCCACCAGCCCCAGGAATAGGTTTGAAGTCTGCCACCAAGTTAGCCAGGTTCACCAATCCAGTGCATTTGCACCGATGCAAGACTTACTGTTGTCCATCTTGAACCGCACTGATTTGTCACCACCATACCATCCAGTCAGACGATGACGGAACTTTGGCGAGTCTTCCCCTTCTCTGTAATCAACTCGGCCGTGTCTCTCGTGGACAAAAAGACCAGCCATCGCACCAGGCCCAGCATTGCCATATTTATACGTGCACCAGGCCGCAAAATCGACGTTCCAATCGTGCAACTTCAGATGAACATTGCCGTATGCATGGGCCAGATCCCACCCAACGACAAGTCCCCGGGATTGGGCATATTCGGTGATCTTCTGGATATCAAACAGTTGCCCTGTGTAATATTGGATTCCCGGAAGCAGGATAAGGGCCGCATCGTCCGCATGCTGGTCGATATAGGATAGGATCTTCTCGGTGGGGATCTCAAAAGTTCCTTCGTCTGGGCCAATGAGCACCATAGACTCCTTAGGATCTAAATCATGCCAGGCGATGTGTGATTCGATAGCATACTAGGACGGTGTTAATGAGGTTGTCATGGGAATTAGGTACGTTCATTTTCAAGCTCACATGGTCGCTGGGGAACGCTTTCCAATCCATGAGAATCTTGTGCTTGGTGGCAGTTGGCCTGTAGAAGCTCGCCAGCAACAAGTGCAAATTCATTGTCAGGGTGCCCATTGCGGCAACTTCTTCCGGCGCTGCTCCTACAACCCTCGACATGGACTCGGCTGCCTGCTCAGCCAGATTCTGCCATTCCCTCAATGGCGAGTCTTCAACATTGGTGAAGTGCCCGGATACACCAATGGATGACCATGTGTCTAATTGAGCCTCTAGATACTTCGCTGTCGCCTTGGGTTGAATACCGAGCGAGTTGCCGCAAAAGTAGATGCATGGCTCTGATGAAAGACCTGGGAAGTGTCAATCAGAATCAAGGTCGCTTCACCAGGAAGAATGGGAGAACCTACCGGGCTTTGCCAGCTTTTTCGAAGCAATGTTTGCCTTTGAAGGAATGATGAATTTCTCACGGAATCCCGCCAGGGGATCTGAAGCATCCAGAGAGGCCGCATACTCCTTCGTTGCCGCATCTGCAGGGAACTCAGGTTTGGATGATGTAGTGGTAGTCGACATGGCGAATGGAATTTCTCTGCCAATTTCAACCAGATTGGGCTAGCAGCAATCGAACAGTGTTTCTTTGAAGAGAATCGACCAAAATTGTCTTGCTTTATACACAAGTCTTTTCCATCCCTTTCGTTCAACCCTGGCGGATCCCGGATGTCTCTCTCCGCTTCCGCCTCGCATCCGTTCTCACGGAAAGAACGATTTGCCAACAAAGATGACGGTCAAGGTGTTATCTGCAGCCTGGCTCTGCAGGTCGAATCTCATTATCCACCGAGATGGGCTTTTTCTTTTTTCTTTGGCTATGAAGCCCACAGCAACAGATCGTCTTCATTCCGGGTTTGATCCGGTCCAGTTCCGCCTACACAGCGTTTGTCCATATATTCCAGCCTCGACATGATGGAGTGAATGTTTCTCTCTTTTCAATAAGTACTTATCCTTGTCTCATCCCCAATTATCTCTTTATCTTGCCACTCAACCCTTGCCCTTGAAATCAGCACTCGATATGCTTAACTTACCGGAAATCGCGCTCGATCAATACGGCCTTTCTTCCCAACATGCCTTTCTTCCCGATATTCCTCCTCTTCAAAAGTTACAAGACCCATATTACTCCTCATGGGAAGAAATAGTCAATGACCTACCAACTCGTATCGAGGCCGGAACTATACGACAGGCAGTGGACAGCCTTCCCGTACTCTCAACTTCTAGGTTGCAAGAGGATGCAGATTGGCGGCGTGCCTATGTTGTGCTTGCCTTCATCACCCATGCCTATATCTGGGGAGGTGGGCGGCCGAAGGATGTACGTTGCTCCCTCGAGTTTAGCTACGTTATTCTTATAGTGTCCTAGGTTCTGCCACCCGCAGTGTCTCGCCCATTTCTCGAGGTATCGGAATATCTAGAACTGCCACCATGCGCAACTTATGCTGCTCTGAACCTCTGGAATTTCAAAATGACTTCTCCTGATCTCGATATCACCGATCCTGACAATCTATCAGTCATCAACTCTTTCACTAGAACAAAGGACGAAGAATGGTTCTTCGTGATCTCGGTAGCAATCGAGGCTAAAGGAGCAGAACTAATTCCCCTGATGCTCAACGCTGTATATGCCGCCACAATAGATGATTCGCAACGAGTCGCGACATTGCTACATCAACTCAGTGAAGGTCTCAAGGAACTTGGGATACTCCTAGAACGGATGTATGAAAAATGCAGTCCGCCGGTGTTCTTCCATCAACTACGCCCTTTCCTAGCTGGCAGCAAGAACATGGCCGCGGCCGGTCTGCCGAAGGGTGTTTTTTATGACCTAGGAGGTCATGGGGAGTGGCACCAGTACAGCGGTGGGAGCAATGCACAGAGCTCGTTGATCCAGACGTTCGACATATTTTTGGGAATTGAGCATTCGGCTACAGGGGAGGCCAAGTCAAAAGGCCAGTCCAAGGGTGCAGTTGGCTACATCCAGGTATGTGGATCAAAATTCATCCTCTCGGCTCTAGATTTCGCAAAATTGACTCTCTTCAAACTCAGGACATGCGGAATTACATGCCGGGCCCTCACCGACGTTTCTTAGAAATGTTGACCCGGATTTCCAATGTGCGTCAGTATGCAATGGGTCACAAGCCAAACACGGAGGTGCGCGATGCATACAACACAGCTGTAATGGCTGTGGGTGCATTCCGGGATAAGCACATTCAAATGGTGTCACGATACATCATTACCGCAGCGAGGACTAAGCCGACTCACAAATCATTAGTGGAAGTCAACTTGGCCACTGTCACAGCAGCATCTCAAGCACAGCGCTCGGATGAAGCCCCTGCGCCAGGATATAGTGGAACTGGTGGAACTGACTTGATTCCATTCCTGAAGCAGACCCGAGACACGACAAAAGCTGCAGCGAACTACACAGATTGAATCGCACCGAGGCGCCCAGTAACGACATATTATTATTGATTAGTACTTCGCTCTATGCATGGGTTGAGGCGTTGCAGGGTTTATGTATGGGAGGCGCATTGTTATTGTTCAAATGATCAGGCCTTTTCAACAGAAGGTCACAGAAATATAGACTTGATACTGGATTTTGGACACATCGAATCCCTTACTTCATTAAGAATGCCAATAGTAACTTGAACCACGGCGCACATGATAATCTGCAGATTCTCTCACTCAAACCTTTGGGACGGCGCGGTTCCCAACGGAGCATGAAGCCGGAAGCGGATACGGAAGCGGAAAGCTATCGAATCGAGCTTCAATGGCCCTCAGCAGAACCGGAATGATCACAAATAGTCAATTTGGAAGGCTTTTGAGGATTTCACCGAGACAGAACTGGATAAGTTCCCAATCTCCAGACCAGGCCTGTTCCTAACTTCGCTGTATACATTCTTGAAGCTTAATTTCTGTCTATCGAGCTTAGAGAGCGCCACCTGGCCTGGTACACGAAGCTATTAATGGCATGGATTTTGGGTTGTATCATTGGCTTAAATGTTTAATTATTTATCTGACACCGTGCACTATGTACTGGCTGATACTGTATAGCATCCCTATCTTGGGAGCACCAGGAGGCTGTGAATACATCAGCTCTTCGTTTGTTATCATACAAACCCTGCCAATCCCAGTACGCCGAACAAGTCAGATTGGAGACGAAATTAGGATGACGCATCACACGTAATACCAAGGATGCCACATTATTTCGATGGCCAAGAGCACGCCTTGCCCATTGCTTCCTGAGCCATTGCGTTATTGGAGACGGCGTTTTTTATGAGACTGGCGAAGTACCCTCTACTCGCAGGGAGTGTGTGTGGTGTGGGAATAGCCCAGAATATGCTACCACGCCATAGGACGAACGGTTGACATGGCTCAAGAGAGATGAACGGGCTTTTTTCTTTCAATACGCAAATTTCAGAGTAGGGCGATGATCATCTCTTCTTCGTAGTGGCGGGGAGGCCTTCACTTTCTCGCAGCTCGGCCAGCTTCTTCTCGCGTTCAATGAGTTGTTCTCTCTCTTCTTTGATCATTTGCTCCACTGTCTTGTTAGCCGCTTCCAGGCGATCCAATTCTTTGTTCTCTGTCGTCCTGCTGTAGGGATTGTCGGACGTCTCATTCTGCGGGATCTCGGCGGATCTTCCACCACGTTGCTGAGCAGCCTGTTTGGTATTTTTCCCTCCCTTGCCCTTCAGCGGCTGCTGTGCCGCCGGTCCGCCAGTGAGAAGATCGTAGAACGGTTCCATAGGCTCATTGAACACAATCTCCTCGTAGTTTTGGCTGAATACGAGCTCCCTGCGCTCTTTTTTGCCCTCCGCATCAGGGCCATATGGATGTAACTTCAGACTGTGCCATAGCGTCTGCGGCTTCTCGCCCGACTCGGGGACAAAGTAGAGTTTGATCTGGATCTCGAATTCACCCCATCCAGTTTCGGTCACCTCGAACGGCGGTTGTTCGATGGTGCGCACGTTCTGCGCGTATGTTTCGTGTAGCTTGAACTGCACTTTCTTAAGCCAGTAGGATATGTCTTCGCCGTTGACTCCTTTGACGAACACGCGCCATTGATGGGTATGGTCGGCAGGGATGTTGGCGGGTTTCTTTTCGGGGTCGAACGGTTGCGCTTCACTGCCGAATACTGGGAACAGTCAGAAACAACGCCGGGAGAAAGGAAGTAGCAGGAAAGCAAAATGCCATACCGAACGGCCTGAAGATCGAAACACCCTACAGAGACAAAATGTTAGTACTCATTCCACATTCAGAGAAAATTCACAGGTACGAACCCTAACGCGCTTCGATCCCGTTGCCGAGGGCATCTCTGCACTGGATTATTGAAAAGCTGGATGTGAATTGTGGCAAATTTGATGGGATGCAGATGAAGCGCGGAGATCTCGACCTGCGCGTCTTTGTCGCGAACTGGTGAGAGGTTCTTCCCCCAGTACGCACGTGACATTATCGGAGATCGATCAATCAATGACGATCGTCGGAAACAGGCGTTCCGCAGCTCTAGCTTGGCTAGTTTCTCGGATTGAGCTCCAGAAAATGACCATAAAAGGCACATCTTTTGTTCTTCTGTGATTGAAAGCGGACCTGACAACACTTGCCACGGTTAGAGCTGGTGTTTAATAACTACTCGACAAAATGGCTTCGAAGAGATTAGTGGTTGCGGGTGGAAATGGCTTTCTAGGTGTGATATGCATACGGCAACAGGAAAACAACACTATATTGATACATGCTTTTCTGCCAGGATCACGAATTTGCAAATCAGCAGTCAATAGAGGCTGGATTGTAACGTCTTTGAGGTACCATTTCCTTTATAAAATGAGATTATCCACAATGTCCCTTGCTGATACACCACAGTCGATCTGGAGAACCGCGATGGGAGACAGTAACCAGTTCTTATGATCGACCAAACTGGGCAAATTCGGTAGAGTGGGCCAAGGCGGACATATTGAAGCCGGAGACCTATAAGCCGTTTCTGAATGGTGCCACTGCCGTGGTGCACAGCATGGGCATCCTTCTCGAGGCGGATTACAAGGGTGTGGTACGGGGAAAGGAGCCCATTGTGAGCGGTCTACAGAGAGCTTTCTGTTCATCGAAGATGGGTAGTCAAAACCCCCTTACAAGGCGGGAGGGAGAGCCGCTGGAGCCCAAAGAAAGAGACGGCCGGCTAACGTACGAGCTGATGAACAGAGATTCTGGTACGTTCTATTCGAGTGATCAGATTGCCAGGATGTGTGAATTTGAATTGCTGACTGGCGACAAAAGCAATTGCACTAGCCCAAGAGTCATCCAGGGAACATGTTCCAACATTTGTGTACATATCTGCTTCTGGGGGAACACCAATCCTTCCTGGCCGATATATCACGACCAAGAGAGAGGCCGAGTCAACCATAGCGTCTGAACTACCGGACCTGCGAAGCGTCTTCATCCGACCACCGTTTATGTATGATTCGAGCAGGAAATTCACGCTGCCGATCGCATTGGGTGGGTTTGTTGCCTCTCAATTCAATGCGCTCATTGGCAACAAGCTTCGGTTTCTTGGTGCTATGGTAGATAAGCCATTCCAGGTGGATCTTGTGGCCGATGCTGTCGTGGAGGCATTGGAAGACGAATCCGTTCGCGGTGCAGTGGGAACAAAGCAAATAGAGAATCTGGCAACCAGATTTTGGAGAAAGAGCATGCTTTGATGCAGCCTCAGCGGAAATAGGAGCGAAGCATTTGGCCAGATTTGTCACATCAAGTTGATGCTCAGCTGCCAAGTAACACGCGTCCGCAGGAGTCTGTGCAGGTTGACCTTTCATGGGTAATGTCTGAACTCACATTAAGTGGTCCAGCACTGTATAATAGACTAAATCGGGTAAAAATGGATCAAATCATTGTGCCTCGTTCGAAACTGTCACGAATCTCCGTGGTGTACTAAGAATATGTTAGCTGCAGATCAAAAGACTGCGTCAACGACCATACCTTATTGTAGAAGCGAGCCAACTTCTGGTTGAACTGCTTGTTCTTCTCGTTGATGTATGTGACATCGGCTTCTTCTTCACCGCGACGCTCCTTGCGCTTTTTCAATCGTACCTCCTCGGCCTTCCTGAGATCTGCTACCAGTTTGTCAACACCAGATCGATCAGGCTTATTGTCCGTAAATCCGACTGTATCTGCTGTCGAATAGAAGGTCCCATTTTTGTCGACTGCAATCATTTCACCATCATTGGTTTCGACAATCTCCAGGTCGCCATTTGCAGCTGCTTTTTCAATCGCGGTCATTTTGTCCCTCTCATAAGCTTCAAGGTCAGGCTGCATTTCGCGCAGCTGCCTTTTGTACACCTTGCGCGCATCCTGTGTGTAATCCTGGAAAGCAACATTATCACGATGGCGCTGTTTCTTTTCCATCCGCTTATCCCACTTCTCAGATTCGTCAACAGTCCAGTCCCATGCTCTCTTGCGCTCGAAATCTTCCCCAGACGCCTCCGTATCAGCCTTGAGGAGATTATGTGATGCAAATGCATGTTTGCGCGACAACGAAGAAAGTAGTGTAGGATCAGTGGCCAGACGTTGGGTTTCGGCAGCAGTCTCTTTCAAATTACGCTCGGTTGCATTTTTCTGGGATTATATCAGTACATAGGCAGATGATTGATAGCATCGCAGGCTAAGGTTTTGGCGACAACAATGACGATATGTTAACTTACCGCACGAGCTTGAAGGGCCTTGAATCTTTCTTGTCTCTGACGAGCTTTGGCAGCGGCATCATTCTCTTTACTCTCTTCTTTTAATTCAGCGGGCGGCTCTTCTGACAAAACTTCAGGTTGACTCTCTTTTGACGATGCAGGTTGGTCGGCGGCGACGTCGTCGGAAGGCTTTGCTGCGGACTGTTCGTTCCCGCGTTCGAGAGGCATAATTTTGGATGCGCCCAGAGACTTTGGAGGAAATCTTTTGCTGGTAGATGCCTTTGTGGGAATAAGTCGTCGGTCTCTGTAAGCTTGACGATGATAGCGAACCTTTAAGTGGGTGAGGCAAAGCTGGTAAATGATGGAGAATCGGTTCCGGGATTGAAGTCGGTGATTTCCAACACCCTTTACCGCCTTCACGATGGGCTAGTGTTTCTGGGATATTGACTCGCAGTTCACCATGCAATTATTTCGAGCTCCAAATTCCTTATATATGATATCCTAGCGGAGGTTGAGAGGACTATGGCTCGCCTATCCTACAGAATTGGCCTTTCACTACAAAGACACGCCCTCCGGCAGAGCTATGCCTATGTTCCGCAGCAACAGTCTCGTCTGGTGTCAGTAAACATTAAAAGGAAAATACCAAACCACGAGCCAACAACATCGCAAATACTCCGTTTTGCATTGACGGGGACGACAAAGACTCTGACACAAGATGTGTCGAACCCGGACTTGGACGAACATCTCAAGGAAATCTTCCATGGGGAGTGGCCCCTTAGTGCTGTACCTCCGCCCTTGTGGAGCTCTTTCCACTCCGAGACCGCCCCAGTTGATAAGGAGGTCTTCTTCAGAGGTCTCAAACACGATGTTCGGAATCTCCGCCATTTACAGACATTTATTGAACGACATGTCAATGGAGGTAATGCTTGCGTACTGTTGCAGGCAAATCACTGCCAGCCTTTTGCACAAGCTCTTGAACGCTGTCATCGACAACATCCAGCCGGGGAGATCCTAGCTGTGCTCAATGCAATCATTTCGAAGCTGGAGAAAATGCGTGTCCCAGTCTCCAAGGACTTATATGTTCTGGGGCTGCACTATGCTTGCCTCGCTTATTCCGCAACTGCAATCGAGCGGCATGTCCAAGGCTACCTTGCTGTAAGCTACAAGCGGTTGGACCTGGATTCCAGTATCTCCCTGGTCGATGCGCTTAATGCCTCTCTCCAATCCTTCGAGCTTAAAGGTAATTTCCCCAACACTAAATTAATGCTCAGTCAAGTGTCTGGAGAGTCCAATGACGGCTCTACTCCGCGCTTCACCTTGGACAGGGTACTTTACTGGGCCGAGCCTCATCGCTCCACAACATTCATGAATCGATATTTTTCATTGCTCGTCAAGCTCGGCAGTACAGACTTAATCCAGAGCATGTGGAACCGCTTCCTCAGGCGTTTATCTTCCAAATCTAAAGAGCACGAATTTCATGTCGCTTATACATGTGCTTTAGCCCTGATCAACAATGGCAATTCCAGTATAGCTGCCAGTTATCTGAGTCAAATCTCGCAACACGCCAATGGTACTCTTCCGTATATCTCGAACTATGAAGACCTGAATGTATTTCTTCAGGAAAGACAGATTTGTGAAGTACTTCCTCGGCTTTCTGGAGAGGTAGAATACATTCAGGTACTTCAGGTTTCGCTCGAGCGTATAGAAAGAAGACTTGGCATAGAGTGGATGCCTAGAAAAGAACTGCACACTAAAATATCGGATCCTGATTGCATTGCATCAGGGCAGCCTCTGCTGACTATGGATGGAGACAGTGCTGGCTATGGAAGCACCGAACGCTTGATTGCTGAGATTCAAGCGCTGGGTCGCTCCAAATCTCTGGCAGATTTTGGAAGGATTGCTCATGCATTAGACGAACACGACGATGGGGAGATCCCCATCGTTCTATCATCTACTGGAAACACCTCACTAGAGTTCTCCTGGATACCTCATCGCTGCCCGATTGAGTTTATGGATTTCTGTCCAGAGAGTACTGATGGTACCATCTTATTGCCACCTTCTACCGTGGGCTTGTTTCGACTGGACCCTCACAATGCCGGATTATCCTCTGCAGATACACGCCCACTGCACCTGATGCAACTGGGTTCTCTGGTCATGCGACCAAAATCGTCCAGTGGTAACCCTTTGGCAAATGCGCTTGAGTGGAAGGAATCAGGATATATTGCAGCCTTGGACCGAACTTCTGGCCAGCTGTTGGCAATCTTTATAGGGAAGTCTCAAGGACCCATCAGCTCGGGTTCCCAGTCACATATCCCTCAACCACCACCTGGTCTCAGTGCAGTGATGGCCATTGAACCATGTTGCGATGGATACGAGCCCCAGCACTGGAACTTTCCTCCTTCGCCAGGCATCGATGTGGGCAGATGCTATGTTGACGTAGATCCATGCCTGGATCTGGTGCCATGAGAATCATCAACATCTAAATACGTACTGCAAGCTAATTGAGTAAGCGATCATGGACCTTCAGTCAAGACGCAGCAGTGGGATTGTACCAGCCAGAATCAGATCCCTGTCTATTAGCCAAGGACAGTGTCAACCTATTTATCAAAAGTCATAGGTTTGGTCACAGGGTAGTGGCGGGCTCACATCCCCACATCCTCACATACCAACAGAGGATCCTGCACCTGGCGTCGGCAATGCACCTAGACTGTCATCTGTGGCTTGAAGCAATCCTTGGCAACATACATCAGGGTGGATTTGACAGTGTGACAACCACCAAAAAGGCAGTCTCTGTGACCGATTGAATGTCAAGGGAGCAAGGGAGCAAATTACCGTCAGAAACCCCCAGCGCCATTTTAACGGATCCCTATTCGGCGGATCAATTCGTGAGATCTGTCCACTCACCTTAGCGCGATCTAGATTGGCATCTGCTTTCGATCTCGGACGATGTCATGCGGCATGCGAACCTACAGCTAAACTGCTATCTGGGACTCTGGTGAGATTCCGAGCTGGTTCGCTGAAGGCTGGAATCTGCTACCCCTTTTTTGGGCTGTTCCCGTCTGTATGGTTCTCTTTTTCCTGTTTGGGTCTTCCTGCATGGTGATCCACGAGATTCAGGGCAAACAGTCCATGCCAGCAACGCAATTTGGAGTGGCTCATGTGAAACCCCGAATCACTAGTTCACTTTTGTGATGAGACTTGATCGCTGTTTGTAGATGCTCTATCCTGAGCTTTCGGGTTGGCTGATCACGATCCTCGATTCGTATCCTCATCTTCTATCTAGTTCGTAGAATTCAGCAGGAAATTCAGTAGAGAGGGATGCAACTATCTACACCGATTCCTATTGAAAGAGAGGTTGTGAGCATTTAAGAACGTCCATGGAAGAACCGTAGACTCTTTAAAAACGTGCCCCGCAACTCACCATGAGTACCACGATCTGCCAAGGCATTCAAAAGAGATATATAAGAAATATTTTCCGAGCCCTTGGGTTGGCCCCCGGAGGCTGTCTACTTGATTGCTGGAAGGTCGGTTCTTCAATGCAGCCTGCTATGAGGCTATTTCCGTTTTGGGCCACCCACGAGGCGAAGTTGGAACCCCTTTCTTCTGCTTTGTCTTCACAACTCACCTTCCTGGAACTGCAGTAAGGAACACGCTGACCTATCGACTACGCCTCTTCCAGAGAAGTGAATATATATTCCCAATAAGGTGATTCAATTCAATAGCGAAGTGATAGTGAGCCGGTGATACAGTGCTATCGACTCTATTTCGAGATGAAGATCGACGCCATCCAGTCATCTCTTCGTTCACTTGATCGCCAAATTGAATCATCACAATTAATTACTCAAATCCATCGACGGACTGCATCCAACGGCGACGATCAAATGAGATTCCCTTACATACCCTATCGAATGGGATTGACTCGCTGTTTGCTCGAGGCGCAGGGTGTCGTCGAGCCCAAAAAACCCCCTAAGCTCAAGCATCGGCAAATCGTGGCGCACTACGGAGTACATTGAAGCATCCTGCGGTATGTCTCTATCAGCTGAATATCGTTCTACAAGACCGGCTTGAAGTGAGGACGACAGTATTCGCCGTGCCGATCCGAAAAGACCCAGGTTTCCCTCTAGGGTTTTTACAGTCCTTACTGAACGCCAATTGTCGCCTGAGTCCTCGACCTTACGTTGATCAGATTATAACACAATCTATCTAGATACATCGCAGCGGATCTGCGAAACTAGGACCCAAGGTTACCCAAGCTTCGCAAAAGTCCATGAAGCTGTGAACACGATGGAGATATTCTACATCCTCGAGTGCAGTAAGATTTTCTCAATCACATACTGCATAGTGTGCAAAACTGCAAATGTATTCTACATCTTAATCTTCGAGGACGGAAAATCATCGTGGTGATGCAATTGTTCACCGCCGCCGATCTCGCTGTGGTCAAAAGCACCAGGATATCATGGGGACTGGTAATTTTTGCTACCTACGGACTACGGAGTATTGCAGTTGCGCCGTCGAACATTAGCAGATACAATCGTGAAAATCGTCGAATGAACTTGGACTGAGCCAAAGATGTGACTTATCAACCTTTTTTATCAGACAAGGCAACCTTGCATGAATTAGTTCGCTTACATTACATACATCCCCTAGACCAAGGAACAGGGACACATGTGAGGGACAGAAAAAATATGGTGGAAATGATCACTCCCAGCACCGCCTCTACAAGATCTGCCTTGTCAATTACAGGGTCTGACCAGTTGATGCAAAGGAACAAAGATGGAGATGATCTATTTCGTCTGAAAAGCTCTCATATCATGCATGTTGTTCTGCTGGGGGGGTGGAAGATGGCACTGATGACAGAGCGATAACCTACTACTCTGACTGTGTCAATGCTTGGACTGGGGATCACAGAGTTAACACTATTGACTTGCTCCAGGACAATTCAAGGTTACTCGCATCAACCTTGCTCTTGCGGCTTGGCTAAGTGGACACACTCCGAAGAACACCTTGCCACCCCTCTGGGATCTGCCAGACTGATTTCCAGGTTTTCGCGGCTGTGGGGAGATCAGTCAAGCTCGTCTTGACTGTCGTTATCCTCAATTTGTGGCACAATGATTCGATCCTCTAAGACCCTCAATGGTCCGTGCTGGGAACACAGGAACGTAGTTCTGGCATTTCGAATCATCCGCTGCATGATGATTTGACAGAATGACTGTTTATAGAACTAACCATGCGCCTAGCATCTAACCCATTGGATATTCTTGTCCGGACACTCATCAGCTGTCGGTTCCGCGACAAATGCACTGATGAGAACCAGACTCTCCGCTGGACTGAGACAACCCTTGAGGCGCCTTTCAGTAGACTGATAGGATTTACTCGGGATATTGCTACATTTTGATTTGATAACACGCATCGGAGTGCAGGGAATTCTGTTCGCAACTTCCGCATCGACTATTGCTCAATGATCAGCGACCCGGCTACTCAACTACGAGTAAGATCAGACCGAGATTGACGGATTTCCCGACCGCTACTCGCTAGTTCTGTCGGAGACATCCACATTCGATATTGATGGGCAGTGTGCACGACCAACTCTTCCTGGATCCTGATATATCAATCGATCACCAGGGCTCCGAGCATTTCTGCAGCTTGGGATCGCGAGGAAACCATAGATTTTTGTGGAGAGACGTCTGTGTTTGCATGACCAATCAATCAATATCCCGTACGTGGCATCCGACGTACCGGTTACACTAAGATCGCTTCTGTCTGCTCCATGATCCATCGTTGACTGCAGCCTTTCCAACTTGCAACTGGGTTTCAGAAGTTCAACCCCCTTGAGCCTTGAGTCGACGCCCACTGGCTCGTTTTTTCTTCTCAGGCAGCCAGGGAATTGACCCAGCAGTTGTTCCCACTGCTGCCGACTTCCGGTTCAACTTGGCTGCACAACCCTGGAATAGCGGCACAGAGCAGAGATATGGGATTAACTCTTCCCATGCTGGCTCCATGAGCCAGTTGAACGTGCGACGAAGCGGCCACCCGAGGGGTGCAGACCAGAAGGATAGTCCGACCCCTATCAATGCGGAGCCCCTGCCTCAAATCAGAGTGCGACGAAGCGGTCAGCCTAGGAACGCAGAAAATTTCCACCTCCCACACTATGGATCTTCGAGTCGCGGCCATGGGCGCAGTTCTATTGGCCCTGGCGCGTATACAAACGAGGCAGGGTCTCGGTAAGTCATTGGCTCCTGTACCCGAAGCTGGAAAGAAAGCAGTTTGAAACTGAACAAGTAATCAGTATTCTCTAACAATGTATCTTTGGTTGGTCTAGTAGCTCTACGGCCTTGCCTAGTCCTGTTCATCCCGAAGTTCCTGGTAGCAACTCCACGACGCCAAAAGGCAGTTCCAATCTGTCAAAGCCCCAGCTTCCAAAGACCCAACGCCAGGGCCCTCCAGGTATACCCCTGGGGTTCGACAAATTGCTCCACCACTCCCCGGAGCCCTCGCCTCCTCCAAGGCGGGCGTCAGCCTCCTCGCGATACCATTTATATATTCGACAGCAGCCCATAGCAGCTCGAGCTTGCGGTGCTGGCGATAGAGACAGGCGGCCTGTTGATCCGCCGCCAATTGTACAGATATTGCTTACGGACTTCAATGCACGATCTCAAGTCGATCTAGACATTCTCCAAGATCCCCGGCTGACTGTGGGCTGTCTTCTTCTCCCGGTGACGGGTCACTCTTGGCCAGGGTCGCCTGAAGCGGATGGAACAGGCCCCAACCGAGAAGAACGCTCTGTCACACAACGAGCCGAGGAAAACGCTCCAGGCCAATCGACACCGTTGCTTTCGGGGAAGGCTTTTGTCTCCCCCTTCTACGTTGACGCAGACCCAGACTCCGAGACGGCACCTCTTCATCCCACTACTCCGGATTTGAAAATCGAGAGAAGATCCAGCTCCACCACCGGATTTGAGTCAGCTCAAGGGCGGATTCCTGCTACTTTCTTTGTCTTTCCTGATCTTTCAATTCGGACCGCCGGTGTCTATCGGTTCCAGTTCCGGCTGATGAACTGGGGGCTTGTAGAGGACACGGGGCAATCCATGCCCATTCTCGCAGAAGTATGGTCAGACCCGTTCCGAGTATACTCGGCGAAGGACTTTCCGGGAATGAGAGATTCGTCGCCTCTCACTGAGGCCCTGAAAGAGCTCGGGGTCGTGGAACTCAAAACCAGGGGGAAGGGGAAGGGGAAGGGAAGAAGGAGATGAGTTACGTCAGAACGTTGGCCTTGCGAAACCAAAATCAATGATACAGGTTTCGGTTGGACATATGGTGCAAGATGGAGTTTTTTTGGGCGTCGGATTCCTGCTTCCACCACTTTGTGGGACTAGCTATATACCATTTCCGCTCAAAAAGCGTGCATTAACGAATTTATGAGAAGTATGTCAGTTGTTATGATAATTGACCACTTACAAATGACTTTTTTTTTTTTCTTCGGTCAATGATAGCTTTTGTTCTATAGTAATCCTTGCGATGGTATACAAATCACACTCTTTTGGTAAACTGGTGGCAGAGATGCACCAAGGCATTCGATGGCAGACCACCTTCCTGAGCATTTATTTAACCTTAATTGTTTTGCTACTGCTAATAGCGACCTGTATACGAAGAGGTACGAACAATTGAGCTGACCGGTGAACAACAACGCACGCAGAGAGCAACACCAGAAACAATATACTTTATGTATGGGTATCAACAGCGTATATAGATATGAAGAAAAGAGCCTTACGAGAAAAGCGATAGATCAAACATCGAGCATTTCAGCAGGTATATCGACTGCATAACGCTGACCGTCCCAGCCCGACTTGATCTTCTGAGCGAGGGGCCCAAGCTCGGGCGATTTCTCAATCTGCTGGAGGAAATGCAGCCCGCGGCTGGCACTGCCGTCTTCCCGCAGGATCACGGAGAGGATCAAGGCCGCGGCGAGGTTGCCGTGGCTGAAGGCCAGCTCGTACCATTCCAGAGCTAGTTTGCGGTATTCCTTGTGCGACTGGGGTCCGAACAATGCGGTGATAGAAGACCAGAGACCCCGAGGCTTGTCCTCTTCTGCGGGCGTCGTTGCCTCGGCGGACGACACAGTCTCCTTGGTGCCACGTCGCGGGTACCGGCCCAGCGAGGTGAGATAGTAGAAGTTGGCGAGTTTGCGGCACGCGTCGGCGTTGCCCGCCGTCGCGGCCTGGCTCATGCATTCCTCGTACGTCTTCAGATCCCCGCGCCGCATGCAAATGGCCGCATATTCGACCAGCGCCTTGGGGTCGAGGTACTTGCGCGCGGCGACCCGCACGACCTCCTCGCGGCCAGCCAGATCGCCCGTCTTCTCCTTCAGCCACGCGTACACCGCCCACGGCGCCTCAATGTTGGCCATTGCGAACCCGCCGTCGCCGGATTCGGGGGTCTTGCTGGGCCGGATGGTGCGCATGACCTGCTCGATGAGCGCGGTTGCCTCTGTGTACCGGCCGCGGCGGCCGAGGACCCGGGCGTGCACGACCATGGCGCGTGGATCGCGGTCGTGTAGGGCGAGGGTTTCGACATTCTCGAGGACCGGGGTGCGGACCGGCGCGACGTCGCCGGTTTGTCTGAGGTAGCGGGAGGCGGTCATGAGGGTTGGGATGCGAGCGCCGGCGCGGGTGGAGGAGGCGAGGACCCATTCCTTGAAGGTTGGGTCGCCGGCGGAGACGATGTAGCCGATTTGGAAGACGAGGTCGACGTCTGTTGAGAGGGCGGTTAGCTAGCTGCTTTCTCTCCTCTCAGGGAATATCCCATGTGGGTGAAAGCTGGATGGGATAGAATCTCACCTGGAGAGATTTCCTGGATCGCGGCCCCGGAAGGGGGCTGCTTGTAGGCTCTGTCTAGCAACTTCCTCGCAATCTCCATGAAAGTCTTCTGGGCGATATTTTTATCCAGAAACCCTTCGCTCAGCGCCTGCATCCATACGAGCGGGCCGTTGGCGTTCAAGTACCTGAGTCGCGCTGCTTGGTCGCCGTGTGCGGGGAGAGTCCACATCGCATCGCTCGAGTATACGGGTCGACTTCGTTGAGCCTGAGCTCGGTCCTGGGCCCGGCGGACCGCTGGAGATCGAGCGGCATAGCGGGAGGTTGAGGTTTGAAATGACCTGGTTGTTTGTGAGGGGACGGCCTTGTAGTTGCGGATGTGAGGGGAGCGATGGTCGGAGACACGGGCGTGTGTTGATATGCAATAAGTGGGGGGTGAGAGGGTAGGCTGGCGAAAAGGCCTTGACCAAGTGCGAAGAGAATTGGACGTTCGTGGAACCGACATGGTAGAAGATGGGTTTCAGTCTGCGGAAGAGTTGATGATTTGGAGATATGGCGGAGAGAAGAAATTTGGAGCTCTGCCAATGTTGCGATACCCGGCGCGCTCTAGAACCCCGGAAGTATACTACTATCGCACGGGCAGAAGGAAGAAGAAGAGTAATTGAAGTAGATATATAGTTTAAGGAGAAGATTCGACCATAGCTAAAACTTGCTTTTATGCCAAAGAAGCAGTTTAACCAACTAACTGCTTGTATTAGTGCCTAAATAGTTTGTTTTATATACAAGACTACCCAGAAACTCCGTAGAGAACCACACCTGCACCCTTCCTCTACTATAGACGGCACTGAACACCCAAACAAGCGAGTACAAAGTATAGGCACTACTGGCCCGAATGTTCGACACCCGCGCAAGTCAAACAACAAAAGCCGTTAGCCCCCTCCTAGAAGGACCTGCAATGGATGTCATCCCAGAATGGAGAATTCCCGCAAATGGAGGCCACGATCGTGGCCCTTGGGTTTTTGTAAACATTCGCATAATACTTTGGAACAACTGATGTGAGGGGAGCGGAGTTGAGTGAAGAAAAAAGAAGCCGTACTATCAGGAATCCCTTTCTTGTATATTGGCTTGGCCATATATCGGTCTTTCTCATCTAACGGCAGAAGATCGAAGTAAATGCCAATAGTTCGCCCTTCAGGAAGTAATCTTTGCCACCTGCTTCCTGCTCAGTGCCAAATGCGTTCGAGCGGTCTCGAATGATGCAGCTCCAGTGGGAAAACACCTACTACTTTGCTTGTCTGACGGTGTGTTGATGTGGATGCTGATATTGAAGATGAAGATGGAGGTGAGAAACGGAAGGAGGAGAGTATCAGGCGTGCGACTTACTCGTGGGAAAAGTGAATATTGACAGATAATGTGGAATGAGGGAGATTTCCCCAGCCTATACAGCAATAATAATACATTTAAGAATCCCATCTATCGCCGGTATCTAAGACAACAACGCATAGGCTCATAGTCAACATACAGGACCGACGAGAAAGAGAAACTGTCCTTCCATCTTGTATCCAGATTGTCCAAATCAAACAGTTGATAATGTACATTTGCCGCCTTTTTCCCGCTTTCCAGCTGAATCAGAAAACCTTGTGGAGATATATGACGGAGGAATAAAACACACAAAGAAGAGGCGGGGCGCGAGACATAAACTCCAGCAGGATGATGCAGTCCAACCAACAGCGTACAGATCCGTTACAAGTCCCTCCTTCCGCTATCACTCATTCACCAGAGCAGATAGAAGAGAAAAGAGGAAATGGTCTGGCCTGAATTTAAAGCAAGAAATATTCCATCTGACACAGACAAACCGACCCCCATCGGTTGATTTACTCCATGATGACTTTGCCGCCGACGGCCTTGAGGGTCTCGATGATCTTCTCGGCCTCTTCCTTGGGAACCGACTCCTTCATGACCTTGGGTACCGACTCGACGAACTTCTTGCTGTCAACGAGGGAGAGGCCGAGCAGACCCTTGATCTCCTTGATGACCTTGGCTTTGGAGGCGGCGTCCACGGCCTCAAGCTTCAGGTTGAAAAGAGTCTTTTCCTGAACGGCGGGGGCGGCCTCTTCTTCTTCAACGGGGGCAGCGGCACCGGCTCCAGGGCCGGCAGCCATGGCGAAACCGCCCATGGGGAGGTCGGGGATGTTCAGGCGGGACTGCAAAAAAAAAGCCAATCGTCAGTATTGAAGCCACTTTTCAAATCACTGTCATGCTCGCAGCAGTCCTCAATCAACAATTGTCGAGTTGTGACAAAAAAGGATGGTGAACTGATGTGCGACATGCACCGGGAGTTCTTTCATATAAGGGACATCACAAACCTTCAAGCTGGCAACAAGATCCGCCGTCTCCAGAAGCGTCAATTGGCTGATCTGGTCGACAATCTGGGTAATCTTGGGGTTGGCAGGAGCAGCAGCCTGCGCTTCGGTCGTCTGCCACCTCCGGCTGGGTGTCCGCTGGGTCAGATATGTGGTGGAAGAAATGCGAACGGAGGGCCGGGCAAGGTATCTGCAGCAGCGAGCTGCAATCTGCGAAGAGAGCGACATTATGAACCGCGAGATTGACTGTCGAAATGGGACGGACGGAGGGGAGCGAGATGGACAGGGACGGTGGAATGCCTTGATAAACGCGATCAACCGATGCTCATGAAAAAGAAAGTCGAGCTTCGGCCCGGAAAATCCAGACTCATCACGTGATACACCTCCTTGATGATGGATACGATAACGACAAGAGCACGTCTCTCTATAACTGATAATGTACTTAGAAGAAAAGAAGAAGAAGAAAAAAAATATCGAGCAGACATGATAATTCTGAATATAGATGATTATGGTTTTATCAAATTTGGTTTCGACCGAGTTCATATCAGTAGGATTACCGCCAGCTCTCGCAGACCTCAATACACACTCTCCTAAAACTTCAATCAATGGACTTTTCATAAGATCGTGTCTCTAATGGCATTCTGCAATATGATCCCATTATAAACAAAGCATTCGTCATATTACTGCAACATTTAATCCTCATCCCAGTTGGGGTTGGGACCCGGCGGCTTGGGTCCGCCTGCCTGTCGGGCAACAATGATCTGATCAACACTGAGAACTGTCCGGGCAGACTCGCTAGCGAGGCGGATAGCCCAGCTCTTAGATGCCATCAGATCCAGAATGCCTTCGTCGACGGCATCCAAAGTGCCGGTCGAGGAGCCGGCCTCCAGATCAACACCGGTAGTCCAGTAGGGCTCTTCCTCCTCAGAGCTGCCTTCTTCCGATTCCTCCTCCGACTCGGCACCTGTGTTTGTGCGGTGGTGAGCTGTGTAGAGACGAGAGAGAACCTCGGTGGCATCTAAGCCGGCGGATTCCGCAAGAGTACGGGGGATGACCTCAAAGGCTTCAGCGTACTTGCGAATGGCGTACTGCGGCAACCCCGGGGTCTTGTCAGCAAACGCAGAGATCTTCTCCACGAGCTGGATCTCAGTAGCGCCAGCGCCAGGAACAAGACGGGGGTCTTTGGTGATGGCCTTGACGGCATTGACACCGTCGTCGATGGCACGCTCGACGTCGTCGAGGTGGTTTTGAGTCGCTCCACGCAGGACGATAGTAGCGGTCCGGGTGACGGTGTTGGCATCTTCTTGGCGGAAAACGGTCACGCGGTCACCTCCAATCTCCGTAGTCTCAACGATATCAACGCTACCCATCTCGTCGGGCATCGGGGCACCCAGACGAGCAAGCGGCGTAGCACCGACAACACGGCACAGCCGGCGCAGCTCGAATTTAGAGAGAATCTTGATCACGAGGATGTTGAACCGGTTGAGGTAGTGCAAAGCCAGATCACCGACAGAGGAGCCAGCAACGACAACGCGAAGGCCGGAGTCATAGAGCTCCTTGATAGCGGCCTCCAGGCGGTCCTCCTCGCCCTTCGAGAAGTCGAGCATCTCTTGAGCGTTCTTCAAGAGCACAGTGCCCTTGGTTTCGGTCTGGGAGATATCAATGGGGCAGCTGAACACGCCGACCTTGGCCTTGCGGGCCTTCTTGATGGTACCATCCGGCTCTCTGCCGAAGACCATACCCTTGATCACGCGCGATTGTTCCAAGCTACCACCCATGATCTTCACCACACGGACGTTATCGACATTAAAGTTGACGGGGTTCTTGGGTAGAACGGCGAGAACTGCCTCCGCGACTAATGATGCCAAGAGGTCCTCTGTTCCGGACTGTTTGCTCGCGACCACTGTACGGAGAGCCTTGCTGAGTTCCGTCTGAGAGCGCATTTCCTTCAAGCGATCGACCTCGAGTTCTGAAACAATCGGAATATGATCAGTAAATGAAGGCACGCACCCGCAAGGAGACAATCGATGTATAGCCCCTGAGCATGCGGCGAGGAATGGATAAATCAACTCTCTCACCTTCTAGTACCTTCAAAGCATAATTCTGTGCCTTCTCGTAACCCTGGGTAATATCACTAGTCTTCAATCCCATCCGCAGCAATTCCTCGGCCTTCTTCAACAACTCTCCCGCCAGGATGATCACCAGGTTAGTACCATCGCCCACCTCCGCATCCTGCTGCTGACTGGCCATGACAAGGAGCTTAGCGGCAGGGTGCACGACATCCAGCTCGCGGAGAATGGTAGCGGCGTCCGACGTCAGGACCATTTTCTGCAGGTGGTTGATCACGATCTTGTTGCGGCCGTAGGGACCAAGCGACGTCTGGACCGTCTTGGAGATGGCCTGGCAGGCCTCGATGTTACGGATGACGGCGCCATCTTCTGCGTCGTGACTATAATGCCCGTCAATTAGTTACAGGAGCCCGTACGAGACACTTGATATAATCCCAGAATCTTCATTTCCCCTTTTGATTCGTCATGCGCACCCGTTTCATGGGACGTCCACAAATCGAACTCGCTTACCTCTGATATCCGGGCTTGAAAAGACCCGCCTGGCTAGGTCCAGGCATAGACAGCGACATGATGACTGAAACTACCCCTCAGGACAAAAAGGTAGATAAGAAGGGAAGAAGAAGACAAAGAAGTGCTGTTGGACAAGCTGCTTGCTGTTCTGGGATTTTTTGATGGAGCTTTCGAGACGGTCTGGCGGCGGGCGGGTGTTTGGTTAGTTTGCATCTGGAGGGGCTAGGGCATTTCCATTTCGGGATGTCTACCAAGGCATCCCGCCCGCATATTACTTATGAATGAGTACTCTCCTATGGCATAATTGAGATTATCATATCTTGTTTTACATAGTCGTAACCTCATGACTACAGACAGATTCATGGTCTGCGATACAAAAAAGGTCTTTCTGTTGTCAACTCATGCTTACCAACCATAGTAGTCATTGGAAGCTTGGCGGAAGCCAGGCACTATCATAATCATTTTAGCTAAGTGGCATTCATAAAGGAGAGAGCCTGGGAGTTGCTTACTGTAGCTGCCGAGAGTATTGCATCCACTATCTTCATAGAGAATCTCGGCCTTGTTCAGCCTGCAATATGGTTAGAGTATTGCAGAGCAGTTTGCTCAAGCTAGGAAGCTTACCATCCTCGGATTGCCTCCATGCGGTTGTAGCTCTGTGAGGTATGTCAGTAAATTCTATGTTGGGAATGAACCACGGCATACCGATGGATGTGTTGAGAGGAATTGAGGTGGTGATTGTTCCTCTGCTTTCTGCATACGGGCCCAACTGTAATATTGTCAGTGCTGTAGGCTAATGTCGACAGTACTGCCGTAAAATATCACGTTGGGATCAGCATACAGTCCAACAGCAGCTTCTGGATCGAAGCAAGCTTTCGCCATCATCACTGGGTTGGTTAGCATTGTGGAATCAGGGCTAGCAAATCAGACATACTCAAACCGATGTTATCTGCTTCAGCCTGTTCAATCATTAACTTATGAACATACAGTAGACCGTCCACAAAGCTTACCTCTTGCGTTCGCGAATTGGGCAAGCTGTACATCAGATTAAGCAGCAGCGAAGGAATCTGTCCCGAGATGTCAAAGAGCAGGGATATAAGGAACACCGAGCCGACTGTGATGAGGTTGTTACTCATACGTTCCGCAGGATGATGGGCGACCACATGAGCGATTTCGTGGCCCAGCACTGCCGCCAATCCATCTTCATCTTTACAGATAGGTAGGATGCCCGTGTAGACGAAGACTTTCCCGCTATATATGCAGTTAGCCGGTTGACCGCAAAACCGGGTACCACCGTGAGAATTGCATACCCTGGAAGAACGAAAGCGTTGACCATGTCATCATCCTTGATCACATGGACTCTCCAATCGGCATCCTCAATTGGTGCCTGGGGTATCAACCTACGAAGAACGCGGTTCACCGTCATCGTAAGCGGATGGTTCTCCGGGAGGATCTTTCCTCGAGTCGATCTCAGAACCTCTTCATAGCTCTCTTTGCCCATATTGATCTCCTGCTGGTGGGAGATACAATTGAACCGCCGGCGACCGGTCATCTAAGCAAGACAGAGAGTCAGGGAAAGCGCAAGACTAGAGCCCAACGTATGCATTCCGAGCTCCTTGTTCCGAAGCCTTATCGCGGAAGTCGATGATCACCGCAATTCGGCCTGTGTAACCTTGAACCAGCAATCGAAGATGGGAGCTTTTCTCACCTCTACGGTTTCAACATTGTGGGTGTACACGCCGCCGATCACGACGCCTATGATGACAAAGTGGTATGGCTTCGCGTTTCGCAGGAATCGCTGTAAAAGCGACTCACGCCTTGGGCCATTAAATCGCTGGTATCTGGCATTGCCGAATCGTAGCGTGGCAGAGGTGGAGAAGGATCGATTTGGGAAGCACAATGAGGCTCTTGCTGAGAACTTGAGCGTCGTGAAGGGGGGACACGGCTGTCGGAATGTTCGGCCGGGTGAGAAGGCGGGTTCGAGTATAGAGGATGCGATGCGCGGTATGGGGTACGATGAAGATGTAGCCGGGGCGCTGCGGACAAGAGCGCGGGCTATCGGTAAGCGGAACATAGCGACAGTAACAGCATGCTACAGCATGCTAAAGACGTATGCAATCCAATTCTGCAAGGGAGAGATAGAGAGCTGTAATTCGGCGGGGATGTGCTGGAACAGCGGGCAGTCGGAGCTATCCAGGGCATATTCAGTGGAGGATCGTCCAGTAGTCATCCACTGTAAGCCTTAAACTTGTTGCATGTGACAAGGCTCCAGGCCCGCAACACACCAGCTCAACATCTCACTCCTTCAGCATCCAACATCTACGGCCATTTATTCGATTCTAATCGAATTGTTTGAGCCCGGGAATTATTTGTACTACTAACTCGATATCTGCAACAATATGTACTTTCTGAATCTTAACAACCTAACAGCAGCGAACATCTAGAACCTTACGTCATGATATATATATATATATATATTGACCATTGACTCGACGAGGGGTTATGTGCTTGACGATAAGTAACCTGCTAGAGATTGAAGGATGGATGAAGAGGCTAAAGCTAATTAACAACTCTAGATCACTCGAGACAAGCAATCCCATGCCTGGCTTACTGCTTGCCAGGAAGAACGTGACGTTAGATGCGCCTGCAATAGCGGCCGCAGCAAAATTGTTCTCGAATCTTTCCAGTGGTGGAACCATCGAGATATGGATTTATCTTAGCAAGATATATAGGATATTAGTCTACTTACCAGATACCTTCATGCATGATGTCTGGACTCTGGAGTACTGGGTGAGCTGGGCATCCCTATACTTAGATCAACATTCCACAGATTGGACATCTACGAAACAGATCCAGACTCCAACTCAGAAGGCACCGTGTGAAGCTGTCTTGAGGTATGGCTCTCAGCCAACAGGATACGGGTCATCCTCCGGCCATTAAAAGATCCAGCCACAATTTCTCTACCCTGATCGAGAACCGGTCAACCAACGGATGAAGCATGAATTTCAGCATCTGAAACAGCAGAATCCGGAATATCCTCATGAGCATCGACATAAATAGGACTAGTTACTTCTGATTTGATCATGCTCAGCCCGGGGGACTTGCCTTCTGATCAGAGCGCTTAGGGATTCAAGCAGAGAAGCATCGTGGCCCAGGACGAAGCATGGAGGAAGCGCTGAGGATCCCTCTGGCGCTTAACGACATAGATCGAGCCTCGAACGGGGGATTCTGGAAAGAATCCTCACGTTCTAGGGGGAAGGGGATAAGCATCTGGAGAGCAGATGATCGCACATGGCTAATTATGGATGCAAGGCAACGGCCGCAACACAGTGCTAAGGTTTGAGCTATGATTGTAACCTACCCTACATTGAAGCGAAGCATCTTGATCTCCGAGAAGATCGAGCGTAGCAGATTATCAATCCATTCGTTATTGTCAACAGTTGTCTCCTTCGCTACTGTGTTGGGTTGATCAAAGCGAATCATACAGCGTCTCGTAGACTGAAGACTTGACGCCCCAGGACATCGATACTGACAAGAATGCGGCTTTTTTTGCATCCTCTGCCTATCAACCTGATCGTCCGATGCGCGGAGAAACACCCTACGACCATTACTATGTCCGCTCCAACACCGAGATACGGAGTAAGCAACAGAATACAGGTTAACTAACCGCCAATTTCCCTCTGTCGAACTCTATTCTGCTATAAATATCAACCAGCTGAATGGATTAACCGCACTGAAGAGGAAATGCGTGATATCAAGGATAATTGAGAAGTCAAGCAGGTATTTTTCGGGGTTGAGAGGTAAATGACCGGACGTGGTTAGTGTTAATGTGACTTGGTTGCAGCAGGCCGCATATGAAGATGAAGATCTTGACAGTCAGTATGTACAGAGTAGAGAGATAGTAAGTACCTATCGGGACTATCAGGCTATTTCCGGTGGGCCGATGTTGATACTCGAATGTCTTCTTAATTTACAGTAGATGAGCTCTCATAAGCACATGCAGTAGATATAACAGTACTCCTTCTCCCCAACAGAATCGAAGGTGAATTTGATGATTGTCGCTCAGGAATTGCTGAGTCCAACACTTTGTGAGAACCGAGAGATGCGTAGACTAGATACTCCGCGGTGCGCTGTGTACATGTCACAACTTGGCTTGTGCGTCCGACCAGGATCCTGCAGCAGCGTCAACTAGGGATTGTACGCTATGATTGGCCCAGTCCAGTATATTGGCGTTCGTAGCATTGCGCTAAGGTTCTCCAACGAAGATGTGCAGCTGCAGGAATGTGATAAGAAACTTCACAAGCGGGTGACACTTGGGGGACTCTGAGAGCGAAGGTAGGATGAGCTCGGAAATGAAGGAAGTGAGCTGGTCTATGGCTATCTTTGTGTGAAGCGAGAAATAGGAGGTCACTCTTCCTTCCAGTTAGATAGGCGAGAGACCGTCAACTTCTGTACGACAAAGAGAACCAAGAATGAGAAGTCTACTAAGGGTACAATGTACAATGTAAGTGAGTACAAGAAGATTGTTTGCGTGATTGGGTTGACGGTGTGACTCGAGATCGAGTGTGCAGACCAGCCACAAGTCACTTCATCCTTCGAGTGTTAGTGAACAATCCTCCGGTGCTCCAACCACTTGGATTGTTGGTGTTGTTGGGCAGGTATTATTATTGCTCACTAATTAAGACTTGTGATGGACAGGGATCACGAGTTGATGACTTGATGATAACTTGATATTAATAGCAATTGATACGGAAATGGCTGCAATGCAATGCAATGAATGGGTGACAGATGATATGGACTTGGGAGAGTTTAGTCACTTTTTGGTGCAGACTGCAGACTGCAGCAGATGTGATAAAGAGTAATTAACCTGCATTTACCCTTCTTGCGCAGCGGCTAATTGTTGCTAATTAAGGAGCTGTTTCCCACCTATCATCCAATGAAACTGCTCCAATCCTCTCTCCACCTGGCACGGTTGGCTGCGGGTTTCCCGCTCTGCACAACACAACTCTGATGGCGGCCACTACCTGATCACATCTCCAGCCAATCGATACCGCAGAAGGGAAGCTTGGCTCATAATCCGCTAAAGATAGCCCCGCAAAGCTTCCAACTGGTCATTCTGCCAGAGGTTCAGAGCACTTCACCTACTAACAGACTACTGTCCTTGGGAGCGTTTATTGGCCAGACGGACCAGATGACCCTGGTCTGGACTACTGCCAGTCCTGCCACTAGATATCAGTGACGGGACCATGCTAATCTTCCTTCGGAAGACCAGCAGAATCGAATCACCTCATCGAGGGGCTTTCATTGGTGATTGTCGCTCTATCGGTTGGCCCTGTCAGTTAGTTAGTTGAGATGGAGTGACTCTGATCACTCCATCTCCTCAACGAGCCTAGACTGGAATACGATGAATGGCTATGGATGACTGCCATCACATTTTCCTAAACTGGTAAACACTAAACCCTAAGTTCATGAGGGTGGACGAGTCCGTATCATTGGCCGGTCCAGTTTAATTACTCTCAACTTACACAGGTCACGGAGGGAGAATGGGACATGTTCTCCTTTCCCACCGAAGCAGTCGCACAGTATCTATCTACAGAGTACAGCGTCCGAAGCATGGATGGACAGCCTGGGCCGTACCTGCTTCTGTCCTCCCCCCTCCCAAGCAGCGCTCCAATGTAATCGGGCAAAACAACATATCCCCGGCAGAAAAAAGCAAAAAGCAAAGAGCAGAAGCAGACTGGAGTCATGATATTAACCTGCCTAAGAGTTGCACCAATTTTTCCTGCTACCAGCATGGATTGATGGGGGCACAGACCGTGAGAGGAGTCGCAGTCCAATCAATCCCCCAGCCATGAAGCCAGAGTCCTGCATGGGCGCCAAAGTCCCAGGCAACAAATGTCCAGATTTGACTATCGCAAATTGTCCAAAATTAGCCATCAGGGCCCTTGTCCGTGCAGGTCTATTCTCACCATTTCTCCCGCTAATTCCTGTTCGTCCCCTGCTAGTGTCCTGCGCCGGGGATGATCTCCCCTGCCATCCTCTGCCCCCCGCTCACTGTGAGTCTTCGCTCTCTGCAAATCCTTCCGCCGTGCTCGGCTATCTGAGCTGAGTCGAAAATAGAAACATCATGGCGTGCCTGTCCGATGGGTTCCTGGGTTTTAAAGATACCTCAATCCCGCAGACTCATCGCCGAATGTTCTATAGTTGCTTCACCTCACCAGAGTTATCCCATCGCCTTGTCCTTTGCTTTTACCGCGCCTTTCCTTTCTTTTATATCTAATATAGATAGCAAAGGCTGCTGGTTCGGCTTTGCGACTTAATACTTCGCTCTCCACTTATACCCAGCAGGACTCCAGTCTTGTACCTCGTGCCAGACCAAAAACAATCAATCGATTCATCCAGATTGCGCCCTTTTCATATCCACATACAAAATGCCGGCCGCATCGAAAAAGAAGTCGTCAGCGACACCCAACACCGCCAAGGTGATCGATTCCCAGTCGTCCTCGTCCGGTGAAGGAGCGTCCGTGGGAACGCCCGAGAAGATGATCAAGTTGCACAAGCGTTCGCGTTCTGGTGGGTTACTACTCCATTGACCTCGACACGGTCCTCCGGGTTTTAGCCTTTTTTTTTTTTTTTTTTTTTTTTTTGGAATGGTTGTCTCATGGTAAACTCAGGTTGTTTCACATGTCGTCTGCGCCGAAAGAAGTGTGACGAGAAGCACCCGTCTTGCGGTGCTTGCAGCAATCTCTGTGTCAAATGCGAATACAAGCGGCCCATCTGGTGGGGAAATGCTGAACAGAGGCGGATCCAGAAGGAGCGCATCAAGAACAAGATCAAGCAGACCAAGATGAACGAGCGCAATGGGTCGACTACTGGTAGGACTACTTCTCTTGCTTTCTCTTCTCGCATTCTTACCAACCATCGGCGTCCTTCTTAGATCCGTTAGCCCGCAGTCGCAATATGCCTGCCACCTCGCCACTATCCCCCGTGTTCGAGTTCAATCGCCCGGGCTATACAGAGACCTACGATCTATTTTCATCACACTTGCCAACACCTGGTATCAGCCAACAGACGTATGCGCCTTATGCTCCCTATGAGATTGATGTCAAGACAGAACGACAGACATTCATCAACGATGCACCGCTGCGTCACGACTCATCTATCTCGACTTTCAGCACCTTTGCTGCTCCCCAGCTGAATGCGCCGCTTCCCACATTTCCCGGAGAAGAATGGTTTCAAGACGAGTACTTCCCACAGACCTCGGCCCTTCCAGGTATCGACCCTGCGCTTTGCGAACAGAGCATCGGACAAACGTACACCTTATTGCAGTCGAACATCCCCGTCAGTGATCATGACCGGCCGCTCCTGGACCACTTCATCCACAATGTCTTGCGCATCATCTTCCCGGTGGTGGAGGCTCACCAGCGCGGCCACACGAGAGCCCAAGCCATTCTGCGCGCCCTGGAGACCAACAAGTGCTACCTTCACTGCTGTCTTAGCGTTGCCGCCATTCACCTCAAGACCACGGAAGGAATAGTGGGTGAGCAGATCGATCACGACATCATGCGCCATCGTTTCGAAGCCGTTTCTCACCTGTGCCAGGCTCTTGGCGAAGATATCAACCATGAAGAGATTCTGGATGCGACCCTGGCCATGATCTTCTTCCACTGCTCCGTGGGTCCGGCGGACGACTATCTCCCTGATATTCCTTGGTTTGATCACTTTCAAGCAGCATCGAACCTTGTGAACAGGCTCGGCCTCCCGACAGCAGTTCCGGACGGCAACCCGTACATCGCCCCTCCCTTCAGCATGACACTCACCTCTTGGATCGACATCCTCGGCTCGACCATGGAAGGGAAGACGCCACAATTCGCGCACACCTACCGTTCAAAGCATCTGAGCGGCTCGTCATCCGGCCTGCGGGAGCTCATGGGGTGCGACGACCGGGTCATGTATCTCATCTCCGAGATCGCCTGCCTGGATGCCTTGAAAAATGAAGGCCGCGTCGACGCGATGGCGGTCTGTTCGCACGTCTCGGCTCTCGGACGACAACTGGAATTTACCGAACCTGCAGATCGAACGCTGGAGCACCCATACTCACCCACCACAGGAGCGATTCGCCCCGATGTCCTCTCCAAGAACATCACCACGGTCTTCCGCATCGCCGCGAGAATCTACCTATGCAGTCTGGTCCCTGGGTTTGACCGCAACCAGCCCAGCAACCTCAATCTGGTCGCCGCAGTCGCCGACACTCTGAACTACATCCCCTCGGGCCCCAACGGCTTCGACCGCTCTCTGGTATGGCCTCTTTTGATTACCGGAGCGTTCTCCGCACCCACAAGTCCATTCCGAGCAGTCCTTGCAGAGCGCGCTGCGCTGCTGGGTGATCACGCCGACTTGGGCAGCTTCGGCCGCATGTACCGCTTGCTGCAGGAGGTTTGGAGGCTCACGGACGATCATCCGACGGAGAATCCCTACATTCCGGAAGAGACCTCATCCTCGTCATCAACAACATCGTCATCGGGTAGCCCGGTTCCCAAGGTCGAGAGATCAGCATCCCCGGAATCCAGCGGTGCTGGGCTAGGCATGAGAGAGATTAAGAAACAGCAGGTCCACTGGCGGGACGTGATGCAGCGCAATGGCTGGCACCATCTGCTGATCTAATTGAAAATAGAAAAAAACAAGAAGCAAAAAAAAAGACCATTTCATTTCTTGACCTACTTCGTTTTCTTTTTCCTTTTTTTTTTCTTCTCTACTTCTATTCTTGCATGGGGTTGCATCTCATGATGAGCTGAAGATCCCTTGATGGGACTCATGCTTTTTGGTTACCCAACTTGGGGATTCCGGACTACACTTGATGCAGGGAAATGGGGGATCGTCACACCGATGCTCGTCCGGTGCTGGACTCCGAAGCAAAGTATTCTCATCGGTTCGCGTGGTGGTGTCTCCTTGAGAGGAAAGGAACCAAGTGTTTCTTCTTCCATTTCTGGAGAGTGTTAGTTTCGGCTTTGGTTCCATGGAGTCTCCTATTCCACTCTCTTCTCTTTACTCACAGTTGCTGCGGAGATCCCTCTGCAGGGCAGGCGGGAGCTCCAGCATGCACGCATTTTCCCACCAGGCAACGTGGGCATTGGACATGCGGGATAATTCCAGAGGCGCAATTATATACAGTCATTTCCAGTCCGTTGGAGCACATGGATGTGGAGTCTGGTGTTGTTGTTTGCTGTTGTTGTTTGCTGTTGTTGATGATTCTTGTGATGGGAATGATATCTATTGACGATATGATTCTGGTGCTGATATTGTGTGACGATTTGGATGATTTTGTTGGTTTTGCTTTGGTTCTTGTTTGCGTGCAGCTATCACTACCTTACCTATATTCCCCCCCACCCAGTTTGTGGTTCTTGGGATGAGTCAATGCAGATTTCTGGAGTTGGCGAGTATACATGTCCTTTGATTGTATTGTGTAGGACTATCTTAAGCGTTCTTGTGGCTCGCATAGTAGAAGTGTTTCTTAGAAGCAGTAATGATCTTGTTGCCTTTCAATTGACGCACTCCACATGCTCGAGTCTATCAATCCCCCCTCCGGCCTCCAGGCAGAATCCTGTCCAGGCATCGTGATATCTTACATCGGTTGACACTTCCTCATCTCATCAGATCTACAGGTGCTTCACGAATCCCCATCCACCCCATCCTCGGTATACCTTACCCGTTCTCACCTCCACAGAAAAGCCTCATAGAATGAGCACACTGCATAGCTAGAAACCAACAGGGTGGTACTAGATTCCCCGCGAAGAACGAATCCAGGAAACATTCCGCAGGAATCATACAAACCCGTCGATTCGTCGAGACTTGGCCTTTGCAAGATTATCAGAGGAAGCCGTTCATGCTTAACAGCATTTGCGATGGTAGTTGCCAGACAGCCTGTGGATGACTCTACTACATGAGCGGAGGGAGAATGGCCGGCGCAAGGAAGGTGGGGGGAAGAGAGGAAGAGGGCGCCGATGGAGTAGCTCGCTTGGAACAGTCATATGTCTGATACAGCAAGCCCCGCGTTGACAAAACGAGGATATAGCATCTGGCACCGTTCTGTGTATGCATACGTGCAGTTGTCTTTGACTCTATGGATGTGCTTCTGGTTGTAGGTTGGGATGTTGCAGACTATCTGAAACGGATTGATACCTTGCAGGGGGGGCCAGTGTGCGAAATTCAAACGATTCCTGTGGTTGTCATGATCCTTCAGGATGGTCACGCTCACCGGATCCCTGGATAATGCCGGGGTGATCCTGCCGAAGTCGTCTCCGCAACAGAGATGCTTACCAGCCAGCCAAGTCAGTAGATCCCTTCAATGGCAGACGGATTGACACCAGCGCGAGGGAGCGTCCCTGGGTCCTCGACCGTCGCCGTCGTGAGTCAAACTGCCCGTCAACCGCGCGTGCTGCTCTGCGCTTCTCTTCTGATGCAGAATAAGGGCGTCTGGGATGAACGTCTCGTCTGTTTCTGACGCAGCGGTTCCCTCCTAAGCTCCTTAGCAAAATGTAAATATAGCAAATCTGCACCACCGAGCTGCGCAGCCAGGGACAACTCTGGTCCAACCACACAGTCTCAACATTGAGTCCATCAAGCTTGAAAGCGTCAAGCATGATTTTATTTCCCTAGCGGCGAGCCCCCCGCGCCCTCCCCCCCTCCCGAAGAGGTAGACAATAGACACACCACATGTAAACAAACATATCGGCTATCGAATCAACGCATTTCTGCACGGAGTATTGCGACACACTCATCGGCGCCAAGCACGTAGCAGCGTAGAAAGACGCCCGCATCCTGCAGTTATTCTCCGCAGCAGACGGGGGGATAGAGCTCGCGCCGGGGCTATCTTCAAGCTGGCAGAGCTTGCCTGAAGAAGAAGAGGAAAAAAAAAAGGTGGTGAAGAAACTCGGAAGCGCCGATCTGATCCACAGCCGCCCTGTAGCTCCTGGGGGGAAGAAAGAGGGGGGGGAAATGCGAGCGAATGGGGGAGAAGGAGAGAGGAGAGGGGTCATGCAGGCTTTGTTATCTGCACTCTGCAGTTCTGCACAAGTCAAGCAGGATGAGGGATTTCCGCCACGGAGGATCAAGCCGACCTGTCAAGCGGATGTGAGTGGGCAACTCTGCTGACCCTGTTGGGCATGTCATGTTGCTGGGCGAGCCGCCACCAGGCCTGAATGGGACCCTGTGCGCGTTAACGCTCGACGAACCAGGGAGGGCAGGTGGACAGCGAATCCCAGGGAGGGGTTCTCTATGGGTTGGGGAGCGCGAGACGAGAGGAAGCGTCTCCAGGTCGACAGAAGGGGGCCGTGGATGTTGTTGCGGGTAGATCTTGAGTCGAAACTGGTCCGAGGCTTGATTCAGATAGCGCGCGACAATGCGGAGGATGCGCCCAGCATGGACCGGGTTTGGGCATGGCGTCAATATTACGATGAGGGGGAGAGACATTCTATATAAGAGAAAGCAATGGAGCCGATTCTATTCGGGAAAAATCTTGTTCACGATCGTCTTTCCCATCACTGTTGCTCTTGGGTTGTGAGGTATAGTCAGGTCTTGCGTGGTAGCAGTGAAACGAACCCCTCCCTCTTCTTCCTGTCCTCTGCATTCCTCATCCTCCGGACTTTGGAATTCGCCATCCTCGTGGGACATAGCCCTCTCTACCTGACCTCCTCCATATCAAACAGTGAGTATATCTCCCAAGTGTCAATATCGCGCTGTGATTCGCAGCCGACGTGTTGCGTTGTCGCAGTCTCACAGACTTGCAGCCGCGCACTTCGGGCGGAGGATGCCGGGCTAGGCTGTTCTGGGCTTAGCGTGTGATGTACTGACACGGTCTTGTTACAGCCATCGTCTGTATCGTACGGATACGCCCGTCAAACGTCATTACCGCGTATCGTACCGGTAATCCGTCTGCCTCTCGAGCGCTGTAGATAAATCAATCCTCGTCCATCTTTCGCTCCTCTCCCACATCCTTCGGTGCTGTCGCTGCAGGCCAGTCAGAGATCAAAAGGAAAAGCATATCCTCCTCTGGATCTCCCTCTGCTTTCTCCTACAAATTTTTTTTGGTGTTGACTATACCACCAAGCTTTGCGTTGCTTGATATTGGTCGTTGGGTTCTCTCACGCCTAGCCGCCTTGACCAGATATCTACTCTACTCTATATCTACTTCCACGCTCGACTCTCCAGACGCGACTGGGTGATTTTGCTTGACAGAACCTTGGACCCGTGATATCACGTTTGGAAATACTCGCCAGAGCGTGACTCTTTCAAAATGCCGTCCGTGAAGCCAATACTTCACCCATTGAAGACCCCCAAGACCACAAAGTTCCCTTCGGAACTCCATAATGAGTCGTCATCAAGCCTTTCAGACGGTGTGAAACAAGAGGATGGCATCTCCACACCGATCACGCCCCCTGCGGCCTACACCGAATTCCTCAAGGCGTTCACACCCGTCTTCTCGAGCCCCGCCAGTGCGGGGGTGAGCTTCTCAGGCTATCATTTTGACAGAGCTGCCTACTCGCCAACATCACAGCCGGCCAGCGCAATCAGCGGCTCCTTTGTCTTCAACGATCCCGTGCGGTCTGCCACCGCGTCGCTTCCACCACCCACGCCCTTCACGGCACCAGTCTCGGGGCCGAGAAGAGACCCAACGAGTCTAAGACGCTTGCGCATACCCCAAACACTGCGGTATTCGCCAACAACAGAGTCCCCTCGCAGTGCGACGACCATGCGCTCTCCCTACTCACCGTCGGATTGGAAACTGCGCTATTTTGATGCGCCGCGGAGCGCGAGCGGCAGAGTCAGCGTGCGCCATGTGGTGACTCGCACTGTGACCTATAAGAGGACGCAGCTCGAAGCCCCGCCGAAGGGGAAGCGAAGGAAGTGTCAGGAGGACAAAGAGTCTTGAGAGCTGGCATCCTTGCTTATGGTTACTTGGGTCTAATTGGGGAATGGTCGGGTCATTTAGCGTAAGGGCTTGGTGTTGGGGAGTCTGGCGAAGCACATGGTCTTCGAACTTCATATGGTGCAAATTTACTATGTTGAACTTCTCAATGGGATAATAATATGACACTGTCTATTGCATATACGCTGCACAGTAATCAGGCATACCCCGTTATCTTTGATGTAGTAGTGTAACCTTCGTACTTGGTATCGCGGACCCTCCCTCCATACCTTCGACAACCAAGCTGCTGTGTGAGTGATGGTCAACTGACTTGACATTTCCAAAGTCTAGGTAGTCTTGTTGCTGATCAAAGCTGAGCATGTCTTGCGGACAGTATGCCACTACATTCCCTGCCAGACATCCAATCCACCAAAAAATCTTACCAACCGATACAAAAAAAAAAAAAGCCAGACCCAACAGCCAATCCCCCTCAACCAACAACAACCGACAGCCTCTGATTCCCAAACAAAGAAACCCAGGATCGACTCCGAGACCCAAGAGCCTCATACTACACAAGCATGCCATCTATCACACTGAACACACCATCCTTCCATCTACACACGCAGACGCGCCAGTCGCTTGGTCCCACGGCCTCCCTTCCCCCCCTCGGTTGGGAAGCAGTCTCCCAATCCTCGACTCGTCCAGCTCTATAACATACAACCACAAGCCTATCGGATCCATCCGGTGCGCCATCTCTCGCTCTACAGTCTACACTCGTCCCACGTGTCCGACAAGGGGGAGATTCAGTGATCCATGATCCATCCCGTTTGGTTTCCCAACCCCGGCCAAAAAGAAAAAAAAAACCCACGGAAATCGAGGGACCCCCCCCCCCAATTCCAACAGCGCTCAGAGGCAATAACTGGCCGAGGGACTCTAACCGGTGAGCACAGAAGCCGCCACGCTTGTTCGGATTTTTTCTTCTTCTTTGTGCGAAGATACGTCGATACGTAGGATCCGTCTGCGTAGTAGTGCACACCTTTGGGCCCCGAATTCAAACAAAGAGCCAGACACCCGGGCCCCGGCGACCCAACGTCCCAGGTGTGCGGTAGGCCCGGTGATTGGACCGTTTTGCTGAGGCTCTCGGACTTCTTTCTTTCTTACCCATTTTCCCTGGCGCGAAGGGGGAGGGAGAGAAAAAACGGTTTAAAACAGGCGCGCTGCCACGCGGGAAAGCGAGTCCTTGCGAGTCGGCATTTGGGAGGCCTGGGAGGGGGGGGGGGAGGGATCCAACAGCGTTAGGTGTGATCCTGGCGGTAGTTCTTGGGGGCCATTCTCAGCCATTTGTATGTATTCGGACCGTTGGGACTCGTTTTGTTGCGGAGAAGTTGGTTTTGGTGCGAGATGGCCACGCATAGGGCCTGTGGTGAGCTTTTAGCTGCGCGATGGACAGTGGGAAGACATCTTCCAGGCTGAACCAAGTTCCAAGTGCATGGATGGGTTGATGGTGGTTGTTGTTGAAGCTTTGACGCTCAATACGCAGGTTTCGTTGTATTACGTACCGTTATTTACGGATACCGTCGATTACAGAACACGAACAATGATGATGATCCCAGGATGAGCACCACTATTATTGCCCGTTGCTCTCGCGCCCCCTTCATTTCGATAGTCAGTAGTAGTCCTAAGAATCTAGCAGTTGTATCCAGAGTAGCTACAGTATCTTCTACGGTCATTGTTCTAGACCCGCAGCTTAGGGATTAGCGCATCTACCCTCTGTGGCTGTATCTGCTCTCTGTCACAGCAGCAGCTGGCCAGTTGCGAGCACCTCTGTCGCGAGATTCTCACTCGTGATTGGGAGTCAAGACGCGCTGAATGTCTTGATTGTTGTGACGAATGCAGTCTTGCCGGCTCGGACATATACCTTTCCTGAGGCAGGGCTCTCCGTACCGGAGATTGTTGCCCTTTCTGTATGTGCCTGAAGCCCCAGGCCACCAGGAGAGAAGGGATGTTCGAGACGTTTCAACCACACAGGCCTATCTCCATGGTGCGTGCTAAACATAGTCTGATCAGAGACATGCAGTCTAGTCTAGTGATTGACTATTGAGAATGTATCTTGTTACAAGACGGTTAGTACATGTGTACGTGACAGACCACCTAGGTAGCAGGCTCTATCCAACACAATCACTCACTACTGAATCAACTTCATACTTAGGAAGGGGATTTGAGTTTTTTTTTTTTTTTTTTTTTTTTTTTTTTCGCAAAGTACGTCCCCCCTATCCCCCTTCTGCTACTTCCTCCGTCCCCATGCCCCTCCATCCATTCGAAATCTCTGTGTTAGTCACCATCAACTCATCCAACCCACCATGTTCTATATCACCGGCGCTCCCCATCACCCTGCATCCGCCAGGCTACAGCCAATTAGCGCCGAGAACGGGACTGTTCCAGCGCCATGGGGTATCGTGGCAGATGCAATTAAGCGCCGGCGCTAACCTCGAACGAGCTGTAAATGGACCCGCTAAATGGATCCAATATTGAACTATGGGGATACATTCCAGCTGCGATTGGCTGATGGATAGCTGGGGGTGGGATTTTGTCTGCGGGGATTGGATTGATGTGTGGGCTTTACAGACTACCTACAGTCCTTTTTTCAGCTTGTTCTACCTCAAGGGTGCAAATCGGTAAGCGCTGGGGAGCTATTCTTGGATACAATGTATCAGGACTCAGGACTCAGGAGATACTGAGTGTTGATCTGCTGCGCAAGTGTGCTAGTGTGGTTTTCCTTTTGTCCTCCGATTGACAGACTGACTGGAGTATCCCAGAGTCGAAGCACATCTTGTAGAAGTGTCTATTTCGACGTAAGGTTACTTGGTAGATGCTTGATAGCCAGTCAAACAAACACAAACTTTCAAAGGAAGGCAATAGAAAAAAAAGAGTATATGCATGATATCACACAATGTAGCCGCTTTGGCGCTGTGATCTAAAAAGCCCAAAACGAATCATCTGTTCAGTCCAGGATCACAGCGCGTCCAGCAACCACTCAGTGATCTTCCTTCTCGGCCATCAGTGATTGACAACAAAAAAGCAAAGAGTCCCAGTACTGTTACTCGTGTTGTAGCTTAAATCTGTGACGAATTTTGACCGGGATTGAAAGCATTCTTTTGGGTGATGGAGTGACTCCCGGGTCTTACCTCTTACCGACAAGATATTTTGGCAATCCAGGCAGTGATCTGCTCGATGACTGACAATAGAGGAAGAGGTTAGAAGAGGGGTTTCTGAAATGCCCCAGCAGGGATTTGAGCATATGTGTACTGTGTAGTTACTCAATGCGAGGCTGGTGGGGACAATCTGCTGACTGTATTATGTACTATTATTGCATCTTGTTCTATTCTTATCACACAGGCTTCTCGATGCTATTTGTGGCTTGGCTGGCCGCGAGGAGATAAATTTGGCAACAATAGATATCAAGGTCAATGCTATATACTGCTGAGATATCTTCCATGACAGAGAATGAGTCTGCAGAATGACTTTACGGATATTCAACTAAAGAAGCAGAAATTATTTTTGCTCTCGAGATGTATCATTGGATTGGCCACACATCGTCATCGTGCAACCAATATCACAGCCAAGGACCAATTTATTGACTCTCTATCAGTCCACTCGGGTCCGAATCAGGAGATCCCAGATCTACTGGCTCTCGCTGCCAGCTGGAACCGGTCGCCTTGTCCATCACCCGGAGCGACAGACAGACAACATCACTCTTCACACGAGACTTTCGGGCTGGTGATGCCTTTTTGTGAATGGTCAATCCCGAAGCGCGGATTCTAATAATAGGCCATTCGGAGGAGTCCTTGTTCTCTTCTGAATATACTATTCCCTAGGGAGCCGAGGTCGTCACTTGCAGGTGAGAGCGGTAATCCCCAACACCAGGTGTGATATCGATGCATATCTTCAGCTTGAACAGACAGCATGCAGTGGTCTCCCGCATCGACTATCTCTGAAGCCAATCACCTTTTGTTTTTCTTGCCTCTCACTCGAGATCTTCATGACAGATGCAACAAAAATAGAACTTTCTTCACCCCCCCATAGGAGAACGGTTGCTGGATGATGCTCCATCAAGCACTTCTCCTGCCGGGGATTTCTTCACCGTCCATCTGCAACATCTTCTCGATCATCCCCTCCAATCATTCAAGAAATCGCCGTCACTCGTCATGCTCATTTGTGACTATATCTTGACCTCACTGGCCTGCAACGGGTTTGATGGTTCTGCATTTGTGTATGGTATTGTACTATACGAGGCGCTGTTTTCGCTATGACGGTGACAGACCATGTTTCTACGAGATATATAATGAGTATATATATACATATTGTCCATGGGAGACGGAGGACTGGCTGTCAGGAGCAGCTAAACGTTGTGCTTCACTTGGTCCAGGGTCTTCCAAGCCCTCGTCTTCAGTGTGTGTCGCTTCACTGACTTCTACTGTGAGTTCGTCCACTTTGACAGTGCTTATACATCGATAGCTAACCATTAATTTATCTAGTCCCGCTCTTAACAAGTCGTCATTCTATGGCGAGAATCTCGATCAGCCCAGCCATACAGTCAAGTCCCGACTCGACGGCTGAACAGCATCTATCTATCTGAAAACCGGATTCATGATCCAAACAGTAGTGGCATGCGGCATGAAGTCCACGGTAACACCGCTATGACACCCGCCGGCAAGAACTGATCCAGGCCACTGAGATAGAATCAGGAGTTGTAGAAGAAGGCGAGAGGGGCAGTGTGATGTCGTAGGCGTAAAGAGTCAGACATCCAGCGCCAAGGCCATTCTTGCAGGCTGTAAATCTATAATTAGAACATCCCCCTCAAAGGTCGAAGAGAAACGGCGACTCCATGCGTCGTACTCGTCCCCCCCAGCCTCTACAGAGGACATTCTCTCTCTCTCTCTCTCTCTCTCTCTTGCCACCAAAGATTGGATGATACGAGCGGAGAAGGAAGTAATAGAGAACCCAGCTAACTGACCACTCACTCACTCACTCACTAACTAACTAACTAACAAGAGTAGCCGGGAATCATCACACTCACAGCCTATTATTGATGCAATTCCTCCCCTCCACCTTCCCGTGATCCACTCTCCTCGCTGTCTTCTTTACTTACTTTCTCCCTCTCTCTCTCACTCTTCTGCCCTTCAGATGTACCTCTCACGCTCACGACTTGCTCTGCCCGGCTGACGGTCAGTCTTCCTGTCATCTCCCATCTTACGCGCCTGCCCATCAAAAGTCTCCTGAAGAACGAAGGAATCAAAAATAGACACAGCTCTTTTTTTTTTTTACACTTTTTTCTTTTTTCCCTAACCCCCCCAAAAACTCCCCTAACTTTGTTCCTCCCAATCAACCTCTCTCATCCCTATCTTTAGCGCCCTGCAGTGATGTATCCCTCCCACAACAAGTCTAGCCTCGCCATGTCGCACACCATCTCGCCGCCTTTCACTCCGGACACTGAGTTCGCCGGCCTCGAGACCCCCCGCGGACCATCTCAAGGCCTGAACATCACAGCGCTGGCCCGCTTCGAGTTCGAGGCCGGAAAAGGAAATGATGGAACTAAGATCCTGATGATCGAATGGGAGGACGATGACCTCGGCCGCTCCTCGACCTCCCCCGGGGGCTCCTGGCACGTTGCCTGGGAAGGCAAGAAGGCCGTCCTCCCTGCCGACGAGCGCACCAACGAAAATACCCGCCGCTTCTACTTCCTGCTGCCGCCTCATGTCACCATCCCGCCGGTCGTGACCCTCTCGTACGAACCCCCCGCCACATCCTCGACCTCGGCGACAACGATCACCCCGAGGACGAACTCGCTGCAGTTGAACCCGCTCCCTGCCATCTTCCCACCGGAGCTGGGCGCGACAGGCCGCTCGGCGGGGAAGAAGGGCGTCTTGCACACGATATGGGCGAAGAAGCGGCTGCAGGTCCTGGAGAAGGAGATCCGCGAGGAGTGCATGAGCAACGCCGAGGGCATCGCGCTGCACATGGCGCTGCAGGAGAAGGAGTGGATCGAGAGCAATTTCGGCGTGGGAGCGAGATCAGAGGCCCAGACGCAACTTGCCCAGGACTCGCGCTATCCGATGGGTCCCACCACCCCCGTGTCTCCCAGTAGTGGGGGAGGAAAACTGGGCGAGAAGCTCCGCGGACTGAAGTTGCAGACAAGCCAGCGAGAGCTGTCTCCGAAGATGGATAGTATGACCTCCTTCCCCTCCGGTTGTTGTTATGGCTTCCGCTTTGTGCCAGAGGGTATCAGAACTAAACGGTTGAAACAGCATCCAACACGCACCATCTTCTTTCCCCGCAGTCGCCCGACGTAGCTGTCTCGTCCTTCAACTCCTTCCACAGCATCCAATCCATCTCCAACCTTGCGTCCAACTCCCCCGCCCCCGACTCCACCGTGAAAACCGTAGTACACTACCCCCCGGACTTCATCCAAGCGCAGCAGAACACCGGCGACCACAGCAGTGGCTTCGCGTCCATGACTACGCTCGCGCGCACCTCGAGTGCCGACTCGGGCGAGGACCTGTTCGCCAAAGCGCTGAGTCCGCGGTCCCCTGATCTGCCGCGGAGTCCGTTTTCGTTTGCTCCTGAAACATTGCATATGTGACATCATGACCCTTTTTTTCTTTGCTTTTGGCCTCCGCTGCTGATGGTCTCTGGCGGACTTGCTGCTCATTTCCCGCTCTGTGCTCTCTTTTCTTTCCTTTTCCGTATGATTCCCCTCCTTGCATCTGCACTCTGAAAGTTTCGTCCCACGTGTTATATGATCCTCATGAAATTCCATCACGGGTGTGGTTGATACATCCCATATTCATGTACATAGAACTAGCCAAGTAGATATAGCCATGGCACGCATTCATACACCTTTTGAACTCAACACTCTTTCCGAACCCTCGGTTTCCAAACGAGCGACAGAAACACTCACTCCCCCATCAAAAAAAGAAAAAAAAAAAAAGCTAACAAACACAACCACCCTCCCTCCTCAAGAAGAACACCCAAAACTTCCCTAACCGCCTAATTACTCTTCTTCTTCAAACTCCCCTGTCTCCCAGGCTTCCCAGTTGCAGCCCCAGTCGCACCCGCACCCGCACCCGCACCCCCAGCCGCAGCCACAGCGGCCTCCTTACCCGCCCCGGACACCACAACCCGGGCAGCAGCGTCCTTCCCAGCCAACGACTCGACTTCCTGGGCATCCTTCCGATCGGCATACCACTGGCCGGCCTGCAGGACCAAGACGCCGACCAGCACGAGGGCCAGGATGGTATTACTAGCGGAGAGGACCTTGAGCGAGTCCTCGCGGCCGAGGATCTGGCCCTTATCCTCGTCGGCGGAGGCGAGGTCCTCGCCGTAGACGCCGGCGGAGGCGAGGCGCAGGCCCTTGACGATGTTGGCGATGTAGACGGTGACGCCGCACATGTAGAGCACGAGCGAGGCGCCGTCGAAGAGCATGTTGGACTCGGAGGGTTTGTAGAGCTTGCTGACGAGGCCGGCGAGGCCGAGGAAGATCACGATGTGCAGGATGCGGGGGATGAGCGGCGGGGAGGCGTGGAGGAAGCGGAGGTGGGCTTCGAGGTAGTCGTAGTGCGCGGCGGGGGTGGGCGCGGTCGACCAGAGGATTGGGTAGTCGTAGGGGAAGAGGGAGAAGATGATGCCGAGGAAGAAGCATGTTGCTGGAGGAAGGGGGAGGGGTTGTTAGTTAGTTTTTTGGGGGGAGGGGAGGAGGTGGTGATTGATGGTGGACTTACGACAGACGATTAGGAACGTCGCGAAGGACCCGTTCCAGGCCATGGTGGATGCGGTTGATGGGATGTTTGGACTAAGCAGTGAGGGGAGAGTTGAGGATTGGGAGATCCGTAAATGGAAATGATGATGCGAAAATGTTCGCGATGGAATGGACGGAAAACCTGGGGAGAGTGAGGCCAGGGGAAGGAAGAGAGGAGGAGAAAGCTGACAGCGAGAGAGAGAGAGAGTGAGAGAGAGAAGAGCCAAGTTGTCGCTGTGGCGGCTTAGAGACGCTGCCAAGCCCAGCCTGTGGGAAGCCTAGTAGTAGGTACTAAAACCGAGGCTGGGGACCGATGGAGGAGATAGTTCCTTATCTTCATGAATTCATGATCATATCCGATTAGGAGGCTTTTAGTCCTTTGAATTGTTTTCTGTCCCAGAGATAAGACACGATTCGATTATGCAATCCTTCCGACATCATGATAACTGCGAATGATGCTCCCTATCGACAAAATAATAATGCGGCTCAGAATCCACGTTCAACTCCCACCAGTGTGCTGGGTTCGTTTTCCCCCAGATCCCCCAGACACTGAATAAAATATTCCCTAATAAAATAACAAAATGGTATCTTTCCTAACGAACCTTGAGGAGAACAAATAGAGAGAAATCAAAATGCAAAGATCGAGGTATATCCAAACCCAGGCTGAAAAAAAAAGTCACGCAAGAACACAAATACAAACAATGAAAGTCATACATCGTCGTGGACGGGCCTGATATGCAGCCTCCATCATCTCTGGTACCGCGGGAGTGACTCGTCTCCATGCGCGGCCCCTCCCACCAGCTGCTCGTCGTCGTTGTGGTGGAAGACCGGAGCACTGGGACCTTCAACGGCGGAGTGTCCATTCGAGACATCCATGTCTTCAGGAGCGCTTGCTTCCATCAGGAGACGCTGTCGCTCCAGTTCCTGCTTGTCTTCACCCGGAACTACTGGAGTCCCGTTCGACGCGGTCGCACGGCTCCTGGCAACCACAGTCTGCACGGATTCGGCAGGCACGAGCGGCGGCGGAAGCCCGTTCTCCACCGGCGACGGAAGATGATGGTAGCCGTGGATGTGGTCATCTTCGGGTAGCACAGGAGCCGTGGGAGGTTCCAGGTGACCCCGCGATGGCCCGGCTTCGGATTCGTCAGGTGGTTGACTGGGTAAGAGCGTCTGCTCGGCGTGCCGTAACCGCGACTTCTCATCCGTCGGTTCTTCCGAACGTGGGGTGGGGATCACTTCCCCCAGGAAGTGGTATGGTTGAGGCGTATCGAGTCCATGCTCGGGCCATGGCAGCTCGGGAGGGAAGCCGTAGTCGGATTGCCGCGAGAATTCCGTCCCGGCACTCGGTATCGGACTGGGATCGATCGGCAGATGGTCCCGCTCGACAAAGAGTGGCTGAGGCTGGACGTCAGATCCGGCGGCAAGGGACGACGGGCGTTCAGCAGCCTCCTTGCGCCGTTGCGAGTCACGTGTTCCGATGACGATCTCGAATGCGACCGCCACGACTCCCTTTTCGCGACGGATCTGCGCGGTATCCAGAATATTGCCGGCCCAATTCGTGGTGACCGCGTTCCCGTTGGCGTCGCTCGGGTTGAGAACTTGGCCACTGGGAGAGAAGTTACTCCCCGACGAGACCATGTGGAATCGGGGGAGAAACCGTTCCGGCGAGGTAAGCTTGCCGCGCAGGTCGACCACCACCTCCACGTAATACCGGAAATTAATCATACCGCCCGGCGTGCGCGTGATGGTCGGGAAGGCGTCTTCGGGAATGCGTATCGAAGTCTTGACGACCGCGGTCATATTGGTGGGGTCCACCACCAGCGGAGCAAAGGTCTGGGTCAAATCTTTTCGGAAGACGCTGCTCGTGCGACTGGTGCCGATGGAAAGCCCCCCAAGCCCGGTCCGTGACCGTGGGTAGTAGTCCTCGTACACAGGCTTTTTCCCTTCGCCTGTCGGGCCGACCGGGAGGGCAGGATGGAGATCGATGCGCCCCTGGCGGTAAAAAGTAACAATGATCCCATGCGCGCTGCGCACTTGCTTGCAATGATTGATGGTGATGATAATCGGTAACGTGTCGCCCGGCAGCACGCCAGCCCGCAAGACTTCGGTCTTTGCGGTGATGGTCTTATCACCGATCGAGGGTGTGATGCTCCCATTGCGGACCCCGGTCCCCGAGGAGCTTGGGTCACTGACGAGTTGGAAGCTCTGGCTGCTGTTGCTGAGGCGGCTCGACGAGCTGACATTGCTGGGGGCCGGGCTCAGGGGAGGTCGACTGTCTCCAACCGTCCCGCCACTGGTGGATGACGACTTCCGCGACGGAGTATCCGGAGCCGTATCCGATTCCAGCGATTTTGCCTTGCCCTTCGATTTCGAGCGTTTGGAGACAGGTTCGAGGGTGACGATTCGAGCCTTGGGGGCCGGAAAGGGAGCGATGTCGATGTTTTCGAGAAAGTTGATGCGCCTTCGGCAGGACAGCGTCGGGTTCATCGTGGTAGGTTTCGTTAGGGTGGATGTAAGCACGTAGGAGATCGTCCCTCGCTCGAACTAGAGGTCGCGTCTGGGGTTAGCCTCACTTGCAAGCATCCAAAAGCACTGATCGATGCCAGATTGGGCAAGTAAGTCACGCACGTTGATACTGCTGGGGAGCGCATACGGAGGGAAGCACATCTCGAAGCGAAATTTGTACACTCCCTCCTTGAGGCGTCCGTCACCGCAGAGAACCATCTCATCTTCGAACAGGGTAGCCAGGCCATTGCCCAAGTATTCCGGCCCTCGACGTCCGCGTCCCGGACCCAGGCTCCCGACCTCGGCATCCAGCTCTCCCGAAGCCACCGTGTTCTTGAAGACCTTGACGTGTCCATGCAGCGAGACCACCAAATGTGTTATGCGAACCGGTCGTACGACAGTCAGGACCACGGTGCCCTTGACCACATCACCGGGGAAGTAGGAGCGCCACGGATCGTCGGGTTCGACATAGAAGTCGGCGATGCTGCGATTTTGGTGACTGAACGGCGAACGGATCTTGGATAATAGCGAACTTCGATTCCGACCGAGCGGCGAAGAGGAGGACGGGGAGGGAGCGGAGTTGACTGACATGGCACACAACCGCGTTGCGCTCAAGCCATACACGACGAAGCGATGGGAAGTTTTCGAGGGGAGAGATAAAAGCAACCCGGGGAAAAAAAAAATAAAGAAAAAAAAACGAATCTAGACGAACGCAAAAAGGTACCGCTAAAAGCCGCAAACCCCCTATAAACAAATCCCAATTATACTAGGAGTAGATGTCGCCGACCCAGGATAGTCGAGCGAGATAGACGGAGATATGGTCAGACGACTAAGTCCAAGCACCTTGGTATCACAGGAACCTCGAAATTCTCCCCAAACCTGAATGTCCCGACACGTCCAGACGCCGGCACGCCGGCAGGTTCAGGCAAGAACCAAATGCCAGTAACCCCGATATCCCCGTTGGGCGCAGATGCGATCTTACGCGGAAATCCAGCGGAAGGAGAATCGCGCAGGGGAACAAATATTGTTGGTTGTTGCTTCGAGTCCGGAGATGCAAGAGTCAAGAGGGAGGGGTGACCCACTTCCAGGCGCAACGAGCGAGGGTAACAAAGGGAGAAATAAGGGGGAAAAGAGGGAGGGAGAGAAGAGAGAGAGAAAGGACGTCAGGAAGTTATAAGCATATACAACGGAAAGGCCTGCATCATTTCTCGCGTTTGTGGATCAGGGACAAATTGATGACCTTGAGTGACGATCCGACGATAGACTGTCTTCTTCGGGGGGAGGCGTGGAGGAGGTGGTATGAAGGGGAGACAGTAGACACAGTAGACACAGTACAGAGTAAGCTAAGCACGATGGGCGAAGCTGGAAGCACTAAGCACGCAGGCGGTACAAGCGAGAGACTTGGAAGCGTCGAAGCTTTTTTTTTTTTTTTTTTTTCTTTTCTTTTCTTTTTTTGGTTGGTTGGGTTGGTTGTATCTTATTACTTTTTCCCCCTTCGCACGGTCGGGGGGCCTGGAATAATGGAGGAAGGATGAAGCGAGTCAGTGGCAGACACGCCAAAGAAGAGGGGAGATCCAGTCGGTCGGGGATGCGGATTTGATGCAAGACACGGGATTGGGCACAAGAAACTCAAACAGGAGGTTTCGACTGGAGTGGGCCGGGGGAGGATGAGAAGAAGAGGGTACGAGCGAAGGATAGTTAATATGCAGAGTAATAATCAATATCATGCATCAAGAAGAAGAAGTTTGGGATAAACCAAAGAGAGATTAGAGAATAATACAAATAGACAGAGGGGGAAAGAGAGAGAAAAGAAGAGACAAGACAAGTTCGTGATAAGCAACGGAGGGACGACAACAAACCAACGGGTTTGTGTGCAGCCGACAGTCAAGCTTCTCTTGGGGGACTTTAGACCGGGTCTAGTTTGAACTGCTCTCGTGTCTCCTGATTATTAGGATTAGGATTATGAAATTTATGATTATGCAAACACCCTGAAAAGTTACTCTCTCCACATATGCATGGGATCAAAAGAAGAAAAGAGAGGGAAAAAAAAAAAAAAAAAAAAAAAATAGTCAGATTTTGATTGATTGAGTATTATTGATGATTAGGAGGAGCACGTACTGTAGTACTCCGTATATCCTCGCCTGCAGTCCGCGGTCCTTGTACAATGTACAGTCATGTCAACAGTCAAGGCACATACAGAGTAGTCAAAGGTCCAGAGAGAGATACCTCACAACTCCCTGTATAATAATACTAAATAATAATTCTGAATCAACTGATCAACTCACGCAGTCCCTCCCCCTCCACATACTCGTCCCCGTAATACTCCCTCTGCACCGCCGTCATGATCTCTCGGTCCCCGCCGGTCAACTTCCCCATGTACTCCTCCAGCACGTAGATATTATCCGTCCACATAAGCGCTTGTTGCCGAAACGTCTCAGTCTCCTCTTTCATCTGCGCTACGCTTTTTCCTCCCACCGTCGTGGTCGCCGTCAGCCACTGCGCCTGCAGCCGGGTCCGTTCCGTCTGCAGCTCACTCCTCCGATGCATCAACTCTCCCCTCTCTGCCCGATTTTCTCCCTCATCCCCTCCTCCCTCCTGGTCCCATTGCGCCCGTTTCGCCGCCAGATCGGCCGCGGCTTCCTCGTAGCTGGCCTGTAGGACGCTCACCTCCTTCTGGAGCTGCTGCAGTCGCCCTTCCCTCTCGCGTGTCTCGTCCCCGCCGAAACACCAGTACCAGTTCCCACTTCCGATTTTCTCCACCCGAATCTTGTTCTCGTCCGTCAGATTCTGGATGTATTCCTTGACCTGCATGCCGTTGATCGAAGCCACCGAGGGAAGCATCTTCTCGAGGTCTTTGAGCGTGTGGCACGTGCGTGTGGACCGGAGGTGCGCGACAATCAAGTCTTCTTTGGCGCTTTTAGAGAGTTTCGGTGGCTAAGAGCCGTTTAGAATCAGTATTTTTTCTTCTTCTTTTTTTTCTATTGTAGGATTCTCTTTGAGTATACGGAAGTATTATCACATTGTGTAGAATGCATTGACGATAAGAATGAGCCGGGGAGCAAACCATGGTAGATGATGAGTCGTCGATTCAGACGTGTGAGAGGATTTAGGGCTCGTTTTAATCTTATTCAAGCAAGTTCAAGCGTGATTTCGATTCAAATGAGGATTTTATGGTGCATCATTGGATGGTTGATGGCATACAATTCTAGAGACACTACAGAGGAGTCGTCAACGAGAGACAGAGTACCTGATGTCAGGTGAAGCTGCCTCAGGTCCCAACACAACAGAAACAACACCCTCTCGACGACCACAGCAATATGGTTTCATCTCATTCCATTGCTAAGAACTCGGCTTCTACAATATCGTCAAATTCAGTCCTTGTCTTTGGTAAGCAAAGGAAATGTCACTCTTCGCCTCCTGTGATGGTATAATAGACGACCACTTCCATATCCCCTGAGTTTCAGGCCATATAGCCACAGATCATAGCATGGCAAGAACACACAGAGAATATTCATTTTTTTTTCTTCTTCTTTCTCTTTTCCTCCAAAAAAGCCACCTCCCCAGAAATCGCATCCTTCGATGCCAACGCTAATGCTAATGTCCAAGCTTCCTGCACAAAGAGCTTTGCCAAACCAAGCATCACACGCGTCGGGCGTAGTGGAGACCGAGAGGCTTGAAGAGCCAGGATTGGGTTGATTAAAATCCCTCACCGTATATCTGTCGAATTTCACACCGGACGTATCGGAAGACTAGCAACCTTCACAACCTGTCATCGACCTCCGTATCCAACTCAGTAGTCGACGCCCTCTGAGTCAATCGGCGCCTCTTGGACCGTCGTCTCTTGACAACACTATCCAAATCGTCGCCAGAACTCGCCATGATCATGCTCTGGCTCGTGTTTGCTCGTTTGCGGCCGGACCGTCGGACCGCCGATTTAGAGGGGCGGCGATCCTCGTCAGTGGGGATGTCCTCTCCCTCCACCAGAACCAGATCCCCGGTTTCACCCAGAGAGTCTCGCGCCATCTCCTCCAAAAGAATCCCCATGGCAATGAGGGCCGTCTCGTCCATACTCTGATAATCGTCCTGACCACTGTCGACCGTAGCATGCTCATAGAAGTCCGCTGCGTAAGAATGGATCGCTTCTAGCAGCTCAGAACTGGGGAGAGGGCGATCAACGGGTAGAGACTCGTTTGCAAAGTAGAAGTCGTTTTCTTCGTAGCGGATGGGCGCATTCTGTCGGCGGAACAGAACTTCTTCGGGCCGGACAGGGATGATGCTGGAGGATGCCGTATCGCGAAGCTTCGAGGCGTACGGAGCCGACGGCAGGAAACCATGAGCATTCACCCGAGCTGTCACATGTCAATGAAAGGCCATCGAGGAGTCGAGCCGTTACACTGACCAGCTACCGCATCGTAGACATTAGCTTGACGCTTCTGTCGCTTGAGCGAGGTCTCTTCGGACACTGCACGCAGCACATCGTGCTGATCGGGAGGCTGGACAAAAGCATTTTGGCTCAACGCAAGGGATTTGCCGTAGGACATCGTCCTGATGTTACCAAGGACGCCCGTGCGCGAGCATCAGGGGACTTTCCAGTGACCCATTCGAAATTTGCACAGCACAGGACGAATGGATGTCGATATGTGTCTGTCTTTTTTTTTTTTTTTTGCTTCTTGTGATGATCCAAAAGTGGAAACTCGGCCTAACATTTCTCCGTCCCCGCAGCACGATAAGAGACGATCACCACGCGACTGTGCCAATTGCCAAGTGCGTCATGAATGTTGGCACACTCCAGTATCTTCCTGATGATTGTATGCGGTTGATCCCTGATGAATGAATTCATATCTCTTGAACAGGACTCTTGGGTCCATCACCCCGTCAACCTTCCATGTTGCGCAAACCACCCGATTGGTCCATCAGCTTGAACCAGCTCCCCGAATCCGCTTCTCGAGCCAAAAGACTGTTCCTGGAGGACAATCTGATTATGACTTGGGGGCATTTGACGGTGATATCGTCGCTCATAGAGCCGGCGTGAATGTCCTTGCCGTTGATCAGAACGATGGACGATTGTATGGGTACACCAAAAAATGACATGGGTCGGTTATATGCTAATAAAACAACAAAACAGCATGGTATCTGGTGGTGCAGACCCCACAGTTCATCTCTGGGATCTCGAAAGTAGAGGCTCCGAGTTGGACTACGTCCACAGGTCGGTTGCATCCGTTAGCAAAGGATCCCACGAGGATGCTCATACCCACGCCATCACCTCGGTCTCGATATATCCGTTCGATCCAACTCCGTCTACGATCTTGACTACCGCCCGTGATGGGACACTCAAGCTCTCTGCAATAGGGCTGGATACTATCACTCCCGTGCATACTTTCACACTGGATGCCACCCCATACTCCCATTCTCTATCGTCGCACTCTGGTTCAACACTTCTTATTGCGGTCGGCACATCAGACAGAGCTGTGCGCTTACTCGACCTACGGTCTGGTCTATCTACCCATGGGCTTCCGGGCCATAGCTCCTCTGTGCTCTCCGTTGCGTGGGCCCCCCACCGGCCGCACATTCTCGCCTCGGCGTCCGCCGACAACCGTGTGATTCTGTTTGACGTCCGCAGGGGCGGCCATAACTCAGCCATTGCGACACTTGATATGGACGACGCAGTTGGTCTTGTCCCTCCGCAATGTGCTCCGGAGTCATACAAAAGCCGCCCGGCGTTCGCGCCGGACGCTCGCGCCCACAACGGTGCAGTAACAGGCGTCCGCTGGACATCAGACGGTGCACACCTCGTCACTGCCGGCCAGGATGCTCGGGTCCGAGTCTGGAACGCCTCGACAGGCGCTAACACTCTCGTCCATTTCGGGCCGCGGATACGGAACGGCGTTTCCTCACATCTGGCTGAGCGAGCCCCACTCGTTATTCCCCGAGGACTGACAGCTCCGGGCCAAGAGACACTGTTGTGGCCGAACTTCAACGAGCACGACGACCGCGGTGAGATATTCATGTTCGAGCTCCGCGAGGGCACGTTCATCAAGCGTCTCAAGGTACCTGGCCTCGTGGCTGGACGGCAGCAATTTCGTGGCAAGTCGAGCGCGTTGAGTGCGGCTCGCATCAACTCCCTTGTATGGCGCGGGAATGGGGGCTCGGGAGAAGGGTTGGAGATGTTTTCGGCTCACGGCGATGGGACCATCCGCGCCTGGGTGTCCCGGGATACAGAGGGAGAGCCCGATGAAGCCGAGGAGGCCGAGCAGGCTGACCGAAAGAGGAAAAGAGATGTCCTTGACGAAATCTACCAGGGATTCATCACCCCTGTTACACCGGTATAATGGTGTCAAACCACAATGGAGTTCTAATGCATCTAGACCAATATTGCAGATCAATTATCATAACACATCACATCAAACTGGAAACAAAGAACCTCATCAAATCACTCATTCCGAATCTGATGCTCCCCGATAAAGTCACCCGCATTCCCATCCTCCTTCGCAAACCGATCAAACGCACTCCGGTTCAGATTCGCATGCTTGATCGTCCTCGAATTCCCCCTCGCGCCAGGATCGATCGCATCATACGTCATCCTCTTCGACTCGCCCGTGGCCGGGAACGCATCGCCCGTCCCCGTGACGACCTCCCCGGTCGCACCGATCTCCTTGGTGCTGCGAGGCAAATCAGTGGCGTTGTCCGCCGCAAAGGCCTGCGACGGCTCCGCGAGCCCCTGGTTATCGAACTGGCGGTTTTCGGCCCTCTGGTCCGGCCGCGGCACGGAGGGGATGGTGTTCTGGAGACCCGCGTCGTTGGGGATGGAGGTGCCGTGCTGGGCCATCTCGGAGAGGGTGCCTCCTCTATGAGCGCCTGAAGACATGATCTTCCAATCTGACCGTTGTATGCCTTTTCTCGTTTTTTTTTTTTTTTTTTTATTATCGAATATGTTTGGAAACAGGGCAGCGTTCGCAACCTGTCTTCGATAAATCGATTCTATCAAATCCTAAGACGAAAGTTCCCAACCGATCCCCTCCAGCGCCTTATATACTCACCACCGACCCGAGATTGATGTCCACAGGTCCGGCGCGATGATGGCGGTATGAGATCAGAAACCAAACCGAGGGGGTTGATTGAGCTCATCCGCCCCCCAGGGCCGATCGGCTTAGCTTAGTCATGTACATTATCTTATGTGATAGGCGATGAGCGCATGTAGCGGTATCAAACCCAGCCAGCCATGATGCGCGGCGGGGGTAGTAATCTCGACGTTGGTTTCGTTTCGTTGAACGGGCCTTTTTTTTTTTTTTGGCAGTTGAGCTGAAGTGGAGGCGGGGGGTTTGGACTTGGCTTTTCTTGCATGCAGCATGACATTACCCCGTGGGTCTTGGGTGGGGACCTTGGAGTCTGGAAGCTGGATACCAAGATGAAAAGTATGTTCCGTGGATTGGAAGGTGTGAGCATGGGAAATTGTGATGAGTATGGGTGTCTTTGGGGTACGGGAAGAGGGTTAGGGCTGGTGATGTATTGGGATGGCTGGGAGAGGGATCCAAATAGAAACACTTCTGTCTACAGGTTCAGGGTTTACGGACAAATGGAGATTTCAAAATGAGGAGAAAATCATTCTGCGTGTATACTACCACATAGGAAATTATTACATTCAAGCGAGCGGCGTGGACACAGGTCACCAAACATTACGGAGTCAAATTCTTGCAAAACGAGTGACATGGAGAACGAAATGGAGACATTAAATTTCAGAAGGCCCGATCAACCCCATTACAGGGCAAAGGCCAGCACAGCCACGAGACCAGCGACGGCGGACATGACACCCGCAGCTGGGACAAGGCGGCCGGCAGCACCGGTGAAAAGCGGGCTGGAGCTGGGAGTGGCCGAGGGCCTGGCATGGGGGAACACCGACGGGTCCGGGTTGCTCCAGGGGTCAGCAGCGCTGGGGCGCTGGAGCAAGGGGGTGGTCGCGCTTGCCGAGGCCGCTGCGCTGGGGACGTGCACAGGGACCACGGCGAAGGACGAAGGACGGCTCACAGTGACCGTCGAAGTAGAGGCGTACTGGTGGCTGGCTGACGGCTCAGCGTGGACTCCAGAATGGGGCACAGAGACGTGAGCGGGGTACGAGGGAGAGCTGGGGGATCCGAAAGAACCCTGTGGGTTGGAATATCCGCCCGTTGGGATAGAAAACGACGGGGCGCTCGGAACACCACCTTCCGGGGCAGCGACGGTGGGTTGATGCACTGGGTAAGATGGAGCAGTTGGCACAACGTGTGAGCCTTGACATCCGCTGGGGCAGGGAGTGTTGTGCGCCGGAGGCTTCGAGAATCCGGGTTCATGGACAGGATGAGCAGGGTGACTCGGCGCTGCGTGAGAGCCCTCGGATTTGTGGGTCGGGCATGGCGTAGATGCGGCTTCGGGCTTGGAGAACCCAGGATCGTGGTGTCCATGGCCAGGGACACTCGGCTCGCCCGTCGGCGACACAGCAGTTGGTACCGGTGCTGACGTATGGTTGGGGACCGATGGGACGCTAGGATTGAGGCCGTGGCCTGGGATGGAGGGAACACTCGGTTGCGGCGGGTGATGAGGAAAAGCGGGTGCGGTTGGCTTATGATTATCGTCCGTGACGACCCTGGTGATGGTCTCACGAACAGTCGCTGTGCTGCATGGCTTGCTTGACGAAGGAGCATGATTGGAGGGGTGCCCGGGCTCGTGAGGCCCGCCGGGACCACCAGATCCTGGAACCTGTGGTTGACTAGGGACGGGAGGATGACCCAGCTCGGGGAAACCACCAGGGCTACCGCCAAAGCCTGGGGCGTGAGGCTGGGCAGGAGCGGAGGGGTGCGGAGCAACGGGGGGTCCACCAGGGCCGCCTCCGATCCCTGGGGTATGCGGCGGTTGAGAGCCAGTCGCAGGGGGACCGCCGGGGCCACCTCCGAATCCCGGAATCTGTGGTTGACTAGGGACAGAAGGATGACCCAGCTCGGGGAAACCACCAGGGCTACCGCCAAAGCCTGGGGCGTGAGGCTGGGCAGGAGCGGAGGGGTGCGGGACAGCGGGGAAACCACCAGGGCCACCGCCGAGGCCTGGGGCAGGGGGCCCGCCAGGGCTGCCGCCAAATCCAGGGCCGTGTGGGAGCGGGGGCGGGTGAACGACGGGCGGAGTCACGATCGTGTTGTCGGAGCTGAACGAGTGGTCGTCTTTGTAGTCTTCATTGATCACGGACGAGTAGTCACTGTCAAACTCAATGTTGGCACTGTTCCCTTCATCGTTGCCACTCGGTCCTCCAATCGCAGTCGGGCCGACACGCTTCACAAAAGGCATCATCGGCCTATGGGGTGGAGTGACCACATGGTTCTTCAGATCGAAGGAATGGTTGTCCTCATAGGACTCGTCGATGCGGGAAGTATAAGTGTCATCAAAGTCAAGATCAGCACTGCTGCCGCCGTCATCCCCGACAGGCCCACGGATGGCGCCGGGAGTGTCATCCTTTTCCTCTTTCTCTTCCCCTTCCCCCTTGTGACTGGGACCGACCGAGTTCCCTCCATCACCTCTCCTGCGGAAGCCAGGAATGGCAGGAGGCGTGATGATTTTGTTGTCCAGATCGAATGAGTGGTCATCCTTGTAACTCTCGTTGACCTCAGACAGATAGTCATTATCAAATTTGATGTCGGCACTGTTACCACCGTCATCGCCGGAAGGGCCTCCGATGGCAACACCACCACGGCCACCTCGCTTCCGGAAGCCAGGAATGGCAGGAGGCGTGATAATTTTGTTGTCCAGATCGAATGAGTGGTCATCCTTGTAACTCTCGTTGATCTCAGACAGATAGTCATTATCAAATTTGATGTCGGCACTGTTACCACCGTCATCGCCGGAAGGTCCTCCAATTGCAATGCCGCCACGACCACCTCGCTTGCGGAATCCTGGGTGCCCGAATGGTGGCGGGGGAGGAGTGACGATATGGTTCTTGATGTCCACGGAATGGTCATCCTTGTATGACTCCGTCACAGTCGATGAATACTTGCTATTGAGTCCGATGCCTGCGCTGTTACCCTCATCGGCACCAGATGGGCCGCCGATGGCAGTGCCACCACCGTGGCCTCTCTTCCGGAATCCAGGCATGGGAGGCGCCGGAGGGGTGATGATTTTGTTGTCGATATCCCACGAGTGGTCATCCTCGTACGATTCGCTCACTGCGGACGAGTAGAGGCTCTTAAAATCAACGTCCGCGCTGTTTCCACCATCATTGCCGGATGGGCCTCCAATGGCGGTACCGCCGCGGTCACCCCTCTTGCGGAAGCCTGCAATGGGAGGGACCGGCGGAGTGACAATATGGTTCTCCAAATCGAACGAGTGATCGTCCTTGTACGCTTCGTTGACGGCGGAGGAGTAATCACTATCAAATTCGATATCTGCACTGTTTCCACCATCATTGCCGGACGGGCCTCCAATCGCGACGCCACCGCGATCTCCTCTCTTGCGGAATCCGGGCATCGCAGGGTATGGAGGAGTCACGACATGGTTCTTCAGATCGAACGAGTGGTCGTCCTTGTACGCTTCGTTGACGGTGGAGGAGTAGGTGCTGTCAAAGCCGATGCCAGCGCTGTTCCCTCCATCCTCGCCACTGGGACCGCCGATGACAGTCCCTGGGCCACCGGCGTGTCGCTTTCCAACCGCTTGTCCATTGGCCACGGCGGCCACCAGCAGCGCGAGAGGGATACCTCCAACCAAGCCCTTCATGGTGAAAATCCTGAATTATTATTAAGTAATAGAAAGAATGACACTGGACCAAAAGGCCAAGGAAATGATAAGACGGTAAGACAAAATCAAGAAACAAATCTGAGCAAAGGAACGTAAAGACCAAGCTTTTTGTCGGCTGCTGTGTCGTATGGCCAACTTCCCATGGACCAGGCTCAAGGCCTTTTATCAGTCTTTTCCCCTCCCTGATTTAACCCGAGGCATGCAGATCGTCGAGACATGACGAGCTAAACAAACAACAAAGGCAAGGCCTTGTTGGGGTCTGGGAGAATGTCATCAGGAATGGCCCAGATGGCAAGCGCAACGGTGATGCCCGGCGTAGTAGAGTGGCCAAAGCGACTCAGCAAAGCCTCAGAAGGGCAATCCTAGACATTCCTCAGGGCCAGATCCAGTCAAGATACACCCACAGGATGGCCTGAGGTGCTCACATACATGGAACAGCAAATGATCGATTGAGTCGGGGCTCGCAGCCCCTTCCGGGGACATACCGGCGGCATATCCCTGCGTCGATCCAACACGAGTCTGGAGCCATCATCCTAGACAAGGGAGGAACTGCCTCTGGATTGATGTTGCTGAGGAATTCCCCGACAACACCATGCAGAAAGATCGACGAGTGATTCGCCTGTTCCTGCATCATTGGAACCATTAAAGGCCCGGGTGGCCACACACTGTCCGGGTAACCTGGCAGTAAACAAGGTCAACAACAACCAACGGTCCAGGTCTCTTTAACGGACGACCAGATGTATGCAGGCATCAAGACCAAAATACCAGGCCCTGCCGCTGTACCGAAGCGGTGGTCAAGAACAATCCCCATGCCGGTTGGTATACAGAAGCAATTCAGCATTACGAAAGCCCAATGGGTCAGTGGAGATGATCACAAGAGCAATCCAAAAATGGTATTCATCTATGGTGTACGTATCAAACGAGTAAAACTGAAGATAAATAAAAAAAAAGATGTGTCCCGTCATCGACATTCACCCTCCATCGCCCTCACTGAAGAGGACCCAACGGAAGGCAAACTTCCTATCAAGGAAAGCATTGTTCTTCAGAACCGACCGATCACGAAGATCGAAGGCAACACACCGTCGTGGGATAAAAAACTGGACGGCGGTCGTGGCAGGTTCTGTGAAAACTTTTTGATGAGGAAGGAAAAGAAAAAGAAAACAAGCAAAACGAACGCCGAAGAATGTGTGCTTTTGTAGTGTTGTGTGGGTCACGTGTGCTGGGGGCGGAGGGCCGACATTCTTCCGTCGCCAGGCAACAAGGTATTCAGGCACCCCGGCTTAGGCACCCAGGCATTCAGGCATTCAGGCACTCAAACTCAGCCACCATGGGAAGACTCCCATTATTTCGCATCAAAAGAAAAAAAAAAAAAAAGTCCGTAGTTCTTCTCACCAAGCAAATCATTTACACCACATTGGATCTCCCAAGTAAACTAGAAACATGCCAAGAAAAGAGAGAGAAAAAGAATGGGCCTTTTGACTTCTGTACAATTTCCGTCAACCAAACCCTGGGGAGAAAGATGCTCCCCCCTTTTCCTGCCAAACTGCATTGGACATCTCGTACTTTGGCCCCTTGCCCAGCAGCCCAGCTTGCTAGAGCTTCCCCGATCCGTTGTTTTCTGGAGACGATAGAGCACTAAGCCACTAACTATCGTCGACGCGAGATGCCCTAACTTCTGAACGTTGTTTTTAAAGGGGGAGGGGCACGCTTGTCAGTCCAGCGTAGTCGGTATCCAGGCAAGATCATCTCTGCCGCAAAGGGTGGATGCGGCTGGTTTATACTCGAACACTTCCCCGTCAACTTCAACTAAAAAGAACCAAGATCTTCGAGTTAGTGATCCAGAACATCCACAACAATGAAACACAACAGAATAGAGAAGGAAAACCCCTATGGGAATGATCAATTGCTTACCTTGAACCAATCGCCCCTTGTTGATGATCTGATTTCCACACCCCTCCACCCACCGCAACTGTAATTCCCAGAGCAATGGCGACCATGCTCCCCACGGTGACAATCGCCACAATCACTTTGATCGTCAACCGCTGTTTCTTCGGGAGGGAATGAAAGTAGCTGCACCGTCGCCGTCGCTGTTCCCACAGTTTCGACCCTCGGTTTTTCTGCGATTCTTCTGATTGCTTCTGACATGATGTCGCGCTTTCCAGCTCGTATGGGCCGTCGAGCACCGCGGCGGTCTTAGTTGTTGTGGGCTGGCCGACTTGGCCGTCCATGGGGATTGTTGTAAGGGTCGCATGACGGTAGAAAGGGGAGTATGGCTTTGCGTTGATGGAAGGGTCGTAGTCCTGGGGGGAGATCGGTGAAGGCACAGGAGGCGCGGCGACGAGCGTTTTGGACGAGCATGAGGGGAGTTTCTCATCCGCTGAAATTCGGGTGTCCAGTTGTAGTGAGGGAGACATCGTGAGGGGTAATACCATAGGAGAGAGAAATGTTACAAACAACAAAAGAAGAAGTAGAAGAAGAAGAAGAAAGAGGAGCAGTCAATTCAAGGGGAATGATGGGTTGACTGGTACTACTACTACTACTACTAGTAGTAGTCATAGGCAGCAGATAGATGGAGGGACAATTCCAATCAACCAACTCAGGCCAAACATGCCCCAGAAAGTAAGTAGTAAATAGAGTAATAGTAGTCTAGTTACCCCAAGGGAAAAGGGAAAAAAAAAATTAAAATTAAAAAGAGTCTCGCTTTCCTCTTGATCTTTCAAAGACAAGCGTCGATCAGGGTCTTGGACTTGGGCAGGGAAGGGGTCAGTCATGCACTGCAGCTGCCCCCATGTGCTGCTCGGTTTCGGTCTCAAAATGGTCGAGTCAATATGACCTATCAGGCTGTATTCAGGGGGGGGAAGAGAGAGTAGCGGGAGCCCAAAATCAATTGTCTTGACGAATATGATCCAGTTACCATAGTTGAAGGAGAAGGTTCGAATTCATGGAGCATTCCCCAGTGTTGCCTGGTCTACAACTCAAAATTCACCCGTGGCGTGATATACTATGACTAGTTGACTACCTACATTGATATCCAGCGGTGCCAGCCCCTGATTCCCTTGGTAACTTTTGAAAACATGCAAATAAATCATGGAGCCGACACCAGGCTACGAGAGCGCCGCTCACGTTGTGCTCTGTAGGTACTCTCCATCTACTGTGAACCAGAACATGGATGAGAGATCTGTGTGCAACTCCCAGCTCGGAGAGAGTACCCAAATGACATAGATATGTCGGTTATTCCAATCCTACCGTTAGGTTAGAGATAAGCTGGGTTTCCGACGGCCCTGGGATATATTTCCATTACATATAGTTCTGCGCCCCTGATCGTCGCAACTCTCAACCAGCGAAATTCAATTCTGTTCCTGCATCGAGCAGGAGACTGTGTGGCAGGAATGCGGTCATATCTGCATGCTACCGTCCAGCGATTACACAGCATTGTAGAAATCTTCAGAATAGTCATTGTCTGATATGTGGTCGCTTGTAGCATTGCCGAACTTCAAACTGGGTTGACGCTCATGAGCATCTCGTTGTCCAATCAAGTGAACATTTCCTGCCGGGTATACTATACCTGTGCCATATCTTGTTATCTCTTATGACAATGTCATGTCGCTGTAGTTTCCCATCAAACGTCTCAGAGTTGTCTGTGCTTACTGGTTCCCCGACGACCCAGAATAATGGTCATCATGATATCGATACCACACACCCTTGTACGACCTCTTGAAACAATATCTCTGCCACTGGCTATGTATAGGAATCCCCGAGATGATGTGCAAGGACCACGCCAGCCCTTGCATATCGCTCCCCAAGCCAGAATCAAGGGTTAATCAAGCACACACGGCACAACACTCAACGGTCTCACCGGAGTTAACCCCCTTGATCTTCTGCTTTTGTCCTCTCTGCGAGAGATTATGGTTACATTCGAAGCATAGAGGACTGTATATCTTGTGCATAATGCATATGTTGTCTCTAGAGTAACACACGGCCCCCATGGACAGATAAATAGCATGAGTGTGGGAGGCCGGGGCGGCTGGAGAGATGTTAGTGGGGAGAAGTCGGTAGCTGTTGTAGGTTTATCTGATGCAAGACTATCTAGTACCTCTATATGATCGGCTGCTGATGTAGGTTCGAGTATAGGAATCAATGCTGGTGGGAATATCAGACTCCTCGAAAGAAGATGTGTATCGTAGTCGATGCTTCAATAGCTGTACAGTACAGGTATCATGCCAAGTTGATAGTTGATCTATACTATTTTATATATCCAGTATCATATTCAGTCTCTTCGGAGATCCTTGTCAGGCATAAGCGTACAACCCCACGGTTAGTGGGAGATATATATCTATATATCTATATATATAGATAGATGTTCCACATATGATTCATATGAGGAAATCCAACCATTCCTAACAACATAGCATATAGAAATCACGCATAACTGGAATGGATTTTTCCAAACGCACCTCACCGACCATCAATCTCTCACCAAACACCCATTCTCTACGTGCAATGAAGAACCCCTCCCTCATGCGTATGACAATTCTACCACCGATCAGCCAGAACCCCCTCAAAAGACAGATGGAAATCCAACTTACCGCGGGCACATCCGTAGACGTCGTCGGACTCTGAGTCTGCGTCTTGGTCGCAGCCTCCCCATGCTCATGCTCATGCTCCTGCACTTCCCCCGGACACCCCACGCCAGGCACCGCAACATCAAACGCATACGCCTCCAGCGCAAAATACTGCAGCGTCTCCGAGTCATGCGTGGGCTCGTCTCCCTCGCCCTTCGCCAGCGTCAGCACCTCCTCATGCCCGTCCGCAAAGTGCTCGATCCGCCCCTGCCCCACGGCAGGCATATGGTACAGGCGGTGCATCAGGTCCGCCGCCCAGAAAGTATTCGTGTCGGACGCGGAGACGGTGTAGCCCTGCGCGCACATGGTGAGCAGCGAGCGCCGGGTGGTGTAGCTGCGGTCACAGATGACGGTTTCGCCGGTGGCGTTGTTGCCGCGCCAGTGGCCGCCCCAGCCTGATTACTCTGTTAGTCATTTATCTATGGATGGATATAGGGGAGAGAGAGAGAGAGAGGGACGAAAAGGGGGGGGGAAAAAGAAAGAAAGGGAATACATGCCGTCTAGGTTACAGTTGCCGTCCGGGTTGTCGCAGCGGAACAACATATCCCTCTTATCCCCGCTGATGATCACGTCGTACGCGCCGATGGCTTCCATGCTGGGTCGGTCGCCGAAGTACTTGCGGTAGATGTCGCTGCTGTTGCCCCAGCGGAGAAGATGGGCTTTGGCATGGTCGGCTAGCGCGACGGCCTCGTTGAGGCCGGCTTCGATCTGCCGGCGCTGCGTGGCATTGCAGCTCGAGTGGATAGCGAAGGAAGTGGTGGCACCTGCGTTCCACGGTGAGAGCGCGGGCTTGTCGGGGGACTCTCTCTGGACATGGGCAGTAGGGAGAGCTAGGACGACAGGGAGGAGACAGAGAAGACGGAGGAGGGGAGCCATTGTGATGGTAGGAAAGTAGATCGAGGACGGCCTTGTTGGTTGATCAACATCGTCATTCTGTCGACGGCTCGCGTGGATTTTATACTTGGAGGTTGGGACGGCTTATCCTCCGCGGTACTCATTGTTGACGGCAGAGAGCCATACATCCCGGTCAGATTGGCCGACGAGTGTAGTCGAATGATGGCATGGCTTGCTTCCTTGTATATGGGCCCCGCTGCCAAGTAGAACCTTGGGAGAGACAAGCAGCTGCCAGATGAGTCTTTCCCCCCCCCCCCTCTCTCAGCTGGAGAAGGAGGCCGTGCGGCGTGCTCTTGAACCCTCTAGCCTTCCCATATCAGTCTTGTGCTATGATCAGATCAAGACCATGCTGTAGTACATCCGGATGCTATGCGTGAGAATTGAGAAAAACCCATCAACTAATCTGACAACTCGCTGAGCTTCTCTCCCACCCGTAGTGATACTGACTTCAAGAACCAATCGTCGATATCCGCCATCAGCATCGGAACATTCATCCACGCCAAGATATCCACGGCGGAGGCCGCCAAGAGTCTTGGATCGAGTACCTTGAGAGTAAGACAAGCGAGAACCGGACTCGACCAATCCAATCCACTCTTTCCACCAGTATTTCTACGAACCCGTCGACTTGGCAGCCCATCCTTCTCCTTGGCGATAGACACCTTGGTGGTTAGTGTGGTGGTCAAACGTGGGAAAATCCTTCCCAGCGGGAACCGCGTGGACGGACCCCATATCCCCAGTCCAGTTTCCCAGGGCTATAAGAATATATCCATACCATGCATCCTCTGCGCAACATGTTCCAAGCTCATCGTACACATGCACAGCCGCGCCAAACATGGCCAAAACTCTCGTATTGTCGCTTCTGATCGGCCTTGTCCACGCCCAGTCCTACTCGGGATGCCACACCCACGGCAGCATCGAGTACTGCTACGGCTCCGATGGGAATGAAACCCCGGTCTCGACGCTGATTCCCGCCACAGCGACTATCCCAGCTACCACCACAGCGAGCACGACAGCCTCCGCGCACTCCTCGGCCGTGACGGGCTGCCACAGCCACGGCGACGAGGTCTTCTGCATCGACGACCATGGACATGAGGTGCAGGTGTCGCTGGCATCTACGCCGACCGGGGAGTTGCCAGCACAGTATACGGGCTGCCATTCGCACGACGGAGCGACGTAAGTCAGATTCACATGTTGTTCGTCTTGACTAGCCTAGCCTGACCCGGAGACAAGATACTGCATGGACCCCGAAGGGAACGACGTCAAGATCCTCGAAGAGAGCGCCAAGATTCACTCTGAGTCTGAATCAAGCGGGCAAGCCTCCAAGGAGGGGATGAACTGCCACTTCCACGCGGGTGTTGAGTATGTTTTGCTGCTTCGCGTCAAATATGATGCTTGGATCCTGAATGCTAATGGATATGCGTCTAGACACTGCGTGGGTGCTGGGGAATCCGAATCCGGTTCCGCACATGGGAAGTCCTGTGGTCTACGGGAACGCGATTACGACGTGCCCCTTCGCGTTGGCACGCTGTTCGTGGTCCTGGTCACCAGTTCCATTGGCGTGTTTCTGCCCATGGCGCTGGTCAAGCTGCCCTCCAAGACGCTGAATGGGGTGCTGTCGACGGCGATCAAGCAGTTTGGCACGGGGGTGATCCTCTCCACAGCCTTTGTCCATGTATGTCCATTTCCCTCCAACATAAGGTGTACACACACACACACACACACACACACACACACACACACACACACAAAACAGAACAAAACTAACCGATCAGCTCTACACCCACGCCAACCTCATGTTCACGAATGACTGCCTCGGCGAGCTGGATTACGAAGCCACCACCTCCGCAGTCGTGCTGGCCGGGATCTTCCTCTCCTTCCTCTTCGAATACATCGGCCACCGACTCATCCTCGCGCGCGGCGCCAAGTCCTGCGCCGCGAATACCTGCCCTTCCCCGCCATCATCGACCAAAGAACCCACCCCGCACCACCACACGCTCACCTCGCTCGGGCACAACCACGGCCCGGCGCTCGACCCGACCCACGCCAACACGCAGCTCTCGGTGCTGGTTATGGAAGCCGGCGTGATCTTCCACAGCATCCTCATCGGGCTCACGCTGGTCGTGGCGGGCGACTCGTTCTACAAGACGCTGCTGGTGGTGATCATCTTCCACCAGTTCTTCGAGGGCCTGGCGCTCGGGGCGCGCATCGCGCTGCTGCCGGGCCGCGTGTTCCCGCACAAGGCGGTGATGGCGGGGGCGTTTGCGGTGATCACGCCGGTGGGGATGGCGATTGGGCTTGGGGTGCTGCATTCGTTCAATGGGAATGAGAAGAGCACGCTGGTGGCGCTGGGGACGCTGGATGCGTTGTCGGCGGGAATCCTGGTGTGGGTTGGGGTGGTGGATATGTGGGCGCGGGACTGGGTGATGGAGGGAGGGGAGATGATGGATGCGAAGCTGGGGCGGGTGTTGATCGGGGGGGTGGCCTTGGTGGCTGGGATGGTATTGATGGGAGTATTGGGGAAATGGGCTTAATTCTTTCTCTCTCTCTCTCTCTCTCTCTTCTAAAAAAATAATGAGTACCGGATACCATTGATGTTGATGACTCTGTTTCTAACTGCCTGATAGCGTTCCATATCGATCAAACCGATTCACAGCACTGGAAGCATCCCTAGATCACAAACATCAGCCTCGATCTCAAGACCAACACTTGTCCCACAAGATCAGACATACCGGTCCCTGCCGACCAATCGCCGCATGGTCCTTAGGACAAGCAGCCTCGGCGTCGCGGCTGTACACATAGCACTCGGGGAGACAGTTATTGCCCCAGCTCTGGGCCATGGCGGCCGAGGAGAAGAGGAGGACGGTGGTTGCCAGGATGGTGGAGAGTTGCATCTTGGTGGTTTGTTCTGGAGGGAGTCTGGGATGGAAGTAGGCCTGGGTACTTATCTATTCACTATTATTCCCTTGGGGACTGGGGTTTATATCATGGTTGGAGTGCAAGGGGTCAAGAGAAGTGCATGCTGGATGAGATCATGTAGGGCTGGTTATTTTTCGGGGATGACGATACTGGACTGCAAGGGGAGGAGATCTTCCTGATATCAATATCTCCAAGATGACGAGTCACGGCTAGGATATTGTGGGGGAAAATCACATTATTGTCTATAGATGTACAGTAGTATACAGGATGTGGATAAGGAACAGTAGTCGCTGCGATGTAGTCTATCTAGTCTACCTACATGTACCAGCCCATCCAGTATTCTTGATACATAATCTATCTTTCTCTCTCTCTATCTATCTCGAAAGAAGAAAGAAAAAAGTGAGTCACTGTCAGCGTCCGCTCCCACCTCGGCCCCAACACCGACTTACTATCATTCTTAGTGCCGTGGCCCATCATGCCTCCCCACATCGGGCTTTTTATACTTGGCCTCTTTCAGTCCCCGCGTTGCCGATAATAATCATACATAATACCCTCCCACTCTATCCATCAGAAAGATCAAAATATTGCTACGCACCGCATACCACGATGAACATCCGCTACGCCACCGAAGCCGACACCCCCACCCTCGCCGAGATCAACATCGTCAGCTTCCAACACGGCCCTTTCTACCGCGCCACCTTCCGCAATGTCGACCCGCGCGTCGCCATCCCCATGAAACACGCCCGCGGGCTCTCCAAGCTCACCAACCCGCGCACCCACCTCCTCGTCGCCACCGATGCTGCCGAGCAGATCCTCGGCACCGCGCGGTGGCTCTTCCCGGCGTCCAGTCCCGCGCGGGAGACAGGGGCGATCGCGATCTCCGACGAGGGACGGGCCAAGGCCGCCCAGGTGGAGGAGCTGCGGCCGCAAGGGATGAATCTGGCGGTGTATGAGGAGTTTCTGAAGGTGTTGGAGGAGACGCGGGCGACGCATGCGAAGGAGGATGATATCAGTGAGTTTTTTTTTTTTTTTTTAGATTATTTTATTACATTGTCTTTGAATGTTGATCCAAGGGGGTTTGACTGTAGTGTTGGAATTGCTGGCGACGTATCCGCAGCATCAGGGCAAGGGCGTTGGGTCGGCGCTGTTGAGGTGGGGGCTGCAGAAGGCAAATGAGATAGGAGCACGGATTTATCTCGAGGCAACGGATGAAGGGTATCCGCTGTACTGCCGGTATGGATTCACGGAGATTGGTGAAATTGTGATGGATTACTCGGTGTATGGTGGCGACGGGAGTCAGCGATATGTGGTAATGGTTAGGGATCCTGATCCGGTGTCTACAGAAGAACGTACGGAGTAGAAGTTTCAGCTTTTGCGAAGGTTGTATTGTATGATGGGTGAACGAGATCTGGACCCTCAATAATAGGCAGGTCCTCGCAATCGAATCTAAAAAAAAAAAGGCCCGGGGATAAGCGTGTCCTTTGTCGATGGCTAGATTGGCTGCTTTTGGGGCTTTGGAACTGCAGGCTACCGACTTAGTAGTAGTCCCTCGTACTTATGTACACCGACTAAGCAACCTGATGCAAAGCTTTATTGGATTATGGGTTCCTTGCTTGCTGTATTATTATTGAGAGAATGACATGGGAATGAGATTATACTGCCTCCACTGTGTGACCTGTTGCAAAGCTTCGGTCTCTCGTCCGGTCAAATCGATGAGCCCACAGTCGTTTAGCAAATCAAATCCTCCTTATCTCTAGATTCTCTCGTCTCTATCTATCTACAATCTTCAATCTGCTAATCTAGCCGCGACGATTAAGTACTTAGTAGACAAACTCCACAACTGAAGCGATATCCGATCCACATTCCCCGCAGACTACCGAATTACACTACGGGCTAGCAACAACTCAGGACTGACTACTCCGTACGGAGTAAGTTACTCCTAGTATTATTGATAAGCAACTCTCTCCCACCGCAAGAACCTGCCTGATTCCGCCTAGAGCCTTGGCGATCCCGCAGCGGGCAGACAGGATGGCCGAATGGGCGGCCCTTGTGATTTGTCTGCGGCGGGATGGAGTGGACGTACGAGGCGTTCGACTTGGCTTTTGCAGGGCTGGTCCCTCAATGGCCGCGGCGATTATTTGGCATCATAGATCGATCCTCTTGGGAGAACCGCATGGAACTGCCCCGTACGGATCCCCTCGTGACCGCCACTGTAGGACATCGACTCGTCTATAAGATAGTACCCTGCCTCCGTCTGATGATTGGGAATGGAACAGACACAGAGAACTTTTCCAGACTGACTGATACTCTATCCAACGCATCGTTTCGTCTTCTTGAACAACCTCATTCCCCCCCCCCCCCCTCCAGCTGCTTCCAGCCAGGCCAAGGCCCCCTTAGATGGCGATCTCTCTTATGCCGCTCCGCCGACACTCACACGCCTATACTATATCTTTATCGCAGCCTACTCGCAGAGCCAGTAGAAATTGAATTGGATTGAATTGAATGAAATTGAATCTGAATTTTGAATCTGAATCTGAATCTGAATTGGAATCAATAAATCAAACATGGCCATCGATATCCTCCCGTTGACGAAAAGCGACATCCCCGATGCCGTAGTCTGCATCCAAAAGGCCTTCGCCGACGACCCGTATTTCCGCTGGATGTTCGACGACCCGGCCACAGTACGTCTCTCTCCTCCTCCTCTTCCCCTTTTTCCCCAGCGGAAATCCCAAGTCCCGTATTCTCACAAGACTTCCCATCACCCCATACAGTTCAACCCCCAGCGCAACGCCGCCTCCATCACCGCCCACTTCCTGCACGGCCTCAACTGCAACGCCCCCATCTACGTCGCCAAATACCGGCCCACGCCCACCGACAAACACCCCGCCGTACCCGCGCTCGCCTCCCCCATCGTCGGCGTCTGCTGGTGGCTACCACCGCACCCGCCCGCCCAGCCCCCCTCCTGGTCCACCTGGACGCAGGACTGGCTCCTCTCCTTCCGCCAGCTGCTCTCGAACCTCCGGTTCTGGGGCCGCGGCGGGCTCAACCTCCGCCGGTACTGGATCTGGAAGGACCTGCAGGCGCGCACGCATGCGGACCTGTGGACGCACCCGCGCGGCTACTACTTCTGTAACGTGATTGCGGTGCGCGAGGGCTTGAGGGGCATGGGGGTGGGGCGGAAGTTGGTGGAGGTGGTGACGGGCCGCGCGGATGCCGAGGGCGTGCCGTGTTATCTGGAGAGTTCCAAGGGGGAGCCGAATTTGGTCATCTATGAGAAGATGGGGTTTCGGTTGGTGAGGGAGATTGAGTGTGTTGATGGCTGGGATGCGTGTAAGGTATGTTTCCTCCTTTTTTTTTTAAACCCAAGCCCTCGCCCTCGCCCGCCCCTGTTGGCGAAGTATGTGTGCTGACTGGTTAGTTGTACTGTATGGTGCGGGAGCCGAGGGTCAAGGCGTAGGTCTATGATCTTTGCGAGGGGGATGGCTTGAGATCATGTGTGTGACAGACAGAGAGAGACATATATATATTTGTATGTATATTCGTGGCTTGGAACGTGTTTGTGATAGACAATTGGATTCAATCCTATTACAATGGATACATCAAGACAGAAACGTCACAGGAGAAAGATACAGCTCAGGACCTCTAGGAGAAATCTAAATAACCGAGCCAAGTGCGATGCAAGGCAAGCTGAGAGCCACTCCGTCGTTGCTCTACACCGAGTGTTAGCACGAGCCTCTCTGCAAAAGAGAACAAAAAGTACTTACCGCATCCGCTTTGGGCGCCTGACAGCAAGCCACGTTCTGCTTGCATCTCTGGTTCAGTGCGTCCTGGATGGGAACACCAATGATTGGAACTTGTCTTCTTAGCACATCGTATATTCAAAACCGATTGAATCGCGGACTCACTCTGGAGGTCGAGCTTGGCGCACTGATGGAACAGATTCACGCCCTGGTTCACACTCCCGCCGCCAAGGACGTCCTTGAGCAGACCGGCGGCAATACCCTGGTCGATGTTGGTGCTGTCGCCGCCCATCGAGGCCTGGTTGCAGCAGGAGAGCTGTGCCTGGTCACCGCACTTTTCCGCAGCTTGTTGCACGGTCATGCCGCTAGGGAGGATCGGGAACTGGGGGCTCGAGCCGGGGCGAGCGGCCACCGAGACGGCGAGGACGAGGCCTGCGATGCTAAGAGCAAACTTCATTATGACTAGTGGTAGAGAGAGAGAGAGAGAGTGTGTGTGTGTGTGTGTGTGAAGAAGGGAAAGACCAAGTGCTGTCGAGAGGAAAACGCTCTGGTTATGAAGGTTGGAGGCTGCTACATTCCAGTATCAAGACTGACTATTTAGATCGTGTTGATCCATCATTCCAGGGCCAGGGCTATAGGGATGAATCAACGATCAGCTTTCATGCCATCCCTGGAGAAAACCTGAGCATCGGGGAGAGCACTCTAGCGTGAGAGTGTGGAATGTGGGTAGACTCCCATATCAGCCCGAGATATGGAGCTGTTGCTCGGGCAGTTGTTTAGTATGTGACCCCTGGTACTACCATATCCATTTATCGCTCAGGATCGCTGGAATTGATCTCATCAATGAGAAGCATGAACCGGTCTGGATACCACACAGCAAGGGATACATTCAGGTAGAACAGCCACACCTCAACAACACTCGTGAGGGATCGCTGGGAGCATGGGGATACACCTTTCTAAGGATAGCCTCTGATTGAGTGCACATTCGTTATACAGTCCAGGATGGTAGACCCTTGCAATCCAGAACATCTCCCTGTCCATCGACTCCCTGGATGCTTCGAGTCCTGGCCAGATGGGATGAAACGATGAAACCAAACCGGCAGGCGGTGGCAGAACAGGCTCCCCCTTTTTTTTTCCGCTCCGAGGGTCTTCCCCGCACCTGATCTGGGCCAGCTGTTCTGCCGACGTCAGTCAATCTTAGAGATAAACCCCCGTCGTCACGATGAAGATTGTTTACATCGGAGTAGGCCATCAACTCCCGATCTCTCTGTGCTGTATCTAACCCTTTCAACTCGTGGTAGATCCTCCAAAATGCCCAGCAACCCGCTGTGGAGCTCTGCGCTGAGCGCGAGCTGAGCAGCTACTCCCGTTTCACCCGCGGCAGCATCAGCGAGTTCATGACCATGTTCAGCAAGACCGTGGCCGAGCGCACAAAACAGGGCCAGAGACAGGATATCCAAGAGCAGGGTATGTTGCGCAGTGTATCAGAGGCGATGGCCCGCTTCGTCTAAAACGTCAGACAGACTTCACATTCCACGTCTACGCCCGCACCCAAGGCATCGCTGGCGTTATCATCAGCGATAACGAGTACCCCTCGCTCGCCGCGCATCAGATCCTCTCCAAGGTCCTCGACGAGTTCCTGTCCCAGAATCCCACCGCGGGCGCCTCGCGCAACCCGGTTTCCTTCCCCGCACTGAGGACCTACATCACCACCTATCAGAACCCGCAGGAAGTGGATAGTATCATGAAGATTCAGAAGGAGTTGGATGAGACCAAGATCGTGCTGCACAAGACCATCGAGAGCGTGAGTCTTGATTGTCGTGAAGATCGCTTGGTTAGCGGTCGCTGACCCGTTGTTAGGTTCTGGAACGAGGCGAGAAGATCGACGACCTGGTCTCCAAGAGTGAGGGACTCAGCGCCCAGAGCAAGATGTTCTACACGTCTGCGAAGAAGCAGAACTCCTGCTGTGTGATTATGTAAAGGGGTTGCATATAACCGGTTCGTTCGAAATTCGACATGGCGTTTACTTGGGAGCTGGACCCGGATGCTATGCTTCAGCTTCACCGGGCGGCACCACGGAGCGATGAGATCCTGGGCCTACGTCTCGACGACTGACTACGCTCCACAGGGACTGGCCGAGGTTGCCGCCGTTCATGATGATAGATTTGCGTTGCGAGATTGGGTATATTTTACAGGCTGCTATTCACTCATGAGCCTAATCAAATTGCTACTTAGTTGATGAAAGGATTAGTTTTTAATAATGACCATCATGATTGCTCTACCCAAGAAGCGGTGTCCCAGTCTCCAGTTACCCCTGAGCAGAGACGGAGTTGCGGCCTGAGGCATCAAGTCACATGTTCTCTTGCTATTTTTGTACCACTTCATACATTGAGGCTATGAGCCACCTCGCCCCTGGTCTGGCCACGTTTGCCTCTTGTTCACTTGTTGAGTGTTAACGTGTTACGTCCTAGGCGGGGTCTCTTTCGTCACAGCACTCCATAGTCACTACGGAGTAGTGGCATTGCCCCTGTTTCTCTTCATGGACCTTGGGAGGGGTAAGTTGATCCGATGCATGGCATACAGAAGCCATTCAGCTGCACCACCAGTCCCATGGTAGGGTAGGAGTATCTGAACTTCATGCGAGGGGCAGTCAGGATTGTCAGCCTTGACTCACTACACAGTACAACGCGAGGACTGGAAGACCGCGGGGTATACTGCCCAATTGAGTAATAGGGCACAGGGCTCGTCACTAGGGCATCTTCAGCAGCCTTGGTGCCTGAGCGATTGACCAGTAACTACGACCACAGACCACAGACCACAGACCAACCCTAAGTAATCACAATGATGCAGATCGTCCAAGTCTTCTAGAAGGAGCACCCAATCTGGCTGGGCGGTTTTCAAGGTCGATACAATTGCTAATCCGATCCACTTCCCAGCAGAAGCTTTCCCAATAACAACCTAGACACAGGCTTTCGGTATCGCTTGTTCCCAATTTTTTTCCCTATCGGCACTTTGAGAGCCATTCGCCGTCAGTGCCAATCAATATATAAATAAAATACTAAATAATTAGCAGAGATTCACCACAATCACCGACCGACTGTACCCGGGTTGCCGGCCCGGTGGCAGTCTGATTGGCCACCACCGCCGAAAATGGGCCATCTCAGAGGTATGGAACAGTTGCCAAAGGAGGCTTTCAGCTGGGTAGAGAAGATAGATATATCTGGATTGTTGTCTGTGTGCTGTGTGCTTTGTGCCTGCTCGGTTGGACCTGGTCTCTATCGTCATTCTTTTCCTTGTCTCGTCATCTTCTTAGCGTCGTTATAGGTGTGTTTCGAGTCTGAATCCATGTCCATGTACACGTCAACGCCCTCGTTCGGCTGTGTGGCTAACTATGAGATCGCCTACTAGTCCACTTGCATATCAATAGCGTTCTACATCGTCTCTCTTTTTTTTTTTGAATCTCTCCCATCCTTTGTCTACAATCCATTACCGTCGCAGTAGATGACATGGATCAAGACTACCCTGTCCGGCACTCACTCCCCTTCGGCGGCCAACGCAACAAGCTCGCCGAGTTCCTGACAGCGGATCTGCTGGTAGCTGCAGGATCAGCAACCCTGGTGACTCCCGCTGTCATGATCCTCGACCGGTGAGTGGTGACCGCAAACCGGGCCAGCCCAATCCCGTCACTGACAAGGATCAGACTGGTCGTCGAGAAGTCATCCTACAACCAACCGCTTCTCCCGGCCTTTCGCCGACACCTCTGGCTCTCCATCACGCAGCCTGCAAATTTCCTCACATCGCGGCCGGCTCTTCTCGTCTGGTCCCTCTACACCGCGACCTTCGCGACTGCAAACGCCACGGAGACCATCCTGAGCAAAGTCTACCCCGCCGTCGACCATGCCATCGCAGGCACCACCACCTTCCTCTCGACCTTCGTGGTCAACTCCTCCGTGGGGATCTGGAAGGACGTCAAGTTCGCCCAGCTATTCGGCCACCAGGCTCCCGTCGCGAAAGCTCCCACCCCTACACCAGCTCCATCCGCTGCCGCCACGCCGCCCAAGATCCGCACCGTCACGCGTTCCTTTCCTCTCGCCACCTACTCCGCCTTCCTCGTCCGCGACGCCCTCACCATCTTCGGCTCCTTCAACCTCCCCCCGCTCGTCTCCGCCTCAATCCCAGACTCCATCGCCTCCAGCGAGTACCTCAAGATCCTCATCGCGCAGCTCGCCGTCCCGGCCTCCATCCAGCTCATCAGCACCCCAATCCACCTCCTCGGCCTGGACCTCTACAACCGGCCCATCCAGCTGCCCGCCAAGGAACGTCTCGGCCGCGTCGGCCGCGACTGGATCGGCGCGTCCCTGACTCGCATGTGTCGCATCATCCCGGCCTTCGGGATCGGCGGGTTCGCCAACACAGAGGGGCGCGCCTTCCTCCACGGCCAGCTCGATCGGATCGAAGCTGAATCGTGAAAGGAAAACAAAAAAAAATCAAAATGAATAATCCACATGCATATTTCTCACATCACGTCATAATCAAAAATACACTCCATCTTCGGAGTTGTCCTCAATCCCTCAGTTCCTGTTTCTGTCTGGTCCGGTTTGATCGGGGTGGTGGAAGCCCAAGAAACGGGAAAACTATGTCACTACGGCGGGGAGGCGGGGCGGCGGCCCTAGGCTTAGCCCTAAACCAATACCCAAGTCCCAACTCCCAAGCTGCCCTAATCGGCGGCTCCACAGTACCACCAACCGCATACCACCGGCCCGGCCGAATCCCTTCGAAAGCAAAAGCGGGAATAGGAAATTCGTTCCGGCATCTTCATATCGGCTTGGGTGTCCTGGCAATCTAAGTCTACGGGTGATCAGATTGGAAGATGCAGGATCTGGAGACCCCGGATGATCGGATCAGAACTACAACTACAACTACCAACGCCAACGCCAACGCAGTAATCCTGATTCCTGGTTGACTGGAACTACGGCTCGAAATTCGACGTCTGATAAAGTGGTTGGAACTCTCTGTACATAAAGGAGAACATAGCTTCGCTTTAACTCCACACATATCACAAGAAATCACACTTGATTTGAATGAATATACAAATGCAGTTGAACCTCCTCCCATCTTGTCACATCTATATTCTTCAAGCCTAGAGTTGAAGACTCTAGTCTAGAGGCATGTCCCAAATGGCCAATCGCCTGTCGAGTTTTTGTTTCACTCGAAGGAAGAGGGATTGATAGGGATATAGATTATGAGAGTGGTCCAAGAGGGAGGTACATAGAGAGCAAGGTCAATGGAAGTAGTTGAGAGTAGGAGAAAGCAGTGAAGGCCAGTCAGTACGGAGTGAGTTTAGCAGGCGGCATATGCTTAATAACAAAAAAAACCTTGGAGAGTAAGGCTACACTGCAGAGGATACCCAGCCGTCAACCATTAGCAAGTCCCTCAAGTCCACACACATATACACAAAGCCCATGCAACAACAACAACAATACATCCCAACTCACACCACCGGAGTCTGGTCACCTCGCCCAGGAACGGCAACCGCCGTATCTTAATTTCTAGAGTAAGAAATTAAGATACTAAACTTAATATTAGAGATATTATAGAGCTCGAATCTAAAGTACTAATTAATAAAGGCCGTTGACGGCCGATACGTAGCATTAAACGTCTCAACCCGCCTTGGCGGCAGAGAGAGAGGCGATGCTGATGGAGAGGAGAGGAGAGGAGCGTTGGCTTGTGGCCAGGGTATCCATCCGTGTTCGCCGAATCTGGAGGGAAGCGTCAGTGTCAGCTGGGGCCGTGAGGAGGTTGGAACACGTCTCCACGCGAAGGGACAGCTGTAATTGCCCAGCCACGAGCCAAACACCGCTTCGAAGATATTCTCATAGATGGCCTGCAGCCAGTGGGCAGTATCTGGGGCGATTGAGCGCGAGTTGTTGTTCTGGAGCCGATTCATGGATTGGGTACCGCCCATCCACTACGCTGCCATCAACTTGAATCCTGCAGTTTGTCAACCCATCAAAGGAGACATACTACGAAACTGCACTGTCGGTTCCGCTTGACACCGACTGCCCCCCCCGGACGGCATCGCAGCTGGAGAACTGTTTACGACGGATCCGAGTGTTGCATGTCGAAGTGGCTTCAAGAGTTGGAGAGGGACGAGGACAGAGAAATCCCCGCAGTTTTGAACCAGAAATACGCCATAGACGCAGCCGAGGCTTTGTTGGCCAATCCATTGCCAGCATCTAATTCAGCATGCCAAAGGAATCTAGGGAGCCCCGCATCTTCAGTCTGCACTCCGCAAAGGAATATCGGATCTAAAAATAGTACTTCACCTGCATATACAACAACATCCCCTCACTCACCCTTCCCACCTCGCACATGACCTCCTGGAGCAGGAACCAGATCGCCCCGGTCTCCAACCTCGCCCAGCGCAAGGTCTACCTGCAGGTGGGCACGGCCGACACAACCGTCGGCCCCAACGTGATGGCACAGCTGCAGGAACAACTGGCCGGCTTCGTCGACGCCAGCAACATGACCTACATCATCACTAAGGGTGCCGCACACACCTTCCCCACGGACTTCGACGGCGACGGCGAGAATCCGTGCGGCACGGCCAGCTCGCCATACATCAGCAACCGCGGATACGACGGGGCAGGCGCGGTGCTGAAGTGACTCTACGGCGACCTGCAGGCGCGCAACGATGGGGCGCTATCCGGGTCGGCGCTGGCGTTCGAGCAGACGGGGTCGTACGGCGCCGCTGGGATGGATGGCACGGGGTATGTGGATGTTCCTCTTGCGTGCCAGGCCGGGACGAAGTGCACGCTGCATGTTGCGCTGCATGGGGTGTCAGCTGGCCCGAGGCAAGATTGGGGACAAGTTTGTGCGGAATACCGGGTATTTGCGGTGGGCGGATGCGAACGAGATGATCGTCCTGTTTCCGCAGGCTATGGTGGATACCAGGATAATACTCTGCATTTCATCTAGGGGGGGCACGATGCTGTCGAACCCGAATGGGTGTTGGGAATGGGGTGGGCTGATATGGGGCGGATACCGATCAGAAAGGGGGTGAGATTGACTTCTCTGGATGTTTCTTTTTTCGACGGAGTGTAGACAGACGCTGACAGTAGTGCTTAGGGGCTCAGATGAAAGCCGTGCTCAATCAGGTCAATCGGCTCCTGAGCGGATATCAAGGATGAGCTGCAGTCCAGGCGGCGTTTTACCATGTTGGGAAGGGAAGCCCTACTCCGGCGGGATGGGTTGATGAAGGATGCCTCCTGGTTTTAGCTTAAGAGTCCACGGAGCAGAATATATTAACTTGACATATGCACAATCGGTAATTCTGTGTCTGGAAATCCCGAAGAACACCTGCCCTCTACAGTATCTCGTCGAAGTTGCGAACGGGGGGCAACAGCGCAATGGGATCATAGCTGAAACACGGCGAGTCTCAGACTGAGACAAATTAACAAAGCTTCATATAAATTGGGCGGAGACAGAAAATCAGCCTAAATCTATCGGCCAGGCTCCGGGGGGAAGTGGACGAAACGAATTCCGTGACAGGATGAGGAAAGGGATCGTCGAGAGTGTATAAAGACAGAGAATATTCCACCGAGGAACCATCGATATCAGACTACATCCATCCATTCATTCATTCATTCATTCATTCATTCATTCATTCCACCGTCAATCACACTCACATTCTTTCTTTTGTTCTACACTCAGTATCAAAATCAACCAGCACTATGGTCGTCCTTAGCAAGATTTTCAGCTGCGCGCTCTTCCTCTCGTTGGGCTCGGCTGCAGCCATCGACATACGCCAGACCTCCAGCATCAACAATGCCTTCAAGTCCCACGGCAAGAAGTACTTTGGCACCTGCGGCGACCAGAACACTCTATCCATCCCGCAGAACTCAGCCATCATAAAGGCAGACTTTGGCGCCCTGACGCCCGAGAATAGCATGAAGTGGGATGCCACTGAGCGTATGTTTTCCTCCGGGGGAAGTGTCCCCGAGTCGACGGAGCTGACTTTGCAATAGCTTCCCGGGGAAAATTCAACTTTGCCGGCGCGGATCACCTGGTATTCCTCCTTTTTTCTTTGGATCTCATAGGGAGAGCCGTAGGTACAGGGGCTGATGGAAACAGGTCAACTATGCTAAGCAGAATGGCAAGCTGGTCCGGGGCCACACCCTAGGTATGTTCTTCTCTTTTCATCCATTTCCTCAAACAGTTCTAATCGGTCCATCCAGTCTGGTACTCTCAGCTCCCCGCGTGGGTTAAGGCCATCTCGGACAAGCAGACCCTGACCTCGGTGCTGAAGAACCACATTACCACCGTCATGAGCCGCTACAAGGGCCAGGTCTACGCTTGGGTAGGTTTCCCCCCCCCCACCCCCTTCTTACGCGAGGCTCGACTGTTCTAAATGGGGTATAGGACGTGGTCAACGAGATCTTCGAGGAGAACGGCAGCCTGCGCAACAGTGTCTTCTATCGTGTGCTGGGCGAGGATTTTGTGCGCATTGCTTTTGAGACGGCGCGCGCCGTCGATCCCCATGCGAAGCTGTACATCAACGACTACAAGTAGGTTTCCCTGTGCCGATATAAAAAGACGTATATACTCACGATAACAATAGCCTCGACTCCGCCAACTATGGCAAGACCCAGGCTATGGTCAAGCATGTCAAGAAGTGGCTGGCTGCTGGGATCCCCATCGACGGCATCGGTAAGTTGACGGTCTGTCTTCGTCTCACGCGGATGTCGCTGATGATTTTCTAGGCTCGCAATCCCATCTTAGTCAAGGTGGCTCATCCGGCGTTAAGGGATAAGTCTTCCCATGTCTCCCCCTTTTGATCCTCGATGTACTGACCCCGAATACAGCTCTGTCGGCCCTTGCTTCCACTGGTGTCTCCGAAATCGCCATCACCGAGCTGGATATCAAGGGTGCCAACCCCAGCGAGTATGTGGCCGTGACCAAGGCATGCCTGGAGGTGAAAAAGTGCATCGGCATCACCGTCTGGGGTGTCTCCGACAAGAACTCCTGGCGCAAGGACAATTCGCCCTTGCTGTTCGACCGCAACTACAACCCCAAGCCGGCTTACAATGCCATTATTGCCGCTCTGTAAATGGACTTCCGAGTCCTGTTAAGTTCTATATATAGGTTCTCTTCTCCAATACACTTGATCAGGCTTGATCACTCGGGTGGCTGAGCTGGTTTCAGCCACTCCTGGGGGGCCTACATACTAGTATAGCTGCATATCTGCATATCTGCATCCTTGCATGTGAGCTTGTTCTCACGTCAGATGGCCCATTAATAGACGAGCGATGAGTTGGAGGTTTAGATTAAATACGCTCACACCCCATTTTTTTTTCTCTTCTGCTGTTGCTGCCGGACAGGTCATCGTTCTCACAATGTATTCATCCATCCTGACCATCGCTGGTATCCTCAGCCATCTCCTCTACTTCCGCCATGGCGACCATCACCTCCTCGGCGTCACTTACCTGCAGCTCTTCGTCTTTGCTGTGGCTTCGACGACCCTCTACTACCAGTACATTCACGATCTTCCCTGGTCGAGCGCCCTGACGACAACTTCGCACATCTTCTTCCGCTACCTCGCCGGTCTCTACAGCAGCCTCCTGGTCTACCGCTTCTTCCTCCATCCTCTGCGCCGCTTCCCAGGCCCTCGAGCCGCCCGCCTCTCAGGCTTCTGGTCCTTCACCCCCAAGCACACTAACCATACCACCCTCTTGGCCCTTCATCGGCAATACGGCCCCATCGTGCGCGCCGGCCCTGCAGAACTCTCACTCATCCTCCCGTCCGCCGTCCCCGCCATCTACGGAAATCAATCCGCCTGCGTCAAAGACTCTGTGTACGACCTGGTCCTCCCATCCCAGCCACTACAGAACTGCCGCGATCGCGCCGAGCACGCCGCCCGCCGCCGCATCTGGAGCCCCGCGTTCAGCGACAAACGGCTGCGTGGCTACGAGCAGCGCATCCGCGTCTACCGCCAGCAGCTCGTCGACCAGCTCCACCACTTGGCCGACACGCCCGTCAACATCTGCAAATGGTTCAACCTCTACAGCTTCGACGTGATGGGCGACCTGGCTTTTGGCCGCGGCTTCGACAGCCTCGCCACCGGCCACGAACACTGGGCCATCCTCCTGCTCGTCGAGGGCATGAAGCAAGTCGGCCTGTTCTTTCCCCCGTGGGCCGCCCAGCTCCTCCTCGCGATCCCCGGCGCGAGCAAAGGGTGGTGGCGGCTGCTGGACTTCTGTAGCGAGAGACTCGACCAGCGGATCCGAGAGGGCGAGCGCGTGGATGCCGAGACGGACACCTACTTCCCCGACATCAGCGAGTCGCTGCTCGCGCCGTACAAGGAGCGGGCCCCCACGCTGCAGGAGCGGAGGGACCTCGACGGCGACGTGCGGCTGATCGTCGTCGCGGGCAGCGATACCACCGCCGTGACGCTGTCGAGTATCTTCTACGAGCTGGTGCGGCATCCGGGGGAGATGGCGAAGCTGCGCGCCGAGCTGGCGCCGTATGCGACCGGTGCGGACGATGGCGAGTTTCTGGGCTCGCAGATCGCCCACCTGGACCACTTGAACGGGGTGATCAATGAGGCACTGAGGTTGTATCCGCCCGTGCCGGGACTGTTGGCGCGGCGGACACCCAAGGAGGGCATCGTGGTGGATGGGGTATATATCCCAGGGAATATGACGGTGTCTTGTCCGCAATATGTCATGGGACGATGTAAGTTGTTTTTTTTTTTTTTTTTATGTTCAATCGACACAAGACGAAGCTAACTTGTCAGCCGAACTATGCTACGAGAGGGCGGACGAGTTTATCCCCGAGCGCTGGTACAAGTCCCCAGAGCTGATCAAGGATGAGAGGGCTTTTGCGCCGTTCACCATCGGCCCGTACAGCTGCATTGGACGGCCGCTTGCGTTGATGAATCTGCGGGCGACGGTGGCCAGGCTAGTCATAACCTTCGACGTGGAGTTTGCGCCGGGGGAGGACGGGAGGGCGTTTGTTGAGAAGGCGCAGGATAACTTTGTACTGTACCCGGGGGCCTTGAATTTGACATTCAAGAAGAGATAGATCCATTAGTAGTCGATATAAGCCCATTTTCTATAATTATCTCTTAGCTAGGCAAGCGACTGCACCAATCAGAGTGATATCACCATGCAAGAAGAGTCAGCGGCTGCCTGACATCAAGGCAGCAAAGCAGTAGCAGTCAGGTTGTTTCCTTCTCCCCTCCCCACTTCAGATCAGATAAACCGCGTTGAAGATACTGCTAGAGCACAGCAAAAGACACGACTACGGTAAAATATGGGCCTCACGACCCCCGCTATCATCGTCATCGTCATCGTGGCCTGTCTTGCCACCGTCTCTCTGGGCGCCGCACTCTCGCGCCAACTCTACCCAGCCCATACCCACGAGGCACGGTTCCAGCCTTCGCACGAACAGGCACACTACATGCGATCAGTCCGATTGAAGACGCTGGGTGCTTTCCACCGGGAGAGCATGCACGACGTGGAGAGTTGATGCTGGGTTGAGTTGATGTGGGCTACGCTGCTGATCGTGGCGAGTGAGAGAACGGTTCAAGCGACGCGCGGTATCAAAGATTTACATTACAGAAGAAGAAGAAGAAGAAGAAGAAGAAGAAGAAGAAGAAGAAGACAGAGTGACAGAGAGATCGAGTTTCGATGAGGACGACGGATCGTTGAGGGGGGCTCCAGAGGCAGCGGATGGGCGATGCTAAATGGTAGAGCGGACGCTGAATGTGTCCATGGCATTTCCTCAGCCCCAAGTATGCTCGCGTGGGAAGGGCCATGGTGGGGAATCTGGAGAGAGATGAGAGGAGCAGATAGATTGATGGTGCTATTCACTATCTAACTATGAAGGAAGGAGGCTCAAGATGGGAGATATGGCTTACTGGCTTCGTATGTGAGCTGTTATACCTATGAGAGAAGGATAACCGGGAGATATAGAGGTAAAACCCCAGGAGTATATAGAGTAACTCTAGGACCTACAGCTACTCAGCTAATAGGGCTAACTTTCATCTTTGTGGCTTGGTGCTGTAGTTTTCATAGGGCACCTGAGATTTGACCTTGGTCCTATAGATAGACTCTATTACATTATAGACATAGAGAGCTAGTGGATAGATGTCAATGCATAGATCACAGGTGTATCTGTCCATCTCGCCCGGAGTAGGTGATGAAGACAGGCCGTCAATGTCATTATAGGAGTAATCACGCCTCTTTATCCAGATACGCTTCCTCCCTCCACCCATTCTCCAACCCCAGAATCTTCCCCGTGATGATCCCCTTGAGCGTGAACAGCGTCAACACAATCGCAATAATCACCAACATGATCAGGAGGGCTGTCGACCACACCTTGAACGCAGGCGAGTCCATGATCTTGCCCAGATACACCGCACAGTTCGTATACACGCCCTATCCATCATCATCACCATTAGCAGCAGCTCCACCATCGAGTGAACTACTATACTCAGAAGAAAAAAAAAAGGGAAACCCACCCAGGGAAAAACCAACGACCACACCCCGAGATGAAACCGCGTCGCTCTCCACCCCCCGGGCCGCCCCAGCAGCGTATGCACGATACTCATGAGAGCAAAACACCACCAGAACGTGCCAAACCCCCACGACAGCACGCCCGCGAACTGGCTCAGCGCGGCGATCGGCTCCGCCGCCTGCGGCGTGAGCAGCGTGCCGCGGCCGTACGCGGGAAACGTCTTCCGCACCGCGTCGCCGAGGATCTGCAGCGCGAAGCCGGACTGGCCCCACGGCCCGCAGATGATCATGTCCTGCCAGACCATATCGGCGCAGGGGTATGCGTCTGCGAAGTGCTGGAAGAGGATGATGGCGTCGTAGCCGAGGGCGAGCGCCAGGCCGGCGCCGATCAGGAGGTATGCGACGATGATGACGGGGACTTGAAGGCGCGCGGAGATCGGGGCGGCGGCGCAGAGGGTGCCGGCGCCGGCGGCGGAGGTGAGGGCTGCGATGAGCGGGAGGAGGACGGCCGGGGGGAGGTGTTCGATGCCGGAGGGCTGCAGGCGGAGTTGGACGTAGGGGATGGCGATGACGGCGACGACGCCGAGGAACGCGTCGATCCACCAGAGGACGTAGACGGCGATGCCGACGCCGTGGGAGTCGCGGTATTGCAGCGCGGCCAATTGGATGATGCTGGTGTAGGTGATGGCGATGCTGGAGAGACAGGAGGTCTCGATGAGGTTGTGGCGGAGCTCATGGACGACGTGTTTGGGGTATCGAATAAGGCGCAGGAGGTAGAGGATGACACCCAGACCCAGGACCACAATGGTGTAGATCCAGACGATCTTGGAGAGGATGTGTAGAGCCCCAAACTGATAGTCCAGCTGCCACAGGATCAGCGCAATGCTGCCGGTGCCTTGGGGGACGAGGAACCATTGCGGTGAGAACTTGAACAGCGCCCGGGAGAGAGGAGACGTTGGGGGATTAGGATCGTTTGTCATAGCTACTATATACAATTGAGATGGAAATATTCAAACAAAATGGAAAAACTGAGGTTATTATTTTGGGGATGTGGTCATGACATCACCCCGTGTGGGGAGGTTACAGCTATCCATCAATTGAGTATCATGATTCATGGGACAATCCGAGCCAAATCATGGAATGATACAAGCTTATTAATTAGTTGGAGATAGGCAGTGTTGTAGACACTCGCGATTTAGGGCTTCTCACTACTGGGTGATGTCCTCCTCATCCTCCGCTCCGCCCCCCAGACTCTCCGATCTCACTCTCTCCGCCCCCGCCCGCCCCCCGCAACACCCCCGGAATTACCCCCATGCTCTTCAATTCAGCGTTCTATATTCGAAGGTCAGAACTTTTAGCTTTCGTTCTCTACTCCTAGTGCTTGGTTGGCATGTTAAGCTGCTGTCATATTCTACTCTCTACTTATCTAGCGTCATCATCCATCACAGCTTACGCGAAACCTGTATTTGGAAAGCTAAGACAACGTGCTCATGGCAACCCCAATCTTGGATCTACTTACCCCGTCGGTCTACAAATCATGTTCCCTATGTGGATTTTATTCTTCCTTGGGTCCTAAGGCTCGCTACTTGTACAATCACACGGGGGGGAGCCATACTCAACCAGCTCGTGTCGGGGCCCGAGTGATGAGTGCTTGCTCCCTCTTTTCCCCTTCTAAGGAACTCTAACCCCCAGCATCAGGCCGTTCCCCTGTCTTGCAGGATGCAAATACCACTGCGGAGAGATGGATGCTACGGTCCCCGCAGGCAGCATCTCGAGGAGTGCATCGATGCGGTGCGCTGACGTCGTACTGTACTGCTGCCATCTGCTTCGTCTCCGTCTTGGCTCTTTTCTACCTCTACCTCGATCTCCAACCCGTATCTCCTCCTCCTCCTCGAAGCGGATCTGGCTCCAAACGTCAAAGACAACTAGTGATTACCGCAGAACTCTGCGGCTGCAGGTCGGCTCATGCGCGGTATCCTGACGGATATGCTTCTGGATGTAGTGCATGGTATTGGAGGCTGGGCTGTGTCCGGGGTATGCTATGAGTATACTATGTACAGGAAGTATCCACAAGAAGACAATAGAGATAATTATGCTCCGTAGTTAAACGCAGAAGACCGTCGACAACGACGCCGAAATCGCCTGTTTCTTCACACTCGACGGCTTCGGCGTGCTCGGCCGCGAATGCTGTCGGTAGAACCGGATGGACTGCGAATCCGTCGGGGAGACGCCTGCGCGCTCGGAGTACGTGCTGCTGGGCGCGTAGTGGCGGCGTTCCTTGATTGGCCAGGTGGATAGGCACGCGCGCGGGAGGAGGCCTTGCGTATCGGTCTCGAGAAGGACGCACAGTGCCTGCGTCGCAACACCACGTTAGCATGATTTCGGGATCTCAGCCAGAAAAAAAAAAAAAAAAAAAAAAAAAACCTACCCATCCATTGTCAAAGATCTGCTCGAGTCGCACCACCTGTCCCTCGCGGACCGCTAGGTGTCCGTCGTGGCGGGGCGCGAAATCCATCTCCACGCGGAATATCTGCGTCGTCCACAGCTTCACGGACGGGACTTCCATTTGCGTTGGGGAGCGGTGGGATGGGGCGGGACTCGCGCTCTTGGCGCTCCGCATCTGCTGCGGGGGCAGATTCTCGCCGGAGATGCGGCCTGCCAACGCATCCACGCTGATAGCGGCGGGATCACTGAGAGCGACGGTTCCGGATGAGACGCTGCGCACCTTGACCAGGTCCAGCGCATCGGGGGTCTCGCACGGTGGCGGAAACTGGTGTTGGTCATATTCCACCTGGTACCGGTTGCGACCGCTCATGCTGCTCCAGGGTGACGCAGCGTTGTTCATCTCGAGGGACCTGAGCTTGCCCGCTGCGGGCTTGGCGATGGAACCGTGGCTGTGGTATAGGCGGGAGACGATCTTCTGGACTCTGGCTGGTTTCGGGGGCGGCGGCGGGGGCAGGTGCCGGAATTCCTGCGCGAAGATGTAGCCGTGCGAGTGTCGACTGCTGGTGTCGGAGCATGGCTCCTCCGTTTTGGGAACGGCGTGGAGCTTCTCCGCAATGGTGTGCAGAGCCGTTGATGTGGCGCTGTACGTCCGGTCGGCGAATGTGGCCACCCGGTGCTTCCACAGCCAGACGGTGTTCGAGGTGCGGTAGCCGCCGTGCGTCTGGTTGGTGGAGTAGATGCTGCTGCCTGCGTCGGTGATGGAGGTCGCGCGCTCCTTGCTCGGATGCTTGAACATCTCCGCTACAGTTAAAATAGTCGACGTGCTGCTAGTATAGAGACCAGAGGCGAATTTGGAAACCGGGTTGCACTTGTCATCTGGCGGGAGATACTTTTCGGGGCGAAGAGCCCTTTGCAAGGCGCGCTTTTTACGGTGCAGCCAGAAGAAAACAAGCCCAAGCATGATGGCAGCAATGCCGAGGACACCGACCACAATCCCGGCCTGTGCGCCGGGGGACATTGTACTGGGTTGTAGGGTCGAGGGAGAGGTGGTAGTTGGTCGTGGTATTGTTGAGCCGGCAGTGGTGGGCAGAGTGGAGTGAGTGGGTGATTGGAATGAAGGTCGTATGAAGAGTGGTGCTCCTCTTCAAGGTAGTCGTCGAGGTCGCGGAGGTCGACCAAGTGGAAGTGGAAGACAACGTTGTGCTGATGTACGGATAATGTACGGATGCTGGGAGTATAATCGAGATGCCCCTGTCACAGATTCGAAGGGGGCTCTGAGGGCAATGACGGACCCGCGACAGGAGGCCGGCCAAAAGACGTGCCTTTTGTTGTTGTTCTTGTTGTGATGCGAAGCATTCCAGAGTCAGTCAATCCCCCACCAATATCAGCATCACCCCGATCTGGGAGTGCCAATTGGTCCTGCGCATGGTACATGCCGTCATCAGAGGAATGAGCGGAGTCTACGTCCCAAGCCTTGAGGCTTTTGACTCCGTCAGTGATGGCAGTGGCAGATGTCATGCTTCCATCTGGTGGTTAGCGCAGGTATACATTGAGCATGCATTGCCGCCAGGGCATCCTGATCGTGCTTGATAAATACACCCATCAGATTGAATGTTTATTTGTTGATGAAGAAATAAACTTCAATTTTCAATCGCGAGAGTCTTCTGGTACTTGGAAGTGACTTCAGTTGATGGTTCCTTGTGCCGGGGCATGTGGTGACAGAATTGGAATGCGTCAGATCTCGAAATGGGGTTTTGATCCTGTTGATCGACTCGATTTTCTTGATTGAGTCATACCACGCAAGATCTGGCACCTTTCTGGTCTTTAGTAGGATCAGATATTGCACCTAGTTGCAGCTGCAGCCTAGGGGTCTTCAGGTGTAGCGAGATCAACAAGCCTTGACAAATCCTGTCGAACTATATCGCATGGCGCGTGCGACAGTCATGGTGAGGTCCTCGGTGATCGTCAACACTCTTCCTCTTGATGTGAGTGCTGTCGGTGGATGGTGCAAGATGATGGGAGCTTCAAGGATACATGGAAGTGATCATGTGATGCTCTTGATGTAAACGTATCAGGAACATCATCCTTCAAGTCGACTGACTTGACCATCAACCGACAGAACTCACATCAAGAGGAAGAGATATTGTCATAAAGGTCACCAGTCATCGAAATGGCCTCCCGTCGTGCATCGACCCGTAATGTTTTTATCGAGTTCTCTCACGCCCCTGGAGAGATCAAGGGTGGCCTCAGTGCTGCTCCCACCTTGACCACAAGACAATTTCTGGACATGATTTATCTTGTCTTCCATGCTTCTGGGGGATTCGAAACTCGGCTTTACAGATCGACTGCTCCTGTGGTACCCAGTGACCAGCCTCTGGAGCATGGCCGCTACATTCTTACTCCTTCTGTCCCCGACACAGAAATGCAGGTGAGCCACAAGTGCTACCACCCAAGGACACTGTCTCTCTCCAATACTGCGCGCAATGCTTCATTTGCCCAACAAGTTCGCGCGCGGGATGGACGATGCGTTATTACGGGTCAAATAAATAGGACAGCGGAACATGATATCTGGGTTGGTTTTGATGCCGCTCACATCTTTCCCCTTGCTCTGGACAGCATCTTTGCGAGCCAAGGTTTCCAACATGTCGTCACGCATAATGACCCCCTTGGGGTCAATTCCCTCCAGAACGGACTGCTACTCGATTCCGCCATCCATCATCTCTGGGATTGGTACTCTCTAGCAGTTAACCCTAACGACGGATACAAAGTAGTCAGTTTTCAACCCCACACCTGGGACCTTCATGGACGGATCCTCGATCCAGTCTGTCGACAGCCTGGGGATCCAACCCACGTCCTGGATGCACTACTCCAATGGCACTATGAACAGGCGGTGCTCTGCAATGTGCGTGGGGAGGGAGAAGCCGCTTTCGAGTTTGACTTTCCTGAAGGGTCTGACATGATGGGGCAGATCCAGGAAGAACCTCAAGGAGCAGAGAGGATGGAGGCAGAGTTGTTCAACCGTCTGTGGGGTCATTATGAATCGCCGTCTCTTACGGGACCGTCTCAAGACGCCGCTAGCTAACAGTGCATAACATCTTGAGTGGTGACAGCGTTCGATTATTCGGGTCCTTCCATCTGACTAGATATGAAGTAATAATGAGCACTCTGACATGACATGCAATGTGTTTTCGAGCCTGTTAGATTGGGGTTTCACCAGTAAATCTTGTAGAGCAGTGTCAAATGGAAACTTGTTGCAAGCTGCAGTTGCGATGACTAAGCTCGGGTAAATGCAGGAAAGCTTCTGGGGGAGGATGGTTCTGACGGGATGCGGGTAACGAGCTCCAGATCACTCATCCTCAAACTGCTTGAGAGAAGAGGTAAAGGTACAAGGTATCAATCAATGATGATATCTCTGTACTCCATAAATGCTCTGGACTCTATAAGTGTTTCTGTTGTTGGGTCAATTGAAGTTTTCGTAGGACTGCAGTCTGTAGGAGAGAGAAGGCAGAAGAGGTTGGAATGCAGTTGGCAGGGTTACGTAAGACTGCATATGCAATGATGATGGGAGCAGGAAATGCCGGAGAACAGGCAGTCAGGCACTCAACAAACAGACAGGGGCAGCACCAGATGAGGCTGATATGCAGGAGCTGGCATGGATAACACAACTAGCCATGTTGATTGGTTCTGCACTTCGACTCTGTGAATATGTAAGATATGGAGGATCTATTCGTACTGTGTAGATATTATTATACTTATACAGAGTACTCTGTAGATAGATAAATGACACAAAGACCAGGACAGAGTACGGAGGAATAAAATAAAAATAAATAAAAAAAAGTATGAGAACCACATTCCAAGGCAATTCCTCAATGACCTAAGGATGATCAGGCAGGATTCCCAGGCTAAAACACCGGAAGCATGCTAGTGTCGTCTGTATCGGTGAGTTGATGTGTCCAGAATCAGGGGAGAGCTTCAGCTCAGGGATAGCTCAGGGGGATAGATCGATAGATAGATATATAACCCAGCCTTCCCTCAGTCCATAGCTTCTTTTTTTTTTTCAGTCTGATGTGAGTCTGGAGTCTCCAGGATGAGAGAGCTCTGACTACTATGGAGTCCGGAGTATGGACTATGGAGTCTTCACTCACCCCTTTGACCTTTGAGAGCTCCTTGTCCTAGAGGAATCCTTAGGAGACATCCCTCCAAACCCGGTGAGACAGGATTCCCTCGGAAGGGGGGAGCTATTTTCCCTCCATCCGAAGCCCGTGGCTGGATGTGATTTGTTGGATTCGCCCTTGGTTTCTTTCGATTTCCTCGGGTGACCTGGATCCTCGCTCTGGTGGCTTTTCCTGTTGGGGCCATTCCTGGCGCCCCAATTCCGGCTTTGGTGGAGCCGCAGTCCGAATCGGCCCGGTTTGATTGAGTCCGAGAAAGATAGTTAGAGTCAACTGGGGCGGGTGCGCATTATGATTGGTTGACTGCGGATCCATCAAGTGGGTCGTTCCACTCTCTTGGACCCATAATTCGGATCCACTGCGAAAGTAAAAAAAAATTTACGACATTCCTGATTCCTTCTCTGCGTCGTTTGTCCTCGTCCTGTTCCCCGAGAGACTAAGCTAAGTCCCAGCCATTTCCCCAGGTATGGGAATCTGGGAAGTTATGGGAAGAAGTCAATTGAACCGTTCTCGATAGAAATAGAGTGTTGAGAGGTAGTTAGAAAATAGAAAACCAAAGGGGAAAAAAAAATAAAAAAGAGGGAAGATGCTCTCTCAAGGGCGGTGGATCACGGAGAACGCGGCCTGCAAGGACCCTGAATAATTGGCTGTACCAGGCTACCAGCAGCATCACCGCTGGGCCAATACCCGGACAAACCCGGGAGGGAGATAGTTACAGGACAGTAGATACCTGCTTGGTCTCTGTAGTAACTTGAGGGAAAGGTAGCTGAGGGAACTGAGGTAACTGAGGTAACTAAGGGAACTTCTCGATACAGTATGGTAAATTACTATGGTCCTATGGTCCTATGGGACCTCCCATGTACAGCTTCAGTGTCTAGGGCTCCCCAACCACGCACTAATACCAAACAGGGTGAACAAAAAAGGCGAAAATTCGGTTGCTGAGTATTTTATGTCCTACGCGGCCGGTTCTGTTAGTCCTTCCCTTCCCGCTCCCTTTTTCCCTTTCTTCCCCCCCCCAAAACTTCTTTTTCTCCCTCTCTTTTTCTCTCCTCTCTTCTCACACACACACCCATCATCCTCTCCTACCTTGAGAAACCTCAATCTCAAACCACCAAAATCTTCACAATGGCCTCCTCTCGTGTCTTTGCCTCTCGCCTGGCCACCTCCATGGCCGCAACCACCAAGGTTGCCCGCCCTGCCGCTCGTCTGCAGCTGGCTCCCAAGCGCACCTTCACCACCCAGCGCAAGACCGTCGTCCCCATGACCCCCTTCCAGACCGTCAAGCGTCAGCAGCCCAGCCTCATCCAGGCCAACGCTCGCCAGGTCTTCGCCAACGTCCAGTCCCGCCGCGCGTACTCCTCTGAAATCGCCGACGCCATGGTCCAGGTCTCCCAGAACATGGGTATGGGCTCTGCCGCCATCGGTCTCGGTGGTGCCGGTATCGGTATCGGTCTCGTCTTCGGTGCCCTCCTCCTCGGTGTCTCCCGCAACCCTGCTCTGCGTGGCCAGCTCTTCTCCTACGCCATTCTGGGTTTCGCTTTCGTTGAGGCCATCGGTCTGTTCGACCTGATGGTTGCCATGATGTGCAAGTACGTTTAAATGGCTTTGTTTTTTTTTTGGGGAGGGGGGAGGGGGCCTACGAACAAAACCTCCCCCCCCATCCGAACATCACGACAATTCCGCTTTTCTTTCGCCCGCCATTACAACTCGACAGTTTGAAAGGAAAGTTGTGGTGAAGTCCCTTGTTTTTTTTCCGCAGTTGTGTACTGCGTTGGACAAGGGCGTGTGTGTGTGTGTTAGAGAGGTAATCTGTGGTGGTCTTTTTGATATATCATGTACTACTTTTTCCCTCCAGCAATCATCTCAATAAACTGTACATATAGAGTTTAAAATGGCCACTAACTCCTGGGAGCTTGACCTCTGTCTTTTGGTGTCTGTATTCTATCTCTGTACTCTCTAAATATCAAAGCCGTTCGTTGGTCGTGAAAACTCGGTGCAGGGATCCCCGGCTAAGCCGCTGATTCGGCCATCCGGATCGCAGACGTCACCACTCAACAATTCATTGTCAAGTCGAACATGCAGAGATACATCTATTACCCATATCCATGGAAATATCACATCCATCCATCAATCTATCACATCTCCAGTAGACAGGTAGACTATCGGTATAGGTATAGGTATAGGTATAGGTATAAGTGCAGATACCGAGTCACCGCCATTATTGCCGGCATCCACCGATGTCAGGTCAGACCGTCCTGCAGCTGACAATCCACGGGAATATTCCACTCGGTAGTGGCTTCGCAGTCATCTGCGGTGTAGCATCAGCATCAGCATCAGTATCAGCAGCAGCAGCATTAGGTTATGTGACTATGAATGGTCGCATATGCAGCGGACTGCAGGATTGCTGGTGTTCGACGGTGTCATGTGACTGTTGAACATCAGGGTTTGGAGGATATATTTAACTATATACAGAGTATAACTACCACGGAGTAGACATAACTTGGTCTGTACCGAGGACAAGCTCCTGCTCTATCCTATATAGAGACCAAATATTCCCTCTGTATCACTGTCGTAGGTTTGTCGCATCGTTGAGCTTGGATTACAGTTCACCGCTTAGTCTGAATGAGTCTGAGCAACCTATAGCCTTTAGGTGCAGACGCAAATGGTCCCTCGAAAACATGATATTGACACTGAAAGACAAGTGATGAAAAGAGGGACAAGGACGAAGCATCTGGTTGTTGCCTGACATGGCAACCTTCTTCTTCTCCCCCCCCCCTTCCCTGGGGAAGTGATCCTATTCATGCCTAGAAAATACACACTGCACTCAGATATATATCCACACGAATTAAGATACCATATAGCCTTGAAGCTGAATCCTCTCTGTAGACAACTAGGCATTCACGATCAACAATAAGTCTCCCTCCAAGTTCTTCTACTCTTGTCATTCTGATTCTTCTTCTTCTTATCCTTCCCTGATCCTGATCCTGATCCCCCACACTCCGCATCCAAACTCCACACCACGGGGACTCCCGGGATGTTCTCCATCAATTTACTGTACTCCGAGAGTCCGTACTGTAGTCTGTAGTCTATAGTCTGTAGTCTGTACTTCCATTTTCCCCTCGGCCTTGCCATACTACTTACTTACTGTATCTCCATTATTACCCATTTCCCATCCTCACGCTGTACGGTATCATAATCTATACTCTGTACAACAAACAAAACCCCATAAAGTAAAACATCGCTCACCCCCATTGGAAATCAACCAAAAAAAAAACTAACTCATCCAGATATCATCAAACCATGCCCACATCACCAATACCAACCCCCCTCTACGCCCCCGAGGACGTCCCGCGTATCAAAGCCGCAAAGCGGCTCGCAAATGTGCGCCGCAAGCAGCTGCTGCGCGCGGCGGCCCGCGCGCACGATGATCCCCCGCCGCCCCCGGGGCTGGGCGTGTGTTGTGGGAGTTCGTGCGACCCGTGCGTGAACGATTTGTGGAGGGAGGAGGTGGCGGTTTGGAGGGAGAGATGGGGGGTAACCGATCAGACAGGGGATGGGGATAGGGATGGGGATAGGGATGGGGATACGGGGAGGAAGATGCCGGGGAGTTTGGAGTGGTAGGATCAATCAAGTTTGATTTGTTTCATAAGAGTGGGTTGCACTGGAGTATATATAGATAGAACGGTTCAATGATTGATCACGCCCTGGTGAGTTCAACCTGACTCCCCTGCGGCACCTTGGTCTCATACTCCAGCACCAATCTGATATCCTTGCCCGGCTCCAGCTTCACAAGCCACTTCACCTCGCCGTTCTTCCCCAGCGCCACCGACCCGCGCCCCTTCCCCTTCTCCATCGTCATCCGCACCTGGTCGCCCTCCTTCTCCAGCCCACTCGGCTCGAGGATCTGCACCCGCAGTTTCTCATCCTCGCTCTGCGGCACCTGGTCCGTGATGATGAGATCCACCGTCGCGCCCTTGGTGTTCTTCACCCAGCACGCCCGCCGGAACACGGCCGTGTGCTCCTTGCTGAAGAAGCCGCCCGTGACGCGCCGCACAGACGGCTTCGCGTACGTCACCAGGATCGACGGGTCGACGCCCAGCGAAATGTTGAACGCGTCGTTCGGCGCGCAGTTCGGCAGGTTCGTCGTCCCCAGGAACGTCCCGTCGACGGTCATGCCTGCCCGCCCGCGCAGGATGCCCACCGCCGTGGTGTTCTGGATGCGTGCGCGCAGGAACGCCGCCGCGCGCACCCGCGGCACGATGATGTGCGTGAGCGTCAGCGACTTGAGCTCGAGCTCGGCGAGGACGTGGCGGCGGGAGACGCTCGATGGGATCAGGGTGCGCCGGCCGGGGAGGTCGTATGTTGTCGTCAGGCCGTAGTCTTGTTTGACCGAGTCTTGGTGCTCCAGGTCAGTGGCGGCGAGCGTCGAGCGAGTGTCGTCGTCGTCGTCGTCGTCGTCGTCGTCATCCTGCCCCGCGGCGTCATCGGCCCCTTCATGGTGGTCGCCGCCACTGTCGTTGGTCCAGCCCAGCGCTCGGTTGACGGCAGCTCCAAAAAGCGAAGCCGGCTGCGGTGCGGCTGCGGCCATTGGTGCCGCTGGTGGTGCTGGCGGCGCGCCGAACAGACCTCCTTGGGCTGGGCCAGCACCGTAACGCTGAGCTGGAGGTGGGGGCGGGGCTGATTCTGATGCTGCTGCCGAAGCGTGCAGCGCCTCTCCCCGCTCGATGCATGCCTGTTGCTGCGCCATCATCTGCGGGTTTTGTACATTGGAAGATGCTCCAAACAGCCCTCCAGAGGGCGGCCGTGTCGCCATTTGCAAGCCCTGCTGCGTCCGAGGGATATTCGCCAGCCGCGCCTGGTTCATTCTCTGCATTTGCGCCAACTGTTGCATGTACGACTGTTGCGCCAGTGCCTGGTTCGGGCGGATGGGATGGCCGGACTCGTCGAGGCTGCGCAAGATGTTGTCCCAAGACGGCTGACCTGCGTCTCCGTGATTGGGCTCCAGCTTGATATGCCAGCCCTGCAGGTGGGGAATGGGCTCGTCAAGTCCCGAGAACGAGGCCTGCGAGGTGGACAGGGTCACCTGGGTATCACTCCAGGTCTCCGCGCTAGTGTTCTGGAACTCGGCGCGGTATATCATCTGTGCGGACGCGGAAGGGGTGCTAATCCTCAGATCGTAGCGAGAGACCCAGCGTGGGCCGGGAATCACGTACGCCAGACGCAGAGTCACGTCCGCTTCGTCTGTGGCGCTGCCGGGTTTTCCTACAATCGAGCTGCGTCGGCTGGACCCGGGGGTCAGCGCCGAGTGGCTGTCCAGGTGCACGACGACCTGACTGACTTCCGTGGTCCAGAATTTCTGCCGCTCAAGTTTCAGTTGCTGCTGTTTTTTCAGCTTGTCCGTACGCTCGCGCAGACGCTTCTTGTGCTGTTCCCGGATATCTTTGAGAGCCGCTTCTTTAGCCTTGTCGTAGGCCGTTTCCAGACGCGCTCGTTTCCGTTGGAGCCGCTCCAGACTTTTCTCCGCTTCTTGGATCTCGACGGTGGACTTGTGATGCCGTTCGCATTCGACCGAGTGCTGTTGGACATAGAGCTGAAGGAAGTCGTTCAACTTGGCTGCATCCGCATTGTCCAATTTCAAATTCTTTCCGTAGCCGTCCATGAAGCTCGACACGGCCAGCGACATCGCTTTGTTGCCCCGAGCCTTGGCCAAGGTGGCTTCGACGCTTGCGATCTCCGTACGAACGACCTGAAGCTCCGAGTCATCAATGCCGTAGTCGGCGTCCGAATCGGGCTCCTGATCGCTCAGTTCATCGTCGTCTGAGTCTTCGGGATAGACGTCTTCAAAGGTTTCCCGTCGAGGCACCTTTTGGGTCTGGATGTCGGTGATGGTGGCTGGGCCGGAGCCGTCGACGCGAATGGAATCCACATCAACCTTGGGGTCGATCCCGAGAATGGTGATCTCATTTTGGCCGGGCTATACAGGTTAGCCATGGAATCGAGAAGTTCCGAGAAGGGAACACTCACTTGGATCGTGGTTTTAAACTCGCGGACCACGGTCGCTCTGATCGGTGTCAAGGTGACTGATTTGGTTGGGAGGTCCGAGACCAGAATCTCAGCTGCTGACACTGACAGGGACATTTTCGGAGAAGATGATTGATTGTAAACAAGTGGACTGAGGGACAGGTGAGACGATACTGGGGGGGTTTAAAGTATTACGAGGTGAGGCTTAGACCGGGGATGTCTCGTCCGCAGGCAGACTCTCACAGCCACGTTCACTGACCATCTGTCTGCCTTGCTTGACTTTTGGAATCTGACAACTTTGGCAGAGTATATTCATCGGACATCTTGCTCTGGATTCTCTAACATGATACAGAAACTTTCCTGTCCTAGGGGATTGAATCTTGAGACCCGTTCGTAATGCCTCTTAAGGCCCTCCTCTGGACAAGTAGCAGGCTATCTCAGACCTCATCAAGCCATTGATATTCTAGCTAGTGAATAGAAGGAATACTCAGCTTCTCAGCCTAGTGCAATGCCTTTCCGGACGCAATCTGCTTGAGCGCGGTATTGTAGTAGTCATTAGCGACTCCGTACCGCGTTGGAGGACATGGTCACGTGGAATGACTCCGCCGTCTCTGGTCAGTATAGTCATGTGACCCGGGTCACCTGCCTGTTCGGTCCAACACTCTCTCTGGCTCGCAATACTTCTCTTCGCCAAGTCACTCTCTTGCAGTTGAAGTCTTCCCCCCAACATGATGGAACATGATGGACAACAAATTAGGAGATATACTGAAACCAAATATCATGAATTGACTATGCTAGTTTCCTGGGGATTTAAAATTCAAGGGAACGTTTGCTCCACTGATGTCCCTCGCTCTTCTTGCGATGCTTCTCCTCATACAATCGCTTCGCCAGCTGTCGGTATAAGAACACGCTTCCTCCATGGTACCGGATGCCATGGTCAGAGTCCGTGAACCACTGCACCTGCAGCTTATCCGGTGATACGCCCTCACCTACCAACCGATCCACCAGCGCCGCCGCATTCTGGAAGTGCACGTTGTCGTCTCCCGTGCCATGCTGAATCAAGACCCCTCCACGGACGTTCTTGTAACCGGCTACATCCCAGATTGCGCTAGCATTGTACCCGTTCGCATTTTCCTGCAGAGTCTTCATGTACCGCTCCGTGTACATGGAATCATAGAACCGCCAGTCCGACACCGGCGCCGTCAGCACACCCAGCGAGAAGACACCGCTGTCGGTCTCGATGACTTTACCCGTCAGGTAACCACCGTAGCTCCAGCCCCAGATGGCGATATGCTCAGCGTCGATGAAGGGGAGTTTGGCGGCCTGCTGCGCCGCCCAGACCTGGTCTTGCGCTTCCAGGCGGCCGAGCTGCTTCGCGACCTGTCCGCGGAAGCGTCGGCCCTTGTAGCCGGTACCGCGGTTATCGACGGTCCAAGTGACGAACTCCAACTCCGGGTCGGAGGCGATGTATGACTTGAAGGTCTGCGACTGCCAGGCCTTGGAGACTTCCTGGGCACCGGGTCCGCCGTAGGGTGTAAAGAGAATGGGATACTTCTTCCTCGGCGAGAAGCTTACGGGGAGTCGCTGCATGACGTTGAGGGTCTCGCCGGAGGGGAGACGGAGCTCGAAGTAGCTGATTTTGGGGAGGGTGTATTGCTTGAGCACGTCATACACGGCGGCATTGCTGGTGATGGTGCACAGGGGTTTGGTGGAGTTGATGGCATAGAGCTCCTGGTAGGGCACGTCCGGTCCACGGTAGGAGAGGATGTAGTATCCTCCCTGGGACGAGAAGGAGGCAGACCAGACGGCCGCGACGGTGTCGTCGACCAAAGGGGTGGCCGTGAAAGTCTTCCACGAGACCGAGTACACATGGCGCTCAGTGCTGTGGTGCTGCGTTGATAAATAATACACGAGCTGGCGCTGCTTGTCGATGCTGAGGATCGCAGTGACTTCCCATTCGCCTTTCGTCAGGGCCATAGGCCTCCCTCCAGCGACGGGGAACAACCATAGGTGTGCCCAGCCGGACTCGTCCGAGATGTCGATGTAGTATTCCGCCTTGGAGTCGCCGATCTGGCCGATATACGTGATGGAGAGCGCATTATCCAACCAGCCATCCGTACCATCCCGCTCGCTAATTGTTTTGGTCTTGAGAGAGAGCACGTCGACCGTGACCACCTTCTGTTGGTCCTGAACCCGGTTGAACGCCTTGACAGCCACCTGGGAATGTGTCTCGGTCAGCCAGGCTACCTCTCCAATAACCAAGTCAGTGGCATTGAACGCCTTGATCGAAACGGAAGACACCTCTCCGGTGGCTCGGCTCAGCAGGCGCACCTCCACCGTTGGATTCGTCTGCGACACCTTGGGATACCGCAGTTCCAGCTCGCGCGGATACGGCGGCGCCACCTCTTCGTTGTCCATGTAATATGGCACTCTGAAGGTCGGGACGCCGGTCTCGTTGAACCGCAGGAAGGCGAGGTACTCCGCGTCGGGCGAGAACCACAGCGCATGGCGATCGCCCAGGATTTCCTCTTCGTAGATCCAGTCGGGGACACCATTGAAGAGATCTGCGCTGCCGTCCGTGGTGATCTGGGTCGTCGACTTGGCAGTCCAGACGTAGACGTTGTTCGCGCGGACGAATGCGATGGCATCGCCAGTGGGACTCCAGTTTGCATACTGGATGTCACCGGCTTGGTTCGACGCGAGCGGGGCCAGCTTGAACGACTGCAGGTCCTGGATGTAGTAGCTGGCAAAGTACGAGTAGCGGTACTGCTTGGTGTAGTTGGTCGCCCAGAGGACGGAGGAGAGGTTGGGGTGGATCCAGTAGCTGTATGCGTCGTCGGGCACCTTGTCAGCCGGGACGAGGGTCTGGGTGTGGTTGGTCACGATGCTCTGGATCTTCAGGCTGCCATCGCTATCCTGGAAGACATAGTCCCCGTCCTCGGCGGTGGAGATCCATTCCACAGCGGTAGACGAGGGAGCAATGACCGGCTTGACGACCGTTTCGTTAAAGGTCAGCCGTTTATGGCCGCTTCCCGTGGGAGGGAAGGGCTTGCGAGGGATGTCAATTGCAGCTGTGCAGCCGACCAGAAGAAGAACGGACCACTTGCCCAGCTGTTGTTATTATCTCCTAATTACAAAACTCTCCAGGAGGCAATGCGACACACCTTCATATTTGGAACCTGGGCGGGCCTCTCTCTGGCTGCTTAATTGCTCACAGCCCGGCGGACTGAGACGCGGACCTTATATGCTTTGGGGAACATTGCACCCCCGCATACCACAGCCCAGAGAATCATCTCATATCATTCTGACCCCGACGGACAACGGAGATTACATGAGGGGATTCATCGTTCTCCTGCCATTCAGAGGAGGGCGGCCGTGTTGCCAAGCGAAAGGGTGGTGCTATAGCTGCTGGTTATCAGCGACCGAGGCGCTTAGCGTTGTAACCCAAGAGCAGCCATGCAGGAGGAGCCGGGGATACAGGCGGGCATTGTCCTTACAATGGATTATAGATCTATGTAACTCGTGTCTTACTTGGCAATGATGACAAGGAATGGTGTCGTCTTGAAAAATCCAGGGCATAGATAATTAATTTTGATCATGCACTATGCAACTAACTATACCAGCAGTCGGAATCTATAGTGATCTAAATACATCTCATCTTTCTCTCATATATCTACCAGTAATTTTTATCTGCCCACATCAGCCACTCCTCACCCATCCATCAACCTCAAGTATAGATGATAAACATACCTCGTCTCCTATTGTATCTAGGAATGGTGCACCTTGAGCTCATTCGCATTGTTGACACCCTTGCTGAGCACTCCCGCATTGACAGGCGGGTTCAGGACATCGTCCACATTCACCCCGTTCTTGAGCGTATCCTCGAGCGCATGGTTGGCGATGTCGGTATCCTTGATCTCGACGGGCACATTGACGGGCACAGTGACAGGCACGGTCACAGGGATGGGGATGTTGTCATGGTTGACGCCGACGCCAACGCCGTTGCCCAGCTGGCGGCCTAGATGCTGTTAGGGGAGGTTCTTGTAGGAAGCGGGGACAACGTACGGGAAATCGTGGGCGCAGCCATGGCCAGGCTGGTGACAGCGAGGAAGGAGAGGATGGTAGAGAACTGCATTTTGGGGAGGGAGTTTGGGTGGTGGTGTTGGTGGTGGTGATGTTGATGTTGTTGATGATGATGGAGTGAGGATGGGATGAGATGGGATCGGGATGGGATGCTCTCTTTATGTGTTCTTGAGATGAGGATCGATCCTGCATGTCTTTGGAGGATGAAGTATATCCAGGCGTGGTTGGATCATGGCTGGATCTACGCAAGGGGATTATGCTCAACGGCTCGACAACGAGAGGGACAAGATAAAGACGATTCAACCCTTGACGAAGCTTAACGGCGGGTTGTCGATGGAGATCGACGGCCTGCATAGATTTGTTTGATTATCTGACGATCATCATGCTTCTCTTCTCTTTCCTTCTCTTCTATCATCAAGGGACTGGATGTCCAGCATCCCTGCTTGAATCCCACCGTCGCATCTACTTACACCTCCCCATCCATAACAGCCTTGCGCATGAAATCCGCCCACAGACGCACCTCCTCCCCCTCAGACGTCCGCTCCTGATACCGCGGCTCCGACTTCCACCACACATACCCCCGTCGCTCATACCACTCCGCGTTACAGATCTTCGGCGCGGGGCCCCCCAGTCGCGCCCACATGCCCTTCCCCTCCGGCCCCTCCGCGTAGAAATACCGCTTGCTCAGCGTATTAATCGTCACAAACCGGCACCGGGGGCTCCCCCACGGCTCCTGCGTCGCCATCCCCTCCGCCAGGGCCAGAACATGGTTCCCCAGCCCGCTGCCGCGGTGCTCCGGGCGGATGAAGAAGTTCTGGATCGTAAGGGTGGATTTGTCCGGGCTGGCGAGGCCCAGATCGGGCGGGTCGGAGTACGCGTCGAGCGAGATGTGGCCGACGCGGATGGCCTTGGAGGGCGCGGACTCGGACGGCACCGTAATCCAGAAGAAGGACTTGAGGTTCTCGTCTTGTTTGGCGCGCCATTTGAGAAGGGCGGTGTCGGTGGAGTCCCAGCCACATTGCACGCGCTGGGCTTTGAGCTCGGCGTATTCGTCCGGGTTGTGGAGGTTGATGGGGATGAGCGTGCAGCGGGTCATATTTTTTTTTTTTTCTTTTTTTGTTGTGCGAGGGCTGTTGAGATGAGATGAGATTATGGAGGGGTCAATACTAGTACATAAGGTGTTTCCCCCATCCCTTCCGTGTCTTGTTTATTTGGATCGTTCTGATCGAGTCCTTTTTTCTTTGGTGTGTATGAGTCATCCCTGCATCACCGGTATTTCCCACGGAGATGAAATTGTTCAAAAACTGTGGCTTATGGCGAGATCGTCGTCCAGGTAGGCTGTCAGACGGCCGATTCAACGGTTCAGAGTGGTTGAGAGAGTTTCCCTGGAGTTTGTAATCTCGTATAGAATATAGATAGATAGATGTTCGATCAGTAAGTGGCCAACTGGTCACAGCGTCGAGAAACAGAAGCATCCGCGATTCTACAATAGAGGAATAGGAATTACTTCCTGATTTCATGACTATTGAATTCGTTTGAAGTCATCGCTGTTTTATTTTCGCGTCTTTCTGGCCCTGCTGACTTCCTGCACCGGAAGACAACATCGCTCTAGTCAAAATGCATCCATCCGGTCAGCTGTCGGGTTCTCTGTAGACCAAAGATCAGCCAGACTGACCGCAAGAGGCGTTTTTCAGGATATTACTGTACCTCAGGCTATTGGGAGCTTGCATGAGAGTAGAATTATGTGATTTGCACAACACGTTGGCTGCCCTAGAGCTGACCGTCTCCATTCACGCGTTGGTCGGGAGCAGTTCTACAATGCAAATATCCGTCCGACAATAGAGTCATCATTCATCATATTGAATGGAGTTTGTTTGATTCATTACTGAATAATCTGCTCTAATTCCCTCTGGAGTGAATGAGACTTTCTCTCCATCTTGAGTATAAATCCCGCATCTTTCCCTCTCTCCCATCTTTCGATAGACAAGCTTCTTCAGAACCATCCTGACCATTCTGTCTCATTACATATATATATATATATATATATATACATATACGGAGACAAGGCAGTTCCATCCAACATGTGCTTTCTTCTCTGAACTCCCAAAGAGATGGTAAGTCTTCAAGCTGCACACCCTTTAGACATAGCTGGTCTGACCTTCTGGAAAGCTTCAAGCTTTGACATCGCATGTGAAATACTAGGCCCTCTGCAGCACGCAGAACACAGCTCGAAGAAACCAAAGAACGACGGCTGCTACAGCAACACCTTGGAAATTTGGGAGATCCCTCAGCATACCTTCTGGACCGGCTCATGCTTGACTTCCTGAATACGAGCTCGTCATTTGTTTCTATTCTATACCCGTTGCCCTTGCTGCAATGCCTAAATTCGCTTTTCTGGAGAGTGTCCACCACCGGACAAAGTTCCCTTGGTGTTGGATCATCATGTCATGAGCACCGTCGAGGGCCACCTGGAGGAAAATCGTTCAGGTGCCCACACTTGAAATCTCTATGAGTGATCCAGACGTTTATCAATGCCTGTGAAAACTTTGATGGTGAGTACTTGGCTATCCTGGCTCCTGAACTTACGAGCTTCTTCCACTCGGGACTTGTCATATCTTCTTGTACTAACCAGTGAACATCTTCAGTCTGGGCAAAGCTGCGTCAGCCTGTTGCCGCAACCGCTACGCGGCTTCGGGCCGCAAGCAAAAGGCTTGCGCTGCTTGTTTCCGCTCCCAAGAGATCTGTGAGGGAATGGGCAGTCATCCTCAACGAGATATCATATGACACACTTTGATTGGTTCAGGACAGTGTGTTGAAGAAAAGAATCTTCCTGTGATTATCACCTCAAACTCATCGAGCTGATGGCCCGGGAGTCTTCAAGATTCTGCTTCAGCCCCTCTTCTGGTGAGAATTCAAGGCATTTTCCAATCAATGGTGCCGCCTGATATTTGAATGAGAACTAGATCTTGGAGAGTCACGCGCAGTCCATACTCTCTTGCTCGTCAGCCTGCTCCTATATAGACAAGCGTCTTCTTCTTTGTTGCTTCCACCACCGGAAATGGCAATTGGTGGTGTCTGTCTGCCGTGGGTTCTATTCTTACGAAGAAATCGGGTATAACTGCTTGCCAGGTCCAATCATATTCCTAATCAAACCTAATAGTGGTAGGTGCTGGTCCATCCCTGGTGCTATCCCCAACACTATCAAGAACATACATGGACTAGTATGGAAAGCAGATATCCCCTTGGCCGGCCGCATACAATCAAACCTGGGAACACCATCCTTCAGTCCTGGCTTGCCACAGCCTTCCTCACAGAGCGGCTCTAATGACTCACCACCACCCCAACCAGCACCGGAGCGCAGAGGAAAGAGATCCAATACTGCACATGAAGAGGAATCCTCGATAAACGCACCATTGACCATATCAAAGCGGTGCTTGTTGAGATGAACCCATGTTCTATTTTGTCGATTCACTGCTATTATTGTTGCTATTGTATCTGCCCACCAGCTTCCTATTTACATTTACTTGTGTTACTACCTGCTTACCCTCATCCACACATTCTCACTTTCTTCACTCTATCACCATCACACATCTACCAGATTCGCAAGGCTTCCCTGGAGAGAATTGAGGAAGAACGTGGTGAGTGCTCTCATACGATTTAAAACGACTACCACTCATCTTAGTGCCCTCTCAGGCATCTAGTAGTGGCATCCATGTCATCGTCTGCTTGGCTTGGGTCTCATCGGATAGTTCCGCACAGGTTCGCCCAACAGAGATCTCTATCACTCCAGCTGTTCTACTTGGTGACTCGTACTAAATTCTGGCATAGGGAGTGTTCTACTTTCATTCCACGTGGTGACTTACCTCTGCGCACATGCCATTGCCGCTGCGCTGCCTGCAAGTGGTACTCCTGCAGTTCTAGTTCCTGCTCCATCTCTGGTAGGACCAACACCTCTCTGGCTCCCTCTGCTCCTGGTAGCCGTTGCACGTTTTTGGTATCCGCTACAGATGCAGGTCCAGATTCAACGCGCGCCGACCAAAATCTACGATAGCTCTGCAACCATCTGCGTGTTATCTCATGTGGAGATGTCCTCGCATGCGCTGGCCAAACATTCTTGTCACACTTTGTGGACAGAACGTGCATGTCAATTGGTCAACTGGCAAGATAGGCAGATAGCTTTTTCGCTCAACGAAGATAAAGAATGGAACAACCATCTATCTTCCCCATCATCTTCGGCATCACCACTACCATTACAAATCGCCTTAAACAAGCGCGGCTGACTGTTCTCCAAGAGACCGTGAGTACCCTCATCAAGCTGCCCATGAGCAGATTGTACTTTCACTCGCGTCTTATACATGTACGCTCCGCTTTCTATGCCCCGGGGTACTGTGGTAGCACCTGGGTAGTAAGACCTGTGGTGATACCCCGACGATCAGGTGACCCACCAGATATCACCAGTCGAGGGCTGTTCCATGTCCCTGCCGTTATTATGGGAATTATATGCCGCCAACGAGACAAAGCTGGTATCCAGAGCACCCATGTCCTCTCTCTACTTCCCTGCGACAATTTGAATGCCAAAGAAAATCCCATTACTGCGGTGAGGATGTTGAGCCAGGGACGGTCTAGCTGCTTCTAAATTGATAGCTACATCGGACATAGTCCATGGAATATCGCCCTTGTCGAGTGATATGGTAAGTTCCAGGTCCAATGAACCAAGAAAGGGAAGGTCTAACAAGATATTCCTAGTGACCAGTGTGCACGGCGTGGAGGGACTGCGAACTAGCACTTGATGCGGACTACAAGGCAAGATCTTGGGTATTCACATAAGACAGTAGCTAACATACAATGCTAGAACTTCTCTCCAAGCGGTACTTTTGACTTGACAGGGGGGCTTCTGGACTGAGGCACCCCCAATCGACCCTCAGACGCTCTTATCCAGACTGAGGGGTTTCCTGCAAGAACTTAACAGCGTTCTAGGTGTCCCCAACATCCATGAACGCCCAGTCACCTTTCCCACGGAACAGAGCAAGGCAACCTGGACCCCTTTCCTACCTGACGGGGGTGCGCGCGGACGCGACACCTTCTCATCATGGTGGTGTGCCCCCAAGCAAGGCAAGAAGACCTGGCTTGCTTTTCTCAGTAACTGGACAAGTAGCCACATCAATGATCCTCTCTGGGACGAACGCCCATGCCACTCCTGGGGGGGTTGCGGTGCTCAAGCCCCAGCAGGGGAGAGGTAGACACCTAATCATCTGGAACTGCGACCCTCGCTCCCCTTTTTCAATCATGACTCCGACGCTCAACACCAGACAAAACGCCCCCACGAGTTCATCCTGCCAATGCAAGACAAGCTGGTTAAGTTCAATCGGAATAGAACTGATGGCAGAAAGCCAAGATCCCAAATTGCCAGCATCTTTCATAGCACGGACACCTCCCAGTCAGGGGAGGACAAATGCCTAGAGCACACCATGAAATGGCTCCTCGACAAGGTCAACCACAACAACATTCCCTTTAAGGGATTCAACAAGGCAGGGGAGTAACTCAACCCTAGAACACGGGGCTGCACCTTGATCAGCCGCCGGTAGAAGGTTATAAGCGATTATGGAGCATACACCAGCGCCACTATTGGAACCTATTAACCTAACGACGGTTAGATCAGGTTGTATGAGCATTTCGGGAGTGACTACATCGATCAGCATCCGAAGGGCACAGGTGGAGGACCTCGTACACTTCGCGGCCTCCTCATCTGCTCCCTCCCTCCGAGGAAGAAACGCAGGGAGCATAGTGTGTATGGTGATCGGTGAATAAACTGGTTCGAAGCAAAAACGTTATGATGACCAATGGCCAGAGAAGGGGGCGGGGATGATTCTCAACGAAGTCGGACCGCAGGGAACGAAAGGAGAAAGGAAGTGGGAGGGGGTAGAAGAGGCGAGATCAAAACAATAAAATACAGGCGGGCAGCCTGTAGGGTCCCGGGTGAACAGTGCTCTCTGATCGCATTCGAGACCATATGATCGTGAAGTCAGACACATCCTCCACTAGAAGGGTCAGAAGAGAAGCACGATGAGAAAGAGCCGGTAACACAGACAGAGACACATCCTTCACCAGAAGAGTCAGAAGGGTTGATTGCCAAACCTCTTCGGTCCGGTATATCTTTTCTGTATATGACTTAACTATTCTCAATCAATGAAATCAGTATGCTTCTCTACTCAGCATCGCACTCAACGTACCTCATGTCAGCATATACCTTAGGGAGTTGTCCGATTGTCCTCCTTTATCTTATTTCTTTTAATTTTAAGAGCTCTCTCCAGAAATATACAGAAATAACATTAAATTCACCGAGTATCCGTTCTTATCGGCCTCCAAAAGCCGCAAAAGCCGATGAAGATTCCAATGTCCGACATTCCACCAGCACGATGTCAAGTAGATTGTCGAAGGTTTGATAGATGGCCTGACGCGGTAGTTTTGGATCATGAAAGTATTGGTTACCCACTAGAATGTGTATGGAGATGCTTTGGTTCATATATCTGGTTGCTCCAATCGTAATATTCATGTCGTCATAAACCTTACCTCTAAAACTATAAAGACCACTGCTCTACCTCAACTGCTTCAATATATCAATTGAACCTTCAATAGACACCACAATGAGCGCCTTCCCACCCGCATTTCGCGCAGCCCAAGTAGTCGGCCTGACCGGCGCTGCCTGGCTCTCAGGTAAAACTCCCAACCCAATCGGTCCCATACCAAGCACACAATCCCACCAACTAAAACACACCAAACAGGCAACATCTTCGTCTACAGCATAGGCTTCACGCCAAGCATCCTCCAAGCCCTCCATGAAAACAACATCCCCCCAGCTACTGCCGCCAAGCTCTGGCAAAACGCCTACGCCCGCGGCAAGGCGCAGAACCCGCCCCTCGCGGCCGCCACGGCCGCCGCATTCCTGTACCTGGCCTGGAGTGTGCGCGAGGGCACGGCGCTATCGCTGCTGGCACCGCAGGGCAGCACAGTCCTGTATAGCGCTGCTGCGGTGTTGACGGTGGGGATTGTCCCGTATACGTTGGCGTTTATGATGGGGACGAACCACGAGCTGGAGGCAAAGGCGGAGTCCAAGGTTGGGGCTGAGTTGCCGGCGAGGGAGGTTGAGCCTTTGTTGAATCGGTGGGAGGCTTTGAATGTGATTCGGGGGGTTTTTCCTTTGGTTGCGGGGGTTTTGGGGTTGGTTGCTGCTTTACCTTGAGGGTGTTGGTTGGTTTCTGTATGATACGGTGTTTGGATTGATTGTTGCGATGTAGGTTGGTTGCATGTTTGTTCACACTGGGATGTGTAGAGTCCTTAAAATTCGAACTAGCTAGCTGGCTAAAGTTTTTTCGAGGGAGATATTAGTTCATGCTGGTACACGTCCCATCGAAGTCAGTATATCCCTTGCTGTCTCCTGAAGCTCCTCGAAGCGCAGAGAACAAGGTTCTAGTCTCTTCCTGAAGTACATGGGAAGTAGGCAGCTAGCCTGTCCTCAGACATGCTGAAGCCAAGTGAAGTCATGCGTTGCCTCAACAGACGTTGAACGTGAGCAGCACTATTGATGAAACTCACAGGACAAGATTTGGAGACGTAGTTTTCAAACAGTGCCTGTCAACTCAGTTACAGTATCTGCGCTTGAGCTGGTGTCGGAGGAGGTACTGGAAACGACGAATTCGCCTCGAAGGATAGGCTTTCTATTGCGGTCCGAAGCGAGAGTGCTCCGTACCCCCATACAGCGTGTCTCCAAGCCTTTGGAACCGGTGTATTTTCAAGCTGCTATATCATCATTACTTAGCGAGTGGTGTCCCGACTCCTTTCAGCTCGAAGGTCTTGTCGTTGTGTTGGACTGGACAGAGTCACGAATGTGTTTGGCGAAGTCATTGGGGGTAGGATATGATTGGCCATTAGAACACTCAATGGGTGAAATAAATTAATGGGGAAAAGAGAAAATGGAGTGAATGATGTGAGAAGTCAAATGCATTCACGGATCTTTAGCTCTTCGATCTTGAGTGAATAATAGATAGATTCAGGCATCCAATTCAGGTCAATTCAGGCCACTTCAGGCAGGATATAAGGTCAAGACAAACAGTCCAAACAAACAAGCTATCGATAAGCGATAGACGATAAGGGATGGATCGGAACTCGACGACACTACAACACTCCATGTCAACAGCCTCAGCATCTCGCAAGTCAAAGCATCATGGTAGGTATCATCCATCTTATAACTCTGCGTATCAAAGCTAAACAAAATAGCGTAGTCGCTACTTATCTACATGCCTCAAGGGGCGACTGTGGTCTCTCCCGCCCACAGCCAGAACAATTCGGCCGCTTGGAAAAACATTGGGCAAGGCCGCTGGGCTGTCCAAATCCTGGCCAATTCTGACACAATTCCGCGCTGCTACAGTAGATGCGGCTCAAAATGTCCCTAAAGAGACTCCCACCCCCACAGTGCGCGTGCAAGGTCCACACAGCCAAGACCTGGACAACCACAAATCGGCACTCCTATCTCAACTACAGAACATCCCACAGGACGCCAGCTCGCTCCGCATCGAGGAAAACACCCCCTCAGACAAGGAATGGGCAATCCTCAGCGAGCACTTCACCAATGTCCGCGACCTGGAATTAGACAGCGGACATAGTGAGGGCCTGAACGACAAGGAGATGCCCCTGCACTGGCCGCTGGAGCGGCTCGAGATCGACTCCGCCAGCGGCGAGGTCATCCAGAGCCCCTTCATCCTCCAGGGCCGCGTGAAGCACCTGGCCCTCATTTTCACCTCGGGTCTGCGATTCGAGGGCCCGACGAACGCAGAGTTACTGCGAACGCACCGCGCCGCCATTGAACGCGGGGAGGCAACGCCACAGTACATCACGGTGGGGGAGGGGACACCCGAGGAGAGACGGCTCCAGTTCACATCGATCCCGGAGCTGGTCGCGCAGTGGATGACAGACAAGTACAGCAAGCCGAATCCGCAGGTGGAGTCGGCGAACCAGCCGCCCGCGCAGGTTCTCATGGACACCGTCGAGATCGTGGAGAACGATGCGCTGGACGCGCTGTGCCGGATGGCGGTGGCGCTGCCGCATGTGGTAGACCATCTGCGGACGCTGACGCTGCGCTCCACGCACGGGCTGGACTTCCACTTTGCGCGGGAGAATATGTTCGTGGGCATTCTGCCGCATCTGGATAACCTGCGCACGCTGCGGCTCAGCGTGGGCGAGATCTTTGAGGACCCGGAGTACCTGCCGAATCTCTACGCGAAGTTTCCGCCGAATTTGTCGACGCTTTATTTCCGCGGGCCGGTGTCGCTGTGTCGGTCGGAGCAGTGGGAGAAATGGATCGAGTCGTTTGCGTCAAAGGAGTACCTACCCAAGCTAGAGAAGCTGGCGTTTGTCCTCGACTTGCCTTCCGAGACTAGCAGGGATGGGAAGAGAGAGGCCAAGGCACCAGAGCTACTACTTCGTGAAGCCCGGGCGGCGTGCGACCGGCTATATGCGGTTGCCCGAGAGCGTGGCATCGAAATCGAGGAGTTCCACGATGAGTGGGCCGATAAGCTGGAACATCTGCGACAGGTGGATGAGCGTTGGAATAGCCTGTAGGACTCTGTTGTATTCTGTATACTAACTAGGTGCTGCCCCAACAATAGAACACTCCACTTCTACTCAACTGTTGTGTTAAACCAAAACACTTGGTGGGTCTTCGTTTTCTGGGTGCCTGCTCTGACACAATCGAATTCAATTATCCGCTCTTGTGATTGGCGATATTGAATCTCGCTGCCTGAAGCTGTGCGCATCCACAAGGTTTGAGGCCACAACCTGATCATACTCGTAAATCAAAGCTTCTATAGAGATGATAGTCGGGCAGACGGAACGAATTGAGGCATTCAGATTCCAGAACAGAAAGTCCTCGTACTCGTCAATGCGCCCAGCGCTGTCTAGCCTGGACTAAGGACTAGCCTTGTCATGGCTTGAGTCTATCCATCTAGACCCCTTCCTAGTCTGTTTGTCTGTCTAATAATATCGCGCAGTTCTTTGTCTTGTGCTGATACCAGAGCTTGTCTGACCTACGAATACGACGTCCAGCGCAGCTATCCAGATTGGAGGATGCATTTTCGTCGAGTATAAATTATCGTCCTAGCCCTATCTATTCCCAAGCTGACCTCAGAGTACAAGCTACATATAGACAAGTCAATTCAATTCAATTCAATTCAACTCAACTCAACCTCATCTCTCTCTCTCTCTCCCTCTCTCTAAAAATCAACAATGACCTCCATCTCCTCCATCTCCTCCACCAACAGCGCCAGCGCCAGCGACACCGAACCCCAACCAAGGTCCTCTCCACTCCACCCCCAAACCCTATCTATACTTTCCTCCAAAAGCCCAAAACTAACCCGAAAACCCAAAGCACAAACACAAACACAAACACAAGCACAAGCACACACACAAGCACAGCCCCCTTCTTCCCCCTCGCCCACCCCCCACCAAAATCCCACCCGCTGCGCCTAACCCCGAAACTCCTCCTCCAAATCCAGCGCCTCACCCGCGCAAACCGGCCCCTCCCCGTCCTCGAGATCTGGCGGCCCGCGCGCTTCACCGCCCGCCCCGCCCGGAACCTGCCCAAGTGTCGCGCTGCGGATATGTATATCACGCAGAGTGAGGGGTTTGGGTGTGCGTCGACGGCTACGGCTGGGTCGGGGGATGGGGATGGGGATGGAGATGGGGATGGGGATGCCAATGCGGGGTTAGTGGGCGCCGGGGCCGTGGTGGGGGTTATATACAATCACCAAGGGTCGAGGAAGAAAGACGGGGCTGGGAAGAAGCAGGCGGAGGCGCAGGCGCAGGCGCAGGCGGAGGTGCGGTTCCCTGGGTCCGGGGATGTCTGGGTTGCGGGTGAGCTGCCGGGTGGCGGGTATCGGTTTTCGCTTCGGGATGGGGAGCGAGTGCTGGAGTGGGGGTGCGGAAAGGGGAAGGGGGTGGAGTCGGTGTCTTCGTCTGCATCTGCGTCTGCGTCGTCGGAGAATGCTGTGGGTGGCGGTGAGGGTGAGGGTGAGGGTGAGGGTGAGGGTGAGGGTGAGGGTGAAGGGGATGGCGACGGCGAGGGACGGGAGTTCGTGCTTAGGATCGTCCAGCCCAGGACGCGGAGGAGGGTGCGGATTGCGTCGCTGACGAGACGGGGGTTTCGGATCAGTAGGTGGGAGCGCATGCCGCTGGCGGCTTTGGCGGGATGTACAAGTACGGCTTCATCCAGCGGGTCTAAAATGGCGGAGGAGCAGTTCCGGAGCGCGGTCTACACCCTGATACTGACGCTTGGGGTTTGGGTTGCGGCGCGGGAGAAGTGGTTGGGTTGAGACTTATGATAAAAAAAATTGTTCTTCATTTGCCTTATCTAGAGATCATACGCTACCGCTCGCTCACACTCGTCAGACCCTCCACTTGGGCTTTGATCTGCAGCGCCAGCAGCCGCGAATAGTACCGGCACAGCGCCAGGTTGCCCCCCATGAACCAGAATCCAGGGTGTCCCGACTGTCTCCAGATGGTGCGCATTTCACCCTCCTTGTCGAAGCCCCAGACACTCTGGACTCGGTCAGCGACCTTGTCGCCAAAGATCAGGCGCGCCTGCGTCTTCATGTTCTGGTATCCGGTCGCAAACACGATCTCGTCTGCCTCCAACTGCGTGCCGTCCGCGAACTGGAGCCCGTGCGGAAGAATCTCGGCGATCTCCTGGCCCTGTTTCACCTTGACCTTGCCGTCCACGATGAGCTGGCTGCCACCAACATCGATGTAGTAACCGCCGCCACGCTGGAAGTACTTCATCAGGAGACCCGCGTCATTCGGTCCCATGTCGATCTTGAAGCCCGCCTTCTCCAGTCCCTCAAGGAGCTTGGCGTCGTGTTTGTTCTGGGCGGCCGTGACCTTAATCTGCTGCGCCTTGAACAATTCGGCCGGCATGCTCCACAGGAACATATCGGCGACTTCGGTGGGAGGGCCGTTCTCGTCATACAGACCCTTGAGCCCGATCTTTCTGATAGCTGTGGATGAGATCACACAGGTTGAGCTCCTCTGCACAATCGTGACTTCATATCCCTTCTCATAAAAGTCCTGCGCGATGTCATGGCCCGAGTTACAAGACCCAACGACCACTGCTTTCTTCCCCGTGGAGTTGGGGTTTGCGCCCGCGAAGTCGGAGCTGTGACAGAGCCGGTCACCTTTGAAAGAATCCAACCCCTTGAATGTGGGAAGGTTCTTCTTCCCGGAAGCGCCAGTGGCCTGGATGACATGCTGCGGGTGAAGGGTGCGAGTTTCCACCGAACCATCTTCTTTCCGCCGTTCGACAACCAGGGTCCACTGCTTGTCCCCATCGCTCCATGCGGACGATTTGAGCGTGGTCTTGGTCCAGACGTTGAGTTCCAGCAGTTTGGCGTAGGACTCGAAGAACTCCGCCAGCTTGTCCTTGGGGGTGAAGACCGGCCAGTGGGCGGGGAATGGCAGGTATGGCATGTGGTCATACCAGACGGGGTCGTGGAGGACGAGCTGGTGGTATCTGCGTCGCCAGTTGTCTCCGATACGGTCCTCTTCATCGATCATCAGGGAATCAACGCCGAGCATCTTGAGACGGGCAGCGACCGTAAGACCAGCTTGGCCAGCGCCTATTCCTGTTAGTTTGGGACACTCGCTTCAGAATCGAAAGTTGAAGTACCGATAATCACAACAGCGGGATCCTTTCCCTCGAAATTGGAGTCCGCTGTCCGTCTGTCCTGCCAGTTTCTCCTATCCAGCTGCTCCCCATGTTGCACACCCAGAGGACGACGGCTATTGACCGCTTCCTCGTGCCCCTTGAGCTCCTTCAGAGTCGTGAAAAGAGTCAATATTTCCCACGCGCCATCCTTCTCCGCCAGCCGAACGGCACCCCTCCCATTCCCTGATTCCGTCGTGAAAGTGATACAGAACTCGACGCCGAAGACGTCCCCAAACGCATCGATGGGTCCAACACTGGGCGCAAGCATGGGAGACGACCGGTCGATCTCAATCTGCGGCAGCTGTGCGGCGCTTTCCAGGAAGCCGGCGATGTTGTCTCTGCCTTTGGGGGTGCGGAAATCCCACGATAAACCTAGATGGTCCCGCCAGTAGCCATCTTCCATGAACAGGTTGGAAGCGGCCTTGTAGTCCTTCTGCCTGAGGGCGCTGTTGAGCCTATCGACCACGTCCGATGCGATTTGGGGGGCATCGATCTCCGTGGATGAGGCCGTCGGGGGGAACTTCCCCACGGGGACATTGACGGAGTCCGGCTCCACGCGGTCTTTGGATGGCTGGGCAGTGATCGGGATAGTCATTTTGTTTCTGTCGAATCTGAGATAGAAGATGGGTGGGATGGAAGAGAAGAAGGGAGAGCTCGAGGTTAAAACGTCTCAAATAAGTAATCACCCCAGGAAGCGGGGCGGCCCTGGTGCGGGGAATAAGGTGTCTCAGCCAGCCGAGGCGTACAGCACAGGAAGAACAATGCCCATTTTTGAGACCTCAGCAAGCAGGGGGGAGTGGCATTGCTGCTTGTCGGCGTCACCAATTCCATTTCCCCGTTTGTCTGTCCTCCATTGCGCCGAGAGCCTGAGGCTGTTGTAGGAGGGGGTATACAGGTGCGAACTCTGTTCCACGTCTCTCGACGATTCAATCAGTGCACAAGTCGTGGTCTTTCCCAGTTGACAAAGGATCTAGTCCGGCAGTTAGCTAAGGCCTAGGACGGTAGCACCAGCAGCTAGGAGCATCTCCGAGACCGCACCCCGCTCACCCCGCACGATCTGTCGATCAATTGCGTTAAACTGCTGGTGTATATCTTGAGAACAGCTTATCTAGCGCTATATATACCTGTAGATCAGCTTAGCAAGCGCTGTGCGGATGAATGGAACTTTGACAGCCTGCAGGGGACGCCTCACTATGCGGGGGGGGGCTGTACATTGCGTTCGTAGTGCAGTTGACATGTATGATTAGTCTAGGTTGAATTGGAATGGTAATTGATATCAAAAAAAAAAAAAAAATGAAGAAAATCAAAAAAGACAGAGGGGAACCGAACCGAACGATCAATCGATTTCGGTTTCAAGAAACGGTAGAGAGAAAGACAAAAACAAAAAAAGAAATGCTCACACGCGGATTTGAACCGCGGACCTCGTGATTACTAGTCACGCGCTCTACCAACTGAGCTATACGAGCTGGTTGATATTTGGTTATATCAAATAGGAGAATATATTCTAATAGCTGCTGGACATATATCACCGATAGATCTATCCCTGTGTACAACCTACCTGGCAGGAAGATGATATTTTTATTAATACGCTTATATGGATATGACCTGCGGTATAATCCTCATCCCAGCCGAGACCCTCCATTTGTACCTAGAACCCTCCGGGCCTTCGGTTGTAATCCAGAGTATTTCGGGCTGGGGATACGCCAGGTGAATATATATATATACATACCTGACATCTGACAGACAGGCTTGCAGGACACCTCAACCACACAAGGACTCACGCACTGGCATAGTCTCACAGGGAGAAATATATAGCAAACCAGGTAGAAGCAGAAAACCAACATGACCGAAGTACACCACATGATACCAATATATACCACCCCCATCATGCCCAGCAACCAACGGTGAAACGTACTAGGTAGAACCCATCTCATGCCCTGCCCACAAGAGTCGAACCACGAAGTAAACCAGAGGACATCCGAAGAAGAGTCGCCGCACTCGCTCAAAGTCCAGAGAGAGAACCAAGCAGCGATTAAGGAGTTATCGACTAAGTGAGATTGACAGGAACCGCCGGTGCCATACAGAAGTCTGCTGTTGCTTGTAGTTGTAGCATTTGTTTTATTATCTTTCTACCTTTTTTGTTGCTAGCCTTATAAGGTAAAAATAATGTCTGTTATTCAACAACTAGCATCATTGGTCTAGTGGTAGAATTCGTCGTTGCCATCGACGAGGCCCGTGTTCGATTCACGGATGATGCATTCTTTTTTTTTCTCTCTTTTCTATTTTCTTTCCATTGATAAGTTAGTTGACGGAACACGGGCGTTTTTCACTTGTTTTTGGCCAATGAGAATGCACCCATCAGTACCTGAATATTCACTTTCTCGAATACTTGCATACTGCTGGCTGAGATACAACACTAGACCTGTAACTCTACGACTCGCTGCAGCCAATCTGGGATATCATTCGGAAACCACAATGGCTAGTTACAACCCATCCAAGTCTATATATATACAAGAAAAGGAGAAAGGAAAAGAAAAAAAAGAGCGAATAAGAAAATCCCACACCTCTGCTATCTCATCTCATACGGAAAGCCATTCACCCTCTCCCTCGTCCCTTGTACGGCATACCGACTTCTCCACCCCTGCCGGCCTAACGCCAAGGTTTCCAGCGACTGGGGTTTCCCACCCCAGAACTGGCCGCGGCCGGTGGCGTCGCGCTGTACGGGCGGGACCCAGAAGTGGGTGATGGCGGCGCCGAGGATCATGCACACGCTGAAGATGATGAGGATCCAGCCGTGGCGGATGGTGGGCTCGTCGCCGGGGCCGGTGCCGAACTTGTAGTAGGAGGAGAAGACCTGCACGAGGATGGAGCCGAGCTTGCCGGCGGCGGCGCTGATGCCGTGACAGGTGGCGCGGTAGCGGGTGGGGAAGACTTCGGCGGGGATGATGTAGGTGGTTGCGTTGGGGCCTGTGAGGGTGGGTTGGGTCGGTTAGTATATCACCCACGAAAGAGAAAAGAGAGAGAGAGAGAGGGGGATGTGCTACCGAAGTTGAAAAAGGCCTGGCCGATGATGTACAAGATCACGGCGACGGGCCCCTCCTTGTGCACGGTGATGAACATGGTGCCGAGGGCGATGAAGAGCGCCGCGAGGACGAGGAAGCCCCATTTCTGCAGGGCGGTGCGGTCGATCTTGTTGATAAAGAGGATGAGCAGCAGGCCGCCGACGAAGCTGCCGATGTTGAGGATGACGAGCGCGTGGATGGAGCTGTCCATGAACATCTGATAGACGTTGGCGCCCGGGGCGTCGTTGGTCTGCCAGATGGGGGCGGGGCCGTGGATGCTCAGCGAGCCCCAGGTTTTGGCGAGGAACTGCGGGCTGGACAGGCCGATGCCGTAGAAGCCAAAGTCCAACAGCAGCCAGGAGAGGGCGGTGCCGACGAGGGTGCGCCAGTTGCCCTCCGTCCAGAAGTACTCCACGATGTCCCTCCGGGTGAGGTGCCAGTGCGAGTTGAGCGTGGCGGGCTGCAGGATCTCGGTCTGCGAGGACGGCCGGTCGGCGTGCGTGGTGGTGGCGGTGATCTGCGTCGAGATCGACATGGCGGGCATGGGCAGCTGGCTCCAGCTGTCCTCGGGGTCCAGCGTGGGCGGCTCGTTGAAGAGTGCGGTGGCGTCGAACTCGGCCGTGATGGGATCGTCCTCGATTTCGAGCAGGAACCGCGGCGTCTCCGGGATGGCGACCCGGAACAGCGTCGCGATCACCCCGGGGATGACCCCGATGCCGACCACCCAGCGCCACATGATGTCGAAGGTGCGCGTGAGGTCCGCATGGTCCTGCTCCTTGCTGACGGCCACGACGATCAGGGTCACGATGTTGCCGGCGATCTGGCCGAGCGGCTGCATGAAGAAGACGGTGGCCATCATCCGGGCACGGTGCTTCGCTGGAGCAAACCTATCCTCACTCAAAGCATCAGCCTTTCTCACTCCTTTTTTTTTTTTCTCTCTCTCATGTCTTTCCGAACAAACACCCCGTCCTGGACAAGCACTTACTCCGATGTAATCACCGCGCTGAGCGGATAATCCGCTCCAACGCCAATGCCCACCAGGATCCTCCACCAAACCAACCACCCAAACACATTCATGCTGTCGTGCTCGCCGCGCGACGCCATCACCACGCCCAAGGTCGACGCAATCAGCAAGATCAGCTCGACACCGTACATCGTCTTGCGGCCGTTGCGGTCCGCCAGGTAGCCGAAGAGGACCTGACCGAGCAAGGTGCCGGTCAGGGTGGCGATGTTGATGTACGCGAGCCGTTTCGAGGTCGTGTCGTCGGGCCAGTAGACGTAGCTGACCATGGGCAGGGCCATGTTACTGGCGAAGAGCTAGGGATTGCAGTTAGCCAGCCTCCCTTGCTGTTGTTGTTCGTTCTGAAAGAAAAAAAAAAAAGATGGCCAGCGACGCACCGTATATCCATCGAGGAAGAAACCGACGCCCGCAACCAGGACGACTATCCACTGGAAGCCTTGTCTGTCGATTGTTTCGTAGATCTGGCGCATACGAACATGGCGGTCCTATTCCCCATCATCGCATTAGTTATACCGATTCCATTCCAATCCAATCCATTTCATTCCAACCGGGAAATCATCTTGAATCTTTCGCTTGCAGACATACCTGCTCATGTTCGAAATCGCGCGCACGGTCGGTCTTATACAGCCTCGTCCGCAACTTCCCCATGTCTAATCCCCCAAACCGCCAAAAGGAAATAAAATAGAATCAAGATCGAAAGGGTTCTCTGCTTCAAAAAGTAGTGATGGTCGTAGACCGGCATCGACATCAACATCAACCTTCCAAACACAGTCGCCATAGGAGGATGTAGTGGTAGTGGTAGCGTAGCCAGAAACATGGTAGATAAGAGGAACCTCGAGGGGTCAGAGATCCGATCCGATCAGGTCAACCCACGCCAAAAAGGCCCTCATTAGCTGATTTATTTGGCACGAGGCTCGGATCGCCTCGTGTCTGGTAGCTCGCTAGTAGTAGTTAGTAGGGAAGAGGGTTAGTTAGCCTTGTACTCTGTACGGAGGACATGGCTCTAGAGTCTATCTAGTATCTCCAGTTTTATACACGATACACTATACAATGATCAATAAACATACTACTGGGCGTGGGGCGTTTGAAGAGCGACGCCATGGAAGAGAGGCAATTTGACACTTGATCTGCACGTGCAGCGATGCGCAGGAATAGTTCGCTGGAAGGGGGGGGGGTCCACTTGGTCACATTGACTGATTGTTTTACAAGGGGAAAGACATAATAATATTAAGACATAATATTAAGGACTAATAAGTACTATGTAACATGATGATAAAGACAAGAGGGGATGGAAAGTCGATAGCCCTGTTTGTGGACAATTCAAGTAATAATAGTGAATACAGTTAATATCTTGGTATACGGACATGTCCCTGCAGCCCCTATATCATACATATGAATGATACCTATGATACCTATGATAGCTGTGGACGGAGTACTGTGTATATCCTCTTGACAACCACCGCAATGCAATGGCCTCATTTCCACGTGTGTCGGATTTGACTCGTAATCATAGCGTCTGGGTCGAAGGATTAGACTTTATTAGATATATACTATTATGATTAGGATGGTCTCATTTTCTGCGCTGATTACGCGCATTGATAACTACTCTAGTCAGTACTCACTACTCAGTAGTCCATCATCTCAGTCCAAACAAAAAGAAAAAGAAAAAGAAAAAACAAGCAAGTACCATAGCTAAAAAGCCCAAATCTGTCTCTCCTTCATCCAATACGAAAAATCGCACCCCTGGGTATTTCCTCCGAGCTCCTATGTAAAATGTGCAACAAATATAAGTTAATCAATAATAGGTATACCTCCCCCCCCCATGCCCCGCAACCCAGAACTCCGTGCTAAGACCCGCATAAATCAAAAGAAAGAAAGAAAAAAAGAAAAAAGAAAGTAGGGTCCAGGTGATATCCGGTACTCCAATAATCGTCGCTGCCAGCCGATTTTTGGCGAGGGATATTTGAACGGATGTAGTATGTAGTGTGATTGTGTGCAGGAAATAAAAAAAAAAAGAAAAAAAGGCTCGGCCCCTGGTTCTCCCTGAACAGCCAGAGACCACAGGGATGTGACGAGGTTATAGCATTTGATTGGTGAGAAAGGCGCAGAATGCTTTGCGATCTGGAGCGATGTCAACGTCAGCGTCAGTTCCGGTCTGTTCGGTGATTTGTGAGAGGTGAATGTGGACATGGGACATACCCTGGTCATCCAGGAACTGGATATTCAACACCCTCATCTGCGCCAAAATGTCAAAGTTCGGTTGGAGTTCGAGCACCACCGGCCGACCAGCCTTCTTGCCCGGGTTGACCGTGTCAATGCAGTTTACTATTTGCCCCCATCCAGTCAGATTCCTCGTTGTAAAAAAAAAAAAAAAAACAAAGCCCCCAGGGAGTAGAGCATTAAGTAAATCAAATGGAACACATACAAGGTATCGAGACATAACGCTTTAGCTCCTTGCGCTGTGAATTTGCAAAGAAAAGCATCACTTGTTTCCCGTTCGGCCCGCGGAGCACCCGTAGGTTCTGACTGATGCATTCTTCACCGCGGCCTTTGGATTTCGCTTCAGCGATGCCCGCGATGAAGACCAGTTTCGCGGCGAGGACGAGTTCCTGGAACTGCACGCAGTCTGTCTCGGATTAGCGGCCCAAAACCCACCCACACAGAGATATCCCGAAGAGGGAGGGAAAAAAAAAAGAATAGAAGTGACATACCCCGCCAATCTTCAAAAGTGTACGAGATCTGGGTGGTGAAGACGGTGCAGTTGCTCTGGACGGTTTGCTCCTCCAGAAAGGAGATGCGGAGGGAAGGTTCGTCGCAGAGTTTGGGGTGTTCGAGGTGCGGGACGGGGAGTTTCGTGCCATGGACTACAAGTCATTGGGTTGGGTTATGAGATTGAAAATTTCCTGGAGTGATTTGGATTCGATCCCAAAAGAGGGACTTTTGACTTACAGCTGTGGATAAACGGCGATTGCTGGCCAACTCCGCCGCCCAGCTCGAAACACTTCAGCGTCCCCGTGACATCCTTGCAGATGTCGATGTAGGTGTATCTCAGCTTGAAGAGCTTGTTATTCCGGACGAACGATCTAAACACCATCGTCAGAACAACACGATTTTCCGCAGAGCAGACGTCAAAAACGAGGGAGGGAGCGCACATACATCGTAACGGCCGGGTGGAGCTGGAGACGCACGGCGTCTTCGTGCAGCGAGGGAACCCTCGACCGCGTCCCCGGCGAGGTCGCAGGGGTGGGGGGCGAATGCCACAGAGGCGACGACGGGGAACCCAGGATGGCGGATCCAGACGACCCCGTGGAGGAGGAGAAGGTGCTTTCGCGACGGGAGGGAGGGAGCGGCCAGTTTTCGATGTCGTAGAGGGAATGGGAATGGGAGGGAGGGCTCATGACCGCGGTACGGGACGGCCGGCGGGCATATATATCAAAGACCATCGAACGAAATCACGATAGTGACTAGTAATGCACGGTGCCTGTAATGACGCTCTCCAGCAAGATAAAGCAAAAAAAAAAAAAAAAAAGAAAATAAAAATAATAACTCGAGCGATGGAGTCACTTCCTCACTTATGCAGCAGTGGGACACAACGTGGGAGTGGGATCGTGCTGATCTGCTGATCGACAATGACAGAGCTGGGAGGGAGCTGGGAATATGAATCCCATTCTTCTTTCTCGTTCTGGTTTGACTGGTAGGATTAATACCGTAGGTGATGATAATTACTTGAGTCGGCAGGGCGATGGAGCATGACGAGAATGGGGACCCAGTTTGGGGGGGAGGGGATATTGGACTTGGAAGAACATGACTTAAATAAACCAAACGCCTACTCTGACATCTGGGAATAGTGAGATGGGAGGTTGGAACCAGACATGTGGACGAGATAGTGGATCATAAGAGTTGAAAGAGAGCTGCTCTCCAGCCTACTATCTATCTAGTATACGATTACATGGGGTTGGCCGCAACGTGCGCAAATGGATGGCTGTAAGGGCAAGGCAGTGGGGGTGGTGGTGATAGTGGGTGATCTGCCCATTCACCTATCGAATAGAAGATAATATACAGTGATATTGATTGATATTTGATATTTGTCCATATATATATACTCGGTAAGTTATATACTATTAAATAGATCTCTATGTTCAAAATGAAGCCTCCAGACTCCCCCTCTCATTGGGTATCCAACTCGAGGCGCCAAAAAAAAAGGGAACAAAAAAAAAAAAAAACACCATAAAAGAAACCAACTAGACCAAATCCACAAATGCTACCCTAACAAATGCAAAAATCTATACAAGGCCACACAGTGGCTATTAGCTCTGAGATGAAGTGATGACTGATGAGAGACATGTCGAAAAAAAAAAAAATCCGACAAGCTGGTAGGTATCCGGGTCTGCAGAACACACGTGGGAGTTTAGTCCAAGACACTTTGACCACGTTGTCGGCTGTCCCACGATGCTAGACCGGGACCTCGGATCCTCATCTCAGGAAGATGCAGATTTCTCATCCTTGAGGATCTAGTCTGCTGGGGGTCGACATGTGCCGATTATAGTCCGGCGTGCCGTGTATATACGGAGTGGATTATAAGTATTTCCCTTTCTTTTCTTTTTCTTTTCTTTTTTTTTTTTTTGGGTTTGCTGTCTGTGTGTGGCGTTTTTTTCTCCCCTCTCTTCCGGTCTCATCCCGCCAGCAGAACGTGTTGACTTTGATGATGCGGCTCCAGTCCGCGGGGATCCAGAGACGAGGATCCAAGGTGGATGGGATGGATGAAGGGACGATCACCGTTGAGGCTTCTGCGCAATGATCCGATAACTCGTGGAACACAGGCGCATGCGGTCCATCTTGACAAACGCCTGGCCATCCAGACACAGACGGTTGATCAGGGTCTTGAAGTGGTGCGGCAGCGCATGCACCTTGACCAAGCCCAGGATGACCTGGCGCATGGATCGGAAGTAGATGTCGACGGTGTCGATGAGTGGGGCCTGCAAGCCGTCCAAGCTGGCGTTGTCCGACTTCAGGACAGTGAACCCGGCGTCGGCCAGGGCGCGTTCCAGGACCTCCGGGGTCGGGGTGCCGACGGCGCCGATGAGCGGCTTGACGCGCCGCATGAGCTCGGCATGTTCCGGGTTGGTGGGATCGTACGCCGGCAAGCTGACCCAGTCGAGCAGCGAGATCCGGGCGCCGGGCTTGAGGACGCGGTAGATCTCGCGGAAGAGGACGGTCAGGTCCTTGCAGAGACTCAGGGCCTGGATCTGGTAGAAGGCGTCGAAGGACTCGTCCTCAAAGGGCAGCGGCAGGGAGTTGAAATCCTGGACGACGAACTTGTTGCGGAAGCCGCGCTTGTCGTTGAACTTTTGCGCCTGCGCAATCTGGTTGGGATCGATGTTGATGCCGGTGACCTGGGCGCCGCCGGAAAATTGCGTCATGTGCGCCGCCACCCGCCCGCGGCCGCAACCCAGATCCAGCACGCGATCTCCGGCCTTGAGCCCGATGTCGCGGGCGATCGACTCCTCGTACAGCAGCTGGTTCTCCAGCACGGTGGCCTTTTTGCTCATGAACGGGGGGATGTACATCTTCTCGACGTCGCCCAGGGCGCACAGGTGGTTGAGCACGCCATAGTACGCCTTGAGGCAGTCGCCGACTTTGTCCTGGTAGTTGGGGCCCAGCGTCTCGATCATCTGCTTCTCGTCGGACCAGTCCAGGTTGTAGATGACGTAGGAGGCCATGAAATCATCGACCTGCTTGGGGGTCAAGTGTTGCAGATAGCGGAAGGCGGTCCAGAAGGTCTTCCACCGTTTTGGGGAGGCGGCGTTGTGTAGGTCCGGACGGTCTCGGTCCGTCGAGGAAGCGAAGTTGGCGGCGGCCAGTCTCTGTTTCTCTTGCGCAATGGCGTCCAGCGAACTACTGCTGTCGGAACTACGTCCGGACTGGCGCGATGACGCCAAGACTGGCGCGGTTGCGGTCTGTGTTTCCATCATCCTGGGGAGGGGGGGGGGGGGAGGAGAGAATTGCTAGTATCTGATGGAAAGTCAAGCAGTAAGGAATTGAGCTGTTCTCTGGAGGAAGGGGGTTGTTGGAAAGAAAAGATCGGGTTTCGCCAGGATTATATCTTATAGAGGCTGAACTGCTGGTGAACCCATTACCCATGCACACCGAGAAGAAAGTCGTCCAACGTAAATGATATAAGCCCAAAAAGCATGCTGGTTGGAAGGGGCGGGGCGTAGGAGGAATTTATAAGCAATTCAAAGCAATGGGCCAAATTTTTCCTGTCAATTTTAATTTCTGCTTTTTTCACATCGAACGGTTCGATTGTCCCATGAGAGGGCACCGAATTCAAGATTTGCCATTGATGACTCGCCATGGGAGAACATGTGGGTTAATTTTCCCCCCCCTACTACTTCTTTTGTCACCAGATCTGGAAGCACACGGAAACCTCGGAAGTGGAGGAGGAAATGATCGTTAAATCAGGACGGGATAAGACGGCAGAGGATCCGGAGTCAGTCAGCTTTTTAGGATTCAGAATGGAGGATCTTTTGGAGAGATGCGATTGTCAGACCGCTGTTTCTTGTCTGATGGAGGCCTGCATATCTCTCCAACCTCCCACCTGGAGTTTGGACCAGTAGTAGTGGTGGTAGTAGTAGTAGTAGTAGTAGTAGTAGAAGAGCTATGTAGGATGTGATCAATGATAGTGATGTCAGATGTTGTTGAAGATGCCGAGACTTCTCTCCTCTGCTAGAGTTGCTAACTAGTTGCTAACTAGTTGACTAGTAAATTAGTAGTTAGTGGCTGTAGACTTTGTAGACTTGTGGACTGTGGCACTTCCCTTAAGGGCCTTAACTACGGATTGTCAAGGCTTATCCCAACACTACTACAGAGTACTACGAACTATTCCAGCTATGCACTGAATTGAGTACATAGTAGTACATAAGGTAACCCTCTTTTCTCCTATAAGAACGAATCAGGCAACTTGTCCCGACTTCGGACCCGCAACCCGAAGCACCCGTCCACTGACAGCATTACCTAAGCATCGGCAAAGTGTTGGTTAATCCGGATATCCGCAATCCCCGAGTTCCGAAGTATATGTCGTATGGAACTCTTCTTACTTGGTTGATAATACTATAAGGGTTTAGTATTCAATAAATAATAATCATTATTATTACAGAGTAGTAAGTGTTTGAATACGAATTTGACTCATATGATCTCTACAGAGTAGACTAGACTGGTAGAGGAATTGAATCCCCTCAGCTGTTCTTATGTTACATCATCTCATCTCGAACCCCACCGATCTCTTGAGTCCTTTTCTAGTAGTGAGCAGTCAACTAGTCCTCCATCTTCTCATCTATCGATCTATCTATCTATCTATCTATCTATTCACCTAGGACTCAACTTACGCCATGGCGTGACCACGTCACTCTCGTCATGTCAATCCTGAGGTCCTGTGCACACCCCTATACCTACAGCCGACAGGGTCTGGTACTTTTCGACTGTCAGTCAGCCTTGCGACGAACCTCCCATTCCCAGTAATGGTCCGAGGTGGAGCGGGGTCGTCGGGGCAGGCTATGACTTAGTGACTTGTGACTTGTGACAGTGAGTCAGACCCTGCAGAAAGACAGGGAGAACTAATTTAGCTTGATTCTCATGATTGATTTCAAAGCATCATTTTATGGTCTTTTTTTTTTTATCGAATAATAAATAATCCAGACTTTTTTTGTTGGAGCGGAAAATCCCCGAGATCCCGAGTCCGAGTCCTACAGGGTGACCGGTTGATACATGTCACGTGTGTCTCTACCTATATGCGTACCATCACAGGTATCACTATCAACACTCTTTCCAAGTCCCCCTTAGATTGGGGAAGGGGGGGGGGGGTATAAGAAAGGGTCTCGAATGCTTCATATATAACCATCTACATCTGTCAACCTACTACCACAGCAGGGTCCAAAAGCAAACTACACCACAGCCCACAAGTCAAAATAAGCTTAATCCCCCCTCCCCCCCCCCCCCAGATCTCCAATCCCCAATCACCTTATCCTCGCCCTCCTCCATATTCATAAGTCATAACCCATCATCCGGATTTCCTGGAACCGCTAGCGCAGGCACGCGCACAGGGGCTGAGATTGGCTCCACCGCCGTGCCTGAAAGAAAGAGAAAAAAAAGTGGTCGTCGCGGGAGTTAGTACAGATTAGGCTGCCATGTTTTTCTTAATCCGGGGAGTGGGAGTGGGAGTGGGAGTGAGTGGCCAGGTTTTAGGCTCAAGCACAGGCGCAGGCACAGGCACAGGCACAAAGGGATATAGGTAGATGCCAATCAGATCAGATCAGGCCCGTCGGACTCGGGACTCGGGGCTAGTTGCCTGAATCGTTGGATCACGGGGGATGGTTCCTTGGGGAGAGAGTGCCTAGCTTTTTGGCCTGGGGAGTGTGAGTGTGGTCACAGGTAACCTCTGGTCTATCCTATGGGCTGGGTTTCCATGCTGAGAAGATGGAGAGTAGGGGGAAAGTACTCCGTCCTACAGATATACGTTTGGGATAGACATGCTGGGCATTGTACTGCCTCGCGCTCCAGGAGTCAACTCCTCATGGATACAGTCCGTGCAAACCACGCACAAGCAGGAACAGAACAGAACAGAATGGGGTACCATTACCACCCCCCAGGAGCTGAGCTGGTAGATTACTGAGGACAGTACCTAACCGAAGTACCAAGGACAGTAGACCAAGTCTGATAGGCTGGCTATGCATGCGTTCTCCTCGAATAAGAAGCTCAGATGGAGCTGCCGATGTCCCGTGGGTCGATTGATAATGTGTGTCCTGTGGAGATGCGTGGTATGACAGGGCTGTCGGCAAGACGGCTTGTACACCCAGTACTGTCGATTGGAGCTAGGCTTGACTTTTGTGATGCTAGGTTCCCCTAGGCTTGAGCTTTGTAGCCGGTATTATGTTTCAATGAACTGGATATGATGACCCGATTGGCTGTTTTTTTTTTTTTCAAAGGTAGTGTCTATATCATGAAACCCAAATCTACCCGTCCGATTGCAGAAGCCAACATCCAGCTCTATAATCACCCCGGATATATATATATATATACATACCTTCTATTCAAGTATAAACAGCCTGGAAGTCCTCCCTCGTAATCCCGCTCTGGTCACACATACTGCGGAAGATCCCCCCCGGCTTCCCCCACAGCGCCAGCGGCGTCCCCAGCTCCGCAATCCGCCCCTGGTCCATCACGCAGATGCGGTCATAGTGGATGATCGTGCGCAGCCGGTGCGCAATGCACAGCAGCGTCTTCCCGCGGAATCCCTGCGTCATCGTCTCCTGCACCTTCTGATCCGTCTCGAAGTCGACGGACGAGGTCGCCTCGTCGCAGACGATGATGCGTGCGTCGCGCACCAGCGCGCGCGCGAGCGCCATCAGCTGCCGCTGACCCAGGGAGAAGTTCAGCCCTTCCTCTTCGACGGTGGTATCGAGGTGAAGGCGCTGCGGTGCGTGTTGTTTTTCGTTCACCGAGGGCGGGGTGAGGGTGCCGTCAGGCGAGTCGTCGTCCTCCTGCGCCGGCACCTCCTGGCCGACAAGGTGCGCTTTTCGGAGCGCGGCCCAGAGCTCCAGGTCCGTGTGCTCGTTGAACGGGTCCAGATTCGAGCGGATCGTGCCACGGAAGAGCGTCGGGTCCTGTGGGATGATGGCGAGGCGCGTACGCAGGTCGAGGAGCCCCACCGTGGCGATATCGACATCGTCGATCTTGATGCTGCCGCCGGACAGCTCAGTGAGGCGGAATAGCGCCGACATGATGCTGGATTTGCCGGCGCCTGTGCGCCCGACGATCCCGATGCGTTCACCGCCGTGCACGTCCATCGTGAGGCCCTTGAGCACCAGTGGCAGTCCGTCGCGGTACCGCATTTGTACGTCGGAAAAGGTAATTCTGCCCTTCTCCGGCCAGCTTGGCGGCACGTCGGCCAAGTGGAGAGGAGGCTCCTCATCCAGATCGGTGCCGTAGTAGTGAATCCGCTCGGCGGAGTTCATGTTGTTTCCGACCTCGGCGAATTGCCGAATGGTGAATTGCAGACTCAGCGTGATGTTCAGGACGTACGAAAGGACTAAACCAGATACACTAGGACCAACGTTGAAGCGAGAGGTTACAACCAGAATCCCAACCACCAGGATCAAAAGACTGCCGATCGCATCAAGGCGGATCGAGAGCCACCGCTGGTTGGAAAAGGTCAAGAAATATGCGCCGTTCATAGAGTTGATGCTTTCATGAAGGTTGCGCTGGAAGTACCCTTCCATTTTATATGCTTGGATACTGGCGACCCCGTTGATGGCTTCGCCGAAACGGGCAAACACCGTCGAGCGGAGTACTGAATCATGCCGCTTGAGGTTCCGCGCAGATGCCCTGTAGTATGTTGCGGCAAGGAGGAAAAGAATGAAGAGAGGACCCAGGGCAATGGCAAACTAGTCACAGTTGTTAGCGCGTCTGCTAGCTATAAGTAGAACTCTTCATGAGCCACTCACGTAGTGGTAAAAAGCGATGATCAGTCCCATGGTGCAGAGGATCTGCGTGAACGTGAAAGCGAACATGCGGATGGAATCTCCAAGATCGCTGTCCATCACCTGGACATCTTTTGAAAACCGATTGGTGATTCGTCCTAGAGGCGTCGTGTCGAAGAAGGACATTGGTGCGCGCAAGACTCGGTACATCGCCCGCTGTAGCATGGCTTTACTCGCGTAGGTTGCGGCAATCGTCACATGGAGAGCAAATAAGTAGAGGGCCAGAGTCTGTCCCGAACAGATCCCGGCGTAGATCCCCATATACTGACCTGTGGATAGGGCCGGAAACTTGTTGGACGTCCAGTACGATACCCACAATCCAGTCATGATGAGGCCGCAGTTGAGGCATGCCAACAGCACCAGAAAAGCACCGCAGTTGATCAAGAACGATCCAGTAGCGGATATGTACGCTTTCCACACCTTCCACCCCACTGATCCTGTTGCCCTCTCTTCTTTGGACATCAAGGCGGCAGCTGGTTTGGCCTTCTTGGCCTGGCCCTGAGCCGGCTCTGTCGGCTGCGCTTCGCCACCATCCTGGCCATCGACAGGATCCTCTGATTTTTCTTGCTGCGAAGTGCTCGACATCAGATCTCTGAATTGCTCATTATCTCGCATGAGATTGTCAAACGTATCAATTGCGTCGATAGCGCCTTCCTTCATGACAATGATCCGATCACACCGGCTCAGTACGTGAAGCTGATGGGTCGCCAGTACCCGGCATCTATCCTTCAGCAGGCCGCAGATGGCCCTATCCATAATATGACGCCCCACATGGGCATCGACCGCGGACAATGGATCGTCCATCAGGACGATGTCCGCCCGTGAGTAAACGGCTCTGGCGATATTGATCCGCTGCTTTTGGCCCCCTGAAACGGTGATACCCCGTTCCCCGATCTCCGTCTCATCCCCGTTGGGGAAAATTTCCAGGTCAGATCGCAGGGCACAGGCATCAATCACACTGTCATAGAAATTTTCGTCATACTCGCTACCAAACAGGATGTTCTCCCGCACCGAAACATTCTGTATCCAGGCGTACTGTGGACAGAATGATCGAGTTGCACCCATGCGGACCTTGCCCGCAGTCAATCGCATGTCGCCTGCCAAAGCCCCCAGTAATGAGCTTTTGCCACTGCCGACCGTTCCTATCACAGCCAGTAGTTCATTGCGGCCGACATCAAAGTCGATATCCCGAAGCTTGAAGGGCTCTTGTTCTGTCATGTCACTGGTAGTGTCCGGAGTACTGCTGGGCGCTACCTTCGACGACTGAAACCCCTTCGGCTTCACTTCTTTCTTTTCATCTCCCTTGGCGGTTTGCACCTGCTCCCAGGTGAATGACGCACGTTCAACCTCGATGGCCTTATCTAGACCCATATCCCATTCGATAGGGTCCGACTTTTCCTCGGCCAAAAGAAACTCCTGGATTCGGGTGATAGCCGTCCAGGCATCGGTGGCTTGCGTGATCGTCATATTGAGCATCGTGAGTGGCATACGCAGGACGTTGAATAATGCCAAAGACGCAAAGATGCGATCCGGGGACATGCCATGCTTGGACAATGCGTACGTGACGAAAGATAGCAGCGATGCAAAGGTGGGCAACGAGACCAAACACACTACAACGGCGTGTCGGACGAACAAGAGTTTCTTGATTGAGTCTACCTCGCGCCTTCGGACTGCCTCGAGTCGTTGCAGGAAACTACTTTCCCAGCCGAAGAATTTCACAAACCTAACGCTATACAATATTTCCTGCGTCAAGGTGACCCTCTGATCGGTGATTTTGTTGATGGCTTTACGGAAGCGCACGAGGAGACCCATCGCCCAGGTGAGTACGAGCATGCCGAGAACAAGGAGTGCGTATCCAGCAAGGGCGCTGTAGCCAATATTGATTATCAGAATGACCAACGCGACAATGAGGCCGATAGGCGAGCACCAGAGAAGATGAAGCATGCCGCAGGCTCTGTCGATGCGATCCACATCCACACCCATCAAGGTCGTGATGCGTCCATTGCTCCAGCCAGGCGTCTCGCCTTGAGCAGTTCCCGCACCCTTTTTAGATGTTTTTTTGGTTGCTTGGGATGCATCCTCTTTGTCCTCGGCGCTCTTGAGAGCCTTTCCTCCGGCTTTCGCACGGTTCGACAATTTCATGGCTTTCAGAAATATCTTCGAGGTAAGGGCCGCTTTGGCCATACCTCCAACAAGCATGCCTCGATACAGGGCTTGGTTCATGGTGAGACTCTGTAACACTTGCATCGCGTAGAGGCCAAAGGCATACCCGAGGCCCGGTCCAATTGACGGTCCGGGTTTCCCAGTGATGTGAGCCGCATATGCTTCGGTTGAAAATGCGATCAGATGCCTGACCAGATATGGCGATAGGACGAGACATAGCATGCCGACAAGCTGGCACACGCCGCCAATGATTAGATCGGTTCTCAAGCTGTCGAACAGGGCCCATGCGAGTGGCCGCTTGCTTCCCCGTTCAATCCGCTTCTTGAAAGCTACGTCTAGGTTGTCTGACAAGATCTCCACTGCTCTTTTCGGGTTGACGGTCCAGATATCTTGTGGTTCTAGTGGTCGGAGATAACCAACCTAGACAAGCTTTGTGAATACTCGGATTGTTTTCCAAACTCGGAATCTCTTACTGACCTTCATGAAGGGCGTCATCCACTCGAAGAATATATGGCTAAAGATATTGGCGCCATATTCCTTGGTTACTTGTCTCTCTTGTGGGACGGGGGGTATTTTCTGCAGTCGTAGAGGGTTCAGCTTGCGCCATATAGAGGGCCGTGTTTGAGGAACAGCATCATTGGCGTCTGGTTTTTCTGTTCGATTTTGATTCTCGAATGCTTTCTCATTGTCTGGCACCACTACCTCCACTTGAGTTGGGGGGTTCACATTCACAGCCATCCCGATGATAAACCAGCGAGAAACCCCCAATTGATCGGCCTTAACGTGTCGATGCGCTATACAGTCACCATCCCTGATACTGAACAATGACGTAACAGTCCGAGGTGTGGCATCAGTGGGGATTGGGGGGAATGCAATAACAGCTGCTTGCTTAATGAGATATGCTGCGAATTTTCCTGAGGCCTCTTAATTCCTCCTATCAGCAACAGCAGATTCTCGACAATGCATAAATTGCGATTTGCCCCAGGTGAAATTCAACAGCCTGTAAGGATCAAGGTAAACCCGGATGGAATGCACGAGGCAAGCAAGGAGTTTTTGCCTGAATTGGATTCTCTCAGAGATAGTTATCCGTTGCCGGGATGACTCTTAGTTCCTGGAAGTACGGGCCCTAGTTGATGATTGATGGCCACAAACGGAAGAAGATTGCCAATATCAGGTGAAGCTCTTATGCGCAAACCACGATGTCTGATACAAAGAGCTAGCACGAGACCTAACCTTGCAATCAAGGGCGACGATGTATGAATAAGCATAGGAATTATCGACACAAGGTCGCAAAGTAACCGCATACCCTCAATGACAACTTGGGGAACCTTTAGCTGCTCGGTTATCTCAGGATACAGTATCCATGGGTCATGATTGCATGACTGTCGATGAGGTACAGGCGAGTGGCAACGAGCACCAGTAAGTAACTTATGATATCCGGCCCTTCTCCACGATATTTCTGCCCAATCTCACCCTAATGGACCGGAGAAATACCACCTGGGAGGCTGGCAGATTTATAATCGCGCTCAGGCGACATCGAACAGCCGAAAAATCGGCGATGATAAAGATAACCATACCCAATGCGTCATAGAGTCAATGTTCCCAGGAGATAGTCCTGGTTAAATCCGAAGAAGCAGGCTCTTTACCGGTTTTTCCTCCTCGGCCCAGGCCTAAGGTAGTCAATCATCTCTTGGAAGGCCATGGCGAAATGACCTCTAGGACCTAGCGCTCTGTGCCAGGTACGAGGTTGTAAGGGTACGACGGAGGATAGATAGTCATTCCTAAAATTGGTTTTTAGAAGGACGTCTCACCTGACTTATGTCATGTGACTGAGGTAGGTGCCTAGGTATATTATTGTTATTCCCGGGGAGAAAAACTACGTCGGTGCTGCTTTAAGGGGTCATCAGGTAATCCGCTCATGGGAAGAGAGTATCGTGAAATAAGACTTGTTTGGCATCTTGCTAATTCACTGTTTTCTTGGTCTATACTCTATAGTCAACATATTTGCAGACATCTCCTATTCCAAGTATACCCCACCCCCTGCGGCTTTTCAATGACCAGATTGAAAATTCACGCCGTGTTTGTCGAAAAATCCCTCCAGCGTAGTCAGTTTTCCATGCGCTTCTGCAACGCTGGCCACCAGGAGTTCCTCAGTCTCCGGACCCCAGTAGCCAAAGTCCTGAATGTAAAGCATCATGCCCAGGAAGACCTGCATGAACGAGCCGGGAGAAAGGAAGGCGCTGCGAATGGGCAGAGAGCAGATGTAGTCCTCGACTTCGGCCTTGACATCGAAGTGCTCGCCGCGTGTGAATTCGCCGCCGGAGATCTTAGTGATAGAGGGGAGGGTGCTGTAGATATAGAATTCGACACTGGCGGCCACCGCGGCATCGGCCAGAGCCTTTCCTCGCGCGGAGTCGCGTGCCCTCATCTGCTCGTCGTGCACCGTCTCGGTGAAGGCGTACGCAGCATTCGCGCCCTTGAAGAGCTTCTCCGAGACTGGTTGCATCGTCTAGGTCTCCCTGCAGCACTTCCACTCCTTGCTAAGCCAGCTTCTGGGCCGCGGGCTTGCTGGGATCGCGGGTAAGTGTCCGCATGCGATATTGGCTGGACAGGTGAGGGTCGCCCAGGATGGTCTCCACGATAGAGCCTCCCTGTTGGCCAGTAGCGCCGCAGATGACCAGTAGTTTGGACATATTTTCTCCCAGTAGAAATGATAGACACGACGCACAGAGTCGGTTTCTGCGAAGGATGAAAAGCTTCTGATGGATCGTTGATTTGTATCTCTTATGTCGTAGCAGACGGTGCCAACGACGCTTTTATGGTCAATGACATTGGGAATGAGCCATGGAGATACCACCCAACTCAAGGCCCCTCAGTGCTCTTGACTCTCTCAGCTGCCGTTGAATATGTAAGCGTCATGTTAATGTCGAGCGTGGAGCGGACAGAGCGGACAAACTGGACAGAGCAGACAGAGCGGGTGGTTGCAGGTCGGATGAGCTCGTAATTTTACTCCGGCGAGCAGTAAATCTGTAAATTACAAGAATAAGTCATGTGATGCTCGCACCACCCTTTACCATACTAAAATAGATTTCAGCTCACACCACCCTTTCTGTTATTTTACTAAATTAAATACTCTAATAAACTTAAGAGATCTTAAAGTTAACTACTTTCTAAGTACTTAAAAACCTAAGTACTTAGAAAGTACTTAGAATTTATTTAGAAAGATAAGTATATAAAAAATTTTTAAGTACTTAGAAAGTACTTAAAATTATTTTTAATAATCTATATTAGATAAGTATATTACTCTCTACTAAAGATATATATATTAATAACTATAGTAAAAGATAACTATATTAACTACTTAGTAAGTACTTAGAAAGTACTTATTAAATAGTTAATAAGTAATTTCTAAGTACTTAAAATAATAATATCTATTATCTTTTATAAGTATAATAAGTTACTTCATATTATATTTTTTCTATATAAATAAAAAAATAAATAATAAGTAATTTCTAAGTACTTAGGTTTTTAAGTACTTAGAAAGTAGTTAACTTTAAGATTTCTTAAGTTTATTAAAGCTTACTCTGTATTTGATTTTCAGATAAAATAATATGAGTATTTAGATTTCAGGTAAGATAGTATGGTAATATTTTAGGTCGCGCGAGCCATAAATGCTTATTAATGGTCTTGGCGGTCACATGTATGGGGTATGGCTCATATGAGCAGTCCAGACTGCTCATGTGAGCTGTGTACACGACAGAGCGGCCGTCCGCCGTTGTTCTTAGCCGCTTACCTCATCGGGGAGCTTGTTCACGTACTCCGAGTCGTCAGAAAAGTATATTGTTATTATTATTAATTCATTGTAACCAAGGATATTTTTATGAAGACTTTTTTTTGGAATAGTGAAACAGAGAATAATCATAAGCCTGTGTTTGGTTAGACCAGACAGTCAATGGGTGATTTCCAGTTCTTGGCTACAAAATATATCTTGCTGCTCCAAGGATGTTAATAGATGACAGAAGAGAAAGCTCTCCGCTCATGCATTGGTTGCAGAGCTCGAAAGAAAAAATGCGATAAAAGTCTACCTCAGTGCGGGCGCTGCAAAAAAGTAAGTCCTTGTCTATGTCTCGGTCTTATATATATAAGTATATATCAATCGAGTCATTCCGGGTTGTTACCGACACTGCTAGCACTAGCAGGCTCTCATTGCAGTGCTCATATGAGGAGCGTTCGAATGACACCAATCAGAAAGAATGATCTCCCGCATCCAGCTGCCCTTCACTAGAGTGACAGTGAAGCAACCTCTCCCTTGAGTTGTGAGGGGACGCCCCAGAGTTTCCTCTGTCTGGTACTGCTGTCAAACAACATCAATTTCTCGGATCTAGCCAGCGTTTACCTCCAATCTGTGCACCAAAGGCTAGCGCTCTTACCTGAAGAGAAAGTAAAACAGTATTGCGCAGTATATCCTGTGATGGTGGTGCCGTCCCGGAGAAGGGATCATCGGGTAGGTTTGACGGGAGAAAATAACCTCCAGGACAAGCTCCTCTTCTTCATTGACCCTCTCTCCAACTGGATGATCGATAGCATGTGCTTTAGAATCCAGGTAGCGAGGATAAATCCCTCACAGGCTGCAATGACCATGGAAGCCTCTTCGATCATACCCTGAGTGAGCATATAGTAGCATAGAAGCAGGCTAGCCTGGACTAGGTCTAGCTTTGGCGATATCAAAAGGGCACTGTGGAAGAGATGGCGCTTGGTTACATGATAGATACGGCGCTCATGAGGATAAGTGATAGAACCAGGATGCTTGATTCGTCACTGACCTGCGCCAGGCTCTCGCCATCGGGACAACATATCGCACCAGGCAGCCATGCCTCTGCTTCAAGCCGAGTATGAATAATACGCAGAGACGCTCCTCCCCTCCCAACCACCCCATTTCCACACGGGCCTAGAACTCGATTTCAGACTCACCAAACTCATCTTCAAAATAAATGGTGCCGACGAGCCACCACTGCTCGATCAAATCGCACACCTCCTCCAGCATACCCTGGCCGATGCGGCGGTACATATTCGGGATCTTCCTCCTGGGCTCTGTTTGATGCTGTATCTCTCAGTAGTCGCAGATGGTCATCTGCCGCCAGGGCAGGGCGAATATGAGATAGCTGTCGCCAGAAGACTGCTGGAAGTGCTGCGTGTAGCGATGGGCGTTGGCCGGTAAGCCGGCCATAATTAGTTCTGCGAAATCCTGACTGGAAAGTGAAGTGCTAACGAGGAGTGCATTGTCATGGTGCTAGGACGATACCTTGAGCTTCTGGATCAGCGCGACATCTCGAAATCATGATCGTGCGTTGCGTTGGACACGGCACTTAATTTTTTTTTTTGGAGCCATGGCTCTTACTCTTAAACCTGTTATCCTCTAGTGAATATTATTATCCTTCAAGATGACAATAAGAATGTGTGTTGAATATGTAGACTAGGTATTAACTAGCCTTGGGTCAAGCTCTAGTAGTGAGCGTCCACTTTCACGCCATTGTGATTGGCTCATCGAGTCCTAACCGTAGCTAGGTTGTTGTTTTGTTTGGGTTTGGATGCCTCGGGTTTGATGCAGGTGAAGATGATAGCCAGTCCAGGTTGATTTCGAGCGATATTAAATATCGAAATGGATGGATGAAGGCGCTACAAAAATGTATGAGGGAAAAAAAGACCAGCGATGGACAGGGGAAAAGAGAAGAGGGGAAAAAAGGAGAACGCGGGGCTGCGCATTAAATACCTCAGGTCTCCTCAGGCTCTCTCAGCCAGCGCACTGTTTTTGCTGCGCATTAAATACCTCAAGCCTCCTCAGGCTCCCAGCCAGCGCAACGTTTCTGCTGCGCTTTCCACGTCGATTTAACTACTGATTCTTGTTCTTGTATTTAATGACCTTGAAGAAATAGCAAATGGTTCATCAATTGGATCATACACGGCTTCTATCATAAAAATGGTTCCGTCGCTGCGTTTTCACATACATCAGATCGCCATCTCCCCCCCAATTGCGGATGGGAAATTCATCGATGGACGAGGTGAAGAACCGTCGGCTTCAGCTCGGACGGAGACTCGCTTCGTTCCATCTCCACTGACTAGAACACAGTTGGACTGTGTCTGACTGGAATATACTCACTAAGCACAGCCAACAACAAGAGTTCCTTCTCTCATCGTCTACAGGGTTGTGCGTGGAGTAGCAGACGTCCCTGGATGACCTGATGAGGCTGCAGGCCTTTCTTCGACCTCCATTTAATCATCCAGACCAATCTTGACATGCTTCTCCCCGTTGGGGATGACTTTGTCCTCAGCCTCGCCCGTGAGGTTGGGGAGCTCGGACACAGACTCTGCGATGATGTCCAATGCCTTTTGAATCTCTTCCTCGGTGATCACGAGGGGGGGAGCAAGGCGAATGATATTTTGGTGAGTTGGCTTGGCCTATTGTTGTTCCGAAAATTAGCAGCTAAACGCACGACCGAAACCACACAGACTACTCACCAGCAAGCCCTTGGTCTTCATCAGCATGCAGAGATCCCAGGCAGTGCGTCCATTCGTCTTGGACTCGTCAATGACAATGGCATTGAGCAGACCCTTGCCACGGACGGTTTGGATGAGGGGGCTCTTGATGGCCTCCAGACCGTTGCGGAAAACATGGCCGAGCCTCTCCGCTCTCTCCACCATGTTCTCCTCCTGGACGACTTCCAGCGCCCGGATGGCCACTGCGCAGCCCAGTGGGTTGCCACCGTAGGTGGAACCGTGGGTGCCAGGCTCGATGGTGAGCATGACATCTTTGCGGCCCAAGACACAGGACACAGGATACATGCCACCGGAGATGGCCTTACCGAGCAGGACCAGATCGGGCTTGATTCCGCTCCACTCGTGGCACAGCAGCTTGCCGGTGCGGGCAATTCCCGTCTGGATCTCGTCGCAGATGAGGAGGACATTGTGCTTGTCGCACAGAGCACGCGCCTCCTGCAGGTAGTCGTTGTCGGGAACGACAATACCCGCCTCACCCTGAATTGGCTCTACCAGGAAAGCGGCCAGGTTGGGGCCCGCCTTCTCAAACGCCTCCCGCAGAGCGACCTTGTCGTTGTACGCGATGGGCTTATCGGTGCCGGGGATTGTGCATCCGATACCGGGCAGATAAGGACCATAGTTCTCGCGCGACTCGGGGTCGGACGACAGAGAGATGGCAGCGAACTAGATTTGTGGAAAAAAAAAGCAAACAAACTGGTCAGTTGATTTGTGTCGCTCAGATCAATTCACCTGTCCACCTTCTCTCGCTGACATACCGTACGTCCGTGGAAGTTGTTCTCCGCACTCAGCACAATCGCTTGGTTCTCCGGAATGCCCTTGACCTTATAACCCCACTTGCGGGCAATCTTGATTCCTGTCTCCACGGCCTCCGCTCCGGTGTTCATGGGTAGAACCATGTCGAAACCAAAGTACTTGGTGACAAACTCGGCGAAGCGGGGGAAAACGTCATTATAGAAGGCACGGGAGCTGAGGGTCAATCGCTGGGCTTGGTCGACCAGGGCCGCCACCAGCTTGGGGTGGCAATGGCCCTGATTGACGGCGGAATAGGCCGACAGGAAGTCGAGATAGTGACGACCTTCGGGATCCCATACGGAAGTACCCTGAGCGCGAGCGAAGACAACGGGGAGGGGGTGGTAGTTGTGTGCTGCGAACTCGCTCTCGGCCTGGATAGCCTCTTTGGTGGAGGAGGCGTGGTAGGATCTGGTACCGTTGGTCGACATGGTGGATGGAAGATTAGATGGGGATGGTATGGGTTGATGGAGATGATGATGAAGGAGTGTTTTTACTTTTCACTTCTCACTTCTCAGACTGTGAGGAGGAAGAAAAAGATGGGATCAAGGATGGGGTTACAGTTGGGTACGGGTATAGTGTGGGGGGGGGGGGGGGGAGCGGAAGAAAGAAGAATGAATGATGCCGGAAGAGAGGAAGAAGAGGAAAGAAGTTGCCGCCCTTTTAGCCCTTTTAATACTCTGATCAGCCACACCAGATTCTCTGAGGCTGTTTCTGGAATTGAAGACCGTGAAAAAAGCATTCCAGCTCTTCATTCTGTATAACCTGATAAGACCCGCTGGAGCGGTCTCTCCAGAACCCCTAAGTGCAGGTTTACCCGCTGGAGATCGCTAAGTGCAGGTCTACCCGCCATGATGCTGCTGATCCACTCCGGGTGACTACCACTCACTTAACACCTTGAGGATGTGGTCCATTCAACTGCCTTATGTCAATGTGCAGGTCTTAGTCTCCTAGTCCTAGATTGCTAGTTACTCCCCGCTAGTCCCGAGAGAATCCGCCATTGTCGTCCTGGCCATTACTCATGTTTTTCCGCGCCTCCACTGTAAGGCGGATCTCCTCGCTTTCTGCCGGCCCAGCCAGCCTGGACTTCTTGGCCTGGAGTAAGACTCAGGAATCAGGAATTGATACCGAGTTATCATATCCCGGGGGGTTTTTGGTTTAGTCCTCGCGTCCTGGCTCTGTGACTGGCGACCATGTCCTCATCGCGTCCGAGGAATCAACTCTCTTCCTCTTCCTCTTCTTCGTTTCCCTCGTTGTCGTCCCCCGTTTCGCGCCTGAGGCCGCAACATTCTCCTCCATCATCGTCATCATCATCGTCAACAACGACAGCTTCCTCCCTCTCCACCAATCTCCTGTTCTTCCTCATCGCCTTTCGTCTTCTCAACGCCTTCACCGTTCGTACCTTCTTCCAGCCTGATGAATTCTTCCAATCGCTTGAGCCCGCATGGAAGACCGCGTTTGGAGACAATCAGGGGGCCTGGATAACCTGGGTGAGTGGTCAAGTCGCGATCCCCCTCCCCCAAAAAACCAACAAATCCGCTTGCTGGCAGCCGCATACGATTCCCCGTACCAGCCAGTCACGATGTTCCGGTTGCTAATCGATTGATCCCTACGAATAATATAGGAATGGAAGCACCAACTGAGATCCTCCATCCATCCTCTCATCTTCGCCGCTGTCTACTCCGCCGCCGATCTCGTCGCACAGCTTCTCCGTCTCTCCCCCGCAACCCGCGCGGATCTCCTCGTCGCCGCCCCTAAGACCGCGCAGGCCGTGATCGCCGGGGTCGGGGATTTTTATACCTGGAAGTTGGCTCGATATGTGTATGGTGCTCGAAGCTACGAGGCCTGGGCTACTGTATGTTTAAGTTCTTTCTGTTATGTTGCGCAATATGGCGGCTGAGGCTGACTGGACTGGGATACAAGCTCGTCCTCACGGTGGTTAGCCCTTGGCAGTGGTTCTGTTCCACCCGGACTCTGTCCAACTGCCTCGAAACCACGATCACCATCGTCGCTCTCTACTTCTGGCCTTGGTCTTGGTCATTAAATTCCAGTTCATCGGCGGGACAGCGGAGGACGACACGCGCAGCCAGCAGGGAGCGCCGTGAGAGGAAGCACTCCGCGGATTCGAGTCGGGCGAAACGGTACAGCGGGATAAGTTCCCCTGTTGCAGAAATATTCTAACCGACGTACAGATTGCGCCGATGCCTTGTCCTCGCGGCCATCGCATGTATCCTACGGCCGACAAACGTCCTCATCTGGTTGACTCTAGCCGGTGTCGCATGGCTTCGGACTTCTTGGGAACAGAGAAAGACCCTTGTGCGCGAGGCATTGCTGTGCGGGTAAGTCTACCGTGCCCTTGTTAGATAGGACATGGTCGCTAACGGCTTTCAGTTCCGCCGTCCTGCTCCTCTCGGTCCTTATAGATCGCCTGTTCTACGGATTTTGGACCTTTCCTCCCCTGCGATTCTTGCATTTCAACATTGCGCAATCTCTGGCCGTTTTCTATGGGAAGAATGACTGGCACTATTACCTCTCGCAGGGTTTCCCGCTCCTCCTGACCACGGTGCTACCATTCACCCTGGTCGGCCTGTATCGCGCCTTGGCCCAGCTACGACTGTCTGCATCGGGACAGTTGCAGCCGCTCATGCCGGCCCAGCTGGCATTGATAAGCGTGATCATGCCTTTTGTGCTCTCCCTCATCTCGCACAAGGAAGTGAGGTTCATCTATCCACTGCTACCATCGCTCCACATCTTGACGGCGCCGCCGCTGGTCGACTACTTCATGCCTGCCGTGCTCCGTTCGTCACGGTCATACATGCCCCGGAGACTCACTCTGATCTTTCTCTTGCTGGTTAATGTTGTCATCGCGCTGTACACCACCATCACGCACGCATCCGGCCCACTCAACACGCTCTCTTACCTCCGGCAACAACATGATGCCCACTCCAGTCCACCCTCCGCGCTGGATCATTCGAACAACGACCATTCCGAGCGCGGCATCACGGCAGGATTCCTCATGCCCTGCCACAGCACCCCTTGGCGCTCCCACCTCGTCTACCCCACCATCCACGCCTGGGCTCTATCCTGCGAACCTCCCGTCGGCCTCACCGACGCCCAAAAAGCCACCTACCTCGATGAAGCAGACCAGTTCTACGCCAACCCCGCCCAGTTCCTGCGCGAGCACATGATCGGCGGCCTCCGCCACATCCCCCGCAAACCATCCTACCTCTCCCCCTCACAGCCACCACCGTCGCAGTCGCAACTCAACCCGCCCAGCACCACCCACAACTGGCCTGACTACCTCATCTTCTTCGCCCAGCTCGAACCCACCCTCCGCAGCCTCCTCCGCGCCTCCTCCTACGCCGAATGCCAGCGCACCTTCAACACCGCCTGGCACGACGACTGGCGCCGCACCGGTGACATCGTGGTCTGGTGCCTCGATCCCGCCGAGCAGCAGGCCTGGCGCACCGCCACCCGCCAGCGCGAAACCGAGTCCCGCGAACGCCAATTCGACCGCATCGTCGAAGGCTTCCGCCGCGAGGCAAGTGGGAAGCACCGCAGCTGGAACTGGAACCGGGGGTGGGACCTCGTCCCCTTCCGCTCATGGTTCTCGTCCACGCCGTCGCTGTCGCTGTCCCTGCCCGCGCTTTCGTGGCCGTCCGCTTCATGGTCTCCCTGGCCGTGGCCGGCTACCACCTCGTGGTCGTGGCCATGGCAGCCCAAGCGGCGGACCTGGTTCGGTGTCCCGATTCCACAGCTCTGGACGGCACGGTCGCCGTGGACGATGCGCGCCGGCGCGGGCACGAGCGACTGGTTCAAGGGCTGGGGAGGGAAGAACAGCAAGAGCAAGAGCAAGAGCAAGAAGAGTTTGGATCGAGATCTCTGGTCTTGAGGGGTTTCGAAAAAGGAGGGGTGTTTTGTTTTCCGCTGCATGATACCTTGTCTGTTTTTGTTTTTGTTTTTTTCTCTTGTACATACGTGCTACAGCCATCTCCTTCGCATTGGATCAGATGCATCTAGCGTGGACTTGAAGATGAATGATTCCGAGTCTGAGTCTTATCCAAATTTTTTTATCCGTCTGTGAACAGAGTACTTTAATATATATATACTATATGGTATGCTTAGATATCCAAAGATCCAGCCATCGGTCGCAGTCTCCAATCTGTCTGTCTGTATGTATGTATTGCCTGGACCCCCGAGGAGAAAAAAGAAAAAGAAAAAGAAAACGCCGGTTTTGGTATGATGCAGACACCAACCTGCCCAAAAATGGTGCAAAAAATAAATACATAGAAGAAAGGATACCATCCGAGTCTCAGGGGGGGGTGGGGGGTTCGCTAACCGTACCGCGCGCTCAGATTGGCAAAGGCGTCTGGGCTGTGCCGGCCCGTTTGGAAGCCGTTGATGTCCACGCTCTGCTGGCTCATGTGGGTTCGTGGGAAGGTGCCGTTCAGCTGAGCCGGGGGCGCTGTCAGTCCCAAACTCGTGCCAGCGCCGGGTTGCCCGTTCATAAAGGGATTGCGGGATCCGCCGAATTGGGGATCAGCGGTCGGCTGGGGAGCTGCTTGCGGCGGAGCGTTGATACTGGGCATCGGCTGCATCTGCGGTGCTGGCTGCAGCGACACTCCTGAGGAGGCTTGCAATTGCTGAGGTTGGGATATCCCAGTGCTTCCTGGTGCAGGGGGCAGGCTGTACAAGGAAAGAATGCTACCCTTGTCCACGCGGCCGGTGGGTTGTGCGGCAAGATACTGGCTTGTCTGTTGCAGTCCAGGCTGTAGTTGTGACTGGTATTGAGATTGATAGCCACCAGTCTGCGGCGAAACTTGGGCTGTCATGGCGTGGAAGGGGTTTTGACTGCCCTGGCCCTGCTGGAAGGAGTGCAGATGAGCCTGCAGTTGACTCTGCGGATACTGCTGCTGCTGCTGTTGTTGTTGCTGTTGCTGCTGCTGAAAAGATGACATCGGCCCGAAAGGCGATGTGGAAGATACCGCTGGCATCGTATTTGCATGTCGGGGCGGGTTGTGCAATGCACTTCCGGGGGTTGTTTGAAATTGCGGCTGACCCGAAGCCCCCGAGGCTCCGAACTGGCTGAAAAATGGGTTCGTCGGAGCCACGCCAGGGCTCTGGGTGAGCGGCGTACTTGTGAAACTGGCCTGTGGCTGCGCGGCTGACTGAAAGAATGGGTTTTGGCTGCCGTCGAACGCTTGTGGGGATGCGGCAAATGTGCTTTGGGCGAAGGTCGAGGTAACGGGAGGGGTTAGCGGTTGCTGATAAAGAGGCTGAGGAAGTGAAGACTGGTTAATAGGATATCCCCCAGTAGAGTGCGGGAACAAGGGCTGTGACACCTGCAAATTCTGAAATGATGTTTCCAGAGACTGCGCAGGTTGTGGTTGCAATTGCAATTGCAACCGCGGTTGTGAAGTTGGCACGTCAAAGGGGTTGTAGGAGCCATTGACTTGGGTGACCGGTTTGAAGTCAAGCTGATCAAACGGGTTGTCCGACGTGTTTTTGGCAGCATTGACTTGTGCCGCAGTCCGTCCCAGCGTGGGAGGACCCTCTCCCAGCCTCTGAAGAGTCTCGATTGTCTTGTTCAGATTCCCGTCCAAGCCTTTCAATGCACTGGCGTTTCGGCGCTCGTTGGTAAACCCCATATCCCTCAGTGTGGTCATCTTCGCATCAAACGACGCATCGTTTGTGTCACGGACGGAAGCGCCGAAACCTTGGGAACCAGAGTGGGAATTGGATACGCTCCGGAATGGCGGCGAGTCGGTAGCATAGGATCTGTTCAACGACCGGTGCAGGTTGGAGGTGGAGGAGGCGGACCGCAAGCCGAGACCGGGGAACCTGCCGGACTTGGGCGGCAGGGGAGGTGGTGAGCCCTCGGGAGATCTATCGTAGCTAGAATCATTCCGGCTCGGGGGCTTCGGTTTCCCATCTTCCAACGAGCGATGCTGATACTTCTGCCGGATATACCGTTCCATGCTCGAATCGGCCTCGTCGACATCCATGGGAACCGGGGGTGGAACGCTCTTGGGGTTGAAGATCTTGTTCATGAGGTTATTTCCGTGTGATTTCATATTCTGGACGGGTTGTCTTGTGTTAGCGAAGGGGTCTTTATCAGTTTGTTGCCCCAGCGCGGTTCGACTCACATCCACCTGTTCCGATGTCCATGTGTCCATGCTCAGGGACTTGACCTTGGAGATGTGCGTGCCCAGCTTGCGATGCAAAGCTGCGCATCGCATGCAAAGGAATATCCCCATCTATATCCCATCTAATCAGCTTCCTCATTCTGGCGGGTGCGTCGTGTACAATCGAGCGGTATACATACGTTCCAGCTGGCCCATCCTGGAAAGGCGCGCGTTTGTTAGCAAACTGCGTGGGCTCACGAGTTCGACTCGACATCGGCATCGACATACCTGGGTTGAATGCGCCACAATCTGCACATCGATCATTACCGGGAACTGAGCGGATGAGGTCCTGCAAGGTTTTCTCATTCCGTTGCTGCTGCCGTTTACTGACGGCGCTGGGCATGTTGATGGCGGTTCCTCGAAGGATGAACCCGGATCCTCCTGTGGAGACAATGAGCGACAAGAAAAGACGAGATGAATGAATCTCCAGCAAAGTAGAAGCCAAAGAAAACCCCCGGTCAAGGAAAGCCTGAGGTTATTCACCAAAGATTGGGGCGAAAGTTGCAGCGAGCGGGCCGAGCTTCCGTCTGCGGGAGATAGGGGGGAGGGAATCTTAAATAGGAACGGCAACCATATTTACAGGATAGAAATGTAGGGAGGGACCCGCAGGTCGAAGGAAGATATGAATAGAGATGAAGAAGGATGAATAATGAACGGCTAGAGAGAAGGAGAAGAAGAAAGAGAGAAAAGGAGGAATGGTCAGGAGAGGACAAGAAGTGGCCAGGGATGATATAATAGTACAAATCAATGGTGGGTGTGGGGGAAGAAAAAGAGCAGGATGACTGACAGTGGCCAACACCAGTTCGTGATGCACAGGAAGGCACTTGATCTAGCTAGAACTTGGTTGAGGTTCTACTAGAACAGTGCTCTTATTATTTTTAACTGGCATGTCTGATGGAGTATGGAGATGGATGGCTGCGTGCTCCAGTGCTATCTTTATGTATATATACTCCGTAGGTAGATAAATCCATATCGCACCAGGGGACATCATGATCCTCTTAACTCTTAACTCTTAAGTCCAAGACACCACCGGATTCTCGAATCTTGACCACGGTGCCAAGTGCGCGATTGGTCCGTGACATTCTTTCGTTGGATCCTGGCATCCACTTCTCGAAGCTGAACTTATTCGATAGTCATTTTTGTCGATCAGTCAGGGCGCACCAGAGTGAAGTTACCCAAGCGGTCAGAATTCCTGGGATTGGTGGTGCACTTTCCATGACATACTACGGAATGACTATGAGGTCGGGATCTCTATCCCGTGTGTCTTTTCTCTTTGAAAGCTTCAATTTTACAACATGATACCAAAGTCAAATGAATGTGTGGGCAACAGGTGGCTCTTCACCATCGCACTCAAAGAGTCTCCAAAAGGAAACTCCAGTACGGTAGAGGAGCCTTGTGCTGCCCGGATCCTTCTAGTACGCCAATATGACCTGCCATCCTATGGTCCATAGGAAGGAATTGGAGGTTGATTATGCGTTCGTAGTTTATGAAAAGTGTAATGGAAAAGAAAAGAAGAAAAAAAGAAGAGAGAAAAGAGTTGTTGACAAGAGGTGCAATATAAAGGGCTGCCAAGGAGTGGTCACGTGGATCGTGGACCCAGCACTAAGTCAGGTGACTTCCTCCACCACTTGAAGTTTTCTTCTTCTCGGTTTGAATTTTCTGCTTCTCTCCATCTCTCTCTCTCTCTCTCTCTCTCTCTCTGTCTCTCTTTGACCCAGTCAATTCAGAAAACACACAAGTGACACAACAGTGTCTTGTCTTGCTCATTGATGTGTGAGCTACTATTGTAGATTTTCTTTTCGACTCCTTCCAAGACGTGATGATGTCTTGTTTGCAATTGTTATCTGACAACCACACAGCAGGCGTCTAGTCTTTTCAATGGCCAAGTCGTATGCTTTTTTTTTGTTCGTTCAGTGGAAGATCAAAACCAAACAGTTTTTAGCAGAGCTGCGTCTACTCCACCCTGGTGTTCGTCTCTCTCGAGCAGCAGGACTTTTTACGACGGACATCCTATATTATATTATGTTGTGTTGATTGATAGAAATGGAAATATTGATTTTATTCCTGCTCCTGAGCGTGCGTAGAGGATAGGATGATGGAGGTAGCTTGAACATTCTGCCTCCCTCGGGGTTGGTGGCGTCAATCCGATATGGCACACCAGCTAGGAAGTGAGGGAGATGGGATGAAACTATTCAGCTTATCTCATATTATTGAGTCTAGTCTCTAGCCCGTAACTACTATTGAAGCTGATGAATAATCGAGTAGAGTCTGGATGAGAAGACTAGCTGGACTGCTGGAGATACCCAAGAGCACAGGAACACACGAACATCAACACCACCAACAGATTGTGATTTGTGAATTGTGGGGTTATTCATCTGTGCAAATTGCGAAACAGAGTGTTCCTGTTTAGTAATGCAATAATCACCAATGGTTGCTGGGGGATCCACCCTATCCTCGTTGCTCAATGCCTTCAATGAGAGGGATAGATGGATACTACTCCGTAGTATTGATTAGTTGATTATTGAATGATAACATCCTGAGAGACAATGATGTATACACTCGAAGGACATCCAGACAGCAAGAGGCAAGAGAGCCCTCAGCACCATGGATCCGACGATTGCCACGTCCACAGATTCGCAGCCTCCCCTCTCATGGCTCTGGTATCCAGACTAGGTACTAACTACACAGTAGTACCTCGACTCTCATAATCACGATCCCTTCTTCAAAGCAGAACTAGACGAAGAAAATGCGGAGAAAAAACTGCTGAGTCAAGAATTCGGGCCCAGAAGCTCACCAATCTGCCGTCTTTCATTGGTGCACGGCGTTTTGTTTCTATGGACTATGGAGGATTACCTACCTAGTTAGTAACTGAGTATGATTATTATTATTATTATTATGATTATTATGATTATTATGATTATTAGTCGTAGATATCCCTCTCCCACCCTCCTCTCCTCCTCTCCTCCTCTCCTCCTCTCCTCTTCTCCTCTTCTCCTCTTCTCCTCTTCCCTTCTGTCCATCTGTCAGATTCTCTCTCTCTCTCTGCTTCACTACGTACTATCGTACTCTTTCTTCTTTACACCCACTCACTCTCTATCCTTCATTTCGTGAGAGAATACATATAAACTATCCCCTTCCTTTCTTGATACTCTTGTCCTCGCCTTCCATCACAATGGCCTCGGCTGCTAGATCTGCCTCTCGCGCCTTCCTGCGCTCCACTCCGGCGACCTCTTCCTTCCGTCCCGCTGTCCGTGGCGCTCGCTTTGCTCTTCCCGCTCAGGGCTTCCGCGCTGCTTCTCGTCGGGGTTATGCCTCGGAGGCCAACTCCGGCAAGTCCTCCTCCAGCGTCTTCCTGTGGGCTGGTCTGGCCGTCGCCGGTGGTGCTGGTGCATACTTCTACCTGAACGGCAGCGATTCGGTGGACTCCAAGAACTTCGTCCCCAGCAAGGAGGACTACCAGAAGGTGTACGATGCGATTGCTGCTCGTCTGGCCAATGAGACCGACTATGATGATGGCAGCTATGGACCTGTAAGTCCCACCAGAAGGTTCCTTCATTGTAACTTGCAGAGCTAACATGCCATCCTCGCACGATAGGTCCTCGTCCGCCTCGCATGGCACGCAAGCGGTACATATGACAAGGAGACTGGCACCGGTGGCAGCAACGGTGCCACCATGAGATTCGCTCCCGAATCCGACCACGGCGCCAACGCTGGTCTCAAGATTGCCCGGGACTTCCTGGAGCCCATCAAGGCCCAGTTCCCCTGGATCACCTACTCGGATCTCTGGACTTTGGCCGGTTCCTGTGCCATCCAGGAGCTGGGTGGTCCCACCATCCCCTGGCGCCCTGGCCGTCAGGATCGGGACGTCGCTGCCTGCACCCCTGACGGACGTCTCCCCGACGCCTCCAAGGACCAGCGCCATGTCCGCGACATCTTCTACCGCATGGGATTCAATGACCAGGAGATCGTGGCCCTGATGGGTGCCCATGCCCTGGGCCGTGCTCACACCGACCGCTCTGGCTTCGATGGCCCCTGGGATTTCAGCCCTACCGTCTTCTCCAACGAGTTCTTCCGCCTCCTCGCCGAGGAGACGTGGCAGAAGAAGAAGTGGAACGGACCTACCCAGTTCACCGACAAGACCACCAGCACCCTGATGATGCTTCCTAGCGACATGGCCATGATCAAGGACAAGGAGTTCAAGAAGCACGTTGACCGCTATGCCAAGGATAGCGATGCCTTCTTCAAGGACTTCTCGGACGTCTTTGTCAAGCTCCTCGAGCTCGGTGTTCCCTTCACCAGCAAGGCCGAGGACCGCTATGTCTTCAAGCCCTCTGAATAGACGGTCGCTTGAACTCTTTTTAAAACTTCTGATTCTGTTTTTCTTTTCGTTGTATTTGTCCTGGTAGCATGCATTTTGGTTAGTTTGCATCTTGATATCCGACATGTGGTCTGTCGCCCATGTCCATTAAGTGACAAAATTGTCATGACTTTGGTTTGAATATTTGATATCTTGTTGGGATATGTCTGAAGATCTAGATGGATAGTCTACCATGCTATTGAACATATTCACTGACCTGTACTGGCCGTCAGCCTTCTGGCTTGACTTTGTAGACCATTTCGGCTCTATGTTGCCCACAGACTGGTTTCATACTGTAAAAAAGAAAAGAAAAAAAAGTCATGTTCCGACCATTAAGGTAGCTAGCTGTTCGAGCGCCGTCACTGTCCATGTACAAGAGCAGCGGAATCGAATAACCTCCGAGGTGGCAGCGGGACGAACGCCAACAATTTTTTGGGTTCCTCCCATCCACCACCAGAAGTCATCGGCTCATTCTAAACTAATCAGTATCCTCCTCAAATACACCACGAAACAAGGAGATCGAAGAAGCGAAGGATCTGCAAAGCTTCTTTTTGAATAAGCAACTCCCCCATCTACACCAGGGAAACTCGTCCTCCCACCGCTCCCACCGACGCAAAAATGACGGGATCACACACCATCACACACGACCACGACTACTACGAGATCCTCAACCTCCCTTACTCCCCTTCAACAGCCCTCTCCAAACAACAGCTCAAACTCGCCTACCACAAAGCCCTCCTCCAACACCACCCGGACAAAACCCCGAGCGCCGAACCCCCCACCCCCACCCAAGCAAAAGCAACACCCACCGTCACCATCGACGCAATCACAGCCGCGTACAAGACGCTCTCCGACCCCGCGCTGCGCGCCGAGTACGACCGCCTGCGCCGGCTAGACCGGGCCAGCGCGGTCGGGCGCGGGCCCGCAGGCGAGAACGCGGCGGCGGCGGCGGCGGCGGCGGCGGCTTTCCACACAGGACTGGAGGTGGTTGATCTGGAGGATTTGGAGTGTGAGGAGCGCGAGGACGGAGCGCGCTGGTTCCGCGGGTGTCGGTGTGGTGACGAGAGGGGGTTTCTGGTCACCGAGGCGGATCTGGAGAAGGAGGTTGAGCAGGGCGAGGTGGTGATTGGGTGTCGGGGGTGTAGTCTTTGGATGAAGATTTTGTTTGCCGTGGAAGGGGGGCAGGGATGAAGGTGGAGGCGGGGGGGAGGATACTATAACTTGGTGTGCGGTTATGGCTCTGAATGTTTCAGCGGGTGTATATCCTGCGCTGGAAGGGATGGGGCTGAGGGCAGAGACTTGTTCTTCCTACGGGCGTCGAGATGCAGTGCCGAGGGCATCAGGAGCCGGGGGCTGAGCTGTCATGGCTTCTCTTTTCAGACGGTGTGTCTGAATCCAAACTTGATGCCGTGGTCGCATCATCGCGTGGTCGGTCGATGGTTAGAGTACTATCCCTTTCCTGTGAGATCAAGTCACGATGGCTTCTACGTGAGACACATCATACCGACTGCGACTGCGGTGCGAGGTCGAGCCCAAGGGTGACAGGTACCTGAGCGGCATATTGTACGACTGTACACTGGTACATGGCAAGGCGAGTTGCTTTGCGATCTATGGGGTATAGCTACGTGGGCTTGGTGGCTATGATGTGGGGATTGATGGGATTGAAGAGAGAGAGAGAGAGAGAGAGAAAGAGAGAGAGAAAGAGAGAGAGGGAGATATATATATACAACACGGAGAGCCGCTGTAAGTTGGGCTTTGTAGCTAGAAAATTCCTTTTCGAGGATAATTTCATATGCTCGACATCTCAGGGGAACGATAAATTCTATAGAAATATTTCCAATTTCCCTATATCAGTGCCTTAGGTGTAGCATAAGTAGCTCAGGTAGTGTTCCTGCCATCCACCGAGGGGGCTCTGTTGATGACATATTTCGCCCAAAAACAGAAATAGAAAACCAACACTGATCCAGCTCCTCCATCTGTCAACAACTTCCTCTCTCCTCCATCCCTCTCTGCATTCTTGTCGAATCACAGCCGCCACAATGTCGGCACCGATCCATATCTCCTCAAAGGAGCAATTCAGCTCCCTCCTGACAACCTCCAAATTCGTCGTGGCAGACTGTAAGCTCATCCTCCTCCATGGCTGATTCCCCTCCCCGCCCCGCGCCTGCTTGCTCACGCCGTCCACCCCGCGAGAACTGCATTTTCCTACCTTGCCCTCACTCCGAACATGATACTGACTGCTTTCTTCCCAACCTGGATATAGTTTACGCAGACTGGTGTGGGCCATGCAAGCAGATCGCCCCCGCATACGAACAGCTGGCTAGCCAGCTCTCACGCCCGAACCGGATCACATTCACCAAGGTCAACGTCGATCAGCAGCAGGAGATTGCCCGTGCCTATGGCGTTACAGCGTACGTCCACCTACAGAACTACACATACCCACCAGGGAGGCAACATAAAACAAACCATGGGGCAACGGGGGAGGGGGGGCAGATAAAAAAATAAAGACAGGACAGGCACTAACACCGAACGACAGGATGCCCACCTTCATCGTCTTCCAGCAAGGCCGCCCCATCTCGACCGTCCGCGGCGCCGACCCCAAGGCCCTCTCTGACGCAGTCCGCAAGCTCGCCTCCGAAGCCAGCAAGGAAGACTCCGGGGACGCCTCGGGCGACCTGAGCGGGGGCAACGGCTGGATCGGCGCGGCGGCACCCAAGGGTTACAGCGACATCACGGACCAGCACGAACCCAAGGGCGTGGAGCTGCTGAACCGCGACAGCGACTTCGGCACGGCCAAGACACTCTTCGAGTCGTCGAAGCCGTCGGCGCTCAGCGAGCGAGGCAAGGCGAAGGAGGGCGCGCCCGTGGACTGGGTCGAGAGCGATACCGACGAGCAGCTGATGCTCTTTGTGCCGTTCCAGTCGACGCTCAAGGTCCACTCGCTGCAGATCACGTCGTGTGTGTCTGCGTCGGAGGACGACGAGGATGCACCGATGCGGCCCAAGACGGTCCAGCTGTACACGAACCGATCGCATGTGCTGGGCTTCGACGAGGCGGACGGGATCCCTCCCGTGCAGACCGTGACGATCCAGCCGGAGGACTGGGATGCGAAGACGGCGACGGCCAAGGTGGACTTGCGGTTTGTCAAGTTCCAGAACGTCACGTCGCTGGTGGTCTTCTTCGTGGACGGCGACGGCGACAGCGAGAAGCTGCGGGTGGATAGGATCAGGATCTTTGGCGAAGCGGGTGAGAAGAGGGAGATGGGCAAACTGGAGAAGATCGGCGACGAGCCGGGCGAATAATTCAATGATACCCTCTCTCTCTCGGCCAGAGAATGTGCAATCAGACATGCGAAGACTACTTAGGATTTTATGATTACGACAGCAAACCGAACACCTGCAGCAAATGCGTTTTAAGATTTTTCTCTTGTAGTGTAGAAAAAAACAAACTATCTAAACATCTAACTCTGAAGCCCTCTTCTATCATCACCAAAACGGATAGATAGATAGAAAAAAGAAGCAGTTTGTCCGATCCCAAACCAAATGGTCTCATCCTTGGAAGAAGTTCAGAAAGACCAATAAAGTAGAACCGGTGTGCAATTCCGTTCGTCTGTGACACAACTGACACCTGGGGATACATCACAGAGAAATTGATGTCCAGGCAACACGGGTGAAATAGTAGTTGCGTCGCCGCACGAAGAAAGAAAAGAAAAAGAAAAAAATTTTAAGAAGGCTGGCTGCGTGCGAGGCTATTTATGCTCTCCGGGCTGGGGAATTTTCCTCTCGGATGACGGAGAAAGGATTCTTCCGATCGGATGGGAATTTTTACCTAGGTAGGGGGATTATGTAATTGATTGAGAATTTTTTGTGTGTGTGTGTTTACGTAGTAGTAGTATGGCCAAGCGAGTTTGGAATTATTTCTGGGTTTTGTTTTTTTTTTTTTTTCTTTGGAGATTTCCTTCTTTTTCTCTTCTTCTTTCTTCTTTTCATCAGATCTCCCTTGTTGGAGTACACCATGAAATGTAACAGGGTGTAGGCCTGTGATGAGATAAATGGATGAATATATGATAGGAAGAGACTGAGTCTCCCACTGGGAGCATGATCTCAAATTTCACATCCACTGAGGCCGTCGACAAAATGCAGATTTATTGGGTTTGATCTGGTGGTGTTGGGGGGGATGAATTTTTTTTCCCCTTCGGTTTGTTTACATTTTTTATTGTGCTGCAATCTCGAGGATTGGATGGAGCTGTTTCCGCGCAATGGACAGACAGAGCCAAAGCTTCTTGTAAGTTGTAACACTGCAGATATTCCGTAGATAGCTGCAGCGGTCGTCTTCCTTCGTAGCCCTCTATGGTTTCACTTGAACTCCGTAACTTTTGTCTTCTGTGCTTCGTGCTTCGACTGTACAGGGATCAATGCTTCTGTCCGTGTGGCTGGTCATTTGCTTCATGTCGGGCATCGTGCATCATGTGGCTGTCCTCACGGTCTCACCACCGGTTGTTCCCTTGATGGTCTGTGTGGACGCGGAGTAGAAAAGTCTGCTATCTCTCTCCATCTATCTATCTATCTATCTATCTATCTACAAGCTTCAATCAGTCTTCCCTGGTTGGCGTTGGAGTTGGGAATAGCCGTGTGCTTCCATTCCCGTCTGGATCTAGGAGAACCCTCCGAACCCTGATAGAACAGCACGCTGGCTGATGGCGATGCTGATGCTGATGCGTGTTAGCGATTGGGTGCAAGACCCTTGGAACCGAGACATGCATTCAGCACGGCTGCTCGTATCCAGCTGCAAGTTCTCGGGAGCTTCAACCAGGAAGAGGTCCAGGTGCCAGCTTATCGTCTCCCGAAGCTGAACTATCTCGATTTGGCTGATTTCCTCACCTCCCCGGTGATCATGTGTAACCATTGAACCTACCACGGAGTACCGGCGTGAGCATCATAGCAACCGTGCTTCCCCACAGCTCGCAATCAGATTTTCAAAAAGCACAGGCAAAGGATTAGGAGAAAAAAAAAAGCCACACAGCTCAAGAACCCAAGGCCCCAGCTCTTCAGGGCCCAACTCCCAAAGGGTTTGCCCCAGCTTTCCTCGTGTTCTCTAACTACCAGTACCGTGATTCATGGTAAGTCTGCAATACCTCCGACACCGACCCAGGGAACGACCAGCCACCATTGTTTTAGCTCCGGAGATCTGTACCAGAAAGGTTTTCAAATCTTGTTTGTGATCCCCCGTTCTGACTTCTGGGAATTGGGCATCTGGCTCAGGAGGCCCATCGGTTTCACTTCTCGTGATGGTGGATTTGAGGTGAATCCAGCTCTGGACTATTGGAGCGGCAGATGCCAATCTCAGCAAATGGGTGAAGAACAGTAGCACTGTCGAGGGCGCATTGTCTCATCAAGACCAAAGGACTCGAAGAGCTAGACTCAGAAAACCCAGTAGTCATCGCCGGCTCAGAAGCCTCAGATAAGGCTCGCAAGCATATCTTCGTATTCTGCCGTATCTCTCGCCCTTCTCCAGACCCATATCCATACCCCCATTGTTCCAGGTCTAAACGTGGCCGCGTATAGAGTACTTGCGAAGGCGTCCCACGGCTTCGAAACTCGATTGGCAAATCCCCTCTCTGACGATAACACTTAAACACAGCAGCTTCTTCGTCTGGGAAGTATGACTGACTGTATGAGCCTCTGGAACTGGAAGAGGGTAGTCGGACTGTGGAGTAGTGCGATATGGAGCAAATCCTACCCAGATAGAGTTCTCGCCTGGGTTTATCGGGACCATATTATTCGATAGGCCCTCCTTTAGCTTCCCATTTAGGGATTTTCCCGTCGGTATTTGCATTTTGGAGTCTGCATGCCTCCATATCGGCTACCGGCCCCAAAGTTGTGAATGGCTCCCTTCGAAGTTCGGAGCCTCCGGTTCCCTTCCAGCTTGACCGCTTGGGACTCTGGGAGTCAAGTAGGGGCTTGTAGTTGCAGACCCTCCCCACACGGCCCTGAAGAATTTTGGGACACGGGTGAACACCTCAATAGATATTTGCAGTTTTCTGGACCACTATGACACAAACAGCACCATGAAGCGAGAGGCGCCGGTAGTGAGAGACAGGCTCCTCACAAGGCTCTTAACCCGATTACCCGAGTCATTCTGTCCTCCACTCTGGTTTCATATATTGTCCAAACGACGTCAACAATTGTACTCTGTATGTCGCCAAGGGTCGTGGAAAAGAGTCTTGGAGATTGTGAACCACCGTTCGTCACTGAGCCTCTCGTAGTCGTAGACCGTAGGCCATAGTTAGTTAGAGAGGCGTAGACGCCATCGCATCACGGGAAGAAACATGGAACGGTCATGGAGCAGCTGCCAGCTGGTCACCCGCACCAGCGAACAGCATTCGTGGGTCGGCAAAGATAAGACAGGCACAGGTCGAGAGTTCACCCCGGCTCTCAATAGCTTCAGAGATCAAGGTTAGAGTTTCGTCTCGAGGAGGCACCAGAAACACCACAACCATGGCATTCTTCCCCATGGCGAGCCAAACTCTGTTTCTTTCTACTTTCCTTCTCTGAGCCTCGACATCCTTCGAGAATCAATATGCCACCCAATCTCCAATCCCGACAATGGTTCATTTGCCCCATTTCGAAAGCCTCCTCCCCCAAAGCGAAACTCGACGACGCGAGGACCTTGGATTCCTGGAATCTTGGAATGGGAAGTCTGATCCCAACTTTTTCGTCCTAGACGGCTTCGAGTTTCAACACTAACCACCTCGATCAGCGGGCCGGTAAATCAGCTACATACCAGGGATGGGCTAGCTTCGGTCACTACAGCCAATGCCAGTTGGTCATTGATGGCTCGACAGCGCAGGAACAACTTTAGACTGAAGCGGTGGCTGCAGTGCATGTCCATCTACGGTACGATGCAGTAGTGACAAGCGCTTAGAGTGGCCTCCCCACATTGACTGCAACTAGTACAACCGTACACCTGTAAGGTAGTACTGTCGTCAAGCTCTCAAGCAGTCGTGGCGAATTAGTGCAGTCGAGTGTCTATAGAGTACGGAGTACATCCCGCGTAGAGACTTAGCATGCAGTAGCTTCGCAAGTCCAGCCCGTGGGAGCAGAATGGGCCCTGGGACGGTTGTTACGATGCACGTGTTGACGCCATTAACCTAGGTTTTTTTTTTTGCCCTCCCTCTTATGATTGTCTGTCTCAGTCGACGATCAATCACAATAGCCCCCCCCCCACTAGTAAAAGGTGCCTTGTTGGAATTTGGAAAAAGGAAAGAAAGAAAACGCAGGCTCTGAAGGCCTAGCTGATGATCTCTGCTTGCCAATCACTGACAAACGAGCTTCTTTTCTCGCCCGTCGCTCGATTAGCGCAAGTACTGGACAGTCCTTCCCCCCACGGCATCAGGATGGATCAGTTTGGTTGCTTCTAGGGCCAGCCACCAGGGCGACTTGGCCACCCACCTGGGACAATGAAACGTTCGCTTAGTGGGATCCCTCGTACATATTAAATTGGCGGTGGCCACAGTTAATTAGTATGGATTTGTGGCTGGTCTAGATAGACCACCACGTCGATAACAGCAATATATTCCCGGCTTCAAGATCATGGCAGCCAGTAGGGACTGGGCACGAGCGAGCACGCATATTGTAGTGTATCTCTGGATTCGCCCCCCCGCAAATCGTGGAATAATTTCCAAGGCCCTATCGACAGGCATTAGTCGTACTAGCATGGAGTCCTAGGTCAGTTGTCATCCGCGATGCCCACCTTCCAGATATCCGACGCCCCAAACGAGGAAGATGGCTGCGTGGCGGTGGTAGAGGGTTGATCCTAGGGCTGTTTTGCTGCATGTTTGACAGCCCCCCCCCCTACCGTCGAGGCGTCGATAATGACATACGATATGTATAGACAGAGTGCCGCGGCCAACTAGGCCATACCGACAAGATGGTACTCCGTTCCGGATTCCTTGAGGTTGTCCGGTGGTACGGAGAGAGCGACAATGACAACGCAATTGCTAGTGATGCACACCCGAAAAACCCCGAGATAATGCGTATATTACGCCACCTTGGGGGTGGCCGGATCATTGTCATAGCAAAGAGATACCTACGGAGTAGATGTGACCAAGAAAGACTCGAGAGCATTGAGTATTGACCATATGACCCGGAGGGCACTTGCCTGCTATCTAGTTATCTCTGAAACCTGGCGAGATCTTACCTGAAGGTAGTATCTCTCGAGTAGTAGTGAGCACTGTTGATATGTGAACCTTCACGTCAAAAGGCAGTCGAATGTTCGAGGTGTCTTCTATCCTTGATCCAAAACTGACTCTGGTGTGACAATGTTTAGACTCGTCGGTTCTAACCGTCTGAGGTTTGGAGGAATGAGGTCTGTAATTGCAACTGAACCTAGTTCCGGAGTAACTACTATGGAATCTACAAGGGCAATTACCTCATCACCAATATGGTAATATTATCCTACCTTAGTCTCTAGGTATGCTGGTAGGGACTAGGGAGTACTCTGTAATAACCAGTAAAGTCCAACGATTCGCTAGATTAATTGCTCCTCCTAGCGAGATTAACCACTACTAGGTGCTAAGGTAGATAGATTATAGACACCATTAGCATCAATGAGGATCGACAACATCCACACGGGATTTATAATTGCCAGTAATATCGATGCAACGCCAACTGGGCATCGTCGCCACCTTTGCTGGTGTTTACCAAGTCAGTCGACCTTCCCCCCTGATTGGTGAGCCCAGATGCGCATAGTCTGTTTCAGATGCTGAGCTTACCAACATTCTACGTTTTTTCCATTTCCTTTCTACTTTGAGGTGCTCGACCGCGAGACTGGGTACTGGGTAGTCTAGTCTAGTCTAGTCTACACTCTACGGAGTACACCGTCAAGATGGGTTGCAAATTGCAATTTGAGGTCAAGGACTCCTCAGGTACGGGTTGTGCCCCCATCTGCCCTCGCCAGTTAGCTAAGTGGGAGGATCTGCTGATTGCTTGCAATTATTTTGTTATTCGCTTGATGCTTGGCGTTGATAGCTAGCTAGCAGCTATATCTACTGATTGTTAGGAAGAGGCAGAACAGCCTTGTATTACGGTTGTATGATAACACAATGGAGGAGGTAAGGTAGTGGAGGAGGTATCTTGCAGCGTACTCCGTAGATATCTGTTCATTCAAGATCCGATGTTTTCCATGGGTTATCTCGGACTGTGGAGGATACTGAGAGCGAGATAGGCACCGAGTCCTAAGATACGATAAGGTATGCTCGTATTTGACCCTGTAATCTGGTACGTTGATAATAAGCTTTGCAGGAGAACGCTACCTTGCAGTTTTCAGAGGCCTGTCGCAGTCGCAGAACACATCCGAGACGAACTCCGTAGGGTATCTTGAACTGAGTTGACAATTGACATGCATGGCATGACAGGCTAAAGAACTCCATCTAGTCAACAAGAAGTGTCCAGATTCCATGGTACTGGAAGTCCCAAGCCGCTTTCTCTGCAGTCTGTACAGACTACAGAGCTCCGTTTCCCCACTCCGGTATTGCATGATGTGATTTTGCTCCATCGCAACGACAGTATGGAGAGACAGGAAACGGAGGAGGTACTTGGATAGGTAGGTACCTGTGGAACTGAGCATGCTCATGTCCTCATGTTTAATTGAGAAGTAGAAGCTAAGTGGTTATGTTCATTGCGGTGGACATTGGGAACCAAATTTGAGACTTATCATACGGTCATTTGGATATGGGGGGGGTTTTTTTTTTTTTTTTTTTTTTGCTGGCGATATTGGATGATAGTATGATGTCTTTATCCATCCTGCACCTCGGACATTTGAAAATTTTCAAAAAAAAAAAAAAGTTCAATCAAAATGGATCTCTGGGAAATGAAGTGAATCTAGCATGCAAATAATAGATGATAATATGGCCACACAAAGTATCTTCCAAGTGACTAGTCAACGGTCAACAGACATCCAAGTCCTCATAGTCCTAACAACACCAAAACAACAACATCAAAAATCATCCCCAAAGCTGATTCGTCCGGAAAAAAAAAATAAATCACTCGTCCAGGGCCTATCTTTTCACTCGCACGGTCGCCAGCTCCGGAATCCCATACGGAGTAGTTAGTCCATAGTCCATACTGAAGAGCGAGGACCTTCCCGCGAAGCCGCTGGCTCGGACTACCGCCCCGTCCGCTATCCGCGGATGCGCCATCCAAACCCACAATGGCCCAATCTGGTAATCTTCAGTATTTCAGGACCTCCAAGGTTCAAGAAGTAAAAGGGTCCCGGACACCGGCATAGCCATTCTACTAAGTACTAGTTTTGTAGTTGTTTGAAATTTTTGAAAAGTCTGGAACTCCGGAGTCTGAAGGTTTGGAGTTTTATGCGGGACCCGCATCTATCTAAACCCCGTAGAATAAAGAGCTCTGCAAAAAAAAAAAAAATAATATCGCCGTGCGTTTTTTCGTGTGTTGTCAGTTGTCTCCAAGACTCCAACTCTCTTTCGGACTCTCCATTTGACAATGCCACCAGCCTCGGTTAGCGATCGACGTCTCCATCATGCAAGACAACGGTTGGAACTATTTGTTCTAGGCTACGGTAGTCCTTCGGTCATCATGCGCTCGGACTATGTGGCTTTGGAAGGAGTTAGAGGGTAAAATGGCGGTAGGTACGGACTACGGAGGAGTTACTAGCCTGTTAACTAGGTAGGTAGGTAGCTTACTAGTAGGTCTGTAAAAATGTAACCATGTACTCTGTCGTAGACTCGTAGGAACTAGGAAGTCCTCAGGTAATAATGAGTAGTGTAAATAATTCACCCCAAGAGGAAAAGTAAGTAACGGCTATCCATTCCGCTAACGAGTTTAGATGCCACTGGCAGTCTGGCACCATTGGCAGTCCCCTGTTGCTCGCTAGCTAGCCCACTCCACCTTCGACCTTAGTAGTATCTGTCACGGCAAGTCATCGAGAGCTGTCAACAGTCAAATCATCGAACGAACGAATTGGCGACGCCCAAGTTTCAACAGTCAAACAGTCAAACAGCCCGCGAACCACCGATCCAGTAGGATCACATGCTCCAACGGCGGTGATCTATCAACTCTCTATTAGAATCAGAGGAACCATCCGATATCTATATTAAACGGGTGGCGAGCTTCTTTCCTGTTCCTCTTGCTTTGTTCCCATAGCCACTAATTGAGAGTGAAAAATGTGATCCCTCAATCAATTTTTTTTTTTTTTTTTTGTTGTCTGTGCGACAACGGCTTATTTTTTTTTCCCCTCTTTTCTTTTCTTTGTATGGACTATGAACTATGGACTGTGGCACTGTCCGTTGTGGCAACAGTAGTAATGATGAACAGGGGAAAGCATGGTTAACTGGTTACACATAAATCCATTCTCTAAGTAGTTTCTTTTACACAGAGTATTTCTCTCATGCTATTCACCCTCGAGGGACCATTCCTTACAGAGTTCCAGTTTTCCTTACGGCTTTTTCAACCTCCGGATGTCAGATGATTGTATGCGACCGTCCCCTACCTAGGCCCTGAAATTACGGAGTAGGAGGCTCCATGATCCATCCCGATTAATATACAGTGGATGCTAGAGTTGTCTCCTAGATTGGTGGCAGCTGAGCTAGGCACGTTAGCTATGGCTTCATTGTTCTTCTCGAAGGTAGTGGTGCGGCTTCTATGCATCAGGAGTTCAGGACTAGCTGGTCAAGTGGATATGGGCTGTTAATCTATATGATCCCATAGTCGTGAATAGTACTGGGCCTCAATTAGATTATGGGTGGGTAAGCCTGTCTGATGGAGTTGTAGCGGTAGTTGTTGTCCGCGGACGAGAGGCAGGAAGGATATTATTAATCTCCTAACTAAACTCCTGAGTACTAGGGTCAGTAAATAGTCGGTGGTCATTGTGGGCTCTAGACTCCGGAGAACAGCGCATAAGTTCATTTCCAATATGGCATCAAACCCGTAGAAGAACGACTGGAAGTAAATGCAGGTTGAGATGATGTCTTATTGTTGCACATCAGGCCCAGGGACCGTTTCGGCCGTCGGAAGCTTTCCTTCCCGTCGTTCAAGGTCAGGGGAACGACCCAATCGAGGGCGGTGCTATCTTTAGACACCTAATGGATGTCCGGATAGTATGACTAGATTGTTCAGCATTTTATTTTTCGGGTCAATTGTGAATCCTGTCTATAGTGGGAACGGCAAATTAATGAGTCTGGAGTCTGGATAGCCTGGTTTGGGAACAATCATCGGCAACTCGGTCCATCGCGATGGTTTGCGTCGCACAGAGATGTCAGGTACGGTAAGTGCTTGGGCGTTGAATTCCAAATTGACGCTGTTTTCTTTATCCCCCCCTCTCTTCCCGAAGAGAAACACGAAAGAAAAAAAAAAAAAAACCAGTATATCGATTGCGTCTGGAAGACATGTATGTGACATAGGACAACTCTTTTTTTTTTTTTTTTTTTTTTTTTTTTTCATGCGAACCCCTTGCTTGAACGATCTGCCCTGTCACTTTCATCTGCCCTGTACATCATTCCAACTTAAGAGTCTTAGAGTATGCTCATCATGTTTCATGTTGCTGTTGATCATGCCGGCCCTCTTGCCTCCAAGATGATAAGACCAAGTACAATCGACATCAGAGTGGGTTATGATGTGTCGAACACTCAACGTCAGTTTAGGTATGGATGAACAGGCAAACAGGCAAAAATGATGAGCACCAAGCATCAAGATCAGCAGGTCCCCACCATCTGAATCATGAAACTCACGAAATGGAGCAAGTCCCTCGAACTTCAAAAAACGGCGTTGGAGTTACTCTTTCGGGAACACCTGCCCGAGACAAGCGGTGTCCCCTTCCACTCTCAGTACCTAGTTAGTGATTTGGAATCGACCGGGAAAGAGAGCGACTGGGAGAGACGATTTATTGATTTGATAGTCACATCCTGATTAAGCAAGGGCTGACGTCTGAGTGTACGTGTTGCCGAGAGTCCTTCCACTGATTTGCCGATATCAGTAGGTAGACTTAGTTATAACTATTAGGCTGCAATCTGCAGTCTCCGCATTTGTTCCTGCAGTAGCCCGGTCAGAATTGATCGTCTAAGCAGTTACCGTTGGAAGTGGATGGAACAGGTCGAAATTTCCAATAACACCTCATCAGTATGGCCCGTCAGCCGTAAGACGTAAGTAGGTGCTTCCGAGGTAAGGCGGGATCTTGGTTGGTTGGTTTGTAACTTTGCTGAGGTGGTGTTCACATGAGCCCACAGTAATTTATATAGGTAGTACTTTACTCCGGAGGATGTACATACATAACGCTACTACGGAGTATCATTATCAGACTATCAGCAGTTAGTTCCGGTCTGTAACTTGTCGCCAATTTTCGACTGCCCCCAAAATTAGGACTGGAAATGGCCGATCCAGCCTATCATGCGTCTTCAAACCTTGAAGGTTTTCGTTTTCCCCAGAAAATCAATCTCGATAAGTTAGCATATTCTCGTTACTACTAGGCAATTCTTACCCGACGAAGTAGACTTCAATAATCCCGGGGAGTACAGCCTAGGATGATCAGAGAGGCAGAGGAGTTACACAGTGGAATAATATTGATGACAATAGTATTAAGAGACTGGATCATTTCCAGTAGAACTGATTCCGGATACAGTGCCCCCCGCCCCCAATCGGGTCCTAGCGAAGAATACCTTGGTAGACTGGTACCTACAGAGTAGATAGTAGTAGATAGTCCATAGTTCTGATAAGCAGCCATCGTGAGAGTGAAGCAGCCATGAGAAGAGGACCATGCCATACTCTCGGACTCACACAGTGGACCCTTGTTCAGGACCGTTTCACCGCCGCTCGAAGCAATCAATCATGCTGCTACATCTTGATACTCGGTCTCCAGGTCGCCAGGTCGCCAGGTCGCCACAGAAGAATAATTGCTGACGTAAATTGCATTCATGTCACTAGTCACTTGGATTATTATTATTATTTTTTTTCATGTCTTTTTTTTCTATTTTCTTTTGCCTTGGGACTTACGGAGTAGGTTCCCGAGACTGAAGGGAACGTCCTAAAGCGACGTGGAACAGGAAAAAGAGAAATCACTGCGTGCTGAAGTCGGAGAAGTTGAGAACACACCCGTCCCTCGTCAACCAATCCCAGCAAACTCTGAAATTTAGATGAGCAGCGTCAGTACAGTAGTAGCACGGGGAATTGGCTCTGATCCATGACTGGCTATCACATTTCGCACTGCCTTTCACAGTTCACCTCGCTCATCCCACTTGCTGATCCTCCTGAAACCTGAGGTTGAAGTACAGTACTTATTAGTATCTAGCTGGAATCAATGTCCACCATGACCTAAGTCTTTTCGATCCCATAGGTTCATTGGATCAATTGTCACCAAAACTTTGATTTGAGCTCTGGTGATTCCATACAATATCCATTGCATCTTCCATCATGATCTTCCCTCAGCGTGGGTTGTCACCTCCCAGTCCCAGTCCCAGCGTTTCCCTAACCCCAAATTGGCGAACGGGAATATCCCAGCGGGGCCGTCTAGCTTAGCCGGGCGAGTCAATCCCTTCCATCACGGGCAGAGTCTATTGGTGTTCGATGCAGCTCAAGCAGAACCCAGCACACCTTTTGTTTTTTTTGCCAACTTTTGGCGGTCGGGTCTGAATGGGATGGAAATGGAACATACCTTAGTACTTTCACACTTTAACTGACAACAGTACGTGCGTAAGTCCTTGACAGACAAGCCTCTTGATGATCTGATAGGCCAGAGGGATGGCCAACAATCAATGACTTACTACTAGTACTAGGTACCTACAAGGCTTAGAGCCAGGATCATCAGTCCAGTAGTAAGTAGTAGCCTACGTCTTTTTTTTTTTTTTTTTTTTTTTTGCTATCAGCGAACAATTTGGGAAGGGTACTGCCACACCACCTTTTTTTCTTTCGTTTTTCGTTTCAAAATACCTCAGTTAGGACTTTACTTTACTATCTATCGAGTCTAAAAGTTGGGCAGGTGGGAAGGGAAAAAAAGAGCAGCGCCGCCCCCACCTCTAAACATTGTCTCTAAACTGTTCTATGAGTGGCTGGAGTCTGGACCCCATATGTCTTTCCAGTCACCAAACCTATGGGAAAATAAGAGCCACTGATAAGCTGGATGGGATGTATGTGTGCTTCATTGGTAAATGAGCGATACCCAAGGTTACCTAGTAGATATAGATAGGATACGGAGGACACCGTATTCTTCGTAAAGCACCAAAAAAAACAACAACAACAACGTTTGGAAGGTTATCACCTAGAATGTTCGTTGTCACCTGCTGGATGGTCAGATCAATCAGTAGGCGCGCGTCAGCTGGGAGAGAAAGAGAGAGAGAGAGAGAGAGATCAAATGTCATCAGGGCACAGTGACTGGAGGACTGATATTATCCCTCATCCTCCTTCCGAACGCTCAGGTGAGGTGGTAAAGCACCAATCTTCGCTTGTAGAATATAGAGAGTTGTATGTGGCAATCTCGACACAACCAATCACCGATTTTCACTCAGCTAGTATGTCTGTGATATTACCACAACACCATAACATGAGACAACTGCCTGGGATGCCTACTGGCTTCAAGACACTGCTGCGCCGCTGCGGTATTTGCCGACACCGTCCACACGGTCGATGGAATCATCGCATCCATTGACCATTCTGTGTGTATGGTAAGACAAGGCGTCCCATTGCATTCTCCGCATTTCTATCTGGTAACCACTATCTCAGTGGTAGTAACTATGGGTAAATTGATTTCTGTCCGTCGTTTCCAATTGTTTTGGGGCATAATGTAGGGGATTAACTATTGGAGGACCAACCTTGACGGGAGATAGCGATACACAGCAGATACTCCATACAGTACCTATGTACCCATCTCGGTAGGTACTGTCTTGGTCCGTTATACATACGGAGTAGTGCGTCCAGCAGCCCAGGCCCCCCCAAACTCCCAACTCGTGCTCTTCTGAGCGCCACTTCACTAAGACTCCTTTGGGTTCCCCGGCCGAGGTGGTGGGTCTTGATTTTTCCCTCTTTCGCCATTAGCGGCAGCACTGGGATCCATTACTGAGTCTCCATCGTCTGCCCAGAATCAAAAAAAAGGTTGATCTTACCCAATTTGTGGCCGAATTGAGGAAGAGCGCGACATTTTCGCATCGCTGGGTCAGTTGGAGATGCTATCATGCTAGAGTAGAGCGAGATACGGGAGTCCGTGATGGAGAGAAAGAGAAGAGAGAGAGAGGATACTTTTGCTCAAACTCTCCCGCTCTCCCACTCTTCCAGTCCAAGATCCAAGCCGACCTACCTCTCTAGGAAGCAGTTTCACCTCCCGTGCGAAGAAGGTCTCCGCTTTCTCAGAATCAAATATTAAAATGCGAGAGGACTATCTCTCTACTATTAGAGTCTTTCAGTTTCGTCTACTCCGTAGTAGTATTCTACCTACTGACTGGAGGGGAGGGGGGAACGGGAGCTGGACGGGACTGGACCATCTTGTTCTTGTCTCTTGCCGTCTGGTGTGATGTGCAGACCGGAGAAGGGGTGTATCCATGTTATCTTCCGCCCCAGATTATAAGACTTGTAAATCAAGAGAGATAATAATAATGGAGGGAGGTGTTGTAGAAGGCAAAAGACCATGTCTTTCATTCCATATCATTTTCAATCTCATATCAATCTCATATCAATGTCATATCATATCATTTCATTTCATTTCATTTCATTTCATATCATATCATATCATATCATACATAACACAGGAATAATCAAAATAATAAATCATTCTGGTTTTATTTTGAAACAGTTCACGCGAGAAACAAAATTTAGAAATATTAAAGAGTCTGGTTCCTGACCCATGATGACATACCTCCCGGGTATTTTTATTTTATTTTTTTATGGAGGACAGGACTTATCGCTGGGATAAAAATACCATGGGTTTAATTTAAAAAAAAAAAAAAAATCATATGAAATATTAAGTGGAAAATCACCTGCCACCAGTCCACCACAGTCTAGAAAGAAAACCAAATTAAAAAGAAAATAATAAAAATAGTAAAAAAAAAAAAAAAAAAAAATCAAAAACAATATTATGTATGGTACTACTACTACTCCATAGTCCGTCATCTGGCACCATAGCTAGTTATTAGTTAGTTCGTGGTGCCTACTTAGATAGATGGAGACTCAGTAGTGTACGTAGGTCGTCGTAGATAGACACTAGAAATAAATTATAATTTATTTACCTCCTACGGAGTAGACTAACTACGACGACATACTATGATACTACGTATTCCGTAGATACTAAAGACAACTAAGTACGACTAGGACCATGTGCACCTCAACTGAACTCAACTAAGTACCGACGACGAGAAACTAAAAGTACGACTAAAAAGAACTCTCACCCTGCTAGCACAGGCAGATCCGTCGCTCTTTTATCCACTGCCCACTACCTACCTACTCTTCCCATATCGGCTTTGTCTCTCGTTTCCCCGCGACTTTCCCATCGTCAGTCAGTCGACCTCTTCTTATTCTTCTTCTTCTGCTTCTTCTTCATTATTCTTTATTCGTTTTTTTCATTTTCATTTCTCCTTTGCTTTTTCCCTTTCTAGATTTTTTGGTCTCGACATTATTCTCTTCGTGCCATTCCTTTTTAACTATCGCTCTTCTAGTTCAAAACCCTTTCGGCCTTCCTTTTCGTCGGGTTCTGTTCGCAGCTCTCATTCTATCATTTCCCTGTCTCCCGGCGCCTTCATTTCGATAGCGTTCCGAATCATATCATAATCATATAGATCTGGTGGTTCGGCTCGCTTCGCTTAAGAGGTTCCTGTCTTTCCTTTACCAGGCCTCACACCCATCGGTCGAATGCAGCAATAGTATTCACCTCCACCCAGGGAAGAAACATCTACGTCGACTCTCCAGTCATTCCTTCATTCAAGAGAAGCGACTACACTGTTCTCCTCCCATATACACTCTCTTTCCTATCCAGCACAATACTATTATCGCCTAATATCTGGAGGTCTTACCATATATCTATCTTAATAACCCCAACAACGACAACATCGACACTGCTCCTCTGTGACTCTGTCGACAGCATCATCAGTTCGTTGCAACCCTCTTCATCCCCATGAACATGGACTCTCTGCAGACGTGAGACTAACAGCTTCTCCCTCCCTCTCTCGCAATAGCCACGTCTCAATATCTCGTCACATAATGGACACCACATATACAATGGTAGGCACGCCAGTGCAAGGTCAACCATCGTTTGCATACTACACAACCAATGATTCGCAATCGCGACAGCAACATTTCACCAGTCATCCGTCCGAGATGCAGGCGTTTTATGGCCAGATGCAGCCTTACCCACAGCAACAGCAACAGACCTGCATGCCAGACCAGCAATCCATCTATGCTGCGCAGCCCATGTTGAACATGCACCAGATGGCCACGGCCAATGCCTTCCGAGGCGCTTTGAGCATGACTCCCATCGTCTCCCCCCAGCCCACGCACCTCAAGCCCACCATCATCGTTCAGCAGGACTCGCCCATGCTCATGCCTCTGGACACACGGTTCGTCAGCAGTGACTACTACGCCTTCCCCTCCACCCCGCCACTGTCCACATCGGGAAGCACAATCAGCAGCCCGCCTTCTAGCGGTCGCTCCCTTCATACCCCCATCAACGATTGTTTCTTCTCCTTTGAGAAAGTGGAAGGGGTGAAGGAAGGGTGCGAGAGTGATGTTCACAGCGAACTGCTGGCCAACGCTGACTGGTCCCGGTCGGACTCGCCTCCTCTGACGCCTGGTAAGTTTAAATGTCCCAGTATTGCAATACATGTTTTTTTTTTCTTTCCCTTTTTCTCATTATTGTTTCATTTGATCATTCCGGGGTTAAATAATCATTGCTGTGTTGCTGTATGCATGAGCATGTGTTGGAGATTGTCTTGCGGAGATGAGATATCCCCCGGGGAAGAAACTAGGGCTAAGACAAGGGGCTAACTGAACTCGTTCTAGTGTTTATCCATCCCCCATCACTCACCGCCAGCCAAAGCTCCGATCTCCTGTCTGCTCATAGTTCCTGCCCATCCCTTTCCCCATCGCCTTCCCCCGTCTCCTCAACATTCATTGCTCCTCCTCACTCAGGTCTCTCAGTCGAGCCCTCTGGAACCGACTTCTGCGACCCCCGTCAGCTTACTGTTGAGTCGTCCGTGGACTCGTCGACGGAGCTGCCACCTCTGCCCACCCTCTCCTGCAATGAGGAGGAGCCCAAGGTAGTTCTCGGCAGCGCCACCGTGACTTTGCCAGTGCATGAGAGTCTCTCGCCTGCGTACACGAGCTCGACTGAGGATCCTCTCGGTTCCTTGCCCACCTTTGACAGCTTCACGGACCTTGACTCAGAGGACGAGTTTGTCAACAACCTCGTCGATTTCCACCCCGGTGGTAACCCCTACTTCCTCGGGGACAAGAGACAACGTCTGGGCTCATATCTGCTTGAGGAGGACGAGTTCCTGAGTGATCGTAGCTTTGACGATCTGGACGACCACGAGGCATTTGCACATTCTGGTCTTCCGTCGCTGGAGCCTTCCGAACTCATCTCCGTTCAGGGTGATGTTGCTGAAGTGTCTGAGGAGATGAGGTCGAAGAAGCGCACCACCTCGCGTCGGACGCTGAAGCGGACTAACAGCTCGGACAGCAGCTCCGAGAGTCTGGCGACTTCGGGCAAGAGGACTCAAGCCTCTGCCAACGGTCGGTCGGGTCACTCGGAGGCGACCTCCTCGTCCGCTCAGCAGTCCACTACTCCATCTCGTCAGAACTCTACTGCGAATGCTTCCAGCTCGTCTGAGGCTCCCTCCGCTCCCGTGTCAGTGAACCGACGCGGTCGCAAGCAATCCCTGACCGATGACCCTTCGAAGACCTTTGTCTGCACGCTTTGCTCCCGCCGTTTCCGTCGCCAGGAGCACCTCAAGCGTCACTATCGCTCCCTGCATACTCAGGACAAGCCCTTCGAGTGCCACGAGTGTGGCAAGAAGTTCTCTCGCAGCGACAACCTCGCTCAGCATGCCAGAACCCATGGTGGCGGCTCCATCGTGATGGGTGTCATTGATACCAACGCGAGTCTGCAGGCTTCCTACGAAGAGCGAGAACCGAGGTTACTGGGCGCCGCTCTGTATGAAGCCGCCAACGCCGCCGCCAACAAGTCCACAACGAGCGACTCATCTGATGGGACGATCTCTGACACGTCATCTGTCGAGGGACGACCCATCAAGAAGCGCAGACGGGAGGACCATGCCTGAATCGTTCACCACGAATAAGGCTTGAAGCTCTATAATGATGCGATGTGACCAGGAGCTCTCCTACTACTTAATATATACATTTCATAATCATTCATCCACATCGGGAGTAGTGGATGTGGCTTGATCGTTTCTCTTGGTTTGGCGTCAGGACTATTTGCATCGGTGGGATCCAGGAGGAGGTTTCATGCATACGGGTTCGCTGCTCGTTGCAGACAGAGGGTAACTGTCTGTGTGGGCTGCAAGTGACTCGGGCGCATTTGGGGAGTCCATGGCTACTGGACCAAAACTTGTTAGAGCGCAGGGCGGCATCTACTTTCATCATTTACTAGCGCGGACGGTTGACTCGGTATTCTTTGCAACTCATACTCTTCTTCTTTTTCTTTTATTCTCCTTGTCATCTCTCATCTTCTTCCTTCATATACTTCTCGCTCATATTGCCTTTCTTGTGATTTACTTCGATGTAATATTTTTGGCATTCGTTCCTGCTTCGATTACTGTGATCACTGTGCTGGCCACATGTACTATTTAATCAGCCTTCATCACCATCGTTTTTTGATCCAATTCATACCCTCGTGTGCATTGAATTCTCCATCGCTCAGACCACCCTTTATACCTTGCATTGTTTCCTCTCTGTGTTGAGCATACCGGTTGTCGTGGCATGGGCTAGTGGTGACCACTATTCACAACAAAAAAGGACAAAAAAAGAAATATCAGCGTGTATCTATCAATTATTTAGAGATTCTGCATGCAAAATATAGAACTTGCCATCAACTCTGTGAAGTCGTAGGTATAACCTCATGCTTTTCATGGCGACGGCGGACAACCCACTTTGTAACCATCAAATCCACGCAGAAATTTTGCCAAAAGTGCGGAACTTCATACAATCGAAGTAATCGCAGCTTCAACCTCGTGGATAAGAAATGATCGCATCAACACAGGACATTCCTTAAGCTTAAACCATCGACACCCAGCTAGAATAAACCAGGAGACATAAATTCCAGACAAAACCACCTCTTAATCCACCCAGGCCCAACCAGAATCAACCCCTCGTCAACCCACCCAAGCGGGACAAAAGAGCATATGACCTAGCATACAAGCATAGATCAATGTCTGTCCCATCACCACCACCATCCCCCGCCTCAGGCCTCAACGTCATCGCCTTGGTCTCAGGCGGGAAGGACTCGCTCTACTCCATCCTCCACTGCCTCAAAAACGGCCACCGTGTCGTCGCACTGGCGAATCTACACCCGGCCAACGCCCGCGGAGCCAACGCCCGCGGAGCCAACAGACGCACTACTCAACCCGGCAACGGCCATCAACAAGACGATGACGACGACGGCAACGGCAACGACAATGAAGAAGAGGGAGAAGAAGAAGAAGAAGAAGAGGATCTCGACAGCTTCATGTACCAAACCATCGGCCACAGCGTAATCCCGCTCTACGAAGCCGCCCTCGGCATCCCGCTCTACCGCGCCCCCATCACAGGCGCCGCGGTTGATACCGCCCGCATCTACCGCCACGACGCAGACGACCAGATGGCCGAAGCCGAAGCCGAGGTCGAGCCACCCAGCGCCTCTGGCCCTGAGTTTGAAGGGAAGGGCGCGGATAGCGGCTCCTCCGCCGCCGACGAAACCGAGTCCCTGATCCCGCTGCTCCGCCGCATCCAGGCCGCGCACCCACACGCCAATGCTGTCTCCGCGGGCGCCATCCTGTCCACGTACCAGCGCACGCGCATCGAGAACGTCGCGGCCCGGCTGGGGCTTACCCCGCTTGCGTGGCTGTGGATGTATCCCGAGCTGCCGCCGCCGGTGGAGCGGATGGGTGTGTCTGCGGCGGTGGCGGAGGCGGGCTTGCTGGAGGATATGGCGGCGTGTGGGTGTGAGGCGCGGATCATCAAGGTTGCGTCTGGGGGCTTGGATTGGGGGTTTCTGTGGGGGGATTTGGCTGGGTTGGATGGTGGGGTCCGGCGGCGGGTTGTGAAGGGGATGAGGCGGTTTGCGGCGCCGGGGGATCTGCGGGGCGCGGTGCTGGGGGAGGGCGGCGAGTACGAGAGTTTGGCGCTGGATGGGCCGGGTTGGTTGTGGAAGCGGAGGATTGAGGTTGAGGGGTGGGAGGAGAGGGTTGGGGAGGGAGGGGTTGGATATGTGCGGTTGAAGGGGGTGAGGTGTGTGGATAAGCTCGCGGGTGAGGGAGGAGTGGGTGGGCCGGAGGAGGTGAGGAGGCCGATGTTGCTCGATGAGAGGTTTGCTGGTGCGCTGGAGGAGATCTTGTCTGAGTCTGGGTCTGGAAGCTGCGAAGTGGAAGAGATGACTGCGACGGCGACGGGACAGGCGCGGTCCATGAGCCCTGAGGGGACCAGATGCGAGCCCTACCAGGCAAGAGACGGCGGACTATGGCACGTCTCCAACATTACAGCGCCCGAGGCTGGTCCTGGGGCCGCCGAGCAGATGGGGGGGATTGTTCGGAAGATCGAGACGATTCTGCGTTCTTGCGTTGAGGGCCCTCGCTCCACAGAGGATATTGTCTTTACGACAGTGCTGCTTCGCTCCATGGCTGATTTCGCATCAATGAACACCACCTACGTATCGCTCTTCAAGAAGCCCAACCCCCCTGCCAGGGCCACAGTGGCTTGCGGCGATAAAATCCCCGAGGGCGTGCACGTCATGGTCTCACTTACGGTTGACCTGGGACCCCGAGAGTCGCGGCAAGGTCTACACGTCCAGTCTCGGTCGTACTGGGCGCCAGCCAATATCGGGCCGTATTCGCAGGCCATGTCGGTGCCCATGCGGGGAGCGGAGCGGGTGGTATACATTGCAGGACAGATCCCTTTGGACCCGGCTTCTATGGAAATCGTCCGTGATCAAACAACCCCGGAGAGGCAAATGTGGCCCTCGGACTACTCGTTACGGGCTGTGTTGTCTCTACAGCATTTATGGAGGATTGGCGCCGCTTTGCAAGTTGACTGGTGGCTTGGAGCAGTGGCATTCTTGACAGGGACAGGGAACATGGATGCTAAAGCCCGAGTGGCCTGGCGTCTCTGGGAAACAATTCACAAACAAAAAGACAGCGAAGACGAAGAAGAGGAGTCTGCGCTGGATGCGTGGGATATCAAGTACGGACGCATGGCACATGAGCAGACCACCAGCGAGACAGCTGCACCCCTGCCCAATTTCAACGTACTGCAATCAGATGCAGCGATTCCTCCCTTTCTGGCTGTCAAAGTCAAAGAATTACCTCGAGGCAGTGATATTGAGTGGCAAGGCTTGGGCTACTGTTGCACCGGCCTGACCATATCTGTTGAAGACACGGACTACGGGCGCAGGATCGATACAGTCACAGATGAGAAGCTGCGCTACACGTGCGTCGAGATCGAGAAAGCGATAGACCCAAAGATCGACCTGCAGTTTACTTTGCGACAAATCCTCGCTGCGCAGATGGAAAATCCAGGCTCTGCTCATGCGATTATCTATGCCACCACCGCATTACCTGTAGATTCTTGGCCGGGGCAGATCGTCCCCTGCGAGTCCGTATGGGGCCAGAAGGGACGGAGGCTTGCAGCTGGTATCATTTTCCAGAACTCTTCGGTATAGAAGACCAGAATAGTCGACCAAGCGAGGAAAACGCGATCTCGGATATTATCCTTATACCCAGCTGCAGGTCGATCACATTCCCAAGACAGAGTGGTTGGGTCGCATGAACGCCGACAAGTATGCTCAGACGCTAGGGAAAAAGATGTCTAGCACCTATCTTTCCGTCTCTTCTTCTATTCGTAGAGTGGGCACAGCCAAGAACTGTTGGGAGAAACGCGTGGCGCACCAACAGGAGAGCGGTTCTCGCAATTGACTGGATGTACGGATAGTGGGAGTCACCTAGGAGCAGGCGAGAAAAAAATATGATATGACCTGGGAATCGACACGACACTAGTCACTCCATCCCATGGCATGTTCTCTCCCCTGTCTGCTGATGTTGAGGCTTTTTGTAGAGAGAAAAGCATGTGATAAGCGAGACGAAGCTCTTCCGCCTTTTTGCGTCTGAGCACAAGAACAACTACCCCATCATCCGCCGCCATCGCCTCTGCCGCCACAAGCCATTCTGTTATCCCTAGGGCTCTTGCGTGAGTATTGACTTAGAATCTCCCCGTCGCTTGAGGTAGAACCCATTTGTTGAAACCTGAAACGCATAGTGACCACATCTCCACCCCTCTAACACTCCCCGATATGACGTACTCGCTCTCATAGAGACCCCCGGAACACTACTTATTCATGGCGCCATGGCCTCCCTGCTGAGAGAGGAGGAAGAAGCGTTCGTATCCAGTCGGGACACCAGTGATCTCGCAATCCCTACAGCGAATCCTCTCCGCCACTTATCACGGTCACCTCATCCATACCGCCGGAAAGGTCTACACTGCGCAGACTCGCCGTCGCTTTCGGGGGACCACAGCGACAGGCCGACCCAGAACCCCTCACAATGGCCAAAAACCTCTAGCGACAGCGGGACCGAGGCGGACGATGAAAGTACGGGGATCCTAAAAGGTTTGCCTGCTCCACCGGTGCGACTGCGCAAGGGACTGCGATCGACCTGGAACGGCATCGACGACAATGATTTGTGGTCCCCCATACTGCAACCGTGGCCGTCGTTCGCACGGTCGACGTCGCAGAGCTCGCGACGGGGCTCCGGTGAGGGGCTGGAAGTCGGAATACATTGCCTCAGAGATCAGAACCGTCAAAAGAGACGCATTGAGGTGCTGCGGAGGTTATCGGAGGCTGCGCTGCTTCTCTCTGTCGGCGGTACCGTGCTGTGGCAGGAAAGTGCGAGGAGTCTTGCCTGGGCTTGGAAGAAAGGTGTGCTTGTTGACTGGTGGTGTGTCGGGGTTGATGATTCACATGGTTTGCTCACACTGGAATACAGAACTCCTCACTCATGCTCTACTTGTGGCTTCGCTCTATGCCGCATATCCTCTCCACCAGACTCGACGCTTGCGGTTGTCTAGGCTATCCTCCTTCGCCATACCTACAACATTCGAACCGGCTTCTCTCCTATATCCAGTCCTAATACCGATCTTTGTTTCTTTATCCATATCGCACCATACCCCGACCTTGATCCTCCCGAACATCCTTCTTAGTCTTTCGTCTCTACCTGCCCCGGTTGTGCCCCTTCATGGATCGGTCCATGGCCATAGCATTTCTCATTGGATGATTACTTTGATACCCATTTTGGCCTCGGAGCAGTGGTCTGCAGATGGCACCACACCTACGCCTTTGTCTTTCCGTGGCCTTAATTCCGAGCTATTGACTCTTGTTTTTCCTTTGCACCAAGCATTGATACCCACTTTAGATTTTCTGTTGACTTCTAGTGTCCTTCCAGCGGAATTGCACCTCTTGACGACTGCTTTGATTAATTTGTTTTTATTTGCGACTTCTCCACAAGCGGAGATTCTGAAAGCACTTCTCTGGCTCGGTGGGCTCTGTGTCTTCGCCTCATGCCGGCATGTGCTTCGATGGGAGGTCGCCCTAGCTCGGATCCCGACATGGAAGTTCCGAAGATCTCCCAAGTCATCGCGCTCACCAAAGAATATGTTGAATTTGATCGACCATAAGCTCTGCCAAAAGCTTAGTCGAACTACTTCCTCGGAAGAGGTCATTTCTGACAGCGATTACCCTCGGGGTCATCTGCTCAAACCACGCAAGCCGATGCACACAACCCGGACCAAGACGGCACTCAAAGGACTGGACTCTGCTACTGCTGATAATGTATCCACCGAGGAAGTGTTTGAGCGGCACATTACCGTGACGCACCGTCGGCGGCACACGATCTCCACCTTCACGGAGGTCGTGCACAAAGAGCGCATCCGGACTACCCCCAGCGGCAGGCGCAAGCGATCAATGGCCCCGGGTCTCTCCTCTTTTCTCTCATTGACGGTACCCCAGGCTCAAGTCCGCAAATGGTTATATGCCTTTTATGTTTATATTGCCGTATCAGTCGTTATACTAGGCCCTATTCGGAAATACGTGAGTGAACGAGCTTTGCAGGGCAATGAACCATTTGGATGGGCACTTGGATATCTGCTCGGGAACGTATCATGGTTCAGGTTCTGGGTGCTTATGTGGAATCTAGACCACTGGATTCCTCTTCCCGCTCGTCTGGACGAGGAGGATCTGAACGCCTTCTGCTCGCTTGGCTGGGTTGAGCACCTGCGCCAAGGTACGTTTGGAGAGGCGAATACGCGCCTCATGATTGCTGCCTATTGCGCCATGGTGCTCTTGACTGGTCTGGCTATTGTTTTCCAGTTGAGCACCGTGGCCGAAGTGGATACCAGACGCAAAGTCTTTCACGGCATGATGGTGCTGATGTTTCTTCCGACTGTCTACATTGACCCAGCCTTTTGTGCTTTGGCGCTCGCAATCGTCTTATCGGTCTTTCTCCTTCTTGACCTTTTCCGAGCTTCTCAGCTCCCACCAATTTCGCGCCCTCTTACCTATTTTCTAGCGCCCTACGTCGATGGTCGTGACCACCGAGGACCCGTCATCATCTCACACATTTTCCTCCTCATCGGCTGCTCCATTCCTCTCTGGCTCTCGTTGGCTGACATTCCGCGGACAGGGAGCAGTCCCTGGGCTACCTGGGATGTCGCTTCGAGGGATATCAGCATGGTCAGCGGCGTGATCTGCGTTGGCATGGGCGACGCAGCCGCGTCCCTGATTGGCCGACGTTTCGGTCGCCGCAAATGGTTCTGGGGTGGCGGGAAATCCCTCGAGGGTAGCCTGGCTTTTGCCATTGCCGTGTTCTGCGGGCTCATGGTTGCACGCATCTGGCTTGCAGTGGGACAGTGGCCCACGATTGGGTCGGACGCGTCGGATTCGCTTTTCTGGTCTGTGACTGTGCTCAAAGCTATTATTGCCGCTAGCGCAACGAGTGCGACTGAAGCGATTCTTACCGGATGCAATGATAATGTGGTTGTGCCGATTATCTTGTGGCTGTTGGTCCGAGGGCTTGGTCTATGATTTGTAAGTCTCGTCTATGTACGCTGATACGGTGGAGTCTTTGGGATCATTAGAGGCTTTCAGGTATAGACTTTATCCCCTTCTACGATATCTTTCCTTTATTATGCATCTTTGTGCAATACCATTGGCTTAGGTTCAGCGTCACGTCCTAGATGTGTTGCATGAGACTCGGAGATAGATGGCATGGCATGTACTGGGGATGATATCTATGTATGCCATTGTGGACTATTTACTACCGTGCATTGCTAGTAGTAATCAGTATTACAGGCTTTGATGTGTCAATGCCAGAGACAATGCACTCCATTACAGCCTGATCATGTATCTATAAGGAACATGTAAATAATCTCTGTGCATTCATATCTGATGTGTCGGTAGTAGCTATCCGTATCAAGAGGAAACAGCATTTCCCCAAATCATTTCCCCTTCCTTTGCTACATCATACACTATGTATGCGACAGCCAGGAGATCTCTTCCTCAATACCTCGTACTTCATCTCTATCCGGGGCAGTCCTTTTCTGGTTTTCCAGGATATCCAGTTCTATTTTATAGAATCTCCACATATCCCCGAATGGGATGCACAGTCGGCCGAGGACCCGAAAATTGCATCCACAGAGGGGATTGTTGGGGATTAGCGTAATTTTGTTCAGTTGAACTAAAGGGACTTGCGTTCCACTGCTCTGGAGTCCAGCCTGGTGCAGCGCTCTTCTCCAGGATCTATCGGCTTCGCTGCCACGGTCACCCAAACTGGTGGCTGGTAAGGTCTAGCAGGAGTTGATGGTCAAATCATCCGGTGACGGAAGATTGACCAGGCACGGGTAGCCGTCGCTTAGCCGCACAAGAGGGGGTAAACGAGATGCTTTCCAAGCACTGAGCGATGGCTAGATGCGCGTCTACGCGCCAGTCTATCAGAGATGACCATCCGATCATTTCCCTGGTGTACCGATCTATCTTCTTCGATGACCAGGCCCAGCGGGAGGTTGCTAGCTCATAGACATAGGAACCCAGCTGGAAGAGCCAGAAAAGCTCGATGCAGCCATTATTATTCCGCGAATGACGGGGTGATGGGTACCTTCTGGCCGGAAGGGTCTGGTGCACCGGATTAGAGCCAGCGATGGAGCTGCTTTAAGCTGCCAATTGGGCGGGATGGTTTCCTCTGCCTGCCTGATGTTGTGGATTTATTGGTCAAAGCAGGCACATGCTAGACGACGGAGTTTGGATTTTGCCTGCTGAGCATATGGCCTGCCGTAGGGAAGCCGCGGATTCTAACGATTGGAACGGGGTCTGAATCGCTGGGAGGCAATGCATTGTCTTCGAGGTATCTGCGCAGGGTGATCTCTGTAGGAAGCCTCCGAAATGGAACCATTGAGTTGTCTGGATGTTACTTTATGAGGAAGAGAGGTGCAGGGTCTGAAGCCAGTCAACACATAATAATATACCATCCTCTCATTCTGTGGTAGAAATATAGAACTCCATGGCAGATCTGTGCTTTTCAGCCACATTATATTGGTTTTCTTGGTAATCCCAGTAACGCCCTGCTTCGCAAAGGTCGATATTCTAGGCTTACTGGAAGAAGACTAACGTCAAATTGGCTCCAGGGCCATTGATAATATATTTGATGTCAAGCCTGCCAAGGCTACTCATTTCAAAGCATGTCCGAGTTGCTTAATCATGGTATGGAAGAGTCCAGTTGTTGAGATATTCGTTGTTGGCGCTTTGGCACTCAACTTACAGGGTGGGGATTGTGCTTACAGAGTAGTTCAAGGCTAGGAGGGACATTAAACGACAGTCTAAACCGCTCCACTACTCCCTGATCTGCAATCGATCCATCTGTTCGTACTCCCATCCATCAACGTCACTTATCCTCTGTTCATGATACGGGGAGTGCTGGATATCCAGCAGATTGTTTACCAGTGCATATACAACCCCCGTTGAGTAGATGCCACAGGACCCAGCAACATGTCATCGGCCCTGTCACCTAGATGACCTTGGTTTGCCCTGTTCTAGATACTGCACGGTCGTGAAGTTTGAGACCATGATTAGCTGATCCTACCATAGACACAAGTATCAACAAAAACAAGGACAATGCTCCTCAACCAGATGCTGGCAGTCGATGTAGCCTACGAAGCGAACATGGGGAATCACAGGAGACAGCTCAGCTCAAGTGTGGGATTTTACTGACATTTTCGGCCTGAGTGGCTCTCACCCTGTGCTGGATGACAATTCTTTCCCTGCATTCTGGGGAGAAGAAACTGGGTTCTTGACAGGGGCTCCTATCGAATCACACCCTGGGACAGGCGGCTTACAAGCTGATAACAACCATCAGAGTCAAAATGAGATCCCTGGCATTGTCTCGCCCTCATTGCCACCGTCGAACGCAGCTTAGGCATCCACTCTGCCTAACTCCGTACATGAAGTCACGCGGGAACTCTCGACGTTGAATCTGGATCTCTTCAACTTAAGCCATTCACTTCACGCTGATCCCTGGGGCTCCATGTTTGAGTCACCATCAGCTGTTACTGCAACGATAGCTGCGTGCAGCAACGGCGTCTGCCGTGATCAATTTGACGCCAGTAGTTACTCTCTGATCGATATCTTCAAGAAGACTCAACGATTTGTAGACGTTGTCAAGCTCGTGTCGGTCCTCTTTGTGTCTTCACCAGGTTCTTCTTTTCGAAAAGACGGGCTCTTTTCGCCCGAGGGCCAACCAGGCAGATCCTCTTCGGGTAGCGCTCCTGCTGATATTAGAGGCACATCTTCCAATAATGGATACACACAGCAGCTGAACCCCGAACCTTCGCGGAGTCGAGTACAGCAACCAGGCCGGATTGATCTCCCTACAGCCCTGATGATCTCTACATGCTACGCTCGTATTATTGATCTCTACACCACCATGTTCACGCAGATGTCACACTTTGTCCAAGCATTATCCATGCTATCTACGTCTGGCGCCCCCGACTATCGCCCGCAGATGCGAGCAGCTGTGCCGCCGCTCCAATGGGGTAGCCTTCAGCTGGCGATTACAGCACGCTGCAGATGCTGATGGCTACCGAGGTGGCGTCATTCCTGCTGACAAGGGTGGAGCACGCAATCGGGGTGGACGGGCGGGAACGGAAGGTTGTCGAGGCAGATTCACGCCCGCATGAGAGTGCACAGGAGAGCGAAGCTGGGAATCCGGAGAAAGATGATGGCAGTGGGCTGTTGAGCTTCGCGTTGATCGAGATGATAGTCCAGGGGGAGGGGGGCGGTGGTCGTTTGGGGAGGCTGGGGATGCTGAGAAAAAAGATTAAGGGGGTAAAGAAAGACACGGGGCGAATTAATACGCTCTGATGGCGTTGACAACTTGACGTAGGTAACTAGGTGGGAGGGTTGAGGCTGTGAATATTATACAGCAGCTCAAGTAGTGTTATCTGCGCCTTCAACCGGGGGTTGTTTGTCATCTTATCACGCCTCAGGGAGGACCAGCTCGCTCGAACGATTGGTCATATCTGTGGCAGTGCACATTATGAGTCGTAAACTTCATCTGATACCATCAGTTGCTCAAGATACAAGTGATGTTGCCCAGTTGGCTGGAGTATCATTTGACTCACAAATGACGAGTTGAGTCACGTTGTATACGGAGGATGACAGTACTGATGATGACCCATGATACCTCTAGGCTCTAGGTAACCGCTGTTTTGTATGGTCAGATTGAGCCAGGTTTCTGCCTGATTCAAGTCATCCAACCAGATTGACAGAGAGGACAGAGGTAGCTTTCAGGTAGTCAAGGTATGGGGGAGTACACACTACACAGTACATACGATTTCAACCTAATTATGGAGCCACTTTCCAGCTTCCAGCCTCAGGCCATCGGTCGATCATGGATCCTTACCTTATCGTCATTTGTCTCCATCAGCATCATCTCCCAGTCATTCCTCATTGCTTGTCTTCATCATTTCCATCCTTCCTGTTGTCAAATTGCATCATCACCAGCACCAGTCTTGAGCATTCTTAACTTTTCATTGCTCTTTTTGATACAGTCCAGTGGCATTAGGGTGGTTCTGTGGCCGTATCCTAGGTAGCTTACCTTGACAGCGAACTCACCCTTTCTCCTCCCCCCCTGCTTATCGCAGCGTCACCCTCGTTCCATTATTGGGTCTGATCATCTCCCAATCAATCCATCGCCGCCCTCCTGACCGCCCTTCCACTCAGGGTCATTCCTCAGTCAAATCTCACTATCGATCTAGCCTACTACTACTCAGTAGGTACTTCTCTTTGCAGTACTTTTTTTTTGCCTGAGGTTGTCGTTATCTCTGTTATCGCTGGGTCACGCTCCTTCTCATCCGTCAAGTCACCTCTTCTTCTTCTACTGTCTGAACTCTGAACGTCTGCGGCCGATCTGCATTGCTCCATCTTCCTCAAAAAGGGCAACACATCGAACACGAGGTTCCTTGGGTCCAGTTGTTTTCCCACAGATCCCCAAGTTATTTGCCTCCCCCCCTTTCAACGCCTCTTACTCACCCCATCCAAACTTGCTCGATTTGCTTACTGATCCCTTATCCTCGTGGAGATCTCCCAGAGCTTCCTTATCGACCATCCCATTATATCCATTGCCGCCTGCAGCGTAGCTTCTCCTGCGCCCTCACCGCTTTCTTGTGGCCTTTCCTTTCCTTTGGATCTCTTATTGTTGTCTCGATCTTAGATTCTGCGACATTTTAATTATATAAAGAGACTTTTTGTTCGTCTACGGGTCTGGTCTCTGATCTCATACAGCTAGACCGGGCCGTTCTGCTGTCGTTCCACGGCTCTCCACCCCGTGTACCCCATCTGCCTGTTTCAACCCTCCCTCTCTCTCATACTACTCTCCCGACGGTTCCTGTCTGTCTAGTAACTTCCAGCCCTCCCGGTCGATAAGCACATTCGAGCTCGTCTGCTCCCCTGATGGGCCTCCTCCATCATCCTTCGTCAACGTTCCTGCTGCTGCTGAGGTAGTCGTGTGGTTGACGGGGCAAGTCTGGTTGCTGCAGACGCTCCTTCAACAGAAGCTGGTCAGAGATCATGACATCCACTCACCACTCGAGGAGGTCGAGGGAGACCCCTCAACCCGAAATGTCGCTTGGTCGCTACACCAGGCTGGATGAGATTGGCCGAGGGAGTTTTGCTACAGTCTACCAGGGCGTTCATACGGTGAGTATTGCTCCAGCTCATATTTCCCCGACGGCGATGAACGATTGGTTGCAGGCCTGCATGCTAATATGTAGTCTGGTTTCCATAGAAAACGGGCACTTATGTAGCCATCAAGTCGGTCAACCTGTCCAAGCTGAACAAGAAATTGAAGGAGAACCTATCCTCCGAAATACACATCCTCAAAGGCCTCTACCATCCACACATCGTCGCCCTCATCGACTGCCAGGAGACCTCTTCTCACATTCATCTGGTGATGGAGTACTGTGCCTTGGGCGATCTCTCCCTCTTCATTAAGCGTCGAGATACGCTGGGAGATCATCGATATACACGAGATATGATCGCCAAGTATCCGAACCCTCCCGGCGGCGCCCTCAATGAAGTTGTCGTCCGTCATTTCCTCAAACAACTATCAAGCGCCCTCAAGTTTCTTCGTGATCGAAATCTCATCCATCGGGATATCAAGCCACAAAATCTTTTGTTGTGTCCATCCCCCTCATCTTATCGGAGCGGTGCGGGGAGCGGCGCGGCCACGGTGGTGCCGTTCAAAGGCTGCGAGGATTCCTTCAACCCTGCAACCGGGGTGGATTCGCTGCCTTTGCTCAAGATCGCAGATTTCGGCTTCGCGCGATCCCTTCCGGCGACTTCCCTGGCAGAAACCTTGTGTGGCTCGCCATTATACATGGCCCCCGAGATCCTCCGATACGAAAAGTATGATGCCAAGGCTGACCTCTGGTCTGTGGGTACTGTGCTCTACGAGATGGTCGTCGGAAAGCCTCCATTCCGGGCGACCAATCATGTAGAACTACTACGGAAGATTGAGAAAGGGGAGGACAGAATCAAATTCCCCGAGGACAACCCAGCATCCGATGCTATCAAAGCACTGATTCGAGCGCTCTTGAAGAGGAACCCAGTTGAGCGGTTGAACTTTCCCGAATTCTTTGAAAATGAGGTTATCACAGGCCCCATCCCTGGCTTGCTTGCTGACGATCAGCCATCAATATCCCGCCATCGTTCCGTTGACCCCGGCACCACAGAGGTACCTCCCCGACCCGATTCTCGATCTGGAACCAGCGTTCCATCCGGGACGAGGCGGGAAAGGGAGGTAAACCGAGAAGATGTGTACTCTCCACGTTCTTCTCCGCGGAACCAGAAACCTAGCACCCCGCCCACTTCGACGCCCATGCGCCGAGTGGGAAGCACTGACAGGCCCCCATCCGCTCCAAAGGAGTCAGAGCCGCCTATGGCTTACCCGCAGAGACCAAACGCTGTCAGCCATGCGACTGCTCCGGGACGGCAAGAACTTCTTGATCGGAAAGCCACGACGACAGCTATCGAGCGCCAGCGGAGTCGGAACACTTACTCCGAAGGCTCTCCACGGCTCGATCAACCAGCTGACAAGCTTAAAGAGGAGCAGGAACGCGCTGCACAGGACGTTGCCTTTGAGAGGGATTACGTGGTCGTGGAGAAGCGCGCAGTGGAAGTCAACGCGTTTGCAGATGAACTCGCGCACAGCCCTCGCATTCAGGGGGGACTCTCCAGAGCTGCACAAGCTGGTGCGATTTCGCGTCGAGCAACGGTGCAAGGCGCAACACCTACCCTCTCGTCACCCCAAACGACTACCGGCAAAGCTATGCAGGTCTTTTCCGGACGTTCCCGTGCAGATTCGACACACCACCGCCAGGCCTCGTACGAACGGCGATACGGACAAAGTCCCACGTCTGCAACATCAGCTATCTCGAAAGCACTCAATATGGCCAGCGGGCGGCTCTTTGGGATGGGATTCTCTCCACCTTTGACCATCACAAAAGGCGGGCGGTCACCTCCCCTTGCCTACAATCCGTTCCCGGCGTACCCTACAGCCCATGGCAGCTTGATGATCATAGGCGATGGTGCCAAGTCGCAAGTGGCCCTGGACGAGGATACCAAAACCGTGCAAGTCATAGAAGAATGTGCCACTCGCAGTGATGTCGTATATGGGTTCGCCGAAGTCAAGTACAAGCAGCTCATTCCGCTTGCCCCGTCCATCCAGACCGACCCGTCTGCAAAGTCCAATATGTCTGGTGTGAGGGATACTGCCGGTTCGACGGACGGGGACCTCACGGTCGATGCCACCGTGACTCTATCGGAAGAAGCCCTGGTGCTCTATGTCAAAGCGCTATCTTTGCTGGCAAAGTCGATGGACATAGCCGGGGTGTGGTGGACCCGGAAGAATCGGGGAGAGACCTTCGGTGACCCGGTCATGAGCCGGGCTGATACGACAGGTGCATTGGTTGGCACGCGGATTAACAATGTTGTGCAGTGGGTGCGCAACCGATTTAACGAGGTCTTGGAGAAAGCAGAATTCGTTCGTCTCAAGCTGATCGAGGGGCAAAAGCGACTGCCACCTGATCACCCCAGCCACCCCAGTAATCACTCCGTTACATCCTCGCTGGGCGCCGGATCTACCGACATCGTGGTGAGCTCAGGCGTCACGGCCGAAAAGCTCATGTATGATCGTGCGCTGGAAATGAGCCGTGCGGCGGCTATCAATGAGCTGACTGGTGAGGACTTGGCTGGATGTGAGATAGCGTACGTGACGGCGATTCGCATGCTGGAAGCGGTGCTGGAGGACGACGAGGTACCGGGCCTGGGCCCAGGCAAAGTCGATACATCTAAGGACATGTACGATGGGGTACCGGCTGAGGACCGCCAAGTTGTGGTCAAACGTAAGTCTCCTTTGTTCTTCTTGGGGGTGGGACGATTTGCTAATGGCACGTGTAGTTGTCTCTAGTATCCGTGGTCGGCTACAGGCTCTCCGCAAGAAGCTGGCAATTCTTGCGAAACGAGCACCTACGGCCTCCGTGAATGTCTAAGCCAAGAATGCATTGGCAAAACTCAATCCACGTCCATGCGAGATCACCTCATTTCAACCAACGGGGAGGTACTCATGTCCTCAAGAGCAATTCCATATGTGTTGCGATTCCACACGTGCCCGATGAATTATGGCTTTTGACTTCTTTTTCTTTTTCTTTTTTTTTTTTTTTTTTCTCTCTCCCTGTCTGACTTATAGCCACTCTTGTTTGTCTTGGCCTTTGGGACTCTTCGTTTGCGGTTTTGCGCACTGATTCGATGATTGGTTGACTAATGTTGTTCTTGTTTCGTTCTACCTTGGATCTTCCACGCTATATCCATTGTGCCTGCTCATTTACGCCTTATTTTTTTTTTTTTTTTTCGGACTGAGTCTTCTGGCGTTGGAGTTCTGAACCGGTATACAGATTGTCACCACCCGTTTCCTCCGTTTTTTTTTCCCTTCTTCTTTCTTGGAGGGATGCTTTACGAACGAGAGTAATCATGGGTTTGGGAGTCCTGGTGGGCATGATCATGTTTGATGACTCGGGGCGCAATGCAGCTACGTACTAACTGTCTACTACACTGCCAGTCCGAGGGACTTGGTAGCTGGCACATTTTTCTTTTTTCTTTTTTCTTTTCTTTTTTTTTTGTACATAAAGAATCAGAGGGAAAATACTTCTTATTTCTTGTCAAGGCGATACTAGCCACTCGGAGTAGTATCTAGTATCTACCTTACTAACCCTGACGATCTAAAACCGGGAGCTCGCCCACCCCTGGCCAGGCTGGTCTACACCCTGAGACCTTCCGGCTCGGCGAGCCGAATAATAATATCAACTGCTGCGATCTGAGTCCTGACCTTCCAGAAGGCACGAAAATTGCGTGATCGATTTCTATGTGTCATGGCGAGCGACCTGAGCGATTGAGAAGAAAGCCCAGCGACTCAGCGAGGCAGCTGGTGGGTTAGTGGAGCCTCCCAAGCAATTTTTGTCTTTTGGGTTCCGCTCAAAGTTGGACGCTTTTTTTGCGCCATCCGCCAAGCCACATGGCAACTGATCATCGTCGATGTAACATCAAACGTGATCGCGGGAGCTGTCGTGCTTTTTCGTTTTCTTTTCTTTTCTTGTCTCTCTTGGTGTGTCTTGGTCGATCTCTCTTTCGATCTCTCTCTCTCGTCCCTTGTTTTTGTTTCGTCGCATTCGTCCGTCGTTGCTGTTCTGGTTGGGAGTCGGTTCTTTTTTCTTTTTTTTCTTTTTTTTTTTTTTTTTTTTTGGTGGAGGTATTCGCTGCACTTTGAACTAGATCTGCAACGGCCACTCGGGATCGGGATATACTTACATCTTCATTTCAGTTCATGCCGAACTGACAGCACCAGCATTGTCTCACCACTTGATCTTCTGAGGTCTTCCAGCAGAGAAAAGGTATGATTCGCCCCCTCTGACAGGCATATGCCATTGCATCATATTTAGTTCCAGCACCTCATCGGAGTCTTAATTAATTTATGTCGCCGTCACTAACCGTCGTATGACTGCATAGGGGCCTAAGTAGCGATCGGCTACTTCATTCAAAACCACCTTCTTTCGCTCCGGACAGTGGGGTTTCTCAACTGTAGAATCCCATCCGATTCAAGATGAGCGATCCGGTGACAGAGTCGAACTATCCCAAAGGCGTCTCGCCTGACGCGAAGCCGCTCAGTGAAGGCCCTAGGAGGGCGGACGGAGTCTCCCAGCTTTGTATGTCCTTTTGCCTTGTTACCATTTGATTGCTTGCTTCCAGCTGAGCTGGAAACTAATTGTCATCGCTTTGTGTCCAGACGAGGGAAATGTCTTCGATGCCACACCAGAGGACCGTCGCCAGATCGGCGTGGTCAGTGCCTCGTTCCTGATCTTCAACCGTGTCATCGGCACTGGTATCTTCGCGACCCCGGCAACTATTCTTCAACTGTGCGGCAGTGTCGGTCTCTCCCTTTTCATGTGGGTGATAGGCACTATTATCGCCATGGCTGGTACCGCCGTCTACCTGGAGTGGGGTACTGCTATCCCGAAGTGAGTCTCGTCGTGGCCCCGTTGGAGCTGGACTCCGCTAAATGGTAAACAGAAACGGTGGAGAGAAAAACTACCTCGAATACGTCTTCAAGAAGCCCAAATTTCTGGCCACCGCCATGTTCGCTGCCTACGCCGTCCTCCTGGGCTGGGCCGCCAGCAACAGTGTCGTGTTTGGCGAGTATATCCTCAACGCTGCTGACGTTGAGGTTGGTCGATGGAATCAGCGCGGTATTGGTTTGGCGTGTGTCACCGCCGCTTTCCTCATCCACGCTTTCGCCGTGAAGTGGGGTCTCCGTCTCCAGAACTTGCTTGGTGTGATCAAGCTCATTATCATCGTGTTCATGGTCGTCTGTGGCTGGGTCGCCCTGGCCGGCCATACCAAGATCGAGACGCCGCACAACTTCAGGAACGCATTCGAAGGCACCACTGGCAGTGGATATGGTATTGTCATGGCTTTGTACAACGTCATCTGGTCATTCATTGGTTATTCTAATGCCAACTATGTACGTCGCCTTCGCTTTTAGGACCCGTCGCCGCCCACTAGATCGACGCTAACTATGACAGGCTCTGAGCGAGACGAAGAACCCCGCGCGCACTCTGAAGATCGCAGCGCCGATTGCTATCGGTTCCGTGGGCATTCTGTACATGCTGTGCAATATTGCCTACTTCGCTGCTGTGCCGAAGGAGCAAATGCTCGCGTCCGGCCAGACCGTGGCGGCCACCTTTTTCGGAAACATGTTCGGTGCTGAGGCCGAAAAGGTCATGTCGGTCTTTGTGGCCTTGTCAGCCTTCGGAAACGTGCTGTCAGTCATCTTCTCGCAAGGTCGAAGTATGTTCCCATCGTGGTCTGCATTGTCAACGTCAGTTGCTAATAGTCTCCGCAGTTGTCCAAGAGCTTGGCCGTGAAGGTGTTCTGCCCTTTTCGAAACTCTGGGCCAGCAACAAGCCATTCCACTCCCCGGCTGCCGGTCTGTTTGAGCACTGGGTTGTCTCCGTCATCATCATGCTGGCTCCTCCCCCGGGCGATGCGTATAACTTCCTGCTCAAGTAAGTTCAAGTCTCGCCATTCGACATATCCGGACTCTTTTGAGCTAACAACCCCACCCAGCCTGATTTCCTACCCACTTTCCCTCGTCAACGTTTTCGTGGCTGGCGGTCTTATCTACATCTATTTGACCCAGAAGACCAACTTCCCCAACTGGGCGCCTTCAATTCGCGCCACTCTCCCCGTCACCATTTTCTTCTTCCTGTCCAATATCTACCTGGTGATCGCACCATACATCCCGCCCTCGGAGGGTCAGAATGTGTACCAGGAACTTCCATACTACCTCCACTGCGTGGTGGCTCTCGGGATCTTCGGTGCGGGTGCGATCTACTACGTGGTGTGGGCGATCTTGATGCCACGCTTTGGCCGCTACATGCTGGTCAAGGAGAGCGTGGTCGATGCCGATGGCTGGTCCAGAAGCGTCTTCACTCGGCTGCCGCTTGCGGACGCCGAGCGATCATAATCTCTTGAGATCCCGTCTGTCTTCCAGAGAGGGGGGTTCTTGAGACGGTTACGACGAAACGATTCAACATCTTGCCATCCTTGGCATACTTATATCATAATATGTACATTTGAAGATATCCCTGTATGTTTTTTGGAGTTTGGGGGCATTATTATGGCTAGAATTCAACACACGTCTGCTTGTGAATGTATAGAATACTATTTTAGAACACTACGATAGATTGACGCTATGATTACTGCAAATTAAAATGAATGCATTCCCCTTAGCTTAGAACCCAATGACCCTGATTGACTATAGTGTTTTGTCCCAGTCCTCTATGGAAGTCCATCCACGAGATTTGCACAAGGCAGTCATGAACCCCTCAAACTGACTGGAGAACCGTCTTGCAAGTAATGCCATGAATGGCATACCGAAAGTCATCTGCCATAGTGAGATTCCTTGAAAGAAAATCCGGCATACGCTGTTTTTGACTTGCGTAAAGAATGTGAAGATCGGGAAGTTCTGGGAGAGAAGGAGGAAAAAGAAAAAGTGCCCTGTAGTCATGTGATGCACTATAGTCCTGATGGGGTTAGCCGCTCTTTCGGCCTGGCTGCCTTAGTGCCTGGAGCTAAGCTCTGAAGCGGCTAGAGCGGTACGGAGTACCGTCGGACCATACGATACGGTATACTTTACTTACAGGTCCGTCATTAACCGTGAAGTACTCACCGCCTTCTACAATCGGCCAACCACCGTTGTTTTCTTCCGATGAATGCGAAAGTTGCGCGGTGCTCCAGATTCGCTCTCATCCTATTGTTCTTCATCTGCGGTTCATCGATTGACATTGTTATTGTTGTCATTCTTATCAAGTCGACTCTTATCATCCCCTGCTTCCTCCTCTCTCTTCCTTTATCTCCCCTTTGTTTCATTTTCTGGCGGGGTTCATGCGTCGATTCTCCTCCGCGCGGTTACCGCTGGTCCTGAACACAGCGAAGCCACCGCTTTCTTCCCCGGCCAGAAAGCCCCTCCTTCTCCTCTCTCGATCATCATCTCTCTTCTCTTCGCCATCAACTCCCCTCAATCGATCTCCTCCTCGCCGTCTCCCCCTTTCCCAAGTCGCCAAACGCTACTGCTCCTACCGAAGGATGTGCAGCTCCCGCCGCGCAGATGTGCCTTCGGGCTCGACCAACGTCACCCATGGTCGTGAGGTTCTGCCTACCAACGTCACGCCGGTGCACTATGACCTTACCCTCGAACCCAATTTTGAGACCTTCAAATATGACGGAACTGTGATCATCGAGTAAGTTTTGAGATTCCCTACTGCGCGCGGTTTGTTTACGGTCGAGTTCCGGGAGAAAGCTCATAGCCTGGTGTATGTAGTCTGCAGGTCACCGAAGATACCAACTCCATCTCCCTCAACACCAACGAAATCGACATCCACGGCGCTGTTATCTCGTCGGAAGGCTCCGTCGTCACATCCTCCCCCGATGTCTCCATTAACAAGGAGAAGCAGGTGGCTACCGTCAAGTTCGCTGAGACGATCCCCGCCGGATCCTCTGCGCAACTGAAGCTGTCCTTCACCGGGATCCTCAACGATAACATGGCTGGCTTCTACCGGTCGTCGTTCAAGCAGGCCAATGGAGAGACCAAGTATATCGCCTCGACTCAGATGGAGCCTACCGATGCTCGCAGAGCTTTTCCCTGCTTCGATGAGCCGGCTCTCAAGGCCAAGTTCACCGTCACTTTGATCGCTGACAAGAGCATGACGTGTCTGAGCAACATGGACGTCGCGTCCGAGGTCGATGTGCAGGGAGGTGCGAAGAAGGCTGTTAAGTTCAACACCACTCCCCTCATGTCCACATACCTGGTGGCTTTCATCGTGGGCCATCTTAACTACATCGAGACGAAGGACTTTCGTGTCCCCATCCGTGTCTATGCCACTCCGGACCAGGACATTGAACACGGCCGCTTCTCTCTGGATCTTGCCGCGCGTACCCTGGCTTTCTACGAGAAGGCTTTCGACAGCGAGTTCCCGCTACCCAAGATGGATATGGTGGCTGTGCCCGATTTCAGCGCTGGAGCCATGGAGAACTGGGGTCTGATTACTTACCGAATCGTTGATGTCCTGTTGGACGAGAAGAACAGCGGTGCCTCTCGCAAGGAACGCATTGCGGAGACTGTGCAGCACGAGTTGGCCCATCAGTGGTTCGGAAACTTGGTCACCATGGACTTCTGGGATGGTCTCTGGCTCAACGAGGGTTTTGCTACCTGGATGTCGTGGTACTCGTGCAACAGCTTCTACCCCGAGTGGAAGGTCTGGCAGACTTATGTCATCGACAACCTGCAGAGTGCTCTCTCTCTTGACTCGCTGCGCAGCAGCCACCCCATCGAGGTTCCCGTGAAACGTGCCGATGAAATCAACCAGATCTTCGATGCCATCTCCTACTCGAAGGGTTCCGCGGTTCTCCGTATGATCTCCAAGTACATGGGAGAGGACGTCTTCCTTCAGGGTGTGCGTAATTATATCAAGAAGCACGCCTATGGAAACACCCAGACTGGTGATTTGTGGTCCGCTCTCGCCGACGCCAGTGGCAAGCCGGTCGAGCAGGTCATGGATATCTGGACCAAGAATGTCGGTTTCCCTGTCGTCTCTGTCACGGAGAACGCGAATGCTTCATCCATCAAGCTGAAGCAGAACCGTTTCCTGCGTACCGGCGATGTCCGGCCCGAGGAAGACACAACACTATACCCCGTTATGCTGGGTTTGCGTACCAAGGAGGGTATCGATGAGGACACTCTGCTCAGTGAGCGCGAGGGCGAGTTCAAGGTGCCCGATCTTGACTTCTTCAAGCTCAATGCTGACCACTCCGCCATTTACCGCACTTCCTACACGCCCGAGCGGCTGACCAAGCTTGGAGAAGCCGCCAAGAAGGGACTTCTGACTGTCGAGGATCGTGCGGGTATGATCGCCGATGCTGGTGCTCTGGCCGCATCTGGATACCAGAGCACTTCTGGCTTGCTGTCTCTCTTGAAGGGCTTCGACAGTGAGGCTGAGTTCGTCGTATGGAACGAGATCTTGACCCGCATCGGTACCCTGAGAGCCGCCTGGCTCTTTGAGGACTCCCAGGCCAAGGACGCTCTCAAGGCGTTCCAGCGCTCTCTTGTCAGCTCCAAGGCCCACGAGCTCGGCTGGGAGTTCTCCGACGAGGACGGCCACATCCTGCAACAGTTCAAGGCTCTGATGTTCGGCAGCGCCGGCATGGCCGAGGACCCCGTTGTCATCAAGGCTGCGCAGGATATGTTCCAGCGCTTCGCTGCCGGTGACCTGAGCGCCATCCACCCCAACATCCGCGGCAGCGTCTTCTCGATCGTCCTCAAGCACGGTGGAGAGAAGGAGTACAACGTCGTTTATGACCGTTTCCGCAACGCCTCGACTTCCGACGAGAAGACTACCGCCTTGCGCTGCCTTGGCTCCGCCGAGGACCCGGCTCTCATTCAGCGTACTCTGGGTCTGGCCAGCAGCGACGAAGTCAAGAACCAGGACATCTACATGCCTCTTGGCGGTCTCCGTGGCTCCACTGCCGCCATTGAGGCCCGCTGGGATTGGTTGAAGACCAACTGGGATGCTATCTACAAGCGTCTGCCTCCCGGACTGGGTATGCTGGGCACTGTCGTCCAGCTCTGCACTGCCAGCTTCTGCACCGAGGAGCAGCTGAAGGATGCGCAGGCCTTCTTCGAGAACAAGGACACCAAGGTAAGTCTATTTCCCAACTCCTGCTATTTTGTTCAATTACTGATTCAGCGATCTAGGGCTACGACCGTGCTGTCGAGCAGAGTCTGGACGCCATCCGCGCCAAGGTGCAATGGCTGAAGCGCGACCGCGGCGATGTGGCAGACTGGCTCAAGTCGAATGGGTACCTCCGGGATGGAAAGCTGTAATTGACTCAATCCGCTTAGATATATACCAAAGATTAATTTTTTAAGGCATGCCTGGAATTTTGAGCAGGCAGACTAGAAACGTATAGAAAGAAATGGTCCGAATAGTAGATTATAGTCCTACCATTACGCTGAGCAGAGAGTTTGGGGATGTCGTCTTAAGCACAGCAGCAGCAGGGCGGTGGGAAAAATCCTCCTCTTCTCATCTTATCATCTCATATGGATACAGATACAAAAATGTCAATTATCATAAAAGGGTATACAACACAAAAAAAACCAGTCTAATCTCATTTTATTGCCAGGCGCCCTTGTCCCTGAACCCGGAGCTCTCGTCGCTCTTCTTCGCGTACCCCCGGGTCGGCTTGGACTGCGCGGCCTCATGCTTGCGCAGCTCCTCGGGGACCCGCGAGATAGGCGATTTCATGAGCATTTGCTTGAGGTCGTACCTGGAACGCGTAGTTAGTGGGATGGTTCAAAAAGGGTGTTTGGGGCCAGCTAGATTTGAGGGTGGTAGGAGGGAGTGGAAAGGGAAAACATACATGACATCGGCATCCTCATTGCCTAGGAAAGTGATGGCCACACCGCTCTTCCCGGCACGGCCGGTACGGCCGATACGATGGGTGTAGCTCTCGATGGAGGTGGCCATGTTGAAGTTGACGACGAGACTGACATCGGGGACATCGATACCACGGCCAGCGAGGTCGGTGGCGACGAGGACGTCGGTGGAGCCGTTGCGGACGGAGGCGAGGGCGGCCTCACGCTGATCCTGGGTCTTGCTTCCGTGCAGGGTGACGGAGGAGAAGCCCATGTGTTTGATTTCGCGGGCGATGGCGTCGCAGTTGCGCTTGATGTTGACGAAGACGATGATGGGCGGCCGGAACTCGCCCGAGGACAGGATGTCCGCGAGGCGCTTCTTGCGCTTGTCCTCGCCGGCGATCAGCTCGACGCGCTGCTCGACCGTGTCGACGGCCTCGCCGGCGCTGCCGATGGTCACGATCGCGGGCCGCCGCAGGTACTTGCGCGCGATGCGCTCGACCGCCGACGGCATCGTCGCCGTGTACATCATGGTCTGGCGGTAGCGGTGGGAGCGCATGGCGGCCGAGTTCTCGGCCTCGTCGGAGTCGGGCTTTTCGTTGGTCACGGGGAGAGCGTCGAGGATCTTGTTGACTGGTTCTTCGAAGCCGAGGTCGATCATCCGGTCGGCTTCGTCCATGATGATGTAGCAGCACTGGCTGAGAACGAGGATGCGGCGTTCGATGCAGTCGACGAGACGGCCGGGCGTAGCGATGATGATCTCGGCGCCGTTACGGAGGCTGTAGGCTTGCTCTTCGAGCGAGTGACCACCGACGATACTCACGACGTTGAAGCCGAGTGGCTGTGTGAACTTCTTGGCCTCGATCTCGATCTGCTGCGCCAGTTCACGGGTCGGGGCCAGGACGATCGCGTAGGGACCGTCGTTCTTCCGCCATTCGAATTCGTCGATGCGGGGAAGCTCCGCAATGTATACCAGGAGGGGAAGCAGGAAGGACGCCGTCTTACCCGAACCCGTAACGGCTACACCGATGAGATCGCGCGACTGCAGAGCGATGGGGATCGCCGCCCGCTGGATAGGCGTTGGCTCTTTGTAGCCCACCCGATCCACAAGCTCCAGCAGTCGCTTGGGAAGCCCGGACTCCTCCCACGACCGCATGGGGTTCGGCACGCTCCCACCCTTGGTACTGATGTTGAAGTCTTCCTTGAAGATACGCCAGTCTCGCTCGCGCATGTGCTCCAGTTTTTTCTCGCTCCAGTGCTTGTCAAGCTGATTCCGGGTGCTCTCCTCCCGCCGCCGTTTCTCCATCTCCAGCATCTCTCGGGCTCTGATGCTCCCAGCTTCCTGGTCCCGATCCTCCAAGGCCCGCGCATACTTCTTCGCCAGCGAGTCCGCCACATCGTCTCCAAAGCCGGCCAGCCGGCCCCGGCCGTAGAAGTTGGCTTCGTGCCGGTGCTGGTACAACGGGTTATAGTCCCCGCTCGTATCCTCCTCGGCGTTCCACTCGAAATTAAACTTCCGGTCCGTCGTCCGCTTGCGTTTCTTCTTCGCGGAGAAATTTGACGTCTTCTCCTCCCCCATGTACCGCTGCTTGATCAAAGCCACCTGTGCCACAGTCTCGTCCTCCTCGGCTTGCCGCTTGCTGTCGCCTTTCGAATCTGTAAGACTGAACGACATCGGCTTGGGCGGCGCGGGGGGCGTCATATCGTAGTTCTTGTTGCGCGTCGCCGCAGGGCCAGACCGGGCGGGGGCCTCTGTGTTGCGCATAGCTCGCGGACCGGTAGGGATGACCCGTTTATCGCTGTTGGGCCGCTCCGGGTACACCGGTGTTGACTGCGCGCTGCTGCTGTCCGCACCGTTGGCGGTGCGCTCGGTCTTCAACCGGCGGTCTGCGTCTACCTCCTTCGCACGTTTCTCCAACGCCAGCCTCTCACGCTCGGCTCTCGACAGGAATTTAGGCTATGAACCAGATTAAGCCAGCGTTAGCAATATGCCCCAAACCACCCAGTCTAATTGTTACTCAACACCAAATCTCGGAGGCGAAAAAAAAAAAAAAAAGAGACTCACCTTAGCCGCTGCTGCATCAGCCTCTCTCTTCTTCCGTACGAGTTCCTCCACACTTAATGGAGTCGCTGCTGCGCGTTTGGCGCCCCATCCTGCCTTCTTCTTCTTCTCTAAAGGTGGAGCTGGAATCGCATCTTCGGGCGGCGGAGGAGGCGCGGACGTGTCTGGGGGGGGAGGGGGAGCGGCGGAATCCTCTGGAGGTGGTGGAGGGGGCGTGGGAGGTCGTTCAAAAGGCTCGGGAGGAGGCATGGTAGCCGGCGCTTCCGCTGGGCCGTTCGAAATGAAACCATCCATGGTGGTTGTCTGAAACTTGGTGCAGGATGCTGGTTCGGGCTCATTGATTGAGAGGCGGATCTCGAATTTCTACGGAAAAGCATAGAAGCTTGATGCGCAGTCACGTGGGTCGGGTGACATACCGCCATCATATGATTTTAGATACAAAAGCGTGGGCAGTATTTAAAGTATTTGGCATTGCTATCTGGCCATTAAAGTACACAATTGAAAACGATGTCCAAATCCATAATTCCCACCCAATCAACCGGCATGATATCATTCGAAGAGAAGTTAGAGAAGCAGGCAATCCTCTTTGCCGGGAGGACCTCTCTTCAGCCTTCCATCTGGCGAGTCGCTACTGCTGGCAAGAATCCAGCAATGAAAAAATTGTTCTACAAACGGAAATGACCCTAACCGAAGGCACACGAAGAAGAAAAATTATCGGTAAGGAACCGGTTGAGATGGAGACTACCCATGTCCCTGGTCTGTTAGTGTCTTCTGCTGTTTGCTGCAGGTCAGCTAGGCACTTGCACCACCATTGACCGGAGTCTGTTGATGGTAGGCATAGGGATTAGCTGCTGGAGAACCGGCAGGTGCAGCGGTAGCAGCAGCAGGATCAACAGCCGGCGTTGCCTGGCTACCGTTTGGTGAAGCCTGCTCCGCGCCGCCGGTCTTGGCATGGGCGACAGAGGCGGGACCATGAACCTCACGATCGAGAGTCATGTACTCCTTCGCCGCGTCTTTGGTTCCTCGCTCAAGCAAATAGACCATGTAAATCTGGACGAGGTCCCTCACGACATCGGACGGAAGCGTACTCTTCGAGCGAATGTCGCCGACGACCTGCTTGATCCGGTCGTATTGAACAGTCTCGGTCGAAGCACTGGTGGGCTGCTCTACCTCGAACATGAGATAGTTTGTCCAGAACGGGCGGCTGTCCAGGTAGTACTGTTGGTTCTTCTGGAACACTTGGCGAGCATCCTCTGCCGAGCCCTTGATCTTCCACAAAAGGCGTGCCCACTCCGCAACAAGCGACGCCTTAGTCGCAAGATCTGTCTGAGGCGAGTCTAATTGGCTCTTATAGACCTCAATTGCAGCCTCGAGACCGCCATGGCGACGGGAGGTGTTGGCCAGAGAAACAATGGTCTCAACATGATTAGGTAAATTGATAAGAATTGCTTCGTGGATGTCCTTGGCCACGTCGACGCGACCTGCCATCTCTTCGAAATATGCGTATTGTAGGCGAATGGCAGGGTTTGCAATTGGGACATAGAAGCAGCTTGCGCGTTGATAGATGTTCCGCACCTCTTCCTCTTTTCCAGCCTGAGCGGACATCCATCTGGCGTATCGCTGCCAGAATTCATCATAGTGGGCACATGTGACAAGGCACCGCTCGTACAGGAATTGAGTTCTGGAATAGGACCCTTCAGACTCTTCGAAATCCAGATATTTCTTCCAGTTGGTCAGTTGGCCCTCATCCAGTTCCGTCACATGGAAGTATGGGCGCTTGATTTCCGACTCATAGGTCCACCGTTTGGTAGTCTCCGTTTGGGTCTTGGAGAAGATTTCGAGATGGTAAGCATCGACGCGAAGTCTGAGATCTCTTTCAATCTCAGCCTCGGCCTTTGCACCAGGTGGTACCTGTCCAGCGGCGACCTCTAGCTCAGCACGGAATTGAGACAAAGTTCCTGAAGGTGCAAGGTCTGCCACGGGTCTGGTTTGCGCGAGTTGGCGGTATCTCTCAAAATAACGAGCATATTGATGCATCGGGATATGAATAACCCGGCCCAAAATGTCGAAAATTTTGTCAAAAGCCTCGACTCGCTCCTCGAACTCGATGTATTTGTCCCAGAAAGGATGTGCTAGGAAGTCTAGCCCAACGCTATTCGCTCCTCGCTCGAAGAGCCTGGAAAGAAGAAAAATTAGCACAATCATCCGTGCAACGCATTCTGGGCAAGGGGTCAGAGGAGGGTGCTGGGAAAAGAAGGGAAATGGCAAGGATGGCAAACATCAACTTTAGATTTTCAGTGCGTGAGCCCAAACAATTGAACGACTAGGATGATGACTGTGGTTTCCCTGTGCATCGTGCGGACTGAAACAACCTCTGAACAGGATGACTGGTTCAGGGTGCCCGTGCAAAAAAAGAGTGGTGCTTGAATTCAAATCATCTTTCTTCTTTCACCAAGGGAGAGGAAACAGCCTGAAATAGCCAAGGGTGAGAAGTAACTTCAGTTGAACCTGGGTCAGGTGACGATCTCACCCATAATTGAGGAAATCGTTGCCAGTGGAGCATTTCATCAAGCGTATTCGGCACCAGTTTCAAGGTCCGCGCTGCGTTGGTCACGGTTACAGGGGAGGAAAGAAAAGCAGCTTCAGTCTACTTACTCTCGAATGATGTCGGCATCATGGGAAGTCTCGGCCTTGAAGGAGCAGTAGTTGGTCCACAGATCGACGGAGGATGAAATGCTAGCGATGCCTCGTTCGTAGACCTGTGATAAAACATGCGTGTTAATTCCAACAGGCGAGTGTGAACTGGGTAGGACTTCTCTCACCATCTCTGCTGCTTCAGTACCCGTGATGGAGAACTCCAGGTCGGCATATTTCTTCCAATATCCGAATAATAACGGGAATTTCGCTAGGAAGCGATCGTAGACATTTCTCACAGTCGTGATGGCCTGTGGGTTCGAGTTGCGGTTGATACCACCCTCCAGCGCCTCAGCTGCGCGGGCGAGTTTCTCCCATGTCTCGAAGTTGTCGGGATCGTCAACCTATTCGCGGTGAATCTGTCAGCTTTGACGAGTAAAGACGCGCTCCAAACGCGCCAGATCAGAGAATAACTGTACCAGCTCAGTCTCCAGCTTTCTCAACTCCGTGTTCTCCTCTTCGGAACCTCCATAGTTGTAGTCCGCCATGATGGCAGTCACTCAGAGAGCAATCAGCGCGGAGAGTCACAGCGACAAAAAGTATTATGCAGAAGATGGAGATATTAAGAATAAATGCGCAAGCAGAAAGGAAGATGGAGTGGCGCAAAACGATCCAAGCAAGAGGTTGTCGTGGGAGACGCAGGAACTTCAACGATGGTCGACGAGAGCTCACCAGCCACATAGACTTGCCAAGCCCCATCCCTGATGTGGCTTAGCGTGCAGCCTCCGGGAATTTCTGAAAGTTCCCATCAAAAGCAAAGCAATACCTTAGATTCTCAATCGCAGCCCAGCTCTTTCTACGTTAATCGTCCGATTATTTTCTCATCAGATTCCCCCCGCCACCCCCGGGACTCTGCCAAATAGACAAACTCCTCACCATGGCTACCACCACAGCAGCCACCGACATGGTGAGCAAGCTGCCAATCCGCCTACGCAACTTCTTTGCCCGCTACCCTCCGCAATTCTACTCCGCGGCCGTCCGCCCTGCACCTTCTGAGCCAGCAGCAGCGGCAGCAGCAGCAGCACCCGCGTCCCAGGAACCGCTGCCCTCGCCATACACGCCCAACCGCGACGCCAAGGGCCACAAGAAACCGGACCCGACCGCCTTCTCCCCCTCCAAAGCGCTCCTGTACTCAAGCCCGGAACACCCCAACCCGTTCCTGCCTCGCAAGAACTTCCGCACGGGCAAGTGGATCAGCCCGCCCGTCGGGCTCCGCAGACAGGCGGAGCTGGTCAAGCTGGCGGCGAAGTATAACGTGGAGGCGCTGCTGCCGCCGGGCCGCAAGTCGACCGAGTTCAAGGAGACGAGGCGTGCGGAGCGCGGCCTGCAGATCAAGGGTACGGGTATTGGGCAGAAGGTGAAGGGTCACAAGTGGGAGCGGACGATGGAGGCGCGTCTGGAGGACAGGCGCAAGGCGATGATGGAGATGCCGGAGATGATCCGGTTGTGGAAGCAGGTAAGCAATTGCTGGTTTCTTTTCTTAGGGGTTGTGGTTTGTTGTGATTTTGGAGCTAATTTGGGGGGTGTTTTTTTTTTTTTACAGAGAGGTCATGGTCGTGGCTGGAGGCAGTGGCCCAAGAGGTGAACGGGCTGCTATATCAACATCTTTGCTATTGCACGGGATATCTTGTCGCGTCTGTTTTGTTTGCCGGTCCTCGTCTCGCACGGCTTGGGCTGAGAAGTACACATGGATCATTGAAGGGGTTTGGGACGGGAGTTTTGTTACCTTATCTACTGTACAAATAGATGTTTCTCATAAAATTGGACAAACTGCATTCTACATGTTACTGCTTTGCGCATTCGTCTGAATCTAATCCATGGTGTTCTTCCTATATCTATTTAGACCTATAACCGGTCTTCAATTTGTGCATATAGCAAAGGAACCAATTGGTATCACAGGACATGAAAAAAATCAATTGAACGTATATATAAAGTGTACCCAAAAAGCCCACAACCCAAAAATACAACCGATGCACGTAAAAATCATTCCTCATGCGTATAAGATGGCGTAACCGTATCACCAACCATGAGCGTCCAGCGCTCTGTTGTATCATGCTCGTCCCGTGTAACCTCAGATGAAGCCAGAGAGGCATGTCTCCCGAACACAATCTTGCCATTGATCTTCCTAGTCTTCGCCAGCGTCGAGAAAGGCTCGTCGCGGCGCACACCCGTGAATTGGTCAATGCATACCATCGAGCACCGTTGACATGCCCCAAGGACATCGAGCTGAAGATGTTCGGGCCCGATCTTCAGTGACTCCCAGTGGTCCTCGACGTATGGCGACTCCACCCGGGGCAGCTGGGTGAAGCTCTCCGCGACGACGATATTGGCGCGGAAGACGTCTGCGGCCACGGCTCTGCTGCTACTGCTACCTTCCGCTCGCTTCTTCTTCTTCTGGTTGGCTTTGATATTCTCGTTCAGGTAGTTGACCGACGAGCGCGAGATGAGCAGGATCGGGCTCTCGTTGGATAGAAGGATGGGGTTTCGTTCGGGGGCGCTAGACGGAGATGAATCCTGTGGAAAGGAACCGGGCATCACAAACTTCCTCAGATACTGTTTCCAGGCCCCAGAAGGCCTCTTGGGCGGGGAGAATCTGGATGAAGACTGCGGCGGGAAACGTGCGAGAGTGCACGGTACCCCGAGAAACTCAGAGAAGAACCTTGACACCGAGGGAGATGAATATGCCTGTACGACCACTTGGTCACCGCAGACAGTGGAGGATTTTGATGACCGCTGGCATATCGATGTCGATACCAAGTTTGTGTCTTCACGGTCTAGAGAGACTTCCAACACTTGCTGGTCTGAAGAGGTCAACTCTCCGCAGGTGATGCGGAGTACGTTGCGATCCAAGTCGACAAACGGCCGGATAAGCGCCATGCGAGGATATTTTTTTTGGTTCAGAGTAGCACCTGTGCCCTGGTGGACAAGACACCATTCTCGATCCCAAGCGAGGCCCTCCCTTCTGATCTCCCAGCGCTTCCCATCAGGGACCCTGAATGCTCCGCAGCTCTTGATCGGGTATACGGAAAGACTTTCAATATAGAAGCGAGGTTGTTGAACGGGAATGCTTGGAACGGGGGTAATCAGAGATTCCACAGCCGCCGCCCGCTCGACATAGAACTCCTCGACAAATTGAATAACGGTGTTGATATCCGCCAGATTGGTCATTGCTCCCAGGCTGAGTCTCAAAACGCCCGTCGGCCGCCCATCCATGACGTCGTGATCATCTCCACATCGCAAACCGGCCGAGAACTGCTGAAGCAAGTCGGCGCCTGTCCATCCCAGGCTCCCTGATGTTCCTCCTGGGTTGCAAAGGGAGCCGGATCTGAATTGAATATTCTTGACAGTTGCAAGGCGTTCGACTTCCGACTTCCCAATCCATGCTCCGTGGCTATTGCGCAGGTTGAAGGCAATGATTGGACCCTGCGAGGCAGCCTTGTTGTAGTCTGAGAACGGGTTTGTATATAGCTGACAGACTCTCTCCCCGTTGGAATGTTTCAAAGCGGCTAACTTGTCATACAGACGCTTTGCCAGGAACCGTGTGTGAGACGAGACATTCTCCATGGAACCAAAAAGACGCCGGTGGGTCGCGAATGCCGAGTCCAGGGCAATGATACTGTGGAACGGAAGAGTCCCATCTTCCAACCGATCATGGATTGACGACTGCTTCTTTGCATGCCACTGCATCTCCCGAGTCAGGACCATATCTACCGTCCCTCCTCCAAAAAACCGGCGCTGCTCGAAAATATGCCCGGCGCTTTTCCGAACAATCAGCGCACCCAGATCCGGGAAGCCGAAGATCTTGTAAAAACTGAGCACAGTGAAGTCAGGCGCGGCGGCTGCATCACTCAAATCTAACGGAGAGGTCGAAACCAGAGACGCCGCATCAAGCAGAGTGTAGGTGTTCCCCCCCGCAGCCTCGCTCCGCCTGCGAATCGTTTCGCACCATGACAGAGGCAGACGGCGCCCGTTCAGATTGGACTGTGCCGGATACGCAAACAGATTGAGCGATTCCGGACCCGCCTCGCGCAGGGACTGGATCCAGCCCTCCACTTCCTCATCCGACGAGAAACACCGATTACCCTTGGCTGCAAGTTCCCGGGCCCCGACAAGACTGGTATGGGCATCCACATGGTACCCATACCAGAACCCTTGTCTTGAATCCCGCATCGCGTCCGCGACTAGCTTGATGGCCGCCGTGGCGTTGGCCACGAACACCAGATCAAAATCGTCCGGGTCCGCTTTAAAGAAACGAAGGGCCCGCAGACGTACATCATCCACACGCCGGGTGGACAGCTGTGACGATGCGGACATGGAATGGGGGTTCCCGAAGAGGTTCGAGGTCAGGTCTCGGGAGAATGCTTCGATCAGTGACTTTGCGTATAGGGTGGTTCCCGCATGATCAAGGTATGTTGTATCTGCAGTATCACAGCGGTACAGTCAGTGGATGGTCATGGCAACTTAAGACAGGAGGAGCAGACGCACCTTTGAGCTGCGGATACTCCCGCTCTCTGATGATATCCACATCCTCCGAATATCCTCGACCATACTCGAGGATATCTTCGCCTTGGGTCTTGACTCCCACCATACTGGTGTCTTCGGGTCACATGTAGTGCCCGATCTCCAAGAAATCCGTTCCCAGGAAGTTTCGCAACTGTTGGGAGTTGCGCGGCAGAGGGGAGTATAGGGTGGCGACAATCCGGATGTTCACCCAAACAACAGCAAAATATATCAAGCCAAAACGTTCAACGGATATCAAAGAATAGCAGGACAAATATGAATATCTCACAGCGCGGTCAGTCGAAACCCAAAATGCAACCCTCGATACCTAGATAAGACAAGTTATCGGAGGTGACCGATGGCAAGCCAGAAGTATCCCACTTCAACGAGCAGGAAATCGACGAGGCACACATCGCTGTGCCCTTTATATACTTGGCTTTCAGCTATGCTCAGATGCCTGTTGGGATGACAATGACAATGACGATGACTACTGCTAGACCAGACGAGGAATGCAAGCTGCGTGCTCAGCCCAAGTGTGATAAGACTCCGACTTCCCAAGTGGATGATCCAACCAACGTTTCTTTCCCCACACTTGCTCATGGTTGGCCGAGGATAAAACTATGGGAACAATAATCCAACAATGGGAACAACTAACGAATGAGGCCCAGGGCGGAGGCCACCGACAGCGTGGCATTAAGCACTCATCACCAAATCTTCTCCTACAGGAAGACACGGAGGTGGTAAAGAACGTAAAGAACGTAAAGAACAGAGAACCATCCGTTAAACACACGCATTAAACCCGGTATCGGGATTTCGAGTTTCTTTGTTCCTTTTTGTTGCCCTGTTCAAAATACCGTACCTAATTAATACCTCCATTACTTACTTAGTCTGTTGCACTACTACTGTGCACACCGAATCCCCACTTATCATAGATAGATAGTTCATGCAAGTGTCTGATAGTACAAGAGTAGTCGCAGTTGTATATCTCAAACTTTCGACGGAGTAGTCTAATTATCACCACAACGGGTCTCACGGCGGCTACGTTCTCATCATCACTGCCACCCTTGCTGAGAGAAAGCTGAGGGCCATCACATTGTCTTCGCTAAGCACCTCTTCCCCCCCCGTATCCGCAAATAGGAATGCTCTTCCTCCGGTGATGACTGGGTGCAGGCATGTCCCTTGTCCAAGTTTGCCTCCCTGGACGGTCGACCAAAAAAAGAAAGAAAAAAGAAGAAGAAACCCTTTGAGGGCTTGAACAAGTCCAGGATAAGTTTTCAACGCAGGAGTCCTTCCCATTCGAAACGTAATCACACCCCCCGCCGGCGATGCAGCTAAAACTACGGAGTAAACAGTCAGATCACGCGTCACTAGGTACGTGGCGTTGCTCAGGGCCAGCCATAGCCATTCGTTACCATCTTGACCAGACTGAGAGCGATGAAACGGCGATACAGGGACATGGGATGCAGGCAACGACCACGGCCTCAGCAGGTACGGGTTTAGAGGACTTCAGGTGTGGTTCCCGGTTCCCAGCTCCCTCGTCAGATCCAAATCTTGGTTGAGAGACTCGTGATTCATCTTGCATGCGGCCGATCCTGTCAAGTAAGATTCTTAAGAGGGCATCATTGGCGCGGTGGAATTCAAATAGTAGCATTAGTCTGGCGTATGCAGGCACGGACGGAGACCGAAATGATGAGACTCAATATTCAAGGACCAGAAAGCAGCTGAAGCGCTGAACAAGATACAAATTTAGAAAAAAAATAAAATAAAAAACCTAAAGCGCTACATGACTCGTCAATTCCAAATCATCGCGAGAAAAAAAATCCAATATCGTGCCAGGCATTCATACGTAAGATTTGGGCAGCTGTGTAGATCAATCCCAGCGCCTCCTGTCAGCCGAGATGATATTCCCGAAGCAAGACCAAAGACCTCAGCTAGAAGCGACCGGTCTGCCCGAGTTCTCTACTCTCTTCTCTTCTCATTTCCTTTTTCAATCCGTTCCCATTTCCTGTTGCGAAGTGCGCAGCCCATCTTTCGTTTTCATATTCGTATAAAGCACCCCGAACGTTTTCCATAAAATCATTCATTAATCGTGAATTATCGTCATCATTCTCATGATATCCCTGGCACCTCAAACAACATAGTGCTGCTGGCTCCTCGACGAGCTACGGTGCCGGTGCCCATGGCCCCTGCGGCTGCTATGGCTGCGCCGACGCACCGTCGTCGTCTCCTTGACCACAACTTCCCTGTTTCCCTTATACAGGAAGAGCGCCAGGATGGCCGTCCAGAAGAAGAACACCGTCTCCATGATGCCTAGCGCAAAGCAGCTCTTCAGCATTGCGCAGGTCTTGTTGACGTCGAGAGACAGCGGGTTGCTGCCCTCGTACCCATAGTACCCGAAGGGGCCCAGCGAGATCCAGACAGAGCCGGCGTTCCAGTGAGCGCAGTCGGCCTTTGCGATGAAGCGCAGCTGGTAGACTCCGGCGATGAAGGCGCCGAAGAAGAGGAGGTCGACGAAGGCGACGAAGATGGCAGAGCGCTTGGTGGTCGAGTGTCGGATGAGGGTGTCAAAGCACCAGAAAACCGCAATGACACTGACGATGAAGAGCACCAGGATGTACGGCGGTGTAATCTGATTTGCTTTGAGATAACCGTCGACGAAGTAGGCCTGCGCCATATGTTAGTCATGCATTCCAGGCGGAGGAAACTGTAGCTGTCCGATAGGACCCAACTATAGAAAGTATAGACTAACCATCATTCCAATGATGGGGATCAAGAAGACGATCTCCACCAAACGGTTGAAGATGAAAAACAGACTTCCAATCATCGTGTCTACTTGTTTGTTTTTTCCGCTAGATTTTCCAAGTACTCTGTATGTAAATCCAGTTGATTTGAGGTATGTGAGACGTCGAGAGATGTGGAGACAATGCACTTTGCGATGAAACTCAAAGTCAACGAGTTCGCTAGAGATTCATGCCCGAGCAGGTCAAGAAAGAAGAATAGGAAGCACAGGTTCGAGGTTCTCGTAGTCGTATCCGACTCCCCTTGCGTTAACCTGTATACTCGACTCCACTGGTGCTTTGGTGTGGTACGGGGAGGCTTGGAGCAAGTGTCAACAAACCGGAACGCACGAAGGCGAGATCAGGAAGATATGCATGCAAGAATGCAGTCGAACGTGGAATCCAGGAACTGGATAAGTACAAACCACAGAGAAGAAAAAGGAAAGGGTACAAGGGGGAGAAGGTCCCTCGGCGAGGATGATGATGATGGAGTACGATGAATGGGGAGGCTGGGCGACTCAGATAGCGAAATGGCGGGGTGGCTGGGCAACTCAGCATCGTGAGAGCTCATCGACAGCACACGTGGGATGTAGCGGTACCTGGGTGCTTCGGAGCTAAGATATTGTTTCCCAACGATCGAATGGGAAATTATCATGCTGGTATTGTGCCCTTCAGCTCGATATCCCGTTCTTCAGCACTGATGTCCAAGTTCCATGCATTTATCCGTGCCTGAGTTGAGATCCACTGTAGGGTCGGGCGCCCACGAGGATCTAGCCATGGGTGATCTTTAGCTTATTTTCAAAGGTACCTGGCCAGATCCCCAGGAAAAGTAACAGAATAATGTAAATAGTAGATGGGATATCGTTATTGATTTCAAGAAAGGAACGCAGTGACATCAGTGAGTAGTTGGATGTATATTTTATGTGACCAGCACCCACAGGACTCTGGTCTTATGAGCTGTCGATAAAAGCAAAGAGGACAGACTTCCTGCCAGCTCGTACAGTAAAAAGGCCTTTGTACTCTTCCATGCCAGTTATGACCATTGGTATAAGCTTCTATCAGACAGTGACAGTGAAATATGTTAACAACAAAAACAAAACCAAAAAAAAAAAAAAAAGAGTACAAGCCTCAGAGCATTTCCATATTCAACACATATTCATCAATCATGGCGGAGGGCGGATATTCTACAGATGGCTGGCAGTCTATGAGCCAGAACAAGTCAGTATCTACGATTCGTATCGAATTCAAAACTCAAGTTTCACATATCCTGAAACCGTAGATCCGCTGGGGTTCAATGCTCTTCTCTCCCCGCATGGGAAGTCACCGCTTCTGGCGATGCATGGAGAGCGCTGACACCCGGTATCACGGGCTGTGTCTGAGATTGGTACGACGTGTTGACCTCGTATCTCGGGAGGTCACCGCCCACTCCTGGGTTCTGTGTGCGAGCATAGCCATGCTGCATCTCGTATCCATCGGCGACATCTTCGCTTGAAGATGACCATTCTCCATCATCGTGTCGTCGTCGGTTGTACACGTTTGACGTGTATGGATTGGCTGACGCAAGATACGTCGGCGAGACTCGTGCGGGGATGCTTGTTTCGGGTGCGCCGGCTCCATTCATTCTCTCTTCGTCCGGGTTTCGAAGAGCAGTGATGCTCTCGTCGTAGCTTCCGAGACGCTCAGCGTTGCTGGGAATTACAGGGTCCGTGCCCCAGCTTCGAATGGGATATGCGCGGCCTTTCTTCCACGGCTCGGAGATGGGCGGGAAGTACTGCCGGTAGGAGATATAAGCGCAGACTACACCGAGCAGTGATCCAGTGATCACGTCGAAAGGATGGTGTCTTGCATCCATGATCCGCGAGACCGCAATAAGTGTCGCGCCAAGGCAAGGAATGATTATGATGATGGCTTTCCACACTTCGCCTTTGTTGTCCATGAAATGTAGCTTCCCACACAACCAGAGAGTCAGATAGAACAATCCTGCAAACGATGCTGATTGAATGTCTGGTTAGTAACCTATACTGCTGGATATGACACGGACACCGAAGTAAAACTCACAGCTACTATGGCCTAGAAATCAATCAGCAATATTCTAAGAGACAACCGAACGAGAGAACACATACCGGACGGCCACGAACGGAATCCATCCTTGATAAGCACGGGGTCGCCCGTGCAGATAGTCGAATTAGATAATCCGGGAATCAGATCCACGCTACCAGGCCGAGGCTGGCACCGGTCAATCAAATCCGGCCGCGGCTTTCCACAGGCAGTCTTCAGCGTCTGGGTAATCAGAAACGCAAGGCCCTGCGAGAGCAAAAGGCCGAGAAATCCGCAGTTGAACTCCCACAAACGATCCTTCCACCGGTATGGCCCCAAGAACTTTCTCTTCCCGGACACAGGGTTTTGCGGTTTGTGATGTGAAAACAGACCGTCGATGAAGAGCGTATAGACCGCGATGATAACCAAGGGCGAAACGCCGGAGATGAGAAGGGCTTCTTGGATCGTGATGCGCTCATGGACGGCATAGGGGTATTGGATGGAGATGTTCCTCAGCGAGAAATGCTGGTGATAGGGTTCGATGGAGTCGACGATCCAGAAACCGACGATGCAAGCACTGCGACAGAGATGATGAGTTTGGGATCGCTTTGGATAGCGGGGATGGTAGGTACGAACATGAGAATCACATAGTCGACAATGTAACTGTTCCAGCAAAACACGCCGGTGTTAGCACAGGTCCATCCAACTCAACATCCACGGTTCCGACACTCACGAGATGACCACACGCGGCCGTAGCCGCCGCTTCGAGAACGGCAGTTTAGAAGGAAGATGATCCATCCTGCCTGACGCTAATGCTGGAACCCAAGACCATAAACAACAGAGTAGCAAGTCAAAGAAAGCCTCAAGAACAACTGAATCTCATGATTAGAGGCCCCGGTCTACACGAAAAGGGGAACAGAAGCATCCTGATCATCTGCTGGGTTGTGGACGCACTGAGTGTGGTACTGGTAGCCTATGGCTATTTCTTGGAGTTGGAGCACAGCGCAAACAACTTCTCCCGTTGTCTTGTTGTCCCCGTGGAAACAGATGATGCACCAAGAAAGAAACCCGCGATCCCGCGCGGCAGCGTCAATGAGAAGAGACACCGACAGTTAAAAGGGAAAAAAATGAACCCGAACAGAGAAAACAATTTCAAAGAAAAAGAGTTTGTCAGAGAGGATGAAATCATATTAATAGGCCCCTGCACAAGAAGAAACAACCATACCAAATAAAGGAAAAAATTAACCACAGGTGCTGCCACCTCAACAGCTAAGACTTGAAAGCGTGTGCTGTGGCTTGGATCGGCCCTGAAGACTGGCCATTCAGGCCTTGATGGAGACCCGGATTATGTGCTCTGGGCGTGTCTGGGCCTGTTGATGTATCTGCCTGCTATGCGCTCAATGAAAGGGCCCAAGGAAACCTGAGGGGATCCGCACTGGAGCCCTGGGACGGCCGGGCTATTCTGGGCGCCAAAGTCTAATAATCTCTAAGCCACCACAGTCCCAGTGCTCATTGTCCGTTTTGGATTCTTCACTCTTCATTCTGGATCTCTGGATGTCGTTTTATAGCCTGGTTTTATTGAGGATAGATATCTGTTGATCTACATATTTTGAACTACTATCTAGATAATCATAGTAAAAGATACTGTCAGAGGTGCCACTGTTCTACTTCAGAAGTACGCACCAGAGTTAAACATTCTTCAGCGGATTTGTCAGGTGCTTTGACTTTTGAATGAAACCTGAGGCACACAGCAGTGCCTGCCCTAGGCAGCACCATTCTTTGCGCGCTTACACTGTGGAATGGCTTGAAGAGTATACACTTGCAAGTAATAGATGGTTAGTGGGACTGTGTGGGAGGCCTGACAAAGTGACAAGGTTACCCTCGCTACTTTAAGTCTAGCTTTCAGCGAAGAACCCTGTCAGCGTCCCCTATTCGGTGTGAGGATAATGATATACGGAGTAGATATATCTCGGCGACACCGTAATATGCTCCACAATATAGATTTTCAAAGAGTCAAAAACATTTGGAAGCTTGGTTAAGCGTCGACTTGCAAAGCTCGGTTGCCTATTGACTATTATTGGAGGGAGGGGGAAAAATGGTACCTAGTTGAGTTTGTTTGAAACTTGATCGATTGTATATTGTACAATTCATATGCTATCATCCTATGTACTTAAAAAAAGACTATCCAGATTAAATAAAATAGCATCAAGATCCTTTGGGGTTTAGTCCCGTCATTCTGATGTACACCCGGTGTTCTGCATCAATTTGGGTTGGGAAAAGAAATGTGTCATCTCATCAATCAATAATAAAAAGCAATATTGTTCAAATGTTTGCCATGGGGTGCATCAGTCATGTTTCGCGTGATGTCTGATCGACTGATTTAGCAGACAGTGATGTACAGACCGAGACTAGAATTCCAATGTTAGCTTCTGAGATCCATTGGTGCAAGTTTGCAGAGAGAAAAAAGACACTTACGGAGAGGGGTTGTAGTCCTCGAAGAAGTTGAGCTCGGTGCTACCAGCGTTCTTCATTTCGAAGCCGACCGCTTGTCCAGCGGGGCACTCGAAGGTAGAGATGAGGTAAGAGTTGCCGGGCGAGACGGTGGTCACGCCGTAGTCCTTCTTGATACCAGGGGCGTTGCTGTAAGAGGTCTCGGCCTTGACAGCGGACTCGAGCATGGCGAAGTCGATCTTGCCGTCACCGCTGAAGCTGTAGGAAGAAGTCTCGAGATTCTCCTTCTTGGGGAACAAGAAGACGAGGCTGCAGGTCTTGCCGGCATCCGAGGAAGGAATGTCGAAGTTGAAGAAAGAGGTGATGGTAGACGAAACGGTGCCGTTGTACGAGGTGCCCGGGGCCTTGCTAGGGGCAGAAGAGTCGACAGGGACAATCAGGTGGGGGTATTCGTACTTGCCAGAGAGATCGGTGGGGCAGCTGGCGCTGGCAGACTGGGTAGCAGAGGGCTGGGGCTGAGAGCTGGAGCTGGGGGCACTCGAGGGCTGAGCACCACCGGAACCAGGGGCAGTGGAAGGTTGAGGAGCCTGACTAGGAGGAGCCGATGGCTGAGCGCCCGATCCAGCAGGGGTGGTCTCCGGGCAGTAGGTGGTCGTCATAGTCGTCTTGACGGTCGTCGTCGAGCTGGGAGCGCTGGACTCGGGCGCGGGGATGCTAGGGTCAACAGTGCTCGATTCGCCAGCGGAGCTGGTAGGGGTGACCGAGACAGTGGAGCTGTAGATGGCGGAGGAGCTGGAGCCTGAGTTGCCGCCAGCACCGGTGTTGGCACATGTGTCGGCTTTCAACTTGATGTCGGTGCAGCCAGTCACATCGGCGCTCTTAGTGGTGTACAGGTTCATTCCTCCATTCTGACCAGTGGCACAGGCGACGAAGTCCGTCTTTCCATTATAGACAAGCTCGCCCTGAGCGTTGATGGAGAAGCCAGTGGTGGGCTGAGCACCGGAGTCACACTGGAACTGGGTGGTAGGAGCTATCGAGGTGTGATTAGACTTATTCGTACTTGGGTTGCGTTGGAAGTGCATCACTTACGAGTCAGAATGCATCCACGTCCGTGAGCATCAATAATCCCTCCATCGGAGTTGATGCAGTACTCGCCCTCTGGGAGACCGCCATAGACACGGTTCTGTCCATCATCAAGCTGACCGATGTTGCCGGAGGCACCGCCCGATGCCGACAGGTGGAAGCAGCAGGTGTTGTCTCTGGTGACAAGAGCATTAGCTCCAGCAGCGAGAGCCGCGATGGTGGCGAAGTTCTTCATTCTGAGGAAGCGAACGGAAGATGAGGCCGCAAGATGCAGGGTAACGAATGGAAAAGAAGGCTTGATGTTGTTCTGATCAAGACCCTTTATTGATCTTTTCTCTGCTTTGAGTATAACAACAAATAAATTGAGAAGGGCGAAGAGTACCTGTTACTTATACAGTATGGTGGGTACTCTGTGAGCAGGGTCAGATATACCAGTGGTACCCCGACCAAGATAGGTCAACAACACCTCATACCTCCACACGAGGATCCAAAATAGAAACAAAGCATGGGCAGATGCCCTACATACAATGAGAATGGGCCATAGAAAAGAAAGGTGGGCCGGGCATTGACCAGTCCGAGGCATCATAACCATGTGAGAACATCGAGTAAACAAGCAGACCACTGCCCGAACACTGCCGGGGAGGCCTGGAAGCATCGGATAGCACAGGATATTGGATATGGACGACGTCATGAGTTATGACATGACTAGCGAGATCATTACATTATGGAGGAGCGATGAATGGCATCGGATTTCATGTTCCACCTTTCGATCCGAGAGACGAGTGGGCTACAACGGTGGCCATACAAAAAGAGGTATTCACTGTACTATCTCCTTTGCATTAGACATTACTGCAATGTATGAGCTAGCGAGTGGACCCAGTAGGACCCATCAGAGCCCATGAAAAGCATTGTCGTTGGCTGTGGAAAGTCTGCCCTGTTCAACCAGGCCTCAATGTACTCCGATATGCGGTTCAGCCAGCATCTTCAAGGCACAACTCCAGTGGCGACACCAGGGCTGATCCACGGAACTGCCACTACGCAAAATTGGTTGAGCTTGAGACAATAGAAACCTGCTGATGCGGCCTGGGGGACAAATGAAGCCATATCCATGGCTCTCTGCTGCTATTCATAATCTCCTATCAGCTTCTGAATGATAGATGCAGTGACCAAAGGATAGAGGGCCAAGGATAAAAAAAAAAAAAAAAAAAAAGGCACACACATTGACAACACGACAATTGGGCTACTGTACAGTTCTCAGAATCCGGAAATAAGTGGACACTTGCCCTTCCTGCACCCCATAACTAGTATCTTTTGACTGGTGAGGTGCCTTGCATCTAGTGAACGTCATGGATCCATGAGAGAGATCGTTGGGGTTGACTTAAGCTTCCAGAAAATGGCCACAAAGAGGGGCGGCGTCGACTGCCTTTTCCTAATGGTGTTTAGTCGCTTTTGCAACAGGCTATAGCCTATGAGGCTATGAGCAAGGGTAAAGGGTCCAAGCATCCGAGACAGCTGGAATCATGGATATTATGGCGAGTATGATTAGCTACTAATTGGATAGAGACCAAGGGTGGATTGCAAAAAGCTGGAACTGGGGGAGATGGGAAGGTGAATGGGTGAGACGATGGAGTACTCCGTAGATAGATACTCAATTCCCTAATGAAGGAATATGACGATGCCAATTGATTATTATCAACCGAGACACCAGTCTAAACGTAATGAATGACACTTGTTATGCATAGTACATTTCGTCTAGGTAATCAAATTATGATCGTTGTGGGCATCTTGAGTCCATCTCATCTGCTCGTTGGGTACTCAATAGGGACTAAACAACTCATCTTGTCGATCAACAGGGTGCCGCGTCATTGGGGATCCCATAGTTATCGTTCATCCGTCCAATATTCCTCTCAGAAGCAGGATATATTGCCATTCATGATGATAATAATAATATGAGCAAAAACAACAAACAAAAGCTCAGAAAAATTCCATCAGCCAGGCACCATCTTATTCCCCCTGATCCACCCAAGACACAGTACTCCGGTTTCCAGGCACCATCAGGTAAATATCTAGATCAGTTTGTATCGGGTTTGAATCGATTACTCGGCTTGGAATGGTCTGAAATTCTTGCCAGGCCCTTCGATTGATGCTACATTATTATTTTGTGGGTACACAGACTCACCAAGCTGGCTCCTGAGTCCTGAGGTTATGCCATCTCAACGATTCAAAATTTGAATTGACCATCTAAGACACTCCTACACCACGTCAACGTCACCCCGAACTGGATCGAGAGTGGATGCGAGCTAGGTGAGTGTGAGTGCTACACACGAGCCTCCGCTTCGTTGGAGTGCAGGACTCCCAAGTCCTTCCACCCACATCCCAGAGCTCATCCCGATGCGAATCGAGTTGATTTCTTTCTAAAGAGGTCCTCCCAGCGCGTCACTGTTCTTTCGGTGCTGGAACGATGGTCCTGATTTTCCCGTGGAGCGAGATGATTGATCGTACAACCTAATGATGAAGTGTGTCAACGTCGATCATCATAATCGATGTAAGTCTTGCATCACCAGGGTGAAATTCTCAGCTGTTTACTCGAATCTGGCCGTTTCTTTATGAAAATGCAGGGTTGGAGGATGTTCTGGACAAAAGAGGGGGCGCTCGATATGAAGATCGTCCCCGATGTGGTCCCACTGTTCCTCGGTTCTTCTTGATGGAAGCAATCCCAGTGCCCTGATAGTTAGTGGCAAACCGTAGAACATATAGCGCGGCTTCAAGGCACTCTTGCGTAGATGCTTCCGTCTGCGGACTAGAAGAATCACTATGATGGCTTCAAGGAGTCATCGCTCCTTTGGTTATAAGGACGGGTTCCAATCTAAAAGAATGCACCAAATACACATGTTGCCCTTTTGGCTGGAAACAATCCTCAACAGGGAACAAATCTTGGAACAAGAGAAACAGAGTGGGAACTCTCTTTTACTTTTGATGCAAAATGACAATGAATGAGAGGTAATGCCCACCATTGAAAAGCAGTTGCTTGGTACTCCTGGAGAGATACAAAGAGAGGCCTATGTGCAGTCCATACCAGATCCGTTCCGTAGGAAGCAGGAAAGCTGTAAACACTGGGCTCTATCAAATATGATAATTATACATGCAAGTTTCGATGGGATTGCTCCATAAGTCCAATACAATAATGTACAATATTTCACAAATAGTCAGTTCATATTTTGCCTCCGGTGATCTGCTCCCCAAGCTTCTTGACTCTGCCCTGGATAAGGTCCCAGCGAGCGGCCTCGCTCTTCCTCGATTCATTGACAATGTTCAGCACTGTCGGAGGCACGCCCAGGTTCCAGACATTCTCGCCCTGCTGGTGATCGCTGCGCCATGCCTCATTCTCACCCTCGGGGAACACCCTCTCAATCTCGGCAGCAAGTTGAGCCTCGGTAGTGATAAATGTGCGAGCATTCATGTAGAGGGCTTGTAAGTTATCCTGGCGTTCCAATTCGTCTTGCATCTTCTTATTCTCCAACTTCGCACGGGAGGTGGCCAGACGTTCCTCTCTGCTGGGATCCGGCAGCACGGGGGTGCGCTTGGGTAGCATTTCCTGCACAACGGAGGGGCCGGTCAAGCGCTCGTCATCTCTCTCGGGCTGTCGAAGAACTTGCTCGCGCCGTCTCTGTTTCTCAGTGCTCCGCTGCATCATGAGCTTGTCCGTTCGCTGCTTCCGGCTGTGCAACTCCAGGAGACCCTCCCGGAGGTTCAGTCGTCTCATGTCTGCCATCCGCCGCTTCCAATCCTTATATTCAGCATGAGGGTCATTGGGGTCGATCTGAGTCTCCTTCGACGGGAGTGGCGTGGCGGCAGCAATGTACTCCTCGGTTGGCTTGTCCACTCGGCGGGCAGGGAAGAGCTCTCGCGGGACAGGCAGTGTACCTTTGACTTTGGGTTTCGAAGGAAGATCGGGTTGAATTGTTCGAGGAACTTCAATGAAATTAGGGGACTCGGGCCCGACTCGACGGCAGGAGGAAGAGGAGAAGCTGCGGACCTGCGCCGTAGCAGCCCTGCAGTTGCGGAAGAGAGACATGATGGGCACGCAAACCTCCGCGACCGGCAAATCGAGTGCAGTAAAATAGAGCCAAAAAAAACCCCCCCTCGGTAGAGATCGAGGATACCCAATGCCAGACGCTGAAAGACAACGGCCCGCTATAATATGAATGAACGATTCGAGTCGCGGTGTTGTTGCGGGAGTCGGAACAGGATGAAGCGATTTTCTTACGGTTGGTCCGTGCACTAAAAGGCTTGGCGACCGCCTCGGAAAAAAAATAATTTCTCACTAACGAGGAAATTTTTCTCTTCCTCTTCTTCTTCTCTCTCTTGCGCTTTGCCAACCTTTGATTTTGTGCTCCTGCCTTTGGAAAATTTGAAATAATATTTCTAAAGGCTGCAAATAGGTGTAGTATCCATTATGGGCACAGGAAAGAAGGAGGCGAACCGTAAGGTGCGCCAGGGGAAGGTTGGAGATGGCATGGCCAACGTGAAGGTCAAGGGTGAAAACTTCTACAGGTCAGTTCGTGTTTTTTCTCTCACACTTCTACGTTTGCGGTATGACTGACTTGAAGAAGAGATGCGAAGAAGGTGAGGACGCTGAACAGGCTGAAGGATGGAAAGCCCCGACGTGATGCCGAGGGAAATATCACCGTGGCTGCCTCGTACCAGTCGAGAGAGCTTCCCACAGCTCGCATTGAACCGAACCGTAAATGGTTTGGTAATACGAGAGTCATCTCTCAGGACGCGTTGACGTCTTTCCGTGACGCAGTCGCCGAACGTGCTTCCGATCCGTATTCCGTTCTTCTCAAGACCAATAAGCTGCCCATGAGTCTGATCAAAGAGAATACCACCGTGAATGGATTGAAGCAGCACGAGGCGAAGATGGCTATTGAGACATCTCCCTATGGAGATACCTTTGGGCCCAAGGCTCAAAGAAAGCGAGTCAAGCTGGGTGTCGCTTCTCTGGAAGACTTGGCTAGTGAAACAGTCAAAATGCATGATGCGTTTGTTGAGAAGACAGACCAAGCCACTCATGAAGATGGTACCCTCATCGTCTCCGCAGATGTGTCTAATGAAGACGATACCCTCAGCACAGCTACCACGGCACGAGAGTCCGTCTTCTCCAAGGGTCAGAGCAAGAGAATTTGGAACGAACTGTATAAGGTCATCGATTCTTCGGATGTTGTTATCCATGTGCTTGATGCCCGTGATCCTGAAGGTACACGTTGCAGAAGTGTTGAGAAGTACATTCGCGAGGAGGCGCCGCACAAGCACTTGATCTTCGTGCTCAACAAGTGCGATCTTGTACCAACGAACGTGGCTGTAAGACTTTCTCCCGTTTTGCCTCATCCTTCATCCCTTAGCCCCTATGCGGTCCCATCTACCCCTGTATACTTCTATTGGGCTACCCATGCCCATGCCATCGCTAAGTCAAGTCTCCTTCCTGCGGCTTTTGTGTCGTGCTATTCTCTATGGAAGTTTGTCTGTTACAGCTTTGGCAGATTGACGCTTGCCCGCGCCGACCTTCATTCTGAAGTTAGGCTGATCGGTTTTCGTTTTGGAAGCCGGTCGCAAAGGGCCAAGCAGTGTTCTGTTTGTGAGTTGAGTGCTGCTTCTGCCACTTGGCAGCTTCGTGGCAGTCCTCTTAGTAACATTTCACACATCATTATGTCTCTTGCGCAATCGTTTTGATTTTTGTTTTCTTACACCTGGTAGACCATTGACTAACACGTCCTACCAGGCATCTTGGGTACGACACCTTTCAAAAGACTATCCTACTCTGGCTTTTCATGCTTCGATCAACAACTCCTTCGGGAAGGGGTCCTTGATCCAGCTTCTCAGACAATTCTCCTCGCTACACTCCGACCGGAAGCAGATCTCCGTCGGACTGATTGGCTATCCCAATACTGGAAAGTCATCTATCATCAACACTCTACGCAATAAGAAGGTGTGCACCGTTGCGCCGATTCCTGGAGAGACCAAGGTCTGGCAGTACGTCACGTTGATGAAGCGGATTTACCTGATCGACTGCCCTGGTGTGGTCCCTCCCAACCAAAACGACACCGAGACGGATATTCTGCTTCGCGGTGTCTGCCGTGTGGAGAATGTCCACAACCCTGAACAATACATCCCTGCAGTTCTCAGCAAGGTTCAACCTAAGCACCTTGAACGCACTTATGGCATTAAGGGCGTGGAGGGTGCTATCGAGTTCCTCAGTATCCTTGCTCGCAAGGGTGGTAGGCTCCTTCGTGGAGGCGAACCAGATCTGGATGGTGTTGCCAAGATGGTCATCAATGATTTCCTTCGAGGCAAGATTCCTTGGTTCACTATCCCGCCCAAGTCCACTGGTGACGGGGATGAAAAGATTGAAGGCCGAGAAGGCCGCCTCGGAGAGATGGGCCGAAAGAGAAAGATCGATGAGACGACCTCTGAGCCCTCGGATGTCAAGCAGAGTACTTCTGGCAAAGAGGACAATGAGACCGAGAATGGAGAGTTCGAAGGATTCGGCGAGAGCGACGACGACAACGATTCAATTGCGAATCTTGAAGTCAGCGATGAAGAAAGCGGAGAGGAGTGATTTGAAGTCCCCCCTTCCAGCATTTTAACTAGTTACGAGCCCACGCTTTTCAGCTGGATAACCACCGCCACAACGTTGCTTCGTTGATTTCGTGGCCCTTCCCCCCCGACGATCGTCACCCAGACAGGGTACATTCGCCAGTCAAGAGACCTCTATCACATTCTGCTTGCATGCGTTTCAGGGAACATCCGGCATACGCGTCTCGGAAGTTGAGTACATAGGCTGACGAAGTCGAGACCCTGGAGACGAGGCGTGTCAGTCCAGTCGTAGATTTACACGACATATAACCGGGCATGACACCTCGCTGCTCCCCTGGTTCTTTCTCCGCTGCGACAGCGGCGGAGCCTGATGCCCAGCGCATCGCATTGTTATACCATAGATACCCATAGTGTTCCTCAAATGGAAATATCAGTCATAAGAACCCACAATCTGGACTTCCTACCTCCTCCTTGTAAGCATGGTGGACGAGATTACCACTGAATGGGATTATCAGCACCTGAAGAAATCCCGTCTTGTCCTCACCGCCCGTCGGCCCTGTGGGGCCGCCTCTAGCCTCACTTCTCCTTCGCCCAATGCGTCTCGCTCCTGTCCTTCCTCGGTTTGCATCATATGTTGTATCCCTGGACAGCACAGAATCGTCTGCGTCTTGTGTCTTGTGGAACCCTGCTGTTCATGATTACGCACACAGCTATATATTCCTTCGTGCCCTCACGAGATGTGTCACCATCCCCGCGATAATGGCGGAAGAGGGCATGTCTATCGTTCCCTACGGTTCTTCCAACTCTGGCGTTGTGCTGTAAGGACTCCTTCCTTCCTATCTATGAGATGTGCCAAGGCTAGGTGGTCTAATATAGTACCTTTGCTTTTCTTCATACTACAGACGCCATAATGATTCGGTCGTGGTCTACGATCGGGATGCCCAGCAGCTTGTACTTCGAACTGCCTCCGACGTCCAAGATAACCTTGAATTAGCTGATTGTCCGTATTGCCATCGTCCGCTGCGCGAGAGCAATGCAGGGCAGGAAGGCCACCATGCTAGTCCTCGATCACAGCCGGAATTCATCAATCCGGATTACTTCCGCATGCTCAATAGTTTGCCTAGTTCGGTGAATTCGTCAAATCCTCCTTCTCCGCGTCGGCGGTTCGCCCAACCTGCTCTCGCTGATGGATCGACAAGCGTGCCTGGATCGTCTTCCAGTGGACCCCAGGGAATATCTTCAGCCGCATTTATCCCTGACTATTTCAAGAAATTCTTTGTTGAGGAACGAGTCCTTGGAAAGGGTGGTAAGGGCGTGGTCCTACTTGTGAAGCACGTGCTGGACGGGGTTTCCTTAGGACATTATGCCTGCAAGCGTGTCCCGGTTGGTGATGACCACGAATGGCTGGAGAAGGTTCTTGGGGAGGTCCAGCTATTGCAGCATCTGTCCCACCAGAATCTTGTCTCCTACCGTCATGTGTGGCTGGAGAATGCCAAAATCAGCACCTTTGGACCAAGTGTGCCATGTGCGTTCATCCTCCAACAATACTGCAACGCGGGCGATCTCCACAATTACATCTGTGGTTCGATACAAAGTCAGACGACCGCACAACAATTGAAAGAGCGCCTTCGAAGAAAATCCAAGGGAGCGCCCGAACCGCAAGTGGGCCTTGGTGGTCCTCGCAAGCTTAATTTCGAGGAGATCTACTCATTCTTCAAGGATATCACTTCGGGTCTCCGCTACCTTCATGTGAACGGCTATATTCACCGTGATCTAAAGCCCAACAATTGCTTGCTACATGAGACAAGTGATGGTTTACGAGTGTTGGTCAGTGACTTTGGCGAGGTCCAGGCACAAGATTCCGCCAGATTGTCGACTGGTGCGACGGGAACCCTCTCGTACTGTGCTCCAGAAGTTTTACGGCGAGAATATACAGGAGGACCATTCGGCAATTTCACGTTCAAGTCTGACATCTTCTCCTTAGGGATGATTCTTCATTTCTTGTGCTTTGCAGAGCTTCCTTACAGCAATGCCGATCTTATAAATGAGGAGAAGGAGGATCTGGACCAGCTTCGAGAAGAGATCACTCAATGGACCGGCTTTGATGATGCTCGGAGACTACGACCAGATCTGCCTGAGAAGCTATACACATTCCTTAAGCGCCTGCTATCCGTGGATCCGGATAGACGGCCAAGTGCGGATGAAGTATTGAGTGGCATCCAGGCCGGAGTAAACGGAAATGAGCCTTTCCGCTTCAGGAGGTCCAGCTCTAATGGTCCAGACTTACGCTCGAGCTCTCGAATTCACCCAGTCGACAGCCCGAACCCCTCGTTACTGCCCCCATCAGTCTCAGCGACAGATGTCCTATCCCGGAGTCCAGTGCCAATGCGGCACAACCCTCCCCACGAATCGAACAATATCATGGCTGCCCCAGATAGTGACCCACGGAGAAGACCCTCACTCAGTCCTGAGCAAGAGCTGATTATCCGGCCAAGGATCTCTGCTGCTGCACACTCTCCGCCACAGGATCAGGATGATTTCATGGAGCAAACAGAGGAACAAGAATCTTCACCTCATTTACTTCCTCCTCCACCGGCCCGCCCTATTTTGACCAGGTTATTCATCCTCGCGTCATCTCAACAGCTGCCTAGGGTGCCGGTGCTCCCTCTGGCTTTTTTTTTCGTGAAGGTGGTCTCCGTTCTCCAGCCGTGCGCACCTCTGGCGGTCACTCCCTGGGTTCTTTATCCGTTGCTTCTGCTGGCGGGCTTCGTCCTGAGGTCCCGCAGTCTCTTGGGACAAGTTATCGCCCTCGGTTTGCATCTCGTCGTCGTGAGCTTGAGCATCCGTATGGACAGATTATGTCTCTGGCACGCCCCGGGAGAAGTAGTACTTGTCTGATCTCACACGCGCGATACCCATACCACCTCAGCAGTGCACACGCCTCTAGTAGAAGGAAGAACTTGGAAGTCATTTCAAAATTCTGGCGCGTCTCCAAAAGTCTTTCGGTTATTAATTCAAGCACTGTCGCACTGCTGTTCTGGTGTTTTCTTCCTATGATCTTATGATTGCATGACTTTACGCAGTAGCAAGGATCCTCTGTGTTTTTTAGGTGCATATGGAACCAGAAAATACAAACTCCGTGGACTTGAATCCCAAATTAAACCTTTGTTTGAAAGTTGGGGATGAAACTTGTATGACTCAATCCACCTTGAATACTTTAAAAAAAACTTTCTGAAATTAGTTATTTACTAAAACCATATCAATTGAGATACTGTATGTTGAGGGTGAAACGTAACTGGGTCCCACGGGGATTCCTTGCTCACCAGATGCCCGTAAGTACTCTCTTGACGAGCACAATACGTGCACCCGATGAGCCGGGGACGAAACACAGTCAGAGAGCCCTGTCGCTTTGATCTTGGAAAGCTCGCCAGATGAACCATACCACTGGTTTCGGTATGGTCACGACTCTGCCCTAGCTTCGGGGAGCAGATGGCAGAGGGACGAATTCCGGTTTCTATAGGGAAGGGGTTATGTATGTTCTACGTGAAGTTGAATGGGCAAATATGCAATGGGTCAATGCTTTGATTCGAATTGTACTTTTCCTTTTTTTTCCCCCTCGCGAATCGTGATGCCTACGGCTGCCTCATGCGCGCGGCTCTGAACTTGCTCACGCGTTTAGGGGCTTCCTCTGTCTCGATAGGCACGATCTCGGGCTCGTTGTCGACGAAGCCGCCGTCCTGCTGGATCTTCATGTTGCGCATCCTGTAGAACTCCGTTGCGATCTCCTTTCTGTGGAGCTGCTCGTCGAGTTCGTCCGGCTCGGGAGGAGCGGCGGCGCCTTCGGAGACGGGCCGCTCGACAAGCGTGTCTGCGAGGATCTTACCATCGGGACCCTCGGGTTGCGGTGGTAGTGATGGCTTCTCCACGATATCTGAGATTGGCTGCGAGAAAGGTTTGGGCTCTGTCGGCTTGGCGGGGAAGAGAGGTAATGTAACCGGGGTCGACGTGGTGGACTTATGCTGAGATACGTGTGGTTCCGCAGGCCGGGGGATAGCGTTGGTTGGAGGGAGGGCCACCGCGGCGGTATCATCAGTTGGGGTGCCTTCAGGTGCCTTCCTGGCGCTCTTGAACCGCGAGACCTTCTTTGGACCGCTGTCTGCGCCTGGCTTCTTCTCAGCTGGTTTGGTACGCTCGATGATCGAGTCTGACATGGTGGCAACCTCCGGCTCCTTTGGTGGAAGCTTCCGAGGCTCTAGAACAGGGGGTTGAGACGCAGGGGCAATGTCTAGGTCATCAGCGAATGCGACCTTTTTCTTCGGCTTTTTCTCTGGTATCGGTGAGTCGCTGAGTTCATCTGACTTCTGAATGCGGACCACAGCAGGTTTCTCGAGTTCGTGCTGGACATCCTCTGGAAGCGCGGTGGTATCTTTGCCCACGTTCCACATGCCTTTGGCGTTCAACTTCTTCTCCAGCTCACGCATCTGCTGGTGGTAATCCTCATCCAGGACGGGGCGGGTTCTTCCGAATTCATCCTCGTCCTCTTCTTCATCATCATCATAGTCGTAACCATATTCTTCATCAACGGAGATATCGTCGGCATCCTCGTCTAATTCGAGCTCAGCGACAACGGCTCCCACCTCGTCCAGACTGTATCGCAGCATTTCACGGCGAAGCGCAGCATCCTCCGGAGACTCGTCAACATCGGTGATCGGCTTCTCTTTGCGCGCCTCCACTAATGATTCTAATTCCATAGAGGCGCCATTCTGTGTAGCTGTCTGATGATCCTCAGGTTCATCTATCTCCACTTCAGTGGTCTCATTAATTCCTGCATTTGACTGCGAAGCGGGAGCGGTATGCTCAGAGTCTTGTTTATGCGGAACATCAGGTACATCCTTGACTCCGGCTTTCTTCAAAAGCTCCAGTAGTTCAGGCGCCTTACTCCCAGGCGTAGACGTGGAGCTAGAAATTACATTTCCGTCCTCATCCAGCTCCTCCGTGATCTCGGTCATAGGAAAATCGGCCGTAGGTTCCGAAGGCATCTGTTCCGCGCTTTGCAGCGCATACATTTGATTCTCTGCTGTCCGCAGTCTTTTCTCCATTGTCGCAACATTTTCCTTCACATAGTCAATCCGCCTCGATATGAGGTCAACAGCTTGCTGCTTTGACCGGTGGACACCCTGCTTTTCGCCGAGGATCACTTTGATTTCGTCTTCGCTGACCAGCGAGCCGCCAAAGTCGCGGCCGACGCGAAGGAAATCGTCCGTCGTGGCGTCATCATCGAGATCATTGATTTCTTCCTTCAACCCCTCGTACTCAGCCTCCCAGGTTCGCCAGTGGTAGAGCGATTCCTGGAGTTTCAGGATATTCCCTTCGAGCTCGAGGCGCTGCCGTTCCAGATCTTGTAAGCCGCCGTCAAGCGCGCTCATTGTGGAGATCTTCGCGTAGAGAACTTCAGAATACGAGGAAAGATGGTTTAGCAGAGCATTGAACAAATTATCGATATGCTAGAAAACCCCAGGGATATATCTTAGCTGAGGGACTCGGCGAGAAGATGTGTAGAAGACTTAGATTTTGTTCACCTAGAGGCAAAAGAAGAGAAAAGAAGCTCCGCAGCGGATACATCTGATTGGCCGGTGGCTCCAGCTCTTGATTATCAGCTCGACTGCCAAGTCGTCATTGATGGAACTTCTTCCTCCGCAGTTGAGGTCTTGTTCATATACTTTGGAAAGCAGCCATGCCTCCCTCGCGAGATGGAGTCGCTCACCGTGGCGATGAAGATGGTAAGAGACAGGAATCTGCCTGTGAAGCCGCGATGCTGTGCTGACGATTCTATCCAGAGGTTTGCCCCGTCTGCAAATCGTCCCGCTACTTGAACCCGGACATGCGATTTCTCATCAACCCAGAATGCTACCATAAGATGTGTGAGTCCTGCGTGGACCGGATTTTTTCGTCAGGTCCGGCGAATTGCCCTGTCGCCGGCTGTCATAAGACGTTGCGAAAGGCCAGGTTTCGGAAGCAGACATTCGAGGATATTCACGTGGAAAGGGAGGTGGATATTCGGCGCAGGGTAATGTCGATGTATGTTGTTTTATTTATGCTGAGGAATGTCTTTAGTGGCTCTAGTCGAACTAATGACCTCTAGCCTCAACCGCCGAGAAGAAGAATTCGACTCGAAACGCGCCTGGGACGACTTCCTCGAGCAGCGTGAAGAAATCATTGCGAATCTGGTCTACGGCACGGACGTTGCGAAGACAGAAGCAGACCTGCAGAGATATGCCACAGAAAATATGAGCTCCATCCGCGCCAACCGCGCTCTCGAGGCCCAGGAAGCCACCTCCTTTCAGGAACAGCAGACGCACGAGCAGGAACTGGCAAGAATACGTCGGGAGGCCGCAAGGCAGGAATACGAAAACGAACGACGGGAGGTCCAGGCAGGCCGCGAAGACTACCTCAGCCGACTTGCGGCTGGCAAACCGGGCGACGCAGCCACCATTGCCCGTGAGAGTCACAAGGTCCTCCTCAAGAAGTCTTCTGCTCGACGCAGCGAGGAAGACCGCATTCGGCAGAAACAAGCTGCACTGCGCAGCTCCGACCTCAAGAAAGCTGGTCCAGGGACCACGGCAGCCGACCGGGCTGGCGAGGCTGGTGGTGCAGGCCTCATCAAAGGTCTCAGGAAGATCAAAACCCCAGAGCCCGAGAAGCCCTACGACCCATTCGGTGGCCTCATCCCCGGCAAACGCGACTATTATACTCTGCGCGACTACTATCCATCCAGCTACCTCGACCCTATCCGACAAGATACCCGTATGCAGGCCGGCGGGTACGACCTACGCGAGTACTATTCACGTACATTACTCGAGGCCTTCGCGGGCTTGGGATGCTTCCTTGATGAAGAAGTCCCCAAACGTTATGCGGCAGACACTCTGGGGACCTCGAAGCCTGCGGCTACCGAAGGGGCAGCAGTTGCTGCTGTATCATCTGGTAGCTTGGGCAGAGCTGCTTGATTTCTTCACATTTAATTGGGTCTACGTTGGATACTCGACTAGTAGATAGATACTGGAGGGAAAATTCTTTTTTTTTTCTGGGTTGACCCACCGCTCGGAGTCATGGCATGGTTTGGAATAAGCATAGCGCTGGCGTTTGTCTTTTTTTTTTTTTTTCTCTCTCTCTTTTCTTCTTTCTCCTACGTCTGTTCATACCTATCAAAGGAATTTCATGATATCAAGGAACTCAACTCACTTAATCCATGATCAGAAAGCAACATCTGAATCAACCTCATCAGAAAATCCAGAATCGAACATGATGCGCGGATATTTCTGAACCTACACAGTAGGAAGACAGTTTTTAGGTGGGCCATAGGACTAAAGTCTTCTGACTCACCCACACTTGGCGCCAATAGTCTAGTGGTTAGGATGCGGTCCTCCCATCCCCATATTGGGCAAGACCGAGACACGAGTTCGAATCCCGTTTGGCGCACTTCTTTTTGCTGTTTTTTTTTTGCCTCTCATTCCTTCCTACAAGGGGTACCTTGTTGACCATGGCACACTTCACGTAGCTGGCAAATGGCCACGGCGTAGACTCAGGGTACATCGACGTTGAGGAGGCAAGCTCGGACATGTACTCCGTGTGTGCGAAGCGGTTATGTGTCCATCACGATGACAAATAGTGGCCAAAGGCCGTGTATATATTTCTTTGTAGGAATCTCTGATTGCTGTGGTTCGGCTTGCTTTGCATACCAGCCCAGTCCCCATATATGTCCCCAAGCACGAGTACATAGATTGTATTTTTGTTTACATAGATTTCTTTTACCCAAACTACGACCGAGATGACAGCCGCAGGGAGCCAGTATGTCCTCCAAGCAGGATTGACATCCGGTATGTCAGCCACGGAGGGGCTGATGCACTCGCCTCATCCGAAGCCTGTTGATCCCAAGATGGCTGAAGAGTTCCATGTGTTGCCGACTGATATCGTTCCGGACTCCCAGGCCCGAGTTGCACTGCGAGGAAAAGTACAAGACGTTCTGGTTCCATACATGTGCATCGGGGCCTGGTCTTGGGGTGATAAAGCCACCTGGAAATACAACGCGGAAGAGGATCTTCCCAAGATTCGCGCTGCGTGGACGAAGCTGCGACAGGCAGGGTTGACCTTTGTTGATACATCCCATGTCTACGGTGATGGGGAGAGCGAGCGTATCTGTGGGCAACTCTTCAAGAACATGAACCGAGACGAGTTCATTATCCAGACCAAATGGATGTCGTGGCCCGACATGTCGAACCTGTTGCTGCAGTCGCAAGGTCCGGCCCACAAGCTCAGAACATCGTTGAAGAATCTGGGCCTCCACTATGTGGACGTCTACCTGGTTCACGGGCCAATTCACCCCAGTATGATCTCAACTGTTGCCAAGGGGATGGCGGACTGTGTGAATTTGGGATTGACTCGAGCCGTCGGGGTCGCCAATTACGACAAGGGAGAGGTGATCAAGATGGCCGAGGAGCTCGACAAGCATGGGATCCCACTAGCGGTCAATCAGTGCGAATACTCGGTTATCAGAAGACATCCAGAAGTCCATGGACTCATCCGCGCATGCCGTGATAGGAACATCGTCTTCCAGGGGTTTGCGTCTCTGGCAGAGGGCCGCCTGACGGACAAGTACTCTCGATTCAACGAACCTCCGCGAACATATCGGTTCAGTAGCTACCCTATGCACATGCTTGAGCCCACACTGAACGTGCTAAGAGAGATTGCGAGAGAGAGGCGAGTTCCCGTGGCCGCCGTGGCATTGAATTTCAGTATCAACAAGGGAGTGATTCCCGTGGTGGGTATTCGAAATCCTGAACAAGCGAACCAAAATATGCAGGCTCTAGGATGGCGATTGACACAGGATGAGATGCGAAGGATTGAAACCGTCAGTATCGAAGGAGATACCACCATATTCTGGCAGCATGGTTAGTTAGACGACACAGAATTAGGAATAGTCGATAGATTTAAAAAGATTAAGCTGGCTTCTTTTTCAGAGGGTCCCAGATGAAAGCACATATATTGAGTATTCAGCTTAGGGGACATCATCAAACATCCGCTTCAAATTGCAGTATAGCTGACACCCATGGTCGCGGGTTGATGACAGGGGAAGCCGAGAGTGTTGTAGAAATGACGGATAAGACGATGATGATGTTGTCGTTGTGGTTGTCGCCCCGCCTCCCCCCTCAACTCTGGTTCCGGCCATCTCCCCGCATCACAACAACTCCAACGACCATCTCTCACTTATCAAGCCCCTGGACAACTTTCTATCCTCACAGTCTGGTCAATCATGGAGCGCTCCAATAAGCCCTCAGCCATCGGTGTGGCTGCCTCATTGCCCCAACCCACTGTCACCTTCCGGGAGAACAAGATCGAGGCCACCTTGCCCACCGGTGAATCGGTGACTGTCCACCTGTACGGAGCGACGGTCACTTCCTGGAAGCTACCAAATGGCCAGGAACAGCTTTTTGTGAGCGAAAAGGCTCACCTGGATGGCTCCAAGCCTATCCGCGGCGGCATCCCTGTGGTTTTCCCTGTACGTTCATTCAAATTGCTCAGATGGCTAGACCGGCATGGCTGACCAGAAAAACTTAATGCCCGCTTCAGGTCTTCGGTCCCCCTCCTCCCAACCACGCCACGTCCTCCCTTCCACAACACGGCTTTGCGCGTAACTCCAACTGGGAGTTCCTGGGCAAGTCGTCATCTGAATCGCTCGCAAAGAAGGATGGTGATGACTCGGTCAAGCTCGACTTTGGTCTGTCCCATACAATGCTGAGTGAGGAGTTCCAGAAGGCTTGGCCGTATGAATTTGGTCTGGTGTACAGTGTCACCCTGACCAAGGACGGTCTGGAGACGTCGTTGCAGGTTCAGAACAAGGGGACTCAGAATTTCGACTTCCAGGTCTTGTTGCACACTTATCTAAGAATTGATGTAAGCAAAGCCCACCTTGACTGTCCCCTCAAATAGTTCTCCACTAATACTCAATGGCATGCTAGGACATCGCACAAGTTCGAGTCAAGGGACTTGAGTCTAAGACTTACATCGACAAGACCCAGAACGCTACCACACACACTGAGACGTCACCTGCCTTGGAGATCAGCCAGGAGACAGATCGCGTGTACCAATCGCTAGATCCCAAGGTCCCTGTCATCGTCTCATCTGCCTCAGATGATAAGCCACTTTTCTCTGTTATACGGGAGGGCCTGAACGACGTGGTTGTGTGGAATCCTTGGATCGAGAAGGCGAAGGGCATGGCTGATTTCAGCCCGGACGAGGCATATAAGAACATGATCTGCGTCGAGGCTGGCTCTGTGGCCGGCTGGCAGACCTTGGAAGCTGGTGAATCCTGGGAGGGTGGACAGACAATCCGGCCGAGATTGTGAATACCAAGACCGAATTGAATTCTCCATTCAGTACATGAAGCTGCGGTGCTGTGATTGATTCTCGCGACTTTGATGAGCCAAAGAACAATACGAGAGCCTCTGCAGTCTCTGGGACTCCTTCTCAATCCCAATAAACGAATGGTCCTACATAGTTCTAGCGTGTAACACTCCGTATATCTTCTTTATTGTTAGAGATCCATGCTGCAGGCGCTGTACGCTATACCCTTCGAAGATAAGCGGAAAGCGGAGACTGATATACGACTCTCAACTCGCAGCCGGTTTCTTCCTCTGTCTTTGCATGTCAATTGCAATGGTTTGTGCGGCGCCGACGTTGTACTGTGGTCCTTTGTAATCGTGCCTTCCACGAATACACCACCATGATGTTATTAAGACCATCAGGCCTACAGCGATCACGCTCGAATAGTTCATGTTTTCAATCGTGACCGGTAGCACAAGCGGGAAACAGAAGCACACAACCGTGACAAGGATATAAACCACAGCTGCGAGATTAACCACGAAGCCCAACTTTCTGCCCAAGTAGAAAGGTCCAGGAACGATATTCCTTCGGCGGGCGAGAACATGGGGCAAGATGGCTCCTAGATAGGACAGTGTACTGAGCACGATAAAAGACGATAGCAAGGCCTGGAATGCGGTTGTGCTGCCTATGTATATACAGCCCAGACAGCTTATCATACTCGCCATAGCCACGGTTGCTCGGAGAGGGCAGCGGGTTTTCGAGTCCACATGGCTAAAGTACGAAGCGAAAGGGGTAGCGTTGTCGCGAGCGAGACTCCACCACATGCGGCCACCAGTGATGTAGACTCCGATCAGCGTTGGGAATGTGGCCAGGAAGAGGACCGCAATCAATCCGACGGCTCCTGCGTTGGATCCCGTGGCTTGTCTGTAGATCTCTGCGGTAGGGAAAGACGTGAGGTTAAACTCGAAGACAGCGTCGAGGTCTTGAATCGAGTAGAATAATGCGATCAGGTACAGGAACGTGGTCACGAATGCTGTGAGCATCTGCAACATCGTTCCTTGTGGTACTTTGATCTCCGGTTCAACGACTGGACGAAAGTCTCTGAGTAATAGACACGGTAGGTATTCGGGATCAGCTTACATACCTTCCTCTGAGAGATGGCTGATGCAGTCCGGGACCCCGACTGAGAATGCCGGGTTGATCAAGCCTGTAAGGAAGCAGATGCCATCTGACCAGCCCCCAGTGTTGTTGTAGTATGTTTCCCACACCTCGACAGTACTCGCATGTTTCTTTGGCATGATGACGAGGACCATGATGGTAGCGAATAACCCACTCATTGAGAACACCAGCGCCACCCGGTTCATTGCAGGGATGAATCTGTTTCCGAAGCAGACTATCCCGCAGCATAGCCAAGCCAGCAATTGAAAGACGATGAATACCTGCCAGGGATGCCATTGCACGCCCGGATTGAGGAGCATGTACATAGAGACGACCTCGTTTCCAAGCAAAGAGCTGACCGATGCTCCTGATAGAAGCCAAGCGCAAGCATTCAGGTATCCGGTGAGAAAGCCCACTGGCCGCCCATATCTGCGGCTAGACACTGATGCCCAATAGTAAACACCTCCGGCTGATGGCATCGATGATGCAAGTTCTGACAGGGATGCAGATATGAGCGTGTAGAAAACACTGACAAGCACCAGGCCATACAGGATTGCCATGGGACCTCCATTCTGAAGGGCTGCAACGATGGTACCTGCGCTCAAAGCCCACGAACTGAACAATCCTATCAGCAAGAGTATGTGATAATTGATAGCAATGATAAACTCACTTCGCAATGACAATGCCAATGCTGATCAAGCTGAACAGATCAAATCGCCTCTGGAGTTCTTGCCTGTGACCCAAGGCGGCTTCCAAACGTGCTTCATCCATGGCATCGAAACTGCATGCAAAGCTTCAGTCAACCTTGTTAGAAGATAAAGCCGGGCAGAAAGGATGGATACAAAGTCCACTGTCCAGAAATTTTCTCATTGAGGCTCTAGTATCATGAGTGACACAGCCAGTGTTGTTATATATCCTCCCAAATCTTTCCGTATCTCACCCATCTGCAAGGAGCAGAAAGCGGCTCCATATGGTTGCCACATGGGCCACATATCTACCACCAATGCTCAGGATTGGCAGATATAATACGGAACAATAGGCTGAATTGCCTGCCATCGACATTGAGCATGCTGCCGCAGGTACAGCACCGAATAGTAGGGATTGGCAGGACCACAGTATGTGACAGGACAAAATGGCGTGCTTGATACAGAGGCTTGATCCTCTAGAGAAAACCTTGCTGATGGATTCAAAGCAGCGAATGGTATAGAGATCCTTGCTCCATGAGTTGATTCTTAATTCAACTTAAACTGTGTTGGTGCCCTGCTCTGTTGGAGCGAAGCAAGGGAGGTTGACGGCCGTGCTCAACCTTTGCCACTGAGGCCACATTCTTGATTAGCACATAGACTGAGTTTTTTTTCCCTATGGGTTGTGTTTGCTGTTTAGGACAATCAAACAGCAATCTGGAACAAACTGGTAATCCATAGGAAAGATGCTCCGGTGATTAAGTTAGAAATAAAATGGGTGCTGGTTCTTGTCGACCCACGTGTAGCTCCAGGTTTGATATGCTTGAGCTGAATCTTTGGTAGAATAGACTGTATAGCAGTTAGATTGAATTCCTCAAGAATAGAAGAAGAAGGCCTGCCATTGATCATTAGAGTTGAGAGGACGATATGACATTGGTGCTGTGATAGAGATGGAAGACTCGCATAATAATACGCAAAATACGTCGCCCAGAGCGTGAAGGACATACTGATAGTAAACAGTAGATATGGTAGCTCCGTGAAGACCGCCAGCTCAATAATTTTGCCAGTTTTGAGTGGTGGGATTCGCGCTCGAATGATCGATACCACGATCGCTGCGTTCACCATCACCACGAAGCCCATAATGTGAACTGTCCAGGGGAACCCGACGCGATGTAGCAGCCGCTCTGCAATCAGAGAGAAAACAATGCCCCCTGTTGCGGCGCCGCTCGCCGCTGTCGAGATAGCAATGGACTGTTTTGTTTGTGAGGTACGTCGAAACCAACGGAACGGTTGGGCAGAAGACGAGGCCGTTGCCCAGGCCCTGACACACATCTTGCGCCAGAAACAAGCTGCCAATAGCTCGTGCAGAGGCTCGTCATAAACACAGCCAGCAGCTGCATAGTACACCCGGCCCACTTCGAAGGCTCGTCCCGAGACCGACCCGATGAGAAACACTAGAAAGACTTGGACGCTGCCCATCCAGGGAGATGGTGGAGGCAGGGACGGAGAGGCACGAGGCGTAGTAGGCCTGGAAAATGCGAAAGCTGTTGGCATGACCCCAGGTGTTGAAGACGACTAGATGGCCAGCAAGGACCTGGAGCGAGGCTATGAGGCCACCATTTGGGGGTGGATCATCAGATAGTCCAGCGATTCTATAACAGTTTGCTCGGGGCGGGAGTTGGAGTTAGATTTCGAATCAGTCATAATTGATGCTGGATTCCCGAATACTGGCGGGTAAAAGAGAAGACAACCGACACTCAGTTAGCTCTTTGGGGAATTTCCCCCCAGTGGCTCGCCATCGAGGGACTGACCAGGATGCTATCGGGATTTGCTGGGCCATATCCCGTCTCAAAGCACGCTGGTGCAGCCTACTAGCGAAAGCCCAACGGATAACAGAACCCCGATTCAACCTGACATTGACTTTGAGGAAGAATTGTCGTTCTTCAAATGTGACTATAAGTTGTGTCAGGAAGTATCTTCGATTCATATAAAATAACACCTCGAGGTCTAAGTACATAGTGTTCCGGTGATAGTCACCACTGGCCTATCAAAACAGTAGTTCATAGCTTTTTAGAAAGCCATTTTTTAGTGTGAGTCCCCGCAATATTCGTATCGGCGCGATCGGTGTATAGGCTCATGTGGCTCACAGCTGAGGGGAGTTCAGAGCTCTTTCGTTGGCGATGGCACCTTGTTGAACGCTTCTATCTTCAAATCACCGTGGATCAGCAGCGGCTAGGATCAGAATGTGGCCGCCACTATACGAGATGCCCACCGAATGGAGAGTAGAGTAACTGCTGAAAGAGAAGAGATGATCCTGACGAAGATTCTGAAGGGTATGGTGAATGATTTTCACAACTGGAAGAGTAGCTATTGGCAGAGGATACTCCAAAACGAGGAATCCTAGGCTGTCGAGATCCAAAATCTAACCCGGATGATTCCCTTCTACTGTGGATCATTTCTATGTCCCATCTGATCAAGCTAATGACAAGCTCACAGCTCGTGCTACTAGCCAGCTAGTCTTAGGATCTAATGCCATTGATAAGTGCATGCCTCATGTTAGGCGGGCCGCCTGCCGACCCTCCCAATACTATGTATATGTAAGTGGCCCATCCAGGCATACTCCGTACCCTGGGCATACAGATGTGTCCGGCTGTGTCTTGGTCTGATATCCTGAGACATAGCCTTCAATTTTTGTGAAACCTGTTCGCGGGTGGAAATAGCTAGACAGCTCCCGTCTTAACGCTTTCGCCACCTTTATGGGTGGAGACTGATCAAACTTTCTGTCTTGTTTGCCCTCTGAGCGGCTCCTCGAGGCACGCCTCTATCTCTCTTTCATTTTTTTGGTCTTCGACACTGATCACTTTCTTGCAAACAGGTGGCTATTTTGTGAAGACAAGGCAAGGGTAGAGGGCTTGGGCTTGGGCTAGGGCTAGGGCCGAACCATATCACTCACCAACATCTCCTTTCTCTCTCTACCTTCATTTCTCTTGTGGCACGGGCTCAATTGAGAATGATTCACATCCATCTTCTGTGTCTGATCCGTCGATCCTCGGAATCGATTTCACCCCAATCTACCGTGGTCATAAGGGAGGCTAGTAGTACGAAATCCGTAAGGGATACCTTCTAGTCTGCAGCCAATATGTAGCGGCACCATCGATGCTGTTTAAGCCAATACCCTTGTATGAACTTGAGTTTTACAATCCTCTTGTCGTTAGATATCATCAATTTGCATGATCCAGAATAGAGAGTAGAGCTATACATCAAGAGATCCTCCTTGGCTACAGACCACTCCCTTGATATATATTTAGGTGGGAGTTTACCTCAAAAAGGTAAATGGGGACACGGCAACAAGTCTGTCTGTATGCTCAGCTTCCTCAATCAACCAGAACAGATATGTGTCAATATTCTCCTAGGTAGTCGACTCTCTTGATATGTATATTAGAAAGAACAATGCATATTGAAGTGACTCAGGCATAGCTATAATTTTGTGCCGCTGATTCAATCAGCTATCATGGTTGACTCCTGGGGTAGTCTGCATCGGCTCGAGGCACGCAATGGAGGGAACTGTTTCTCCCCACACTATGTTTTCTCGGCATCGAGGGGAAGGGGCATATCAATGTATGTCTGACTATGACTGCTTCGCCGTAGGAGCAATCCGGGGAGATTGACTCGCAACAGGGCGGGAAAAACTCCAGGCTACTGTCCAAGCAACTTGTCGACCTGTCAAGCATAGTGCCTTTGCCGCTGGATCGCAAAGTCTCTACAACCAACCTGGCCCCGTGTCAATATCAAAAGCATTTTCCGAAAATACTATCTCCCCTTCTGTCTCTGAGTCATCGGCGCCGCCGTGATTGCTATAAGTGGCTGCCCGAAGAGTCTCGTTAACTGAAACACTCGTTGCCTTTGAAGAAATGCTGAATCACCATTTAGAGTCCTTTTCCGTGCTGACTGCTGAGAAATGGAATACGGTTGTGTTGTGGTGTTACACTATAAGAGCGAAGTGGTCGCGCGGCTATTATTTGTAGGGTTTGGATGTAGTCCAGCAGCGTTTATGGTAACATTGCTGCTTGCTGTCGTGGTTTACAATCAGCTCTTGCTTCTTGCCTCAATTAGACTTGGGTATCGTATCCAAAGGCACTGCAGTGAGTGGCCTCTGTGGATCTTAGGCCGTGTATGCTTCTGAGAGTGTTAAATATCTTTTGATGGACAAAAGCTTCAACAATAGTACCCATAACGATACTCTCTTCTTGCAGTACTAACTAAATCACATTGGGATACACTAATAGGAACCTCAAGGGTTTATTAGGTAGCCTGAACCGTGGTATGTGTCGTTTGTGATTTAACATTGCAGCTAGGCGGATCCTGAATTGCTTCTCTATGAACCGCAAGGAGAAGTGAGACTCATATCATGTTTGGTTATGGCGTCTGCCTTGCCTGCAAAGTTTAGCTTTCACGGAGGCTTCAATATCTTTGCACCACGAAGAGAAGGAATTTAGATCGGACTTAAAGACCTTCTGAGGAACCATCCAACCAACTCTTCCCGCGAGGACAATCTAGCCCTGGCTGCCTTTAAACGGCAGACACATGGCGGTGTCATTGACTAGTTATCCCTCACTTCAAGAGATTGTCGTCAAGTCGGCAACGGCTGACCTGACAAAGGGGCGCAGAAGTCAAGGAATGGAGGGTAAGAAGCACTACTCCCACTCTCCCAGTCTCCCACCCTGTGATTCAGGCCTGATATTATGCCGAACATTCTTTGCTGCATGCAGATGCCTCGAGTAGCATTATCAGCTACGTGTGCAAACCCTGCGAGAAGCCATGGCCAATTGTGTTATTGTGCATGTGGTTGTTTTAGTCCCTTGCTTTGGACTCTCGCCTCCCTGCCTTCCTTCATTCCCTTGCTTTACTTGATTCTGACAAATACCAGCAAAAGGAAGCAGGCGTTAAGATCGTGTGAACTGCTATTCATATGTGAAGTTACGGTCAAAGTGTCAGTTGTCGGCACTTGAAACCGTAGGCCACTTGATAAACATGAGACCTGGTTCGTTGTGAAATGACGACCTAGAAGTCAGAATAGCAATGCGGCCTTAGATTAGCAGACGGCCGGGAGCTATATTGCTTCTAGTTAGGAGCAGACCTACCTTGGGAAGTCCCGTTCATTGCGGCTCAGTGTCATGATGGGGAACGAGTCGCCCACGCCACGTCAATTGCTCACCGAGTCAGTCATATTCTGGAGCATTGCGACTATTTTATACTTGGGTAGAATGTATGTATACATGGAAGCAATGTTGAAGCTGCCATCTAACGGACACAAGGGCTTCTCGTATCATCTCAAATGGATCCATCAAGCGCTTATTCTGTACGCTGGTAGGAATTGCGTCAAGTTAGGAGACAACTACTGACGAGAATCCAATAGTCGATGACTATGTCATGACTGCAACCTTTGTAAGTTATTAACCTGCGCTGAGGCTATTCAATATAACTCAAGAACCAACGCTCTTGCTCTAGCTGATCTATACATGTCTGTTGGTTCTGATCCAGATATCGTCCCGTTATGCAACAAACTTGATGGATCCGGCCGACTATGACAGAGTTCTAGCTAATCCACAAGAAGTTGAAGACCGGATATTTGGCAGCAAGGTTGTCATCGGGCTGGAACAATGCATGTTGTTCTCAACCTGGGGTGTCAAGGTCTGCATGTTGACCATGTTTTGGCGGTTGACCAAGAATCTCCGACTCCATGTCTACGTTAAAATCATCGCCGTCTATGTATTTGTCGGATTCGTGGTCATCATGATCACCTACTATGGCGTATACTGCCGGCCATTCTCGCAATACTGGGCCATGCCAGTGAGGGACCTGCAATGTGCGACCTACCAGAACTACTCCATCACCCAGGCAGTCTTCAACATAACATCCGATGCGGCGATGCTAGCAGTGCCCGTCCCCCTTCTTATCAGAGCGCAAATGAAGATTGGGAAGAAGTTGCTCTTGATCTGCATCATGAGTCTCGGCGTGTTCACGATCGTCGCGGCAATTCTCAATAAAGTGTTTAATTTCGCCTCACCACTGACGACCACTTATCAGATCTGGTACATCCGGGAAGCCAGCACAGCTATATACGTTGCAAACCTCATGTGTTTATGGCCCCTTCTCCGCAAAATTTTCAACCTAAAAGCATTCATATACGGCAGCAGGCAGTATAGACAGCAGGATGCTGCTCCACCCGTCAAAGATTCGTCAAGTGCATCACGTACCGCAGTCGCAAACTCACGGCCATCGTTCTCTTTTCGTCGGGTCCTGAAGCTCAAGGACCCCGATTGTCGAATTGCCGTCAACTTATTGGTGCCCCAACGCAGGATTGACGAGTCACCAGCAAGTGAAGAGGCGACTACTAGGATTCCCCCCGGCGGTGTGCACAAAGTTCCTGGGGAGCAGAACATTGCTTTGGAGGAATTGTACGAGGACGAGATACGTTTGACAGACGGATATCCATTAGATGATCTGGGGGATTGGTCAAGCAAAGGTCCTACTGTCAGAAAACTGCGATTAAGCTCAGAATTTGAGACCAAATAGTCTCGTGAACAGTGGCATGAAAGTGAGTTTGAATACGTGGATATAGGAAAATGACCATTTCTCTGATATACTGCTGTGCAATGACCATGAGACATGACACGCAATTTGATCAAGGATAAGATAAAAATAGTACCCGAGGCTGTTGCCTCTACTACCAGGACCTCAAGTCGCCACGTCTTCATTCGAGGTATACATGCTCTGCATACAATAGGAACTTCTACTGTGTGAATCACGCTTGCAAGTAGAAGAATACTGTTATCTCATTGCCATTTTTTTCACCCACCGTCCTCGAGAGTCGGGTCTAACCAAGGCCGCCGGAGGCAAAGAAGGCATATCGGACAGCTCACAGTCCCTATCTGCTCTCTCCAGATCGAATGTAGAGCTAGGCACTACAAGACTCACTCTGCAGAAGGGACACCAAGCATGATGCCTCGTAAGCCATGTATATCAATGAGCCTCATGCTTATGAATTGTCCAGTCTATGCACTAGAGGGACTCGCAGTCATGTATCTGGTGTCCGGAGGCTTCTATACTTATTCAACCCGCTTCGTCGATCCATCATAGGGTTTCGCCATGGGCTGGAACCACGTTTTCCAATGGGCTATCATCGTTCCCCCCGAGCTCACTGTGACCGGTCTCACGATAAACTACTAGGAAGTTTGACGGGAACGTTGCGGGGTGTGGATCACCGTCTTCCTCATTCTGACTATTATAGTCAACAGCTTTGGCTCCCTGATCTATGCAGAAGAGGAGTTTCTGGTCCTCGATATTGAAGCTGGGTGCCGTCGTGGTCTTCATGGTCATTGCTCTGATTCTCGTGAGGTGGGCATCAACGACGCAGAGGGCTTCTTCAAATCCTACCTCGCTCTTCCCGTCGTTATCTCCTTCTGGGCCTGAGGGGGTTTTTTTCTGGAAGCGGACGGGGTGGCTGCGCACGCACCAGATCGATCCATGTTGACTCTGGCCACCACGAGGTCGACTGGGGTTCGATTCGCGCCGAAAGGGAGGGACTGGCAGCTATGCCGGCTTGGAAGCGCTTACTGCATACGATTTTTTTCTAGGTGGAAAGGTGGTATCTGGCGGTTGGGATCGTTAGGGATAACGCGCGGGAAGGGGTATCCGAAGTTTGAATGCAATATTTATATCTAGTCTTCTTTCATAAATATTGAGGATATTGGTTTCAAGGCTGCAAATGCATTAGGAATAGCTTATATATTACTACAGCCTCTCAGCTCATAGTCGGCCTGAGATACTACCACTGATCATGATAAAGCACTAGGTTCCATTTATAGTCATCATCCCTTCTCATTCCAATAGCCTCTATGTACTTGTCCCATCCGTGCAGCCAGGGAAGAGAGGACCAAAAAGAAAACAAAAACAAAAACAAAAAAAAAAAAAGAACTATCCTGTAAACTCTGACTAGGTACTCTTGAACCCAATTACCCAATCCTGTTAGCCATAACAAAGCAACTATATCAGTGGGTACAAAAAAAGAAGAACAACAATACAGCAGTTGCTATCGTCTAGACAGCTTCCGCCAGGATAAGACAAGAAGGGAAAACATAACAAGAGAGCTTAGACGCCAGCGCTATGCATATTGGGATTTTTTAAGTTGTGTGTCTTCTCAGTGCTTCGTGTGTCTCGACTCGGATGTCGAAGAGGAGATCGTCAATTTCCTTCAGCGAGGTGAGATCCAGAGTCGTCATCTTGATATCGTGCAAAGCCTTGCGGAGTGTGGAAATCACGCCATCCTGGGTGATAGTCTCGGTCGGATTGTCGGTTTGAGTGGATTGAGTCGTCATTGGTTGGGTGTCCGATGTTTGAGCAAGTTCATCAGCGCCTGTTGGAACTTCATCAAGCTGAGCATGATCGCTTGTTGAGGCTTGCTCGGTCGATGGGCCTGCGTCGTCCATGTGAAGATTAGTAGAATCCTCACCTACTGTGGGTAAGGACGCTTGGGCGGCAGCTGTTTCTGGGACATGATTTTCCAGGACAGGGCTCTCCTGATTCGCTCCCTGAGTCTGGATCTCCGTCTTGTCAGAAACTTGCACTTCGGGCTCTTCGGGAGTAGATTCAGTTGTTGGCTCTGTGTACCTGACAAAAGAGTTCTCTGAGACAGCTGCCTTTTTCGTTGGGCTCGGTTTGTGCGAGCGTGTCGTACGGGGTGATTGTCTCCGAGAAAGACTTTCCTCTGCCATGACTGGCGCTGCATGACCGCCCAGGCGAGAGGATCTTCTCTTCTGAGGCGAGATCTCCGTCGGTCCAGGTTCTTTCGGTGCATCGTTGCTCGACGTTACCTGTTCGAGAGCCGGGACTGATCCTAGAATCTGCGAGCCAAAATCCACTAACTGCTCCAATTCGGTCTTCGACTGGCGCTTCCGCTTCTTGGCAACAGATGGCGCAGGCGAAGACTTGACATGTTGTGATGATGCGGAAGTCATGGATCTTGTGGCACGGGTACTCATTGCTTCTTGCATCGCAGAGACAGAAGGCGCCTTGACCGATGACAATCTCTGAGAACGACGTCGCTCTTGCGTGGAAGGCGTCTCAGCTTCAGCCTCATCCACCTCCCGTTTCCTTTTCCTTGTCATCGATTGTTTGCTGGGAGGTTCCGGAGTTGGCTCGCTTCTGGGCTTCTCGTTCATATGCTCTGCAGATTCCATGTCTTGCTCTAATTGGGATGCGATTTGAATCTCCATGTCATCGCTAAATGAATCCGCAATGCAATCCATCTCAGTGGAAAACTCGTCGTGATTTGCAGTGTCGTTAGTAACGTCTGGACGATTCTCAAGTACAGATTCAGTAACATCCACACGCTCAGTAAGATTGGTGGGTGTTCGTGGCTCATTATCTGCTTCCTGTTGCTGTGCATCCGCTGTTTCTTCAGTGTTGGTATGAGTTTCGGAGATGGGAATTTTGCTCATAGAAGAACGAAGACGGCGTTTGAGAGGCTTTTCTGACTGTTCAGGCTCATTTGTCGTCGGATTTGCGGTTTGGATGACCTGAGGTGCAGGTTCACTATAAACCTCTTTGTCTTCACCTGCAGGGTTTGGGATATTCTCTTGATCCCCTGTATCTCCATTTCCCATTCCTATATTCAAAGGTCTCTGATGAGAAATGGACAATTCCGACTTATTGCGAGAGCTCGGACTAAGAAGTCTCATTCCTGGAGGTGATGACGGAGGATCGATATCCATGTGGGAATCCATCACCTCGGTCGCCAAAGACGAAGGGTTAGTCGAACCACCCGCCGGCACTCTGCCCCTAGTACCAGGAGTAGGAGAAGAGCCGAAGAAACCATCCTCAATTTCCGCCACAGCGACTGGTAGCGTAGGCGTCTGGGGAGAATTTACCCCCGAATCAGGGCTGCAGAGCTTACGTGCATGTGGGGGAGTCAAGAATCCAAGTTCTCTTGGAGTTTGCGCTTGCGGCGACGACGGACGGATATTGTCGATAATGGCAAAGACGTCATCAGGATGCCCGGAGACTATGTCGCCGGTTGCAAAAGGAATAGATCGAACTTCGTTGGGAGAATGGAGCAAATTATCCTTCGCTGGCTGGGCAGACGGGCGTTTGATAGCCTCTCGGCCTCGAGCCACGGGCAATCCCGTAGCTTTATGTACATTCGTGACTGGGGACGAATTAAAGCTGGGAGATCGAGTACTCTGGAAATTATCGTCAAGAATATATGAAATGCGAGACTTGATCGACATATCCGCCAGATCGCCTGGTTCCTGCGTTGCCAGGGCTGTGTTGGCGAGGCCTCCGCCCTAGGAACATTGATCAGCAATCGAGAAATGAAAGTGACGACCGGAGGCAGTTACCTGTAAACTGTGTGTTCGAGTTGCAGCTTGCAGCTGAGAACTTAGGTGAGACTCCAGTTTCGCCAGAGCGCGAGAAATGCCTTCAAAAGATGCCAAGGATTCCTGTGCCCCAGAAGTGGATTTCAAAAATTCAAAGAATCTCTTTGCTATAGATGCATGCGATGATTCCAGTCCAGCGGTGATGATAGACTCAAATTTGCACAGACACAAGGCGCTATGGGGGGATGAAGCCTGTAAGATGTTGATGACAGCTGATGACAGAGCGCGACACTAAAACCAGATTAGTATATGTACCTAGGACGCCCCTTGCTTAGTGTACGTACAGCTGTAAGAATCCTGCTCTCCACACCATTTTCAACATTGACTTTGCGTGCTTCATCCTTGAGCCAAAGCGAAAGAGTTTCCTGGAGACTTTCAAGAATTCCCCAGCGGAAAGACAAGACCCCAGAGCCCAAAAACGATGTCAAAGACTCGAGGAAATCCGCAACGCCGCGCGTTTCCAAAGGATTAAATTTGGCGTAGGATTCCTGAAGTGTACGATTCACCAATCTCGCTAGATGACTCGGAAAGAATACTTCGTTGTCGCTAGGTTTGCTGTTCATTTCATTCTCTGGGCCTTCCCCCGATTCCTCATGGCAGTATGGAATGGAAAGGGACTGGGCGAAAAGAGAAGATAACGGAAGATAGGTGCTCTGAGGATCAAGTGGCAACATGTATTCTGCAAGAGGCTCTAGAGCCATCCTTGCAATGGCCCGCTCCCCTTTCTCCGTCCTCATGGCGCGAACGAGGGCTTCAAGGAGCTGGTTCCATGCGGGAAAAAACAATGGGAATCTAAGTCCAACGGAAAGAACCTTGACGACATTCTCGTAGTCACGAATGACCGAACCATCCCGTTCACGTGCCGACTCAAGGGGATAAGATCTGAGAGATTCAGCAGCAAGTTGTGCAGTCGAACTCCAGACAGTCTGCGCAAAATTACGAACACCAAGGTCGAACTCGGTGTCACTGGGATACAGCCGCGCGCACTGCTGGAGAAGTTCTAGTCTTGAGCCTCGAGACGCTTTTCCATCGCAGGCCGCTTCGAGTGTGCCACTGATTAAACGCGAATACGAAGAGGTTGGTTCCGAGATTTGAGACACGTCGCTTATGAGTCGGAGAAGGTGGAGGATAGGACTGTCTAAATTGGTGCTTCCACGTGAAGGATGTGATGTGGGTGTGTTAGCAGCCTGAAATGTCTCGTCGGCTGTCTTCAGAAGCAATTTCTCAGTAAATGAGATGCCACCAAGTGAGAAAATCATGGTCGTAGATAGAAATTGGAAACGTTCGAAGAAAGCATCCATGGCGTCGTGAATAGTGACATTCAGAGAAGAGGGACCGGCATTCCAAAGACGCTGGAGGAGGCCGAGGACGCTGCCAACAGCTTGCATAGATTCGGGAGAAGGGGTGATCTCTTTGCTAGAGGCATAGGACAGAGCGCGAGACAGGCTAATCCAGGCGCCGGCAATATTCGATTCAGCCGGATTATCACTCCAAACCGAGGACTTCAAAACCCTCTCAAAGACACCAAGAACCGTGGAGATTCTGGATCTGACCCATCTGCAATCAATCGAGGATAACTCCTCAGGTTCCAACTTGGTACTCTCATTGATTTTATTTTCCGTCCATATCTTCGCTTGCGAGCTCCATAATAGATTAGACAAAGCTTGACAGAATCGGTCATTCAGGCTGGCGTTGGAGGCGAATGTGCTTGACGGGGCGGCAATGTACTCTTCCCAAACGACATCAAGGTGATGGAACGTTGCAGAGGGCCGGAACGCATAATATAGAAGATTATGATAACTGCACATAGCCAGGTGACTAGGTTGTGACCCGAACTTTTCTTGCTTTTTTCGCTCAAATTGGGACATGATAGGTTTACTTAGCATCTTCAACATCGAACGACTCGTTGTATCACTCGGGCTGACGACAGCAACGAATCGATTCCATCCAAGGATGGCCTGGGCCTTTATCGATGATTCGCTGCAGTTAAAACATCTTTGCAGAACAAGTACCCATTCTTTGAAGTGGTCCCATTGATCGATAGTGCTCCTCTTGGTCCTCAGTAGGAGGACTATGATGCTCCAGATTTGGGGCACATGGACGCCACTCTCAAGATTCGGCATCATCCGCGCCATCCGCTCGCAGATTTCTGTTACCAATTTCCCGCCGTTGTCCAGAGGACGATCGAATAGATCGCGAACACTTTTGGATAGGGTGGGGTTCGGACCACATATCATTGTAGTTTGAAAGCCGAGGGAAATCGCCTTCAACCTCGTATCCCTGACGTGGTGGAGTAGGCCCGAGAGAAGATGTTCTACCCATAGCGCGGACTGCGAAATGAAAACTGACTTAGATTGAGTGAGAAGGCGTTGATAGATGCTTAGACGCTGGGAGACTATCGCATTCCCATTGACTCGAGTGGTAATGTCTTCAAGAACGGTCAAAAGGCGCGCGATCCGTCCATTCGTCATTACTCTCGGTTGGAAGTTTTGCATGGACAGTATGGACATATAGTGCGTCAATACCGATTTGGGTGCTTTTGCAGTTTGAAGGCAGTTGATGGAGTGCTCCACAAGGAAGATTTTGAAATCATCCGAAAATTGTGGTGCTAGCTGGAAATTCCATGCAAGCGCAGCAGCTAACTTCAGAGCTTGAATGACCAGGTTTGTGCCCAAGGGACCTCCATTCTCAAGGCCTGTGCTAAGATCCCGCTGTATAAACTGGACCATGAGACCGAGTTTATCCCCGATTTCTTGATCCCCTGGAAGCTTTTCATATGCTCTTAGTGCCCCAAAAAGCTGCATATACGCGTCCAGTCTGGAAGTTATTGACTCTCCGGCCAGTTGTTGCGAAATCGAATCCAATAGCATGGCGAACGATTCGGGGGTATACTCTTCGGGGTCAGTCGTGTTGGTCGGGGTATGCGCATTCGTCGTCTTCAGAATCGATTTTGCAGGCTTGCATTCATTTGAGGGGGGCAGCGCCTTGAGTTCCGACTTCGACTTCAGAGTGGCATTCGCAAACGACGGAGGTTTAATGTACTTCGTCCATGGTGAGAAGTTCACCCGCTTGGATTGTCGCGTAGAGGGAGCACCCGTGGAGCCGTTCACAGTAAAAGGAGAATCGCCGGGGGTCTGTACGACGATAGGAGAATCATGCGTTCGATCTTTTTCAGACAGCATACGAATACCTGTCCTAGGTGGAGTGGGCGGACGAGCAGACAGAGCGCCGACAGCCTCCACCATATTTCAAAAGATCGAACGGTTAAGAGACTGAAAAAGAAGACGGGAAAGGGACCAGAAGCATTGCGATATATGCCAGTGACAAAACTTTCAGACGAAGCTGACCACCATCCCTTAGAGAAACGTCCAACAGCAATCTCAAGCGCCTTGAAGCCCTTTACGATCTGTCTCGGCTGCAGATCCTCCTGGAGACCGCGCCAAGATGGAGGTGTTCAGGCAAAAAGACGCGCTCCGATCGCGACGTGTGGCTGAGGCACGCGTAAAGTGGTGGCTGCATGCTGGATGCCTGAGGCAATGAGGCAACAGTGGCTTGTCAGCAGTTCCCAACGATGATTTGGAAGTGAGGGAGAGCGTGTGTGCTGATTGACAGGTCACTGTGCCCGGATATTTAATAGTAATCATAACATATATACATGTGCATTCTATGATCAAGACATTCAGTGATGATTGTGCAAAGTCACCGATATAGAGGCTCATCTGTGGCTAAGTCAACTCAATGACCATCTGTGGGGTTCTTGTTATCCACCATATTGTTCAGCGGTGTCATCTAGCCTCACCTATCACCAACCCATCTCACCAACGATATTCATCTTGTATGTTTTTCTCTGATCTCAGACTGTTGTTCCTACAATCTTTGTTCTTGCATCTAAGAGCTAGTTGTGAGGCTCTTATATAGCCCGATACTGCAATTCCAGGCGTATAGGGGTCCTCCTCTGTGACACCAAGAGCCAGTCTTTGGTGAATAGTGGTCTGCCGGTCATTGAACCAGAGTCGAGAGATTCATGATGGCAGGTATGTTTCGATGATCACTGCTTGTTTCTGTGACCAAAGATCAGAAAAGATCAGCTGACGACTATAGATAAGGTGCAACAAGTCACACAACTTCTGAATATCCTCGAGAAGGATCTCAGAGACAAGTCTCTCACCTCAAGTCGTAAGACATACATGGATGAAGTTCCCTTGAACAAATATTTCTAATCCTATGGACTATGTGCACAGAAAGAGTTGAGAAACTTCTCCAGTTACGACAGTACGGCACAAGCCCACGTGATGCTGGTCCGATATATTCCCAGCGGGTAAGACTATGTCAATCCCCTTGGGTTCCGCTATTTCTGATCATTAATTCAGGGAATGGAAGTTTTGGGAAGATATGGCATTGACGGAGAAACGCCAGATGTGCGCCGTGCCGCGTTGCGCTGCGTCGCAAACGCCCTCCTGCTAGATGAAAAGATGCGCCAGATCTTTGTGGACACCGGCTATGGAAGTAGATTGGCAGAAATGCTCAAGGTATGGACAAGCCTTTTTCTTTAAAAGAACAAAAAACGTCTATAAAAGCTGACGCAGTATCCAGTGCGATACCTCGGACGACGAGATGGTTATTAGCCGGATACTCTTTCTATCCACGTATGATACCACTTTGGATTATGAGGAGCTAATCAAGAGCCACTCGCTCGGCGATAATATCAACTATGTAGGCTCGTTTGCACTGGAAGAGATACCATGTACTGACAAACACAGCAAATCATCCGACATGCAAAGCAGTTTCCCAAATCTGGCAAAAAGCCGTTGCCACAAATTGATGAACTGGCGCTCACTGATACTTTGAAATTGATATTCAACATCTCCAAGTTCTATCCGGATCTTTCTTCAACTTTTTCGCCTTCAATCCCTTATATATTCAAGATCATTAGCCGCATCGATATCCCACGGAACCCCCTCGATGGTCTGCTAGGCTATCTTCTCAACTGCCTATCGACTCTTGACCTTGAGAACAAGAAGGGCAAGCATTTTGAGAGCAACCCGATCTTCCCAACAATCAATCAGAACTGCAATGTCGATAAATTAATCAACATCTTAGATCAGGCCGTATCCGTCTATGACGCCAAGGATCTTGCAACGAAGGCCATTCCACTTTTTCATTCGCTTGTGACCATATACGAAGTGGCTCCGGATGGGCCGCGTAAATACATGCAATGGCTGCTCCTGCCAGAAGATAATGATCGCAGTCAGCCGATTGGGACTTCCGACACGCTTTCTTCGAAACTCCTCAGACTGTCGACTACGCCGTATCCAAACCTGAAGATCGCCATTTCGGAGCTCATGTTTGTTCTTTCCGGAAAAGACGCTGAAAGTCTCACAAAGAATATCGGTTACGGGTTTGCTGCCGGGCTTTTGGCCACTCGTGGCATCGAGATTCCTCAGTCCGCAGGAGAGGCGTTCGCCACGAACTCCAATGGCTTGAATCCGGATGTCAATCCAATCACTGGCCAACGGTGGGATGCCGAAAGACAAGATACAGGCCCACCCATGTCGAGGGAGGAGAAAGAAAGGGAGGCAGAGAGATTATTCGTGCTGTTCGAGAGGTAAGTCGTGGCCGTGTTTGGAATCACAGACCTTCTGGCTAACACACAGTATAGAGCCAGGGCCACTGGGGTGCTCAATGTGGAAAACCCAGTCAGACAAGCCGTTGAAACGGGACGCTTCGAGGAACTGTCTGACTCCGATAGCGATTGACGTACTATTAGCAATCCATGTTCCTCATTGCTGTTTTTACTTTCCATTTGGAGGACTAGCACATGGCTAATCCCCGCCATTCTATTACAGCCATCGACTTGGGAACTGGCCAGAAATAGTAGTGGGTCCTGTCATAGGGGTGAGTGAGATGCTTAGATTTCGACTTAAAGGACATTAGTTTAATAGTGTTTTTATACTCCATATAACGATGAAACAGTTAGCCAGCAGCCAAAAACAGCTATACTCAACGCCATTTTATGAGGACCTACTAACCATTAGCATCCTTAGCATCACATGTAAGTAATCACATGCCCACCAGGGTTTACCACTATGGCCTGTACTGTTTGCTTTTTCCCTGTTTTATGTGCCTAGTCCCTGATGTTTAACTGTCATACTACTGCTATTACCTGAGGGCTCTTTTAATGCTTAACTATACCTTATTTCCCTTAAGGAGGGAGCTATTTTAGCTCCCCTCTTAACTATCTTATTTACTCTAATCCTATAAAGCCTATAATAACTATAAGACTCTCATACTTCCCTTCCTTTACTTTTAAGTAACTTACTTATATACTACCTATATATTTATCCTTTACTATCTATTTTAAAATAGCTAGAGAAGCTTACCTTCTATTATTATTAATATTTTTTTATATTTAAGAATCTCTTGTACTTATACCCCTCTATCTACCATATAGTACTTACCTTAACTAATTAGGTCTAATAATAATAGCTATATAAGTAGTAATATTCTAGATATCTTTACGCGGGGCAGCACATTTCACGGCCTCATCCTCTACAGTTTGGTCTACTATGTGCCCGAATACTTCCAGTCGGTCAAGGCCTACAGCCCTGTAATTGCTGGTGTGGCTGCGCTCCCACAGACAGTGACCGTCGTGCCCTGTGTTATAATGGTAGGAGTAGTAGTCGGCTTCACAGGACGGTACCGCTGGGCCGTCTAGGTAGGCTGGGCTCCTGACCTGCTTCGGTGTGGGCCTGCTCATTCTGCTCGAGTCCAACACCACTGTTGTGCAGTGGATATTCCTGGAGGCTGTCTCGGGTCTAGGAATTGGGCTGCTCTTTCCATCCATCGCTCTCGCGATCCAATTCTCTGTGCCGCAGCGCCAAGTCAGCACGGCGGCGACATTGGTCTTGTTCTTCAGATCCACGGGACAAGCGATTGGCGTTGCTATCGGAGGGGTGATTCTCGACAACCAGCTCCAAAAGCATATGTTTGATGCGGTGGCGAAGGGAGCTGCCAATGAATCGCAGGCACAATCGTTGAATGCCATTACACTGGTCGAAATATTGAAAAAGCTACCGGCCGACTCTTCTGAGGCGATCATGGTCCGGCAGGCTCTGGTAGAATCATTCCAGGTGATCTGGATGGTACTGTGTGGCTTTGCAGGCCTCAATCTGATCCTGAGCATTTTCATCAAAGAGTTTCACATGAACCAGAATCATGAAACGGAGCAAGGCTTTATGCACGAGGTACCAGAAAATAACCCTAGTATAAAAGCAGATCGCAATTGATTGATGTTTCCAAGGTTCTCCATATCTAGCAGTATGAATGCCTCGATGATGTTTGTTTTTTTCTGCTGGACACAGTACGCAAGTATGGTTGTATGCAATCCCATTATTGTAGAATAAGCTGCCTCCTTCAAGCGGATTCACGTTTCTAGTTGGAGCAGAACGAATAGGTATCAGTGTTCCTGATTCTATAATGCGGCATAAAATCAATAATTTGAACAGCTTTCAGGAAGCCCGATGGATGAAATTTCATGTGAACGGTCCTATTGTGTGCTTGCATATTATGGGTCGCCTCACAATTGATCAAGTTTTGTCAGAGCCGACTCCGGGGCTTATCGCCTGACGCAGATTCTGGTAGCCCAGGAGGTCTCGTGGTCCGCCCTCGCTTCCAGAACCTTTGAACCTCATCCCAGTATTGATTATAATGATCTCTCACCAAGCCGCAATGTGGCGCGTCCGGAAAAGCAACCCCTTGAACCGCACATCCCAGCTCAGATTTAGCTTCTTTCTGATGGGACACCACATCCTCCCATCCAACCATTTGATCAGCCATCGAGTACAAGTATAATCGTGCAGCTGTCGCCCCAAAAACGCTAGGGTCATTCAGTTGCGCGCGCAGGTCTCGTACAGAACCCATCCACCCCGTCTGCTGGAGACCATTGATAATGCCAATAACGGGGTAAAGTAAAGCCTTTCCTACTGTTTGGACGGGCAGAGAGGTAGGTAATGAGTGTGCAGCCGCCTGGTATGCCCGCTTAAAGGATGTATCGCCAGGGCAGCAATCAAAGATAATACCACCGAGATATCGGCCAAATTCTGAAACGGGATGAGTGGGATCGCTCTGTAACGAGAGAGCCAGCTGGATGGCAGTATTGCACCCGCCATGTGAGAAAATATGTAACAGAATAGAATCAGTGCGTTCTTCCCCGGTGGCAGAGCCAATAAATCGCCGAATCACATCGCGGGCGGGGGCCAAACGCGTGTGGAGGACATTGAAGGGGAGTGCGCTGATCTCCAGTATGCGCGTAGTGATCAGAAGGACTGCGGAGTTGGTGTACAAAGCTCGATAGCCAGCAATGTAGTTCTGGATGCGCCGAGGCGTTGCACCACCGAGCCAGGTACAGAGTATGATGAGGGCGGGACTGCTCGTCACACGTGGCTCTAGAGGCTGCAAGAAATGTATGTTTTCACCGATAGGTTGTAGAGGGTTGAACGGGACTGCTTCCATGGCTTCTACTTGTGTGTATTGGATTTGTCTGACGGTAAGATCATTGAACACCGATCATTGGATAACTGTTCGGGGTTCGTTGAGCAGGACATACTTAGCTGAGTTCGAGAATAAAACACAGCGATAAGCACTGTCCCGCAATTATAGTGGGCCCGGCCCGGCCGCCGCCCAGGCGCCCAGCGGTGGATACAGAGATCGATCCATGTACAACATCATCTCCATTGGGCTCTCCAAAAGACTATGTGTAAGAGCTTTAGTTTGAATCCGCAATGCAACAACACTCCCTGTATTGAGCACTCTATGGTAGTGTCCTGATAATCCTACCAGTAGACCCACATGGGTAGGGGCTGGGCCTAAACCCACTACGAAACATCTGCCTTTGTCCTACGGGGACGGGGATGCAGCCAACTGGCGTAAAGCCAAGCACTTTGCTAGAAACGTACTCTACGATTCTAATGTGTTCATTCCCAAGTCCAACCCCTACTAGTTGTGCTTTACTCAAGCATAACCGGGTTGTGGCTCTCTTCCACGGCAAGTATATGAAAGCCGAACCACTACTTGGATATATAGCCTAATAGGTGCATCTTACAGAGATGGGTCATGGCATCCATGACCTATTAGCCAGGACAAAGTACACCCGCTTCCATGGCTACAGACTGCCCCCTGACTTTGGTGAGACGCCTAGCATTATGCTCGAGAATTGGTGTTGGATGAAAGATGTCTTGAAGGGACTCAGCTGTCATTACACCACACTACACCAGAATTACCTAGCAGACTGGCGCAAACAACATCCTGGCGAGCCAGATCCGCCAAAGGAAATTCCAAATGACTTGGTAGAGAGCCTCATCAAATATCGGTACTTCAACAGGGGACTTTACCATTTGTATCAGCTGTATGTTATGCGGGCGTCTGCTATGATTCCTGCCTTGTTACAGACACTAATGATCTGGATTAGGTCAACATCGATCTTTGATCTACAGATACACTCCCTGAGTACGGACAAGGAGATTGCAGACCTCGATCTACAAAAGCTGTGGTATGACCTACGTGAGGAGATAGAGGGGATGAATTTTTCTGAATGCAGAAATGGGTTTGCGTTTGGGACGTTCGGTCATCTAACGGCTGGTTATGATGTTTGTTACTATGCTTACTTATGGTATGTTATCCCCAGTTATGCCAACAGGTTATACTAACAGAAAAAAGTTGCACGGCTGTGGCCTAAGATTTGTTCCACTCTGTCTTCGCCCATGACCCGTACAATAAAGATACGTGGGATAAGTACCGTCGCGGAATTCTAGAACACGGTGGAAGTCAACCGGACCTATTGCGGATGTTGGAGGATTCCCTTGGGCGCCCTCCGAACATGAATGCCCTTGTGGAAGATTTGATACGGTCAGGTAGTCAGATTTAGTTTCAAAGATCGTTGATGATAGGAGAATTTGTTACAGAGAACCTAGGGTTTATAGATGAATCGACCAATCAACACTCTACTAACCTGATTCACTCATTTTCGTCCGCAGCCCAGGGTTTCAACTTCGGGTACACCAAAGACTTTCATCCTAGTTGATGCTTAGTAGATACCAGTCACCTTACACAGTAGATCAAGTAGGATCTATAGGGGCATATCTAATTCATGTAAACAGCATATAATGTCTCCTTAAATAAGTCAGAAAGACCTAATCAGCAGGCGCAAAGTCTTGCTTATGAGTGTTAAGTAAGATAACTTCTAATATAATAAACTATAGCTAATATATAGGACCTATAAGAGCCTTAGGGTTACTGGTACCCTAAACAGTATTTAATAGCTATGAGGGCTTTCACAAGGCTACCTGGCTACCTGGCTACCTGAAAATATTGCACTCTTATATGTATAAAAATTAGATTTAAATCTTGCCTTCTCTGCTAATACTATATATACAACACTGACTTACCCCATGGCGCATCTAGTGGTGAGACCTTGTGGTGGTGCCATGCCATCGCCAACCGCCGAAACTATGCCCGTTGGAGTTAAATGCGCGACTATTCTGGAGTGAACTAGATGTGAAATGTGATAGTTATGTGATATGTGATTTATTTAACCTTTTAGCGAGATCGGATATTAAAGCTTGACCAGGGGGGTCCTGAGATAAGGCTTCTTTCTTCCGTTAACTCCGGCCACCCGGCCAAACCCTAATTGAGTATTTAAATGCTACCTGTCTCCATGCTTGAGGAGTATACAACCCAAATCCAATCTCTTCTATACAGCTAGAAACTCGCATACATCATTACCCATCACCACTATGACTCAGACGGGAGGTCGGAACGAGCGCCTGTTGCGCCTCACCATCAAACTCTACAAAGGTCAAGCCCGCCAAGGTGGGGAGGGCCATGATTTTGCTCGCGACTACGTTGTCAAGGCGGCCAAGCTGCATGCTAAGCATGGCATCTACGCATACCAGCAGGTGAATCAGTCAACTCCGTAGTATCGGAACCCCCCATCTGACAGATATAAAACGATAGTGCTATTCGCCACCGGCATACCGGACGTTTGTCGATGGGATGAACCGCCGCAACAACCGCGGCTGGGTGATTGATGTAAGATACCGAAGATACCAGCCTCTTTACTGTATTCAACAATGAAAACTGAACAATCGAATCACCGAATAGGACCACGATGTGACAATCGAATTCTACTTCCGCAGTTTCGAAGAACTTAACAAGGTCAACCATGACCCGGAGTTCCAGGCTCTGCAGGCCAGTGAGGAGCCCTATGTCAACCGGGCGCATACCGTGGTCTCGCTGTCGTGGATCGAGAAATACGTCGATAACAACGAAGTGGTGAATATTGTGGATGACAAGTCGACCTACCCCGGTTACGATGAGTTGTTGGAGCTGTCGACCGCGCTGCCGACGGGGTCCGCGGCGTGGGTGAAGGAATAGATGAGACGCGCCTGTGTACTTAGTTTCAACTTGGTTGTTACAGTGATTGAGTTCCGTAGGTGTATGAAGTTGTATTCCCCATCGTTTCGTATATTGAGGGTAGTCCATTCGGCGTTCGGTGTAAGAACAGAATAGTCAGGGCTTTCGTGGTTTCGGCCCCCTGGGATTGAAACCAGCAATTTATATAACCATCACAAACCAACATCAACAAATGTACAGTACACCTACACCACCTACCCACTCATCACACAACCCTTTTGCTTCCAGAGAAAAACAAAATTCCAAGAAAACTATGGCCGACTATGCCTCCACCCCGTTGACCACCACCACCCTGGGGACGGCCCTCCTCCGACTTAGCCCGCTCATGATCTCCTCGGCCTCACTGATGCGCGCCTGGGACCAGCAGAACGCCTTCCGCTCGTTCCTGGCGCCGCCGCTCTTGCGCAAGCCCCACGACATCTGCGCGCATGTTGTGGTCGACTGGTTCGCTGAGTTCGCTAAGCCAACCAAGTGGGTGATCATCCTGTCGTACCCATTTGCCCTGATCATCGCCTTCATCAATGCCTTCGGGGCGCCCGGCGCAGGCCTCCACCCTGGAAAAGTCACAACGCGATTCTGATTGCATGAGGGAAAGCTTGTTGGGTGTGTTCTTTGTTCTTTGTCTCATGGAGTTAACGAATCTTATACCCTATAACTCCGTTGCTGCATGCATGCATGTATGCCACACTTTCAGACACTGAGGTTCAATCAAACAACAATAAGCTTCCCCCAAGCCCGATTGCCCCCATCGCAACGCCGATCTGCCATTTTGATCGAGTAGAAAATGGGAGCTGAGCTTGGGTTCAAACAGCCAGGTCTCCCCCGTCTTGATCATTCTCAACATTCTTTGACTATGCTACCATAATTCCCGCAAATCCTGACCACTTAACACAATGAGTCAGCCAGCACAACAGCGTCCTGCACCATTACCACAGCCCGGAGCGCGAGGCTGGAGGTTCTGGACCATTTTCCCTCCTCTTTGTATTGCCACCCTCTTCTCTGCCCTCGAATCGACCGTCACGTCGACCTCACTGCCCGAAATCACCGCTTCCCTGCACGCCGGGTCCAACTACACCTGGTTCGTCAACGGGTATCTGCTAACCTCGACCGTCTTCATCCCCTTCTACGGCCAGTTCGCCCAAGTCTTCGGCCGCCGCTGGCCGGCGATGGTCGCCGTGGCGATCTTCACGCTGGGCAGCGGCATCAGCGGCGGCGCCAACTCGACGGCGATGCTCATCGCCGGGCGTCTCGTGCAGGGCCTGGGGGGCGCCGGGATCGGCACGATGACCAACCTGATCATCAGCGACCTGGTGTCCGTCCGTGAGCGCGGCAAATACCAGGGCATCATCTTTGGGACCTTCGGCATCGGCATCGCGATCGGGCCTGTCATCGGCGGGGCGATCGCACAGAGTGGGCACTGGCGCTGGGTGTTCTGGCTGAACCTGCCCCTCGGCGGCGTGACGCTGGTGCTGCAGTTCATCTTCCTGCAGATCACCTTCCGGAAGGTCTTCACCTTCACGCAGAAGGTGAAGCAGATCGACTGGATTGGGAATTTTCTGCTGATCAGCGCCATGATCGCCATCCTCATCGCCCTCTCCTGGGCTGACACTGTCTATGCCTGGTCAGACTGGCACATCCTCGTCCCATTCCTGATTGGGTTTGCGGGCCTGTTCACCTTCCATGCCTTTGAGGCGACGCGCTTCTGCCGTGTGCCCACCATCCCCGGCCGCCTGTTCTGCAACCGCACTAGCACTATCACCCTCCTTAACACCTTCCTCTCCTCCATGCTCAGCTACTGGCGCTCCTACTTCCTCCCCATTTACTTCCAGAGCGTTCTCCTCGTCTCCCCGCAGCGCTCCGGCGTGCTGCTACTCCCTAGCGTCCTAATCGCCGCCCCGGCCGCCATTCTCTCGGGATTCGCCCTGTCCCACTTTGGCCGCTACAAGCCCATCCACCTCCTCGGCTATGCCCTGATGACCCTCGGCACGGGCCTGTACATTGACTACGATGCCCACTCCTCGCTGGCGAAGGTCGTGCTCTACCAGATGGTCGCCGGCTTCGGCGGCGGTATTCTTCTTACTACCTTCCTGCCTGCCGTGCAGGGCGCAAACCCCGCCAAGGACCTGGTTCCGGCGTCCGCGACGTGGGCGTACCTGCGTGCCTTCGGGAGTATCTGGGGCATCGCTATCCCGTCGGCCATCTTCAATAGTCGGGTCTCGTATTACGTGCAGGCCCGCGTGTCTGATCCGTCTGTCCGCGCGGCGTTGGGTGGTGGGGGTGCGTATGCGCATGTCTCGGCGGCATATATCCGGGCGCTGCCGGATGGGGTCAGAGAGGAGGTGGTCGGGGCGTATACGAGTGCGATGAAGAGTGTGTGGGAGGTTTGTGTGGCGTTTTGTGCGGTGGCGGTGCTGTTAACATTGCTAGAGGAGGAGATCCCCATGCGGACGACCGCGGTGGAGGGGGATTCGGCGCTGAGAGAGAAGAAGAAGGAGGGTGGGAGTGCTGATCCTGCGAATACTGCTGGTGCTTCTGGGGAGAAGGATGCTGAGGCGGGGAGAGTGGAGGAGACTATTCCGGTTGCTTCGTCGAGTGAGGGGTCCGGGGATGATGGGCTAGCCAATCCCTGGAAGGGTAAGAAGTCTGTTGTGGTACTAGTAGACTACCAGAACGACTTCATCTCAAGCGCGCCCAGCCCTGCTATGTCAGAACTGTCTACCACGATTCCGAAGCTCATACAATGCGCCCGCAATGAGGGAAGCGAAGTCATCTTTGTGCGCTTCCTGGGAAACACCAGCTTCCAAGGCCCCAGCTGGAAGCACCGCAATGCACTGCTTGGGAAATCGGAGAAGTGCGTCGAGGGCACCTGGGGAGCGGAGCTCGGCCCGGGCGTCACCCCTGAGCCTGGCGAGCGGGTCTTTGATAAGAAGGGGCTATTCGATCCATTTCTGGTCCCGGAGTTCTCAGAGTACATCACTAAACAGGGGTTCGAACATCTGCTGCTGGCGGGGTTGTACAGTGATGTCTGTGTTGATGCCACGGCTAGGACGGCCTTTCAAAAGGGGTTCTGGATCACTGTTCTGGAGGATTGTACTGCTGCTTTGCATTTAAGTCAGACCGAGCATTTGAAGTTTATGGAAAAGGTGTATGGCGCCCGTGTCGGGAAAGTGGCAGCCTTTTTCGGGACGAAGGCTTAGCTGGGTCTCTGGAGCGTAGGATTGTACTTGGGATTGAGTATGTAGCTTTCAACGCTGGATTAGAGAGCAAGAATGTAGATAGAGATTGGCAGAAGCGTGTCGTAGAGAAATTTTGGATTTGAGGGGTGGAAAAGTCGCGGCAAAGTGTGTTCCTTATAGCAAGCACATCATCTACCACCATCACTAATGCACCTCTGGGGATCAAATACACCACGCAGGGGAATCTTGCACCCCCGCCCTGGGGGCACCCACCAGAGTGCATATCATCTTGGCAGAGTATATATTAGAGTATATATTATTAGCCCCCCTGCTGCCTCCAGTGCCATGATGAATGGATGATATGGTGCATCTAGTATCAGGGATAATTAGCTACACTACCTAGGTAGGAGATCCAGTATAGTAGTATATTAGAAGCTATCCCTAGGATAGGATATATATTAGGTAGCCCATTCCTGTATACAATCTACAGACTACACTATAAATATATATATTTACGTCTCCACTAATCTACCCACCCTAATATAAATCCTAATTCTAGTGACCTTACTTCTCCTCTTTTATCTTCTTTCTCTCTTTGTCACTGATTTTAGTGGTTGTTGGTTCTGAGTTTTGTGGTGCGGTTATGCCACTCTAGCTAATAATATATACTCTAATATATACTCTGCTAAGATGATATACACTCTAATATGCATTCCACCAAGATGATATGAACTCCGACGTGCACTCTGTAACAGCATGCACTCTGGTGGGTGCCCCCAGGAGGCAGGTGCGAGATTCCCCTGCATGGATGCAGAGGTAATACCTTCTATATCTATGTATCACATAAGGCTATACATAACATCTTATAAGGGAGCCTCTTCCCTCACAAGGGGATGTTTACTATATATTTTAGAAGCATCTTTACAATTCTTACAGGTTTGGATGCTTCTTAACTATATCAGACACAGACCGTAATGTGGTTAAATAGTGGATTATAATTAAACATGGAAAACACAAAACTGGCACATTAGACCTCTGTGCATAACCATATTTTATATGGGGTTTGTGCAGATAAGTCTGGCAACTAATCATTAGGCTTCCAGCTCGAGTCCCCTGCCATGATTTTCTTCTCATTCAAGAAATTTCACGAGCTAGACGCAGACCGGCATGTTCCTCAGCCACAAGGAAGCATACTACAACTACTACAGCCTAGACTACTACAGAATTTGAACTTGATAGGTATGACCCCCAAAAGTCCTCCTCCAGCGGGTCAGAGCAGTTGTGACGGCAACAGTCTTGATGGCTAGGGGAATAGTAGTTTCGGTTCGTGGGTAAGCCATGAATACGTGCATGAAAGCTGCGACCATCTTATATGTTCTAGGGTGGTGGCCGAGTTGGCGCAGTATGAGATAGAAGAGCTTTGAGTTCCCGGCGTTGAGCATAAACAGGTTGGCGTGTTTGGAATCAATAACGGTCTCCAGAGCTGATTCTGAGATTAGGAATAGGCGAGATCTTGTTCCGAGTACTTCAAACATACCAGCGGACCCAAAACTGTCAACAAGAGCGGGCTGGCGGGATATAGCGCAGATATGCGTCAGGCATACTGATAGTGCTCCTGTATCAGGGCGAACGCTGACATTCTGAAACCATGGCCGTCGGTGATAGGGGGTATCCACCCATTCTGGACTTGAGTACGGATGTGGATCCTAGCGAGGCGCTGTTGAGTCTGGCTGGAGGCAGCTGAATCGTTGATGGCCAAGATGCTTGACGAGACGATGGACTATCTCGTCAGAGTCGACTAAGGGCGTGGTGAAGATCTGCGGCCAGTTGGCCCCCAGTTAGGAACCCAAGAGGGAGTTGCCTTAGGGCCTGCTAGGCCTGCAGCACAATAGAGAAGATTCAATTGCTTGAGATTGACAAGGCAGTATGCGAAGAAACCAATAAATACATGCTTCCCTTGACCCTTCCTGCTAATATAGGCCAAGGAGACCGAAAAATTTATCCGTGAATCTGATGCGTGCGATCTGGAGGCGAGCTGCAAAACTTGGAAGATATTCTCGATACGGAGCGCCATCTTCGCCATGAACTGAACCCAAAATTGCCTCAGGTTATGTCCAGCTCCAGGCTGACAGGTTATTTAACGTGCGCGAATCGGTCTAGAACTCATAGTCACCGGGCGGAAGAGAGCGCGCTGGGAAACCACAAGCTCCTGGACAACCCATACTTGACTGAAGTATTTGCATTTAAGTATGTCACGTAGCAGCACTGGAGAGCTCCCTGCTAGAGCACCCGCACTAGGTTCAAGCTTATGTAGACAGTGCCGAGGTACAATATTGTTTGTGGCTGGAGCAGCTAAGTCTGGTCCTAGATACACCACGACTTGTACACACTGCTCGCAAATTTTCCTCATATTGGCGACCTGCTCTCCCCACTTGATATCATCTGTTAATGCACACCACACCAACCCAGATAAGTCGCGAACCTTGTTGCTGGCGCACCATCTTCAGCATACTCCAGCAATTCTGGGTCTGAAAGAAAACGTCCCAGTAGGGGCCAACAAAAACTGGCCTGCACGAAGTATAATCCCTATTGTCGCCGCCCCACATATAGGAGACAGTCTCGTACTCCAGGCTGTTTGCAAGAATATGCGTCTCAAGTGATATATGGACCAGGTGAGCTATCATTACTTGATGAATTAAATCGGGCTAATCTGACCTCCTTGGGAGTCAGCTTGTCGTGGTATATCAGTGAGAGACTAGCTTCTACGAGGTTATTAGATAAACATGTCTGATCACCTGGAGGAGAAGCGGCCCACGTATATGGAACCAACTGAGGCCATCGCAGATTCAACTGTCCGGTGGGTTTGTTTTTAGGAATCAGTGGAGGTGCGCTTGGTGTGACTAGCCCTTAAGATGCCAGCATTTCTAATCGAAAATCAATGCCACAGGACCTGCAATGGGGAGTCTCTGCATTGACGATAATACTGGGTGCCGTGCAGGAAGGGTGATGCCAGCAACTCATGGCATAAGGTGGAGCTAGATGGTGCACAGAAGGGTTATAAGTGCTACAAATGTCCAGAAAGAAGAGAGGGAGAAGTTGTGGTTATTAGTCTCTCAGTTGCTAAAAATAATGAATCTAATTTGATCCAATCCTATCCAACGCATGAAACCCGCTTGGGTCACCAGATAAGTTGCGGCGTCGCGCCGTGCCGTTGCCAAAGGGTCTTGGCAGCAATGTAACCAATATCTGGCAGAATCCTTAAGTTTTCACTCAAGACGTCCTGCTCGATCTCTGGTACCTTGGTTATAGATAAGCTCTAACGTCATAGATGTTTAGTACAGAGGTTAAATAATGTTCAAGCTCTGCTCCATGCCAGGCCTAAGAGGGCTCTCGCCGAAGTGTTCATGTCCGTTCATACCACAAGTAGTAAGAAACTGCTTCATGAATTATCTTTCTGCTGAGTTCTCAGTAATGTTGCAGGACGTGGCTACAGCGTGCTATGTACCTATAGAGTCGCGGATAAGCACTATGGGCTATAGTTGGAGCTCAAGAACATTCAGCTTGAGATGTGTGGTTATCATCTGTGTTTTGTGTATGTTAATATAGTATTGCCTAACTCCTAGTATGTGTGAGAACACTAGGTCTCATATATGGAATATGACTAGTGTGAAAGAATAGATACTACATAGCTCAGATTTTAAGAATTTAGATAATTAAGTAGATTAATGCTAGGTTAGGATTCTTCCTCTATAAGAGAGAATTTACCTAATCTACTACTTAGTAAGGGCTAACTAAGAGATACCCATATATAGGTAAGATAGATATCTTTATTATATTATTAGGAGGCCTTATAACTACCCCCTTCTTGTATAGGTCTTAGTCCCTTAAGATATTTATAGATATTATTTTTATAGTTAGTATTTAGTACCTTATAGTCTTCCTAACCTATAAGCCTCCTCTATGTAGTATAGTTATTAAAAAATTATATAAAAGTCTAAAAATCTCTTTATAAGAATAAAAATTATAGTTAATATAGGAAAAAGATTCTCTTATTACTTATAGAGGCCTAAAGTTTAAAGACCTTATAGCTTATTTTTATTATATAGATAACTAGTTAAGATAATTATATATCCCTCTCTTAAAGATAATACTTCTAGCCTCTTATAATCTTTTTTTTTCTTCTCTTCTTAAGCTATTATCTATTATTTATTATTTATTATTTATTATCTATTATTAAAAATAAGTAAATTCTATCTATCTTTCTCTTATTTTAAGTATCTTTATCCCTCTCTTTATAAGTAGGGATAACTATCTCCTTATATAATACCTCTATATCTATAGATAATAATCTAAGTTATCTATAAGTAGTTCTTCTCCTACCCCTAATTATAATAAGATCTTTTAAGTAGAGTATTATTATAAGCTTATCTTATATAATATCCTTATCTATAGGTTATTTCTATAGCTTATAGTTTTATGCCTTATAAAGAAGATTCTTTAGATTATTAAGCTACTATTTTAGGAACTTATAGAACTCTTTTTATCTATAGTTCTTATAGAGTTTATATATACCTAACTTTTATAGATCTATAAGAATATACTTTAGATATAATATTATAAATTTAATTTTCTCCTCCTCTATAATTTATATACTATCTATATATAATTTAATCTTTATAATAAATACTTAATATATTATATAGCTTTCTATTAAATATAACTTATACTTTATAGGCAGCTTAGTTAATATTATAAGGTACTTTATAGATAGATTATCTATAGTATCTAATAACTATTATTTATACTACTATATAGATAGGAATAATTTATCCTAGATTACCTTTATTTATTCTAGAAGGTTAAGTCTCTATATAAGAGCCTTATTATCTATATTATCTAGATTAGAGATAGGGGTACTAGTCCCCTATCCTCTATTTATATCTTTATCTTAGTCTTATAAGATACTTTAGGTTCCTTATTAAACCTCTTTTTCTTTTCTTTATAAGGACTTAATAGGCCCTATCTTTATAGCCTTTTTCTTATAGATTATTTCTAGAGATCCTAAGGATTCTTTATAGAGTTTATTAATTTCTACTTTATAGAAGGTATTCTTTTAGTCCTATAATCCTTTAGGGGCTTATAAGCCTACTCTACTAGTTATTATCTTTTCTAATAGATTAGTTATAATAGATTAAGTATTAAAATTATGAAAATACTAGATCTTATATATAAAATATAGCTAGTATAAAAGAATAGATACTATATAGCTTAGATTTTAAGAATTTAGATAATTAAGTAGATTAATACTAGGTTAGGATTCTTCCTCTATAAGGGAGAATTTACCTAATCTACTGCTTAGTAAGGGCTGACTAAGAGATACCCTCATGTAGGCAAGATGGATATCTTCACCATACTTATTAGGAGGCCTTACACTTATTCTTATAATTTACAGATTTACCACTTGCCAGAGTAAAATTATGAGCTCATCCAACCTACAACCACTCGCGCAAGCTATAAATGCTTATTAATGGTCTTGGTGGTCACATGTATGGGGTATGACTCATGTGAGCTGTGTACACAAAAGGAAGGTAAAGAGGGTGAGTAAGATGCTTAGATCAGCTATACAATGCTCACTTAGGTGAGCTTAGTACAGGTCTTGGCAGGTAGGTGCTGACTAATAATAGGGTAAGCCTACCTACAACAGGTCCCTTACTGTAGGAGCTACAGTGCTACCTACTATTGTGAGCTGCATTGACATTACCATACCATACTAATATACCAAGTATCATTACAAATGCACAGTCATGGATCAATAACCTAGTGAGCATCTGTACTGGAGTAGTCGCAGGATGCTTCCAGAATGGCCCAGTGACAGACTAGATGGCCCTGGATGAGGATAGATGGATGACGTACCAATCCGAGGACTGAGACTGGCGGGGTCCGCAAAACTTCCCGCCCGCCGGAAAAAAAAAAAGAAGAGTGCGGGGCAATTTATCATCGCCCAGTTCTTCTTTATAACAGAGCTATTGCACGTCTACAGAATTCATTACACCTTCTTTTTAGAGGATATAAATCGATTTTCTACTGTCTTCACATCATTTTACGATACCAACAGCTCACGCCAAAATGTCGAAGCCATTTGACCCAGAGACGGCAGATAACCTGGAGGATGTACGTGAGATGCCTTGTCTTGTGTCTTACCTACTTGAGCTTCAGTGACGGTGCTAACTTTTGCTTTAGATTGAGAAGCAGTTCGCTGTGAAGGGTTAGCCACTGTCAAGCCGTTTGGATTATCCCTCATACTAACAAACGTCGCTTACAGCCGTTGAACAACTGATGACATACTGGTCGATCCTCGAGAAGGTCCGGGGCTCGCAGCTCAGACTGACGAAGATGGACGACGATATCTACGAACACTTCAAGAAAGAATTCCCCGACTTCGATCCTTCAGCTACTCTTGACGAGAATGAAATGAAGAGCAAGGAGGGCAAGGAAAAGTGGCGTGAATTCATGAATACCTATGAGAACAGCATTGCCGACTACAATTTCGGTACCATGCTCCGGGCCAGAGCCGACGTTGAATACGATCAAGAAACAACCATTTTCGGTGAGTTTCGATAGCTTGTGAGATTTTCTGATAGAGAGCTAACCGGTCATTGAAGCAATGCGCATGCAGTTCTATGCCATTGAGATCGCTAGGTAAGCTTCTGCCCATTCCATCAGCGTCTATTTATATGTTTCTAACCAGGCTAGAAACCGTGCTGGTCTGAATGATTGGATTTATGAAAAGGCGCACCCAGAGGAGAAGAAGGCAAGCTCATAAGGGCTGTCTGCTTTCTTTGTTCCCAAATATGCACTTGACTACCAATGAAAGAGAAGGGGAATTGTGTAGAGAATACTGTCGATTATTTGAGGATTGATTGGCCTGCGCTATGGCAACATGGCTACCCATCTCTGGTGGCAACCCATTTGATCGATATCAGCTGCCCAGTCCCGTCTGCGGGTGGCCCTTTGTCAAACAGGCTGAAGGCCTAGGGAACATTACTCGCACTTGACTCTGCGACATTTGACTCACGGCACACCTAAACTTCTTCAGATTTGGCTTGCAGTCGAGAAAATTATCTATTCTACCCGGCAACTCAGAGCGCGATAGATTTGCGTCTGAAACCCACAAGGAACCCAAAGTTGTCGAAGCGACACGATCGAATGATACCTGGTCGCTCTGCAATCTTGAGAAATTCATTTTGTACATAGTCCTTGGATGCTTAATCTAATATTCATTACGCCCCGGATGGCACGTGACTGCTTTGTCTTGCTCATGGGTGAAGAACAATGGTAACGGCTGGCTTTCGCGTTCCTTTGTTCGCACAGCCGAAGTGACTGCTTCAATATTACCGCTTCGGGCATTGGGACATAGAAGGCAAAGAAGAATGAGAAAGCATTCCACAACGCCCTCATATTCTCATACAGAGAAGACTCGAGTCTTCCGACGTTTTTGTCGGTCATTTCTACAGACACTCCTCTTCCAAATGCTATTTTGTCTCGGGTCCATCTACTTGAAAACAGTTAATTCCACTGGAGTTTGCTACAGGGAGTGTCAGGAACCACTCAGCCATGACCTACAAGGTGAAATCGTTAATCACTGCATCCGTCTCCAGCTTCAAGTGCGTGCGTAGCTGGAGATGGAGTTGGATGTCCCTGTTCAATTTCACGACCAGAAGCCATTCTGCAACACTAAGTCTGGCGATAGTTTTCGCTTTCCTTGCTAGTTCGATTACTCCTATATTTGCAATCCTCCTTGGGGAAATTTTCAATTCATTCACGTTATTTGGCGGTGGTCAGCTCAGCAACGATGGACTGCTTCAGGATGTAGCCAGAAATGGCATCGGACTCGCAGGTTTGGGTGTTGCTTCCTGGATTCTGAATGGAGTATACTTCACCCTTTTCATCATCTTTGGGGAATTGCAAGTCTCCAATGCTCGTATCACGCTCTTCGAAGGGTTGCTGGAGAGAGATCAGGAATGGTTTGAGACTCAGAAAGATGGTACTAAAGCCCACTTGTCCTATCTCCAGGCGTAAGTCGATCCCTGTTTGACTCATTTCCATCCGTACTGTTCCTACCTGAATGTTCTCTGCTCACTATCCATCGCAGTCAAATCCAAGAATTACAGATGGCGACCTCTCAGCCTCTCGGGCTCGTCATACAATTCGCATTTCGTACACTCATCTCGCTCGGCCTGGCATTCTATACCTCATGGAGTCTGTCTCTGATCACTCTGGCGGGAATCCCGGTTTTCTCGAGCCTTGTTGCCCTGGTATCATCTCGCATGAAGCGGAGTATAGAAGCCCAGCAGGATGAGCTAACTCACGCATCCAAAGTTGCAAATAGCGCCACCAGCTCAATTGACACCGTCAAATGTCTCAATGGGCAGGAATTCGAGCTTCGAAAGTTCGCAGAGAAGATCGATAATGCTGCAGCACACTATCTGAAACAGGCACGTCTCAACTCTCTCCAGATAGCCATTATACGGTTAATGATGTTTGGTATGTTTGTGCAAGGGTTCTGGTATGGCACTACTCTTGCAACATCCGGGAGACTCACTGCGGGTGAGGTACTCAGGGCATTTTGGGCCTGCTTGACGGCAGCTCAATCTATTGAAATGGTCTTGCCGCAGGTAATAGTGCTGGAGAAAGGCAAGGTTGCCGCATCGATGTTGAAAGAGCTCCTGAACGGTTCAAAGATTAAAAAGCGCGCCGAAAGCATCAAAGGAGCATTGTATCCGCGCTATTGCAAGGGCGACATTGAAGTTTCCAATGTGAGTTTCCTCCAAGAATCATTATTCTTACCATATGTCTCGTACTGCTGACACTCTATCTACAGCTCTCTTTTACCTATTCATCTCAGCCTGATAGGCCCATCCTCAAGTCAACCAGCTTCTTCTTCCCTGCCGGCGAAACTACGTTTGTCATTGGGGAAAGCGGGTCTGGGAAGAGCACACTTGGGCAGTTACTTGCTCGTTTATACATGCCCACTTCGGGAGAAATCCTCATCGATGGTGTCGCACAACAAACCCTCAGCATCAACTGGATTAGGAACAACATCACTCTAGTTGAGCAACGGAGCGTTCTTTTCAATGAATCTGTTTTCACCAACATTGCCTTCGGTCGTCGGGCTTATGATACCGTCACGAAGGAAGATGTACGAGACTGCATCGACCTGGCAATGCTTGGTTCTACGATTGGCAATCTACCAAGTGGTCTCGACACTTGTGTCGGAAACGGGGGAAGCTTCTTGAGCGGAGGGCAGAGGCAGAGAGTGGCAATTGCAAGAGCCAGGTTGAGAGATACCCCAATTTTGATAATGGACGAGCCTACAAGTGCTTTAGATGGCATCAACCGCAACGCAGTGATGAAAGCGGTTCGAGAATGGCGCAGGGGAAAGACAACGATTATCATTACCCACGACATGTCCCAAATTATGGATCATGATTATGTCTACGCTCTCGAGCACGGGTCGGTGACGCAAGCAGGGTACAGGTATGAGCTTAAAAACAGCCCAGCCAAAGAGAAGTATTTCCCGTTTACCGACAAGAAGGACGTGGATGAAGCATTCAAAACTGCAGAGTTGAAAGAAGTCCGCGGTTTGTGCTCAGATACAGATTCAATAGAGACCACGGGGAGTCACCATGGTGCAGAAACACCGACTCATTCCACAGAAGCTCCTGATGGATATGAGATACTTCGCCCAATGGATCGAAAAATCAGGATTCAACAAAAGAGGGGGTCCGGGTCGAAGAATAACAGGCCCAAGTTACGGGGTATGTCATACGACGAAGAGAACTGGACGTCTCAGGGATACGAAATACCAATGCGAGAGCTCAATGCTAAGCCACACAGATCTACCACTTCTCGTCAAACCCATTATGGCCATGCTGCTTCGAAACGTTCTATTTCTCAAAGAAAAGCAAGAGCTCGTCGTCAGTCTGCTGAAGTATCTCACAGTGCAAGAAACAGCACAATTATCGCGAAGGGACAGCGTCTATCTCTCACTCAGACTCTGCGGACATTAATTCCGAGCCTTACAGTATGGCAACGTTTGCTACTACTGCTCGGAGTAGTGTGCACGCTGTTGCACGCTTGCGCGACGCCGATTTTCTCTTACTGTCTCTCGCAGTTGTTCCGCTCCTTCTACGATACGACCAATAACTCCATGAGATGGTCCTTGGTAGTTCTCGGAGTTGCAATCGGTGATGGAACCGTATCGTACTTCATGCATTATCTCTTGGAACTGTGCGGTCAGGCCTGGGTTGATTGTCTTCGGAAACGAGCATTCCAGCGAGTGCTGGATCAGCCTCGGCAGTGGTTTGACGAAGAAGGCAACTCAGCTTCCCGGCTCACTGCCTGTCTAGATCAGAACGGAGAGGACATGCGGAACCTCGTTGGTCGCTTCGGAGGCTTCGTTCTAGTGGCAGTCGCGATCACCCTGACTGCAGTCATCTGGTGCCTGGTCGTATGTTGGAAGCTGACCCTAGTTGCGCTGGCTTGCGGGCCTGTCATCTATGTCATCACAAGGGGTTTTGAGAAAACCAGCGGGCTCTGGCAGGGCCGATGCAACGAGGTTAACAGGGTTGCGTCTGATGTATTCATCGAGCTGTTCTCGGAGATACGCACCGTCAGGACATTAACTCTCGAGTCGTTCTTTCACAGAAAATATCTGAAAGCGGCGTCAAAGTGCATGGAAGTGTGTCTGAAACGAGCTGTTCATACTGGAGCCCTGTTTGGTCTCGTGGAGTCCACGATCATATTCGTCACTGGTGAGTCGCTGTCCCATCTTGAAATGGCTTTTGCTAACCAGCATTCAGCATTGATATTCTACTATGGAGCGCTGCTTGTATCATCCGGATATACAGTGATCAATGTAACCACCGTATTTTCAATACTCTTGTTCAGTATTGGATATGCCAGCACAGTGCTATCTTGGAGTAAGTGCCATGTTTACGACTGACCTTGACCTTTCTGGCTGGAACACCCTGCTAACGCTTCCCCAGTCCCACAGATCAGCTCTTCACAAGAGATGGCCAGTCAGCTTCTGCGCCTAGTAAATCTCCCTGCTGGGCTACCTCATGAACATATAGGAAATAAATATGTTCTGAAGGCGGCCCCTGTGAATATCAGGAACCTCAATTTTCGATATCCATCACGGCCTGACGCGCAGGTTCTTCGCGACGTCAGCCTCAATTTCCCTCAAAACTCTTGCACGGCTATCGCAGGAGGCTCGGGATCAGGGAAGTCAACGATTGCATCACTGCTCCTATCGCTCTACGAAGCACCACTATCCAAAAACGGAAGGCCAACAATCTCCTTGGGAGGCCTGGATATTCGACACTTGCACACGCCTTCTCTCCGTTCCCTGATTGCGGTAGTCTCACAGCAGCCCACCATATTCCCCGGAACTATCCTGTCCAATATCTGTTACGGCTTGGATGATGATTCTCCATTGAGGAGGCTACACAACGTGCGGGCGGCAGCTCAAGCTGCGGGAATTGATGATTTTTTCTCGTCACTCCCTAACGACTATTTCACTGTCATTGGAGACGGTGGGGTAGGACTGTCTGGCGGTCAGGCGCAGCGGTTGGTGATCGCACGGGCTCTTGTGCGACGGCCGCAGGTTCTGATATTGGACGAGGCGACCTCGAGCCTTGATCCTGAAAATGCAAACTTGATTCGACGGACAGTGCAGAATCTTGTGTCTGCTCGCTCGGGCTTGACGGTGATTATAATTTCACACGCCAGGGACATGATTGAGATCGCAGATAACGTCGTAGTCCTGGAGCAGGGCTCTGTTGTGGAACAGGGACCATACGATGACCTCGCAAAACGACCTAGTGGGAAACTGAACGCTTTGATAAGGCTTGGAGATACAGGCGCATTTTAGAGAAATTTCCTATATCTGAGAAGACATGCATCGTTTGAGCCACAGTAGGAGTATCAATAAGAAACATTAGCGAAATGGCGATTGAACCACTCCAGAGCCTGATCCTCCGCTTCAGCAGCCTGCTTCTCAGCATTGTCAAGAACATGGTCCGCTCGCACGCAGAATCCATGCCCAGCTCCGGAGTAAACCCTGACCTCTCCCACACCCTTGCTGTCAACGATTCTTTGAATTTGTTCAACCTGCGGCTTCTTCACCACCATATCCAGTTCGCCCATGGCAAAACTAACGGGAATCCGGATCTTCTCAATCTCTTCGGGTATCTTCAGAAAGCTGGGGTGGCCCGTAAAACCGGCATCAATCAACGGCTTGCCGTCCACTTCGGCCCCGTGCACAAGATTGACGACATACTTTCCTCCCCAGCAAAATCCGGCTGCTCCGATGGGCAGCCCGGAGCCTTCGTTCTGGCGCACAGCGGCGAAGAACGACTTGACGACGGGCCAGGCCTTGCTGAAGCGATTGGAGTACATGAACGGAACCATGGAGCTCACGGCACAGCTGAGATAGTAGCTTTGGGGATCTGATCAACAGAGCTCGGACTTGGCTATCACGGGGATGCGATTCGACTTACGGCTTCCACAACCAGTCCGAGAGGGTGTCGTTCTTGTATAGATCACGCATGGTGGTGATCGCCGACGTGGGACAAGCATTTCCTGCGGCGTTTCATCTTCAGCCCTCCCCTTCCCCTTCCGCCTTTTACTTGTTTTCATCCCGGTCACATTGGAGGTAGGTTCGCTTACCGTTCATGAACTCCGGCAAGTATACTTTATACTTGCTTTTCTGGGCGTAGTGATCCGCCAAGATCCGGTTGTTGACAAACTCCCAGCCGAATGCATCGGGGATGATGATCACGATGCCTTTGATGGCAGTCGAATCCCCCGCTGGCGATGCGACATAGACGTCCAGCCCGTGCAGCTTGGTGACCTGGCCTTGGGGTTCGCCTGAGTGGACATGGCCGCTGAAGCAATCGGGACACGACATTGTGGGGTACTTGGCTTGATGCTGAGAAAGATATACGTGATAAAATATTATGAAAAGACAGGAAATCACATTAGAGGAAAGTTATGAGCTCTGGCGTCTGTCATGTTGGTCCTCGTGTTTGTCTCAAGGTTTAGCACATGTGACAACTAGTGCAACCTTAAGCTTTAGGCTGCAAGGCGGACCACAAGAGTAGGAGAGGCTGATGAGATAGTTTATTGTCCGCCATATTTCAAAATATTGTTTGTGTAGTATGCTCTGCTGGATGAAGTCACTAACAAGCAGGTCAATATTCCTCCAGATCAGTTAACGACGGAGTAGATGTTGTCCCATGTGGGCGATCTACAAACTCCGTATATATTATTCGGCTAAGAAATGGCTTGCGCACCACGAAGTGCTCCATAGTGGGGAACTGCACTGCACTCCATCAAAATGTGTTATCACGCAGTTGGGCTTTATGCAAGGAGTGCCAGGCTTTGCAGCATTGACAGTTGAATTCTTCAAGGCTCAGATATGCAGCTCTTCCTTGTGCACTGATCAGCCATGGAGGACAAGACGTTCCTCTGTACTTCTTAGTGATATCCGGGTATTTCCGAGAAAACTAGAAGTTCCGTGGAAAGAGGCTAGGAACTTAGACTGGAACCGATGGATCTCCCTATTTGACCCTTCGGTCGACGTTCTAAAAATGGAGCCTTGGGCTCTGTTGAGTGTTGAGAACTTGAGAAATGATAGTAGTCGTTGGTGCGCCTGAAATCATCAAAAGCCACGGGCTCGGCTCGGAGTGGCGTCCATATGCAGGCTGCAAAGTTATCTGCGATTGTGGGCAAGGTTGCAAGGATGTTGTTGGCGTTGCTGCTGCTTCAAAGCAAGATGGCTAATATAGTACATTTGGAAATCCTCCGTAGTAGTGAAACAGTGATAGTCCCTCTGGGGTAGACACTGCGTACCTGGACGGTGGAATTGGAAGAGTTGACTGATTGTTCCTTTCCGCCTTGGAGTTCACCAGCCACCGTGATTATTATTTCTTACTACTCTGTATCATACCCACTTGATATTGGGAGGGATCTTCACTTCAGCCCATTCAATTCACTGACGGCCTCTGATTAGTGCAAATGTTCAAGACTGACTCTAGAGCTGTTGAAGAGGAATCGATGATTTGGTCCTTAAATCATACTGCATACAGCCTTCTCTTCCTCTAACCATCTGTCTTCTCTCCTCCTCTTCCTCTCCATGCTATTCTGCACAACTAACTCTCCAATAATATGGATTTGGTGACTGGTGATGCTATACTCTCTATTTATATTGTCACTGTATGTTGATTGATGACTTGATTTCACAACAAGCCTATATATATTACCTTCTTCTGCCTTGTGCCGAGACTTCCCCTTCACTTAGTGAGGGTAGTCTCTCCCATCTCTGGCGCCAAGTGCGCTTCTTTCTCATCTCTCCTCTGGTATCGCCTTTTTTCCTACATCAGCAGCATCCAGATTTATTGTGAGAGATACTAGACAGAAAGGCGCCCATATTCCTCGAGATCTCGGCGTAAAAAGCCGTGGTGATGTACATTCCAGCTCCGACTCATGGGCTGGTGGCCCGTCAAAACGGCACCAGCACCGAGACCAAAGACGCCAAACCAGATCCCGGTCCAAATGGTTCCGACAAGAATATCACTTATGTCATTGTAAGTATGCCATTCTTGGTTTTGGATGGCTACGTGTCTTCGACAAGTAGCCAAGCGGTTTCTCAGCATACTGGTGGATTGATGAGTTGCGTGCTGGTCGGGGTTGACTGATCTCCGGGTGTTCCGATGCAGGTCGTTCTGGCTGCCGTTTGCTTTCTCTCGCTCATCGCTATTGTCTGGTTCGTTTTACGCTACCTGCGCAAGAAAGGCTGCAGTCCGAAGTACATCCCCTCCAAATTTCTGAAAGAGAAATGGACTCGCTGGAACGTGGGGAAATCCTATGATCCAGTCGCAAATGGCTCCGCTGTCAATCGAAACGCGTCTGCCCCAGGCACCGACGGCACAGAAATGGCCGCGCGCACTACCAACACCGTCCGTCGAGATGCTTCGATCCGCTCCATTGCTACACTCCCTGCCTATTCCGCGAATCCGAATACCGGCGAACAGGTCATTGCCCGCGAAGGAGAACGAGATGGGATGGACACTGTGGTCGAATACCCTGAGACTGCCGAAGAAGAGGAGGCCCGCAGAGAGGGGCTGATGGCTAGCTTGTACCAAGCTCGTGTGCGCCGTCGGGAGGAGTTGGCGGCACGTGAGGCCAGACGACAGGCGCGCCGTGAAGCTCGTGTTCGTGGTGATCATGCCCAGTTGGAATTACTGCGGGACGAGGATCGTCGTCTCCGTGATCGCCAACGTAATAGGAGCCATTCTTCGACGAACGAAAGTGGTAGCACTTCCAATCTTTCTTCGGCCTTGGAGCAAAGTCGCGGTCGCGACAGACGGATTTCCAGTGTTAGTTACGCCGATGTGGGCTACGTTCGCCACGACGGCTCCCGTGTTCGAGCTCCTTCCCTTGACTCCGATCGTCGCCCGTTGCTCTTCAGCACTCCTTCCGCCGGCTTTGATACATCCAACCGGTCTTCTCTCGTCGAGGCGACCAGCATACACTCGCGGGGTGAATCCTACTCTTCTGCTTCCACGGGTCCGGTCGATCCCGGCAATTTGACCAGGGTCCAGTCACAAGCGCATTCTATGCAATCTACGATGCCATCCACCCCTGGTGGGGACGAAGGAGATGTCGGTGACTTGACCATCCCCCCGCCCGACTACGACAATCTAGACTGGGGAGAGGCGCCCCCTTATCAGAGTCCGGACTCCCCACGCGGCGAGCAGGTCGCACGCTCGCGGGATCTGACCGCTGTGCCTACCATCCACGTGGATGTGGCCAGTCCCGTCAGCGAGAGTCCCCGGGGCTCCCCTGGTCCTGCACCTAGAAGTGTGGATTCTTCGCTTGAAAACTCCCCTCAAGCTCACTAGGGCCCTTGAGACTACCGCTGCTCCTGCTACCCCCGGTCTTATCTTGACCTGCACACTGGGGATCTGCGGGCCGCGAATGGAAGGGACGAGTTAACGATCACGAATAATGATAATTTTCCGGTCCCCCATAATGGCGTTGGGAGGAACTATGACTAGCATGGCGTTGGGGGCCTTAGAGACCAAAAAAAGTTTGATCTCATGTCTGTGTAATATTTCTGATTTCTTCTCTTAATGATTCCCTCGTCCCAGCGTTCTACCCTGTACATGGAGCCGAAATACTGCTCGCCGTGTTAATAGAATGTAATGGGGACGGAATGAAAATATTCAAAGCTACATCTTTTCTGCTTTACACCTCATTAAATTAATTGATGTAGCCACAGAAACTCGCATGGATGAGTGCAAGCCCCGGCCGTACAGCGGCGAGCATAGATGATTCCTACACAATAGTAGTATTCAGATTCTCTGTGCCCAATATCAGGTTCACTCCTCTTCCCACCATGCATCGTGAAATACTCTGCAGTCCTAGTTGTATGTTCAACTCCAAGCCTCTACGCGAGGAGCATGAGGGCTCTTTTTTAGTCACCATCAATCGTACCCATTCTTCTGCTGATGCATTCAACTAAGTTAATTCAAAGTCCACCCACCGGGAGTATACGTATTATTACTCTTACTGTGTACTCTTGATTGTATTGCTGACGTTTCTTCTATACTTCATCTCAAGGACAAACGTGGCATCGCGGTACTTCCTATGCTTTGCTTTCAATCTGTCGGTCACCCTGATTTAGGCTATGACAATGTATTTTTTGGATGACACGAGCCCTTCAAGTTGCTCGGACCGTCTAACCTTGCCTTCGAATGCCTATGAACCGGCAAGTAATGTATGTGGTTGTTGACACACCTCTACTCCCTCAACCACTGGCTCCGCCCAGCGATATATCTCTGGATACCTGACTAAAACAGACTATAATGGAGGAGGGTCGGACAGCGAGAAAGAGATCGAAATGATGTACGACAAACCCCTCGTCCAGTGCTCTCCCGTGGCTAACTCTGAGATCAGATGGAGCAAGATACCAAAATCAAGGAGAAAGAAAAGTTTCACAAAAATCTCGGGGAAGCGAGACCTAGAAAGCATTGCAGCTTGAATCGAAGGCGGAATAGCTGGAATGGCTCCAGGCGAATCCATTATTGAAGCTGTCCTGACTCGAGCTCTGGAATGACTGTCTCACTTTGATCATCGCAGCTACCCAAAGTGTTGGCCTCAAAATGGTCCAAGCTTGACTTATCCCCAGCGAGGCAAGCGGGGAGTGCTGTCTTTCAGAAGACGTACTTACAGATCAGGATAGGACACCACAGACCACCTGGCGAGATTTCTGTGGCGAGTCGAAGACATCATTCGCCGGTCAAACAAAGGTTTCTTGTTTAGACGCGGTCTCTCTAGCCAAGAAGTTGGTCGGATCGTATGGGACCTCAAAATTGGCTTGTTTACATCCATTCCGCCAGTCGGATTAACCAGCCTGGATGGTGCAGGTCAGTCTTCAACACGACGAGACCAACAGGCAAGTACATGGACACTTCCTCTGAACACATTGGGGTTCTGTATCATTGACTGGGTCAAGAGGTGTTTTAGTTGCCAATGCACCTCACCTATGCAACAGTTGTCAATCACTTTCCGTCAATGAGAGTGTTGTGCAAATTCTCTTATCTTACTATGGCCAAGCGAGCAGTATCTCAGAATATAGTTGCATGCCTCCTGGGGCCGCTCTTCTCCCTGGTAGTATTCCCATCCTCCATAGGGAATAGCTAGAAATGCCTATTTTAGCAGAATGGCTCCCAGGAGCCCAATGCCAGGAATAAAACTGGAGATCTCTACGGAGGTATATAACATAGCAAGCAATAATAATGATGGGGAGAGAGATCACCTATGGAGTACTACTGAATACCTTGCTAAAGTATTGTACGCGCGGGTTCTTCTAGGCGGTCACTCCAGCGGCAGCTCCACCTCTCTCAGCAAAGTAAACAAATCAACAAACTCCCAGCCTCCTCTTTTCCCCGTCCCATGTAGTCCCATCGCGGTGACTTGAAAGTCTTCACTCATCGCATTGTTCTGAATGTTATTCAAGCATAGACTAACTTAAAGACTTGCATACCCTTTTTTTTTATTGTTTTGCGCTGTCGAGATACCCTCCTGTCGTATCATTGTCGCTTTTTTTGTTGTGGTCCGCGGCCACCAGACGCGCTTTTCTCTAAAACATCCCATTGCATTTGCTCACTGAACCCCGACCACGAGCCAGCCGCAACTCCCAACCCGGACAGAAGCATTCATGTCCGAGGCCAATTGACCACTCTATCTAGTCTAATCGCTATACCTGTATCGGACCATCTGATCAGACGCGTCATATTTTCACCACCACCATGTCGCGCGAGAATACCAGACGCTCCGAAGCGACCACCAACAGCTTCGCGTCGTTCGGCTCAGACTTCGACCCCGAGCACGAAGCCCTTGCATCTACAAAACACTTTGAGAACAGTCCAAAACTGCCAGAGATGAAAGGCAGCGCAAGGAAGCAATTGAATGATGACGACGATGACGAGCCTGAATACGCCATCGATACCTCCGCGTTGGAACGCGCCTTCCCCGAATTCTCGCCGGTTGGGACCTCGGAAGACGATACTGACGAAAGCATTTCCATCGAGGCCGGGCGCGGCATCCCCAAAACCACGCGTCGTCTTGACGACTCGCGCAATTCTATGATGAGCATCGAGAACAGTGTGCGTTCGTCATCGCCTGCCGTCAGACTCGACTATCCTACTTCATACACTCCTCAAAAATCAGCCATGCGTGGCACATCCAGACGAGCAGTTAGCGAAAATCTTCGCAAGGATGCCCAGCTGAGACAGGCAAGCCTCGCGCACAAGGAAAACCGCGACCCCCTGTCGTCCAAAGTAGCTCGCAAGGACCAGCGACGGACATTGTCTGACATGCACGCCAAGGTTCGCGACTCCTACGATGGTTCCTTCCTTGGTGATGAGCGACCTCAGCCGATCGCGACTAGCACGCGTGCGACGCGCTTCGGAAACGTGAATCTTTCTCATCAGATTGCGGACGCCGTGGAGAGAGCATCCCAGGAAGCATATGCCAAGGAGATGCGCCGAGGAAAGATGCCGAGTAATCTACGGAACGTGTCTGGCACTGGTGCTGGTGATACGGGAACCATGCAGTCTTTTCTCCTCCCCGATCTTCCCAACCTGTCAGAGTTGGTCTCAGGGGTCTACGAGGATGGTACACCTGTTTACTCCCGCCAGGGCAGAGCCAGGGCAACCCGGTTTGTGTCGCCTCCTCACGATGGCGCGGAGGTATCCATGACGCGAGAGCATATTCCCCTTGATACAATTCCCATCCCCGAAGATGAGAAGGCACTCTTCGTCTCACTGAGACTTCTCCAAGACAAGGTCTCGGAGCTTGAAAGGGCCAAATCGGAGGCTGACAGAAAGATCGATGAGATGAGACAAGAGAACGCGGCTCTGAAAGCAGGAAGGTCCCGTCAGAAGGATAAACACGGTCGTTCTCGCGTCTATGAGTCCGAGGATGACGATTACAGGAGGAACAGACAGCTCGCTGGCGATCATCAAGGTATGTTCCGCTCATCCCGGAATTTCAACTTCCCTGCTAACGGCTCTAAAAGAACTTGAGGCTGCGAACTTGGTTTTGCAAAATCAACTAGATATCGCCGAGCGAAAGGTGCAGGTGAATGAGGCAGCGCTGAAGAAATTGAACCGCGAGAGAGACATGGCTGTTTCTCAATTGGGGATAGCCTATCTCGAGTCTCGCGATTTGAAGAGCGAAAATGAGAGCTTACGGCAGGAGAATGTTGAACTCAAATCGCAGCTGGCTAAATTTGTCTCGCATGCTTCAAAAAGCCGTGAGGACACAGCTCAATCAGAGCCACTGTCTGAGACAGATGCAAGTCTGGATGATAGCCAGCTCGATACACAACAGAGCGAGAACAGAAGCCGAGTCACCAAGGATCTCACCACCAAGAGCGCACGGTCCAAGTCTAGAACTGCGCGTGCGGAAGAGTCCCGTACCAAGATCTCAAAACAAGTGGACAAGGAGATTTCGCGTCTCGAGAAGGAACGAGCTGAAGATGCTCTTTTCTCTATCGACCTCCCGAGAGCTAGGTCTTCCACCTCGAAATCCGGAAGATCCCAGAAGCAAGCGGTAGCAACCAGCTCGAAAGCCAAGAAGCAGCCAAACACCGGGAAACAGCGTGTGAAACGTGTGATTGTCGAAGAAGTGACCGTCACTGAGCCTTTAGAATCGACCGCCGAGGATGCCTCCTGCCAAACCAGAAAAACTTCTAACACAGAGCAAGATCTGACCCTGTTAAGCCTTGTGGATGTGAGTTCAATCCGGACTTTCCACTGCAGTCGGGTACTGATATGTCATCTCAGGAAAACGAAATTGCTCAACTTCGGAAGACGCTAGAAGAAGAGCGACTCGCCCGTAAACGACGACAGTCTGTGTCGACTAGGATTCAGACGGTGGATGAGACCGCAAACTCTACGCGACAGAGTCTGTCCAAATCCGCTGCCCCTCGCAAGTCCTCTCTCAAAGAAAGTAAAGCCCCAATCGTCGGGCCCGCATCGGCTCTGGGTGATTTGACGGCTACCTCCCAGGTCAGCATGGCGGAAGCGGACAGTAATCTTTCGGTGCCTATTGAGCGCCAAAGACGGCACTCGGATTATTCAGTCACCACCACCTCGCAGCGGCGACGCCGCCGAAGCACGAACGATATGACATCCGCGTTCATACTACCAGATATCACTCTTCACCATGCGAATTTGGTAGCTGAAGACCCTAGCCGATTGCCTCAAGCTGCGCAAAAGGCGTTGGACGGTGCTACTCAGCACGACGGCAAAAACTGCACAGTCTGCAAGCGCTGCATTCCTATTGACTCTCACTGCGATCACACTCATGAAGTGGTGAAGGTCCCGAAGCCAGTGCCTGTGTCGGAGCGCATGCCGGAGCCATCTGTGTACAACGAAGAGCCCACATTGCGCCCTGCGCAATCCCCAGGCGTCGCTCTTGCAACAGTGCTCAAAGCATTGGAGGATGAACTCTCCCATCTCAGGATGCAGCTTGTGGTCTACCAAGGGGCCTACAATAAGTTGGATGCGTCCCTCAGCAAGCGCCAGAGGAAATCGCTTGCTGCAAAGGTTGAAAAGATTCTCAAGGACATTGACTTGAAAGCGGATCAGATTTATGCGCTCTACGATGTCCTTGAAGGTCAAAAACAGGACGGCCATGAGATGACCGAGGCAGAGATGGAGGTGACTCTTCAGTCCATCGGGATGGATACCGCTGCCACACGCGCGGGGGATGTGACTGCTACTACGGACAAGTCTTCTAACAGACATAATGATACCGATCTTGAGGATGAGGAGGAGCTACCATGGGAAGGTATTGAAAGCACAATGGACATGACGGGCAGTCATCGGAATTAAGTTTCAGGAAAACTCCATCAAGCACTTCTTAACACTCTTCGGAAGCTACCTTTTTCTTTTTCTTCTTTTTTTCGACGTCCCCGCCTGTTGGAATGTTTTCGGTCCTAGTTTCCGACTGAGCTCTTTGAGGTGGATGCCCCTGTACCCTGAGAACGTCGCTTCAGACTTTATGTGAATCCTTTCTCTTTGGTTGAGGAGTATGTCGGCTGAATCTCTCGGCGTCTGACTGTCCTTGATAACGGGGTTTTCCAATTGCCTGATTGTTACTAGAGATCAGCCTGATCACGTCGATGGACATTCGAGATCATATGTCCGTCTCAGGCCTTGATTTCGTGACTTGCAAGCACCCTTCATTTCTCTATTCTTTGTTTGTCGTTTGCTGGGCGTTCGCTTGTGGAAGCAGGTGTTCTGGTCTTCTTGGTTGCACAGCGTACAACTTTGTCCTATTTACTCCGCTTAGCATTTGGGTTAGGAATTTGGTTAAGTGTTCAATTGTATGCTTTCAGTGACCCAACCATGCAGAAATGTCCTGGTCGCTTCTCTCACCCCTGATACATAGTCTGAGTAGATTCTCTACATGCTTGCCTCAGGACTCAAGGCATCCCCCATGATCGGCTAAATCGGCACTTTCTCCGCACTCTTTTTTTCTCTTCACTATCTTATCGATAAGAACCATCCAGATAACTAAATGCAGCAGTCCATCACGCGAGTTTAGCGGTGAATTCATCAGCACTCAGCAGCACATTTTCTCACCTTCTTGCAAGAGATTTGGGATATTGATTCCTGTTATATACCTACCTTCTATCTCTTTATGTATATATATTCGACTGGCTCTCCGACAGTCATCCACAGTCTCGGACTCAGACCCATTCCTTGATGCTCGCCACCTCTTCGAATCCGCTACCTAATGACATCCACCATGGCATCAGCGATGTAGATGTCAGCACCGGTGTCCCGGGCACCTCTGCCGACTATGGAAAGATAAACACGGCCTTCAACAGTGGTGACCGGCGTCCCCGACTCGCACCTGTAGCCGTAATCACGCACAACCACAAGCCGAATTCATCCCTCACCACCTTCGACGACAGCGACGACGACACGGAAGAGACACAAGATGCACCAGTGACCTGGGCCTCCCTTCCCAGGAAGGGCCAGCTCGCCATCCTCACCTTCGCCCGTCTCTCCGAACCCCTCACTCAGACCTCGCTACAGGCCTACCTCTTCTACCAGCTGAAATCGTTCAACCCCTCACTGCCGGACTCGACCATCTCCGCGCAGGCGGGGATTATGCAGGGCAGTTTCACCGCCGCGCAGTTCCTGACGGCCGTGTGGTGGGGTCGGCTGGCGGATGCGGAGTGGATGGGACGGAAGCGGGTGCTTCTGATCGGGTTGCTGGGGACGTGTATATCGTGCGTGGGATTTGGGTTTTCGCGGTCGTTTGCGACGGCGGTGGTGTTTCGGGTCCTTGGCGGAATCTTGAATAGTAATGTTGGTGTGATGAGGACGATGATCTCGGAGATTATTGAGGAGAAGAAGTAAGTGTGCGGCTTGGTTAAAATGGGCTTGAGGCTGCTGGTGCTGACGAGTTGCAGGTATCAATCGCGCGCGTTTCTACTGCTCCCTATGTGTTTCAATATCGGAGTGATCATTGGTCCGATCCTGGGGGGCTCGCTGGCCGACCCGGTCAGTAACTTGCCGAATATTTTTGGTCCGGGGTCAGTTCTTGGTGGTAAGGACGGCGTGTGGTGGATGGAGCGGTGGCCGTTTGCACTGCCCAATGTCCTTAGTGCTCTTTTCATGCTTGCTGCCTTCCTGGCTATCTGGTTGGGACTTGATGAGGTAAGTTCCGAGGAGCTGTTTTCCTGACGATTTGATCCTAGGGCTTATGGGAGACCTAGACACACGAGATTTCACGGTATCGAAGCGACTGGGGCCGGCAACTTGGCCGTAGCCTTGCTAGGGTATTTTCTAGACGCCGGGCTCCGCGCTATTATCGCCAATTGCGAAACAGCGAAGACAACGAGTCGCTCTGTATTGACGGCAGTGTGGTCAGCAATAGTCCTCTTCGTTCTCGTTTCCCACCCCGGCACGAACGCCCAACCTTCCGTCAGATCTGGACACCCAATGTCCTCTTGACCCTGCTGGTGCACTTCCTCCTGGCCTTCCACACCAGTGCCTTCAACGCTATGACATTCGTCTTTCTCCCCACCCCAAGAGCTGCTGAAGATAGTCGACAGGGCTTCTTCAACTTCGGCGGTGGACTCGGCCTGCCGTCGTCGCGCGTCGGCCTTGCAACGGCCATCATCGGGATCATCGGCCTCCCGCTGCAGATTTTCGTGTACCCGCACGTCCAGGCCCGACTGGGAACCCTAACATCTTTCCGGGCCTTTCTTCCCTTCTCGCCTTTGGCGTATACGCTCATGCCATTCCTGGTGATCATCCCCCGGTATCCCTGGCTGGTCTGGCCTGCCTTCACGGCTGTGGTCGGGTTGCAGGTTATCTCCCGGACGTTTGCGTTGCCTGCGGCTATCATCCTGGTGAACAACTGTGTCACCGATCCTTCGGTTCTTGGAACTGTGCATGGTGTGGCTCAAAGTATAGCGAGCGCGGCGCGTACCCTTGGCCCCTTCATTGGAGGATGGGGGCTGGGGTTGGGGCTCAAGCATAACCTTGTCGGTGGCATATGGTGGGCGCTGGCGGTGGAATCTTTGATTGGCTGGTTACTGCTGTGGACGATCTACGAGGGCAAGGGGATCGAAAAGAAGAAAGAGGAGACCGAGGGGGAAGAATCATGATGGCTGTCGTCTATCGACTGTGGGTGTGCCGGGACGACGGTTAGACTTGGATGAGCGAGTCACGAGCTATGATTAATGATAGATATGTACATCCACTTTTCTTGGACAAAAGGAATATAACAGGTTATGGTTCATTAATTCATGAAAAGTAACGTCACACAGAGCAGCACAGCTGAGTTCTTGAATTCCTCAACCTAGCTCGCCATCAACCCTTCCTAATAACACCCCTATATCATGCCCTGCATTGCCTCCAGCAAGGGTAAAAAAAAAAAAAAAAAACAGAGATGCGAAGTATCAAGCTCCAAGAGGAGCGATAAACCCCCGAATAGCCTCCCTCAGATCCCCATCATGGGCCTTCAGCAACTCCGTCGCCTTCGCCTTACTCAGGTCCAACTCCTGCACCTGCGACTCCCCCAGCCATTAGCAACGCACCACGCAATCCCTCCCCAACCTCATTCCATTCCCCCAGGAACGCACATACCAGCAGATTGACATTCTCCGCAGAAACCTTGACAGCCTTCTTCTTCACCACCCCCGCATCCTTCTTTGGATCCGCTGCCCGCGACACCGCTGCCTCCTTCCCCGCCGCAATCTCGAGCCTGCTCATCGCCTTCCCCAGCGCCTCTTGGTCCCCGGAGGCGAAGGGTTTCCCGGGCTCTGCGCTGATGTCATTGGTGTGCAGGGCGGAGAGGGCGGCGGCGGCTTTGCGGTCCTCGGCGTTGGCGGGGGGGAGCTGCTCGGCGGCGTCTGGGTCGTGGGATACGGAGGGGAGGGAGTCTGACATGATTAGTTATTTCTTTTTGAGAGAATACAGAGAAATTAGACAACAGGAAGAGTGTTGTTGAATGCCGTGACTTGAGTAGTAAGTAGGTACTAGGTAGTCATTCTGATCTAGTAGATGGTAGATGGATAGGCATAAAGTTATAACTCCACGATAAAGCGATAAGAATGAGTGATGACGATAAGGTCGCACGAGAGGGCGAGTCTTTACCGTATCGGGCCTAGCGCGGGAATACCGATGACTCAGGTCCCGGTGGATGACTAAGCGCATTGTTGCTTTTTCGCTCTTTCAGCTGTATCTGCGGCTGAGGTCGTTCGCTTGTTCACCTGGGTATTTCTTCCTTCCTCTCTTTTATTTTTTATTTTGTATTTTCTCTGACAGTCAGAGCATTGAGCACCAGCTTGTATTCTTAGTTCTTACTCCCCCGATCGCATCCAAGCTCCTCGTAAACCAAGCTTGTTCATCCTCGCTGCCTGGGTGCTTTTTAGTTAGCGGTCCTTACTCAACCCCGCCATGGAGAACTGGAATCCCGCCTGTGAGTGATATCCACACGGATCAGATCAGAACGGATCAATCAATTGGTCGAAAGGGGACTGTTTGAGTACTAACCCGTTGCTCGTCAGCCTGGACTGCAAAACCCATCAAGCAAGATGTGGTCTACGACGATACCGAGGGTGTACAAGCGGCGCTGGCTAAGCTCCGGAAGCTCCCTCCCCTAGTCACAACGCAGGAGGTACGTGCCCTACATACAGCTTATGCAGGAACAAGACAGGGGCTGACTGTCATCAATTGCGCAGATTGTGAACCTCAAGAAGAATCTGCGAAATGTGGCTCTCGGGAAAGCGTTTGTGCTTCAGGGAGGTATATATAGTCCCTGTTTGACCAGTGTGGAGGGAAGAATCAAAATTAACGAATATTTGCAATGATAGGTGATTGCGCCGAGCTGTTCGATTACTGCAATCAGGATATGGTAGAAGCTAAACTCAAGCTGCTACTGCAGATGAGTCTGATTTTGATTTGGGGTATGTTTGGTGCGATCTCTGTGGGCCGCGACCAAGTGCTAATGGATGAACAGGAGCGAACAAACCAGTCGTGCGAATCGCGCGTATAGCAGGGCAATTCGCCAAGTGAGTTGTATCAATTCAGGGGAGTCAGTTGGCTCGGTGCTAACGCCATCTCCAGGCCCCGGTCAAATCCCATGGAAGTCGTCAATGGTGTGGAGATGCCCTCGTTCCGCGGTGATAATATCAACGGCTTCGCTGCCACTCCAGAGTCTCGCAAACCCGACCCCTCACGGCTAGTCGACGCCTACTTCCACTCCGCAGCAACCCTTAACTACATGCGTGCCTCCCTCTCGTCGGGTCTGGCAGACCTGCATTCCCCGCTGGACTGGGGACTGGGCCACGTCATCACTCCATCTATCAAGGAGAAGTACGAGCGCATTGTGAGCAGAGTCAAAGACGCGCTGCGCTTCATGCACACCGTAGGCATCGACACGGACCGCGGCGTCGAGTCCGTCGACGTCTACACCAGCCATGAGGGTCTCCTCCTCGAATACGAGCAGAGTCTCACCCGCCTCCTCCGCAACCCTGTCTCCACACCTGCCCCTACCGAAGCGCAAAGCTACTACGCCACCTCGTCACACTTCCTCTGGATCGGCGACCGCACCCGCCAGCTCGATGGCGCCCACGTCGAGTTCTTCCGTGGCATCGCGAACCCCATCGGCGTCAAGATCGGTCCCAGCATGTCCCCCGACGACCTCGTCCGCCTCCTCGACGTTGTCAACCCTTCCCGCGAAGTCGGCAAGGTAACCCTCATCTCGCGCTACGGCGCCGCAAAGATTGCCGAGCACCTCCCCGCCCACATCGCCGCCGTCCAGGCCTCCGGCCACATCCCCGTCTGGCAGTGCGACCCCATGCACGGCAACACCCAGTCCACCCCGGCCGGCATCAAGACCCGCCACTTCAGCGACATCCTCTCCGAGCTGCGGCAGGCGCTCGAGATCCACCGCGCCGCCGGCTCCTTCCTCGGCGGCATGCACCTCGAGCTTACCGGCGAGGCCGTCACCGAGTGTGTCGGCGGCGCCGGCGGCCTAACCGAGGAGGGGCTCGGGGAGCGGTACACGACCTTCTGTGACCCGCGCCTGAACGAGAAGCAGGCGCTGGAGCTCGCTTTCCTGGTCGCGGGTTTCTACCGCGAGTTCGACGATGCGGAAGGCATGAACTCGATCTAAACAAAAAAAATACAAAAATGAGCAAAACAAAAACATGATTTCGGGGCTTTATACCACTTACTTACCTTACTCACTTCGTTCTACATATTTTTCGGGTTTATCCTACCTAATACCTACCTACCCCACACCTACACCTACACCTACCTCTTTATTTCGGGTCCACCTAAAAAGGAAAAAAGTCATTTCTGCACAGCTGACCGGTTGCATGCAAACCATCGTTGCGCTTTTGGGGCTGCTCTACGAGTTTATTAGAGCTAATGAATCATATACAGTAAAAAATACACTACTGGTCAATGAACACATCCCACAATTTGTGACTCATAATTATAGTAAAACAATGGTATTGACAAATTACAATATTCACAATCGATCAACCACGACTCAATGTACAACGGGGTATGATGCAAGTCGAAAGCACCAGACAACAATTTAGGAAAAGAAAAAAACAAAAGCGCCAGTTCCATGCAAGGCAATAATCATTATTTGATAAGCGGACTCCCAACCTTGGGTTTAAAGGCAAGACTCTTCCGTCGCGCCGCCTCGAGCTTGAAGCGAAGCTTTTGGCTAGGTTCGTCGTCGATCAACGACGAAGAGGAGGTCGAGAAGAGGCCCTGCCGCGTTTGCTTAGGCGGACACGTCTGCTGGACGAGTTTGGACTTCTGCGAAAGATAGAAGGGCGTGGCTGGAGACATGCCCATGCTGTCCATTCTGCTGAAATCGTACCCGGATATGCCCGGAGTCTTGGGCGTCTGGCAATAGTTCTGATCCGCCTCAGTGTGGATGGCGGCAAACTTCTTGTTGCTTTGCGGAGTGGAGGGCTCTTCCTGAGATACAGGAGGCGTGAGTCTCTTGAAATCCTCCATTGTTGTCAAACCCACTCCCGATCGTCTCCCGCTGGCAGATGTTGTCATGGCGTTATCCGCCTTGACCACAGTTCCGTTGACGTTGCTCAATGCCCGGGGCTCCATGCTCTTTCGGCGCTTGGCGCCGCCGCGGGGGATGATGGAACTATCGACCGCGTAGTGGGTTTCGTCGAGCCATTTGTTCTCACGCTCACAGCTGAGACTCTGGGTTAGCACTACTACTTCGAGACTTGGAGAGCACGGACTACTTACTCAAGAACCCAGCCGACACCGACACACTTGACAAGGCCCCTTGACTGTCTGACTTTCTCCAGGGTCCTCACTCCTCCGTCCTTGAAGACAACATGAGTGATTCCAATCTTGCTGTCTCGGCGGTCTGCACCGTCAGCTGGACACATGCTCGCGCGGGGGTTCCATCCCCAACTCTTGACACATCTGGCTCCCATCTGCTGCAGAAGCTCGACAAAGATGCCGCTTGCATCTTCTCCTTCGGTTGTGTGTACATCGACAAACACAACGGCTCCTCCGAGAACCTGTTCGCATGCTGGGAGGCTCTTCCGGGGGGTTTTAGAGGGGCTTGGGGACGCTGATGGAGCAGTAGACCGTCTTACCGCCTGTCCCACAGAACTCCTTCTGGGGTCACTTGGGCGAGCTCTCGGATTGTCTGTGCGTTGCAGTTTCGGTGCCTTTCGAGGGGAAAATTGGAGCACGCTTTTCTCCTTCGGTGCAACAACGGGCTTGCGGAGTCTAGGTGAGGAGCGGACAGGCGAAGTCATCGAAAGCGACCTTCCTCGTTTACGGGACAACTTCAGAGGTGAGACATGGCCTTCAGGTTTTAAAGGGACCTTCGACACGGTGTGAAATGATTGAAGTGGGTTTGTCTGCTTCTTGATTGGCGTGACGGGGCGGGGAGATGCCATCGCTTCGTTCTCCTTGTTCTCATCAGAGGGTCCCTCCAGGAGAATGCTGGGCGAGGTTGCTGCATTCTTAGCTTGATCGGAAGAATTTGCAGATTGGCGATTGAGGAATTCCTCATATGCAGCGGGCTGGGCGGAATCCAGCTGTGGTTCACTGAACAACTCACTCATGGGCTCTCTGTGAGATTTCGACATTGGCACCTCAACTTCATGCTCTTCCAAGTCTTGCCCATTCTGGTCTTCAAAGATATCAGGAACACCGGCATAGACTTCACTATCTCTTGGGCGATTGAGAGATTGGACTTGCAGCATTTTAGCGCCACCCTCGAGATCTGGGTATGCCACTTCTCCAGAAACACGAGATGCACGGCGTGAAGACCTGCGGAGTCCTCCAAGAGAGAAAACGCCTCGCCTTCCTGCGCGCCTTGGCTGAGGCTTTTCAGGGGTGCTAGCCTTCCATTGGCTTAGTTGCTCCGCCAGCAGAGTAAAGCGTGAGCGTTTGCTAGGAGCTGTAAATACGTCCTCCTCTTGGCTGTAGAGATTCATGGTGTTAGAGGGCTCCGAATACTCGGAGGCGTTTGTTGCAGGCATTTGGATCTCCGTAGTAGCCTCAGCATCAGATACGTCTTCATCTTCACGATATTCCATAGGGCCTTGATAAGAGACAGCATGATTGGGTGATGGTGTTTCGGCGTGTAGAGGGGACCTGGCTTGCTCGACAATGGGGCTGCTTCGTCTTTCCGATTCTGGCTGCAAGATCGATCGGGGCTCAGATTGCTTGTCCGCCTCCACGTCAGCCAGGACCTCCTCGTAAACATCCTCGTGAACGTCAACCTCGCCATCGGCTTCGATGTTCGCCTGATCGTTGTTCTGAACAGTCGGCTGGTTTTCGACTTCATCGTTCAACTCGACTTCCTCCTGAGCGGCTTCGTCAACGTCTGCCTGGGCATCCGGTTGGACATCATAGATGTAATGATCCGTGGTATCAAATGCCACAAGTGTAGCCTCATCGTCGTCGAAGTATACCTCGTCGTGAAAGTCAACGTACTCCTCGTTGTGCTGATGTTGGCTCATCTCACCATCCTCAGGATCGAGATCCTCGAGATCTCCGACCTCAGATCCAACCTCTGGCCCCTCGTTTTCCTCTTCAGGAACCATATCGGTATCGACAAACACATCTTCAAGGCCTTCCGTGTTCTGCTGGAAAGGGGAAGCAGGCTGCTCCAGTTCGGCCTCCACTTCGCCATTGCCGTATGTCTCGTGAGTCACGGGCTCTTCTTCCTCTGGTTCTGATTCAGTCGCATCGGGGTCATATTCATTGCCCATGTTGGGTGCATGGTTCAAGTCCTGTACATTCAAATCATGAACAATGTCGGCGTGCTCAGCATAACCATCAGCATAGTCCTCTGCCTCATGGTCACAACCATTATCCAAGACTTCTCCCATTTGATCATCATTTTGCTGGGAGAAGGATTCCTCGGCAAGGCTCGCCGCGCGACTATTCTCGATTTCGGCGTCGAGAGTGCCATTATCAAGCTCATCGCTATGAAGGCCTACATCCTCGTTCGCGGGCTCATTTTGAAGCTCAAACGCGCGGTCATCCTCGTTATCAAGATGTTCGAACTGTTCATCAAGCAAGACGGCTGGTTGATCCTCGTGATCGTCAGCGCGATATTCTGGCAGCTCATCGGCAGATTCATCGCCCATACTTGCGTGTTGTGACTCTTCCAGCTCATTCTCAGCCACATTTTCAGGTGCAGCGACTTCGGGAGATGCCAAATCCTCAGAAAAGGCATTATCTGAATCATCCTGCTCAATGTCCATGTCCGCCAACTCTGCTTGCTCAGATCTCCTCGGGGGCGAGTCCACGTCGACTGCATTATCTCTGTTCTCGTTCATGGCTTGATCATTCTCTCCGCCAAGCTCCATGGGCGGCAAACTTCTCGTTCCGATGACACTAGAAAACAGAGAGCTTTTGAAAGGAGACGCGATCCTCTTTGCAGGGCTCTGCAGCAAAAGCGAGCGAGACTTGAATGGGGTAGACGTTGATTCCTCTGGAGGCTGCGAGAAAGATGTACCAAAAATGCCTTTCTTTGGGGATGATTTGAGAGGCGAGTTATGTCCAGGGGTGAAGTTGGGCTGAGATAGCGCGTGATGATCTTCGAAGACACCGAAGCCCCCGTGTCTGGGAGTTTCCAGATAAGCCTTCTTTGGAGATGCCTTGAGCGGCGAGTTCTGGTTCGGTGTGAAGTTCGGTTGAGAGATCGGTTTCTCATCCCCCTTGAAGGATAGGCGAGCCCGTCGAGGGGTCTCCTTGACAGTGTACTGGAAAGGAGACGGGGTCGGTCGCTTGGCAGGACTGGACATGAAAAGCGAATCACCAAAGTCAACAGACTTTGTAGGTTGGAGAGTCGGCTCCCCATTCTCGTCCACTGACTTCGTAAATTTGCTCGGGGTAAAGTTGATTTTTCGCACTGGAGAGCTCAATCCAGTGTTTTCTGATCCGTGTTTAAGAGGTGAACTGACGGTGAGTTTGAATTGGTCTTTGGTACCGCTGAGTTCGTCGTCCTCGCCGTCCGAGCTGACATATGAAGAGATAGACTTGGCTACCTGGTTGGCTTTCTTCGGCGAAAGTGGCTTACTCGCCTCCTTCTTGGTAGCTGCCGGTTTACGGCCCCTCCCAGTCGTCGTGGCAGGTTTGCGAACCGGCTGCGCTCCCAGACCAACTTGCCCTTTGGATGTCGGTGCTGCTCTCCGCCTTCCAGTTGTTGTTGTAGGTGGTTCCATAGCCTCTTCTTCTTCTTCAGAGTCAGACACGTCCTGGAAGGTAACCTTCTTCTTTTTAGCCGGTCCACGGAGCAAGTTTGACCTCATGATAGTAGAGTTTGTCGTAACAACCACATGCTTGGGAGCAGTATGCGAGGATGCATCGACAGTGGTCCGTACTCGTGTAGTCTTCTTCTTCGTGGCGTCTTTTTCAGCAGTTGAGGTCGTTACAGGCTTCGAAGCTGTGGTTGCCCTCGGTCTACCTCTCGGTCTCGGTGCAGTATTCTGTTTCAACTGCTCCTCCTCCTTTGGCGCTGGCTTTGTCCTTGGCCGCCCCGGCCGTTTCTTGGGGGCATCTGACTGCGCAAGTTCGTCATCATCATTCTCGCTTTCAGGATCGTGAGTTGTGATCGTTGTAGGTTTCCTTCCTCGGCCTGCGGTAGTATTTGACGCAATGGAGCTCTTGGCCTTTGGTCGCCCCGGCTTTGATTTCTCCTTCGTGGCATCGACGCCAAGTTCATCGTCGGTAGCCTCGTCTGAGTCCGAATTCGCTTGCTTGCGCGTCGAACTCGTCGCTGTTGCGGTTCTTGTAGTCCTTTTCCTTGTTACTACTGCAGATGCTGTTGTGTTTGTCCGGGCCGTTCTCGAAACCGGCTTGGTGGATGTTGCGGTCGATGTTGTTGCAGATCTGCTGGCAGCGGTTGTTGTTGATGCTTTGGGCCTACCGCGGGTGGTCCGTTTAGGCGGAGACTGTGGGATGATCGCTGCTCGAGCCATTATGTGTTGTTATTGCAGGTGTATATATCAGGCTTGACTAGATTTCGCGATCGGCTTGGTCGTGTGCTGCGCTGTTAGTATTCGATGTGGGTTGTTGTTGTTGTTGACGAGTCCACAAAGCTCATCATAAGCTGATATCGCGGCGACCAGGATATCACTCGAAGGATCCCAAGTGAAACATCTGCAATAGTCCACGGACTGAATCAGGTGGATGGTGCAGACATGAAAGGAACTGGGTTGGTGGATAGGACTGACGTTGTTGACTCGTAGCTGTTGGGCGCTAGAGGCTCCGAGGTTTACGCCTGCTTGCTTGTTTGGGCGATCACGTGCATGTTGTCAGGGTAACATTAGCGGTCCCACAATTACGTAACTCATTCACTGGTCCCATTTGCACAAGTTTATGCAGTTTGCTAGGTAAGGTGACTCGAGGTCCTTCACGCAAAATACCTTGCAGTTCTTCTCAATCAACGGGAAAGACATCTATACTAAAGTATCAGAGAAAATTCATGGAAATGATGTTGATACACCTAAATTTATTTCAAATATGATCCAAGAAATTGACCGGTAAGCGACCAAAAAAGAGAGGGAGATAGATATAGATGTATATATGTCTGTATATATGAGTGTGTGTGTGTGTGTACAACGGACAAGGCTATAGTAATGCCCAAAGGGCAAAACATGTAGCCATGAGGCTAGCGAGAACGCTTGGCGCGATTCCAGAGGCTGCGCTTTTCAGGAGAGTCACTGGCTCGTATTCTGCTGGTGTCGTGTTGTTGGTCGTGCCGTCCCAGCAATACCGCTGGAAGCACTGACCACAGATTTCTGGCACCTTGGTGTTGGTACGCTCGAAGGAGCGGCTGAGGATAGCACAACCGACGCAAGTTGACCACTCGCTATCCCGGGTGCTGTTGCCCATGGTCACGACATCATATCCGTTCCGGATGGTGTCGTCTCGTTCCTTTTCCGTATAATCCGGCTGGAAAGTGGAAAAATTGGAATAGGACATGTAGGGATAGTTGGGAAGATACACGATAAGAGGGGAGGGGCCAGTCATATTAGAACTGTTGCAGCCGAAAAAGGTAGGTCGGGTGTTCAAGCCATTGTTGACGAAGGTGATCTGGTCGGGGACCGCAGGGAAGACAGTACCATTGCCAATGCCGGTAGTGTTTAAGCCACGTTCATAGGTAGCTACAAGAGCAGTGCCGTTGGGCCAGCTCCAGGTTGTATCGGCGGAAGAATCAACAGCGAAGATGACATCCACATGGCGCTCCGGCTGAATCAATGGGTGTAGCGGGATGTTCTGCAGATCCTCACCACCATCCACCAAATCCAGTTCCAACTGATCGGCATTGGGGGACGTGTTGTTGGAGTAATGATAGAATGGGTTAGGAGCGTAAAGCGCAATGTCCTCATCATGCTCACCGACCTTCTCCAAGATACTCGTGAAGGCGGTTTTCAAAAAGTCGGGCAGAGCCGTGGAGTTGACTTGGAGAAGGAACTGGTTGAAGAGGGTGGAAGAAGTTCCCATGACGAAGCCAGCATTGTCATAGCCACGCACACAGCTCTCATTCTTGGGGACGGATCCTCCATCGAATTTCGTACCCAAGTATTCCAAAGGAGCGAACCCAAAAACTGTAGGATCAAAAGTGCCGAATTCCCAAGGATTAAACTCATATATAGTTGCATTGCTGCTGATTAGAAGCTCTCCGGGGTAACGGCCGTCGGCGACAACCACAGGCATTGGCATCTCGGCCTGTTTGAAAGTATCGGTCTTCGCAATGGAGGACCAGGTGTAGCTTGGCCCACCATGCGGCGCGTCAACCATCTGATACGATATAGCACGACCCCTGTGGCCTAAGTTAGCAGACTACAGTCAATCTTGAGATATCCATGCTGCTATTACCAATAGTCTGTGATAGAGGTCGGATAGCCCGCATCGGATTTGCCAGACACCGCATCACTGATAGCCTTATAGTAAGATGCTGAATCCAGAATTTGGATCTTATCCCCATCAGGCCCTTCGAAGATCGAGTTCTGAAACTGCCACACGGCACCCTTTTCGTAAGTCTGCAGGTCAGAGATGGTCGTAAAGTTGTTGATGTAGATGGAGCCGAGCAGCCATGAGCCACCACTTAGACCAGCCAAGTATGTGGCTGACTGAAGCAATCCACCTAGCTGGCCGCTGCTCGTCGAATTCGGCGTGCGACTGTCAAAAGCCTTGATCGCACCCGCGCCGTTCATCAATGCCCGGTATCCACCGCCAGAGACTGCAATACCAATGTTGGGAACATTTGACATATTACCAGCAACCTGGTTGATATAGCCGACCGGATCGAAGTCCTTGATCTTAACATGGTTGAAGAAATCCTTCAGCGCGGAGGTTGTTTTTTCTCGACGTGTCTTCAACCATGATACCTCATCGGGCGACAAGCGAGCGGCACTCCGAATGGTAGGACGGCTGGGCGGGCAGTCGACTTTGCTCGGAGTATATCCATCAGGGGCGTTAGGCAGAGCACGCTGCAGGATCAAATCCTCACTACGAACAGGTCCGGGAGCGGCGGCCACACCTATTTCGTTTGATGGTGTCTGTTAGTCTCAAACTCATGTTCAGATAAGTAGTGAAGAACAGCAGTCGATAACCGAGGGGGTAGACAAATTTTGAACAAGGGGGGATCCACCTACCCGGCAATAGACCAGCGAGGGCACAAACAATCGTCGTAGGCTTCATCTCAGGAAGCGCAGAATCGCCAGCTGACGCAAAAATGAAAAGAGAAAATGAATGACTGCGTGCGGACCAAGAACAGCCGGGGAGGAGGGATTCAGTGAAAGATATACCCTCCCCTCAGCCCTACCTGCCATGTAAGACAGCCATGATTCGACATTTGACTGAAATGGGGCGGTGTCCCTTAGCCAGGGGTCTTCACCTCTGAACAGTGGATCGGAGCGTAGCCAAGCATGCTGGGGGGGTCTTGGGAAATGCGAACAACAACAGACTATGGTGCTTTTATGCTTTTAGTCTCCATCATCGAATAATGATAAACTGTCATTGGAGCAAATTGAAGTTCGGAACTGAGTGAAATCAGAACCGCTCATGCGAAGCTTGAGATTCATTGGTAATGTCAAGCCTAGGATTCAAGTCTTGACCGATCGTCCGGTGATTCCGTTAGTCTAAGCTGAAAAGGGCCAAAAAATGGACTGGATGAGCGGATCCTCGGCATGTTAGTGCAAGTGTCTGCATCGTCATTCGATCATGATCGATAGTGTTGGAGTCTGCGCCGGATGAGCTGGCTGTGGAGTTGTCGTGTCAGTAATCAGTTCTCTATCAGCTATTTACTCAGCTTACCTGTGAATCTGTGATCATTTTGCCGAGAGGGAAGTTGGGGTCGAGGATTTGGCTTCGAAATGTCTTCTAAGTACTTTCGAGGTTCTCATCCGCGCCATGTGACACCGGGCTGTTATTATTGTCCCTGAGACAGCCTCGATGCATATGCATAAATCAGCCGTGAAGGCGTGGTTTATGCAATGCATGTGGAACCATAACTTGGACATGTGTCACTGGAACGATGGGTCAACATGGGGATTTACACAGTACTGTGATATTGTGAATAGAGGCGAGCACTGAACACAGTATCTACACCGTGTCCACTCTGCATTGTTCGTCTTGGATGATAGGGCTCTAATTGGCTTCTTCGTGTGCGCTTAATAAAAGAAGTCTAGGGCCATGGAGTCATTGCCCACTTCAGCCAAAAGTTGGGAGCCGGAGGCTTTGGATCATTGGATGATTATCTATGCCACCAGAGATCCAATGTTCGGTCGGTTCTGTCAGCTGAAAAAAAAAAAAAAAAAAAACTTAATAATATGAGTCTCTATGGTTCACAATTCTATATTGATCCACAATGGCTTGCAAATTGCCGTATCTCAGCCCCCACTGTTGCGATTGTGTTCGAATCGCCATGAATGTGAATTATGAGGACGCCCCGAAATACATAAAGTACTCTGTACAATATCTCCGTTTACTTCGATGGCTTGAACCGCAAAGATACCAAGTGGACAGATGGGTGTTTATCATTGAGATGCGTTAACTATTATTTACTCCCCCAATACCTCTTGGTGCATTGGAAAGCCCCAAGATATCATGCGCAGGAATAGCCACCCTCTCCAAAAACCACAAGCAGGGCTTTCGTCTTTGGATTCAGATCATCCGCGAACTTGGAAGCGCGTGCGAACGGCCGAAAACATGTAACCCTTACATACTCTTTCAAGTATACCAGTGACTGCTGGTTTCTGTGATGAAGAGGATCTGACGGATGCATTTCACCAGCTCGACTGCCTGTCACAGTCCAGCACGCCAAGAACTTGTAATCAAGGAATCCATCCTCCACTACAGACACACCATCTTCGATATTGGTCAATTTGGCTTTGATTGAGAATGCGGGAGATCCCACAAAGAACGTGGTAGTATTAGGTGTCGTGTCGATGACGGTAGCTCTCGACGTCAGCCAGATATGGTGCGCAGGAAGGCAGTGGTTACGATGAAGGTTGAGGGATGTATCCAACCCCAAGTTTAAGGGAAGTTGGAGATGCTTTTCTCCCCGTTCGATGTTTGTGAAGAATACTATTGCGAGTTAGTCTCCATTCGAAAATCAGCTTGGGTCAACTTACTTTAGGACATCCTAGACAGGAAGGGAGGCTATGCAGATGGACAGACGGAAGTCTACTTGCTGCAACTGTTCATAGGGAATAATGGGCGGTGATATATAGCAGGTGGTATTTGACACCCCCTGTTGGTCTGGCAGTCTCTATCACGCCCTGTAAGGATCGACTAGTTGAATCCTGTGGCTTTTTGTTTACCCCTATGTTAAGCAATGAGAATTGGGCTATATTCTGCCATGAGGCGCAGAAAGTGTCTCGCATTAAGACATAGAAGAACTCTCATATCGAGTATCAGCCGCACCACGCAAATTGGAGGATATGACGAAATCCCCTGCTATACAAGAGGGCACTATATATTTGGTTAATGAAGCTCACGACAAGGCAACACAATGAAATTCTGTTTGATAAAACAGACACGTACTTATTCTTTCCTGTACCAGCACTCGGACGAGCCAGGGAAAGGGGATATCTCTGGCGGGTTGTCAACTATTGTTGGTCTGCTGTCAGCTCCAGCAGGCTAAGGTTCTCTCGACAACGGAGGGATCATCCTAAGCCTGGACTGAGAATCACAAGTTAATAACCAACTAGTCTGGTCTGAAGTTGTTTGCATGATTATTGACTTGAAAATTCAGGAACAACATTGAGCAAAACGAATCAACAGTCGTCAATCTACTGAATATTACTTGTGTCTGAGAAACCACCTCAATACCTGAATCACCTCGATTGCTGTGAAGTCCTAGTCGATATCGACTATCTTTCCCAAGCCAAGTGGTCTCAACGACTTATCTTTCTCTGTTGAACGCTCCTGTGCACCACCCAGCTTGGCCCCGCAGGCCTTAAAAATTATGGATTGACAGTCAAGCGAAAATCCGCCGCAACCATATAGGCTTGGCCACGACGACCGAGCCATGGCAAATGTTGACTCCTCGCTAGCGATGCTAGATCATTAGGTCAGCTATGATCCGTCAACCTTGTCAAATCCAGCAGCTGGATTTGAAGGTTACACTTCCACTCTGGAAAGAACGAGGAAAATCCAAATTTAATCCCTGGAAAGCTCAGGGAGCTTTTGAACATGGTGAATAGACAGCTAACAGGCAGGCATCCCGAAGGGCTGGGAGAAAACCTCGAAATAACAACTCCCGACCCCGATGAATGACTCCGACGAGAATGCTAGGCATAGGACTCACCCCTTGTTCATCCTTGATCGAGTCTTTGCTAACCCAAAGATGATAAACTCTGGTTCAAGTGTATCAGTGGGGTAAGCATTGAGGTCAAGACCCCAGACTCATTGTGCCGTGGTCCGTGGAAGCATCCCGGAAGTCCCAAAAGGGTAATTAGCTACTTAGCTCCAGTGGGTTCGCCTCTTATGATTCTTCCCGAGCGATAACTAGCAAGTTAAGAATCAGATGGTCACACGGTCAGTTGAATTATTGATAGATGGCTAAATGAACAATTGAAGTTGCATGAAGTATTTCTTGTTATCATTTCCGATAGTGCGCAAATTGGACGTCGCAGGCCGATGGTCCGTTTGACCACAACCGTAAGGGCTGACCACAGTAGGACCACCAGTAATAATAAACTTGACGGCTAGACTTCGGGTAATTATAGTCTACGGGGTATCAGAAGGTGACAGGGAGCGCTTTCACTCATCCAAGGGTGTAGATACACTGTACAGCTGCATACTATTGACATTTGCAACCGTTGGCCCTGATCACGCTCTCTCCTGCATATGAACTAGATATCAAAGTCCAATGATCGTCGACGATTCGTGATCATCCAAATTCCAAAAGCATGTAGACTACCAGACGCGTGGAGTCTCTGTGGAATCTTCGAATATGGGGTATCTAGTATCTACAAACAGTTAAACACTAGTCTAGTCATTAGTTACTGTGAGACATCCCGCACAGCACTCCGCAACCTCAAGTCCCGAATCTGGCCTTCCAGAACTGCATAAGCCATGGCCTCGTGACCCCAAAGTCCAGACTGCCCCGGCTTCCGATGCGCAGACCCTGGGTTGCTTTTTTTTTTTTATTTGGATATTCTTAGAACGATGGCGTTCTTTGAAGTCCTCGGGTCGCCTCCGGTCCGGATTACCTGATTGGGATATCCGGGGTTCAGTGATAGTTGACCATCTGTTTGGCTGGAGTTTGGGGGGAAACAGCGTAGGTATGAGATCAAGCTGGGTCATGCATTGTTTCATTATGACTTGGGTATACTGATTGTTTTCATTTGCTCTCGTCTTGTCTTGGTTGTGGGTTACCGGTGATCAAGTGCTCTAGCAGTGGATATATGAGATACCTTGTTTAGAATTGTATGCTGTAAATAGTCTAGATTGATCCATGTTTATGGAGAACACACCATTGAAGAAGAGATCTAAGCGGTATCATGCAGGAAACATGAGTAGTCTACCTACCTAGCCTACTGAGGAACAGTGGAAATCCGCCTATGTGTTTACTCCATTCCCCGGGTCTGGACCGCATCCATCAACACTCCCTTGCGACGTTTTCTGGAGACTGATGGATAATTTCCATTCTCATCAGTAAATATGGCCGCTTTTTCCATATTTCGACTGCTCACATGAGTATCTCCATTGGGATGTGGGATTGTAGAGACCGTCGTACTACCCACCAGGACCCTCAGCATCGTAATGTATATAAGTAGCCTGAGATGCTTCAAGATCAGCCCTGATTCCTCTGATGCCTATCTCTTTATTCTACGCAACTCTTGACTTCACTGAAGCGATACTAAGCCCTTCGTACCTTTGTTCAGACCCCTCTTAAAAATCATATCTTCAAACACCATTATGTCTGTCTCCATCACCACCGACACTCCTATCGCCCCGGCTGCCAAACAGGCCGACCTCTGCCTGGGCTCCAAGTCCCGTATGCCTGAATTCAGCCTGGCTGGCAAGGTCGTCCTTGTGTCTGGTGCGGCGCGAGGACTTGGTCTGACGCAAGCCGAAGCCCTCCTGGAAGCCGGCGCAAAGGTGTACGGACTGGACCGTCTCGAAGAACCCGTATGTTTGCTCTTTCATCACTTTATTCTTTGTTGTTGTTGTTTCCCTTCATCGGCTTTTCTAACCATCCGGACCGTCGGTGATATCTAGTCCCCCGAGTTCTTCGAGATCCAGAAACGCGCCAAGGAAGAACTGGGCACGGAGCTACACTACCGTCGCATCGACGTGCGTGACACCGAACTGCTGGACCGGACGGTGGAGGAGATCGCCAATATCGAGGGCCGGATGGACGGGCTGGTTGCCGCGGCAGGCATCCAACAGGAGACCCCAGCCCTGGAGTACTCGGCCAAGGACGCAAACACCATGTTTGAGGTCAATGTGACGGGCGTGTTCATGACTTCCAAGGCGGTGGCCAAGCAGATGATTCGGTTTGGGAACGGAGGCAGCATTGCGCTAATTGCCAGTATGAGTGGTACTGTTGCGAATCGGGTACGTTTTTTTTTTTTTTTTCTTTCTTCATGTTCATGCAGCCCTGGTCCTTGTCCTGGCAACCAATGTTGTACAGAGATGCGTTGCTTTCGGGACATCCCCCGCTTTTGACTTGACTTTTCGTTCTGCGATTTATCCCCAGTTGCATCAACCATACAACATAACATGGTGATACTAACTACGACGACCAGGGTCTGATCTGTCCCGCTTACAACGCCAGCAAGGCCGCCGTTATCCAACTAGGCCGCAATCTCGCCATGGAGTGGGGTCAGTATGGCATCCGCGTCAACACCATCTCCCCCGGCTACATCGTCACGGCCATGGTCGAACAGCTCTTTGTTCAGTTCCCCGAGCGTCGCGACGAATGGCCCAAGCAGAACATGCTGGGCCGTCTGTCCACCCCGAACGAGTACCGTGGTGCCGCTGTGTTTCTGCTGAGCGACGCTAGCAGCTTCATGACCGGCAGCGATCTGCGCATGGACGGGGGTCACTCTGCCTGGTAGATGCTGCCTGTCAGTGTTGATGTTTTCTTTTCTTTTTGGTGTTTTATTTGTTGCATGGCGTTTCTGTTGGGAAATCAAGCGTGCTGTGATTTGCATTCGTGCGTCTTGTTGTACTTGTCTCACTCAGCGTACAAGAGCAGTATTTATTAATCCGTGGACAATTGAATCAATAGGCTAGAGCTCTCTCCGTAAGTATACAGAACTCTTGGATCCAATGGCCCAGTTTAACAAGACCCCGCTGGCCACGGAGTAACTCCGGATGTGATTCTTGATTCTGGGACATCGGGTTCAGTAACCGTCGTCACTAACTCGCTATTCTCAGTTGATTCTGGGGTATGTCGATCATATCCTTGGAATCCTCTTGGCTGAAGGTGGATAACGGCTCAGTCTATCTTATGCCAGGCACATTTTTCGTCAAGGTCTCTGCCGGCAGAGTCACCTATATCTCTCTCACTTCACCTATCCGAACTATTTCACCATCTATATAGTTGCTCTTCCAAGGTTCTGCTTCCATTGTTTTGCGTGTGACAGTATTCTGATAGAACTGGAAGCCATCCGAACGAACCTCGCACTCAGGCCAGCATAGACAGCAGAGGTGCAGTTTCAACTCTTCAGACAATAGCAACACGCCCAATGGCCGATACAGTTGGCAACAATTACTCAAAAACCCCAGTTGCAGATATTGCCTGTGCGAGTCTGGAAGTAGGAACAGCTATGGATTGTAGCATGGAATCAGTGCGATGCTGTTGAAATCGCTCGCGTTCAATAAATCGTAGGATCGAGATGCGCTGGAGGTGATATATCTACGTACAGGAAGTAACCAGAGCGATGATGGTACTGGACACTCACTCTCACTCCCGAACATGAGGTGAAGAGACTTGATCTGATCACTGATGCCCAACGTGTCAACTTTGCAGACATCCTTCGCTCGCTCAGAATGCCGAGATGAGGGGGAATGAACCTCGTGAAGTCTCATCTCGGCGAGCATCCGAAAGACTATATACCCCGGGCATGTCTGACATGGTATATATATATATATATATATATATATAAAACCAAGAAAGGCCGAGATCATTGCCCCCCATCAATCATATACAGCAGCACAGAGCCCTCAACATGCCATCAAACACAGTCTACCCAGGGGGCATCCACGTCCCCTCCCTGACCTTCTTCCAGGACAACCCGCGCCAGGACATCGACTGGGCCACCCAGGAGAAACACCTCACCTTTCTCATCCAGTCCGGTCTCCACGGCAGTACGTCTCCCTCAACCAACCCCCAAAGCCCATCCACCCACTAAACCCACACCACAGTCGTCCTCGCCGGCTCCAACGGCGAAGCCGTCACGCTCAGCACCGCCGAAAAAACCTCCCTCGTCAACCTCACCCGCACGCTCGCAACCCGCCTCAACCGCCCCTCGCTAACCATCACCCTCGGCTGCAGCGGCCAGGCCACCCGCGCCGTCATCGACGAGACCGTCGCCGCGCACCACGCCGGGGCAGACTTCGCCCTCGTCCTCGTCCCCAGCTACTTCCACTTCGCCATGGACGCGGGCGCCATACTCGCCTTCTTCACCGAGGTCGCAGACCACAGCCCCCTCCCCGTCATGCTATACAACTACCCCGGCGTCGCGGCCGGGCTGGACCTCGACTCCGAGATCCTGGTCGCGCTGAGCAGGCACCCCAATATCGCCGGCGTCAAGCTGACGTGCGGCGGGATCGGGAAGGTGCCGCGGGTGACGGCGGCGGCGGAGCCGCCGTTCGCCGTGCTCAGTGGGCAGATTGACTGGATGGGGCCGGCGATGGCGGTGGGGGCCATTGGGGCGATTACGGGGATGGCGAATTTGTATCCGCGGGTGAGTTTCTGTGCGAGGTTCATGTGGGCAATTTCTGGGAAGAAAATGGTAGCTGATGGTGATGGTAGACGTGTGTCGAGCTGTACGAGCTGTATAAGGCCGGGAAGACGCAGGAAGCTACGGAGCTGCAGTTGCAAGCCGCAACAGCCGAGTGGGCGTTCGCCAAGGGCGGCATCAATGGGAGCAAATGGGTCGTCGCGAAGATGCTGGGCTATCCGGAGACCAGCGCCGCGTGTCGAAGACCGTACCCTCTCTTCGCGGACGCCAGCAAACAGAAATGGATGCTCGAGCTGGCCGAGAAGCTGAAGCCTGTTGAGGAGGGACTGGCCTCCCGCGCCGCATAGAAGACCACCCCACTCACTCATATAGTACGCTGATGAATCAAAGACCTCGCTCCCATCACGAATAATAGTACACATTAGTATCAATAGTACCCAACAAATCATCTACCCAACCTCCCCCACAACCCCCTTCCTCCCCAAACGCTCCAACACCCCCTTCTTCAACCTCAACACCCCCTCAATCTCCCCCTCGCTCAACCCCTGCCGATCCCGCATCGTCAGCGCCTGCCGGATCGTAAACGCATCCAGGAACTCCCGCCCCGCAAACCCGGGCCGCCCGATCTCCTCCACCTCCGCCTCCGCGGCCGTCGCGATCTTCTGCCGCGCCGCCAGCACCAGGAGAGCCGGGTTCGTCGCCGTGGGAAAGACGGGTTGCTGGCCGGGCTGGGTGGTCGGGGCGCCGGCGGACCGCGGGTTGAAGGCGCTGGTGCGAGAGAAGGTTGGGTTAGGGGTGACGGGGCCGATGGAGCGGAGAGAAGCGGCGAAGTCAGGATCGCGGCCGTCGAGGTCGATGACTGTACTTATACTTAGCTTCTTGGAACCAACTGTGTTATGCCTGTTTTGAGAGTAGTTACGCACCTGATGATTTCACCGTCGATGCTTGTTCCCTGGGCTGTGGTGTTGGTGGAGGAGGCGGACTTCGGGGTGGTTGTGGTTGTCGTTGAGGCTGTCTTGTTTCTGTTTGAGGGCGTGGAGCAGCGGCCCTCGAGGCAGCGGATGGCTGTTTGGGATATTGCCGGCGCGAGGCCGTGCTTGCAGCCGACCGCGCGGGTTTGGATGCTGAGGCGCCCATTCCTGTGAGAGGGTGTGTCTGTTGTTGAGAGATGGGAATCGTTGAGAGTGTACGGAGTAGATAGTATAAGTCGAGTTGGAGATTTGGAGAGCTGGTGGAAGTTCTCTGAGACCCGCCGGACTAGCCCGACTGGGTCAATTGTTGTCGCCGCGCAAGTGACGTCAGGAAACTTCAACTAGATATAAACTCATCTACTAAAAGGGTAGAATTTTTCTGATGGACCAGATTAAAATTTTCATAGAGGTTTTGTAGTGACCGTGAATAGTGAGGTGATTGTAGTGTTACTATGTAAAGCTAGATGTAGTAGTATACCAGAACCAGCTCCGCTCCGTACTAGTACAAGCTTATCTCCCGTCCTCCGAGCGCAATATATCCAGTACTTGCGCATCTACCGCAGCCCAGCAAGACGTCTGCCCTGGACTTCTCCTAGAGCGCGGCTACCGCTGATGAACGCGACGACACTGGCAGCCGCAACGGCCGGAAGCACCTGGAAGAGGGTCCAGTGGGTGTAATAGAGGAAGAAGATCCACTCGATGATGAGCAGAGATCCCAGGAACACCGCATGGGCGGCGGGAGCCGCCTTGAAGGCAGTCGGCAGATGATTGAGGTTCACGCCAATGTAGAGCCACTACGAGACAAGTCAGAAACAGGCCATATCGATCCGTGGGGAGGGAAAAAAACTCACCAGGCCACCCAAGATTGGAAAGGCAGCCAGCACCATTCCAACAAAGGCCAAAGTCACGACAACGGGAGGACTCTGCGCATCGGCCTTGAAGATGTGGTGAATCTCGGGGAGTCGGCCGTATCGCGGGATTTCGACGGTCGGAAGCGGTTGGTCGGAGTTGCGGGCGACTCTCAGCTGGAAGGCAGCTTTATTGTATGCTTGAGCGCTGCCGAAGGAGCCGATGAGGAATCTGGCATCTAATGGCTCGGAGGCTGCGAGGAGTTGGACGGGGAGATCTTTCTGAGTCTAAAGGGCCGAATCGCGTTAGCTGTTGGGACCACTTCACCATCCTCAATTCACACCTGATTCAACTGACCAGCTCCAATCTGGATTTGCCATTGTCTTTGACGGTGAAGGGATATGAGATATCAAGGCCAGTTTTCGGGTCTTCGAGGAGAAGAAAGACTTGGTGGGCGCGTTTCGCAGAGCTTCCTTCTTCCGCGGTGAGGATCACCTTGAGGGTGTCGGAGCTCCCAAGAGCGATCGGCTTGGAAAGAGGCTTGTTGTCGGGGATTCTGCATCGTTATTGAGAATTAGTTCAATCCAATGGCTGCTTAAATCTGTCTGAAATGATTGAATACCGTTCTTTCAGTCCAGTTCCAACGCCTGCACCTTTGGTTTGAACTGACACGGTGGCATCAGTAAACCCCCACGAGGATGCCGCTGCGGTCGGGATTGCAGCCGAAGCCAACAGACAGAGCTGGAGGGCCGTGTTCCAGAGCTGCATTCTGAATTTTGACTGTAAGACCCCGAGGAGAGGATAAACACAGCAGCACAGAGTTGAGAGACACAAGTAATAGAGTGTCTGGAAAGCTGTTTGTTGTGTCAAGATTGGAGCTGCAGAATCGCGGAAGCGCTAACAATAACCTGCGGAGCTGCTGATAAGCGCCCTCCATACATACCTTACAGGGGTTTACAGTACTGCCCGTACATACGTAACTTGGGGCATCGACGTCCACCTGCTCGCCGCAAGCCCTAATTTCTTTCCCGGATTCTCGCAGTTTGGGCTGTCGGCCAAACACCTCACCATATCCTCGAACTCCTCGATCGCCTTCCGGCTTCTCTCGCCGCTGCAGCTATCTTCTGGCATCGTTGTTTTCATCGTTTATCGCTGCACTTTCCTCCGAGCATGTTTTTCCCCGCAGCTCTCTAATTACAGGGGTCCTTTTGCGCTTGCAAGTCGACCGAGTCGATCGCTATCCAACTCCTCGCCTCCGCTACACCGGCAGCCACCCAACGCTGCGACGTTCGATCTGGCTTGTTTCTACAATATTCGACCATCGATATTTATACTTTAGGACTATAAAGACTGAGGATACAAAGTTATTGGTAGGTGGATCTTCGGGTTGTTGGTCTACGATCTGTGCAGGATGCGGAGTGGCTATCTCTCCAACTGCTGTTACCAGTCGCCGTTGAAACCTGACATACTCTGGTCTGGAGCATTAACTGACATCTTCTGCGTATAGTTTTAGGGGCAGAAAAGATATAAGAAATTGTTCTTCGCGTGTCGAGGCGTCCTCATATCCTCATATCCGCTCCATTCCGACGCCTACCATCGCATTCCTCTTCTTCTAGACTTGCGACATCTGCATATCAAGAATCGATACTGGGTGTAGCAAAAGAGTGTTACGGAGACAGCCTCTGAACCTGTTCAAAAGTAAGCTTCTTGTTTGCGACGCGCACCGCATGCTGTCCGACCACCCATTAACTCGGTCGAGCTTTGGTCCTGCCCATGGTTAACACGCTGGATGCTGACGGCAAGTACAGTGGCCAAAAGGGCTTCTGCTGCTCAGGATGTCCCTCCCTTGGATTCTTCCTCTCTATTTGACACCGCTCTAGTAGGTATTCCGCCATTAACTGATCTTTCTCCTTATTTAACACTTCCCATAGAGAACCCACTCTCGACGTAGCTCTTCCCGTCCATCACAGAAGTCAACACGAGAACCTGAGTCAAATAGCGTCAAAATGGCCCAAACCTCTTATTCCCTTCCCCCAACCCCTCTCGCCTCTTCGTTTGATGAATCACTGTCTTCCACGAAGCGGTGCCATTCTCAGCATCCCCCAGGTGATCTCAAGACCCCACAGCCAGGTAAAACCAAGAATTCGACTCAGAAGCGAGATTCTATTGCTCCAGAGGTCAAGTCTGAGGTCAAGAAAAGCAACCACAAAAAGCCGGGACAACCAAATAGCCATAATCAAGACTCCCAGAAGCATGAACTGGCTACACCCATCTCCAACTCCAAGCGCAAGGCAAAGGCTCCACAGTCGCAGTCGAATTTGCGTACTCTACTTCTGAAAGATCCACAGAAGAAACGCAAGTCTCTTTCTACTACGACCGAGCTGCTAGGCAAACACAAGAACAAGCTAAAATCCAAGTCATCTATCGTCGCCTCGACTCCCATGCAGAACAGCCGGAAGGCGAGAAAGTCCATGCCTGCAACTCTCAACAATGCTACTGAGCATAAAAAGGAAGCGACCTCAGCTAAGCCTTCGAAAGCCTCGGCGTCCCGTGCTTCGACGCCGGCTCGCAGTCACCATAAATCGAAAACTGCATCTCAAGCTAGCATGAAGGCATGTAAGCCCGCTACCAACTCCATGGACCACTCTATTCCACAGCCCACCCCATCCATTACCACGAAGAAAGGGATTGGAGCGACCGAGTCTGCAACTGCCGCCGTCAAAGCCAGCGCACCTGCTCGTGACTCTACTGCAAAATCCCGCCGTCGGCGAGACCGCAAGTCTGCCGCAGCAATGCGCAAAATCATAGACTCAGCACAACAGACACCATCTCATACCACTCCTCTCCCTGGTCCAACCAATGATGCGGCTGAACCTCTTTCCCACACCCTGAACACCCGCAGCTCGCGAGCAAAAGCTGCCGCCGCCAAAATGTTGAACGTCGATAAAGCTCTGGACTCCCCGGTCCCTCTCATGGCCCTGAATGCTACTCCCCGCAATCGAGAAGTTGCTGACAGCGTCGATGGGACTCCCATGCAAGTCTATAGCGATGGCTTCCACTTTGACTACGCACCGGAGATGTACGGCAATGCCTTCGGCCTTGATGGCCAGGTGGACAGCTCAGGATCCCCCACTAGCCTGTCTACTGGCGCATCTGCTGCAGCTAGAGCCTCGACACGCGTCCGCAAGCCCACTATCAGGGCCTTGGAATCTTTGGAGTCGGAGCGCCAGTTCCGCCGGTCCAGGCCTCCGTCTAGCAAAGCCGACTCCACTTCTGGAGAGGTCATGGGACAGAGAAAGGGAGACGTGGCCCAGCAGGCCCCGCCAACCACGCAGACCTCGCATGTCCCATCTGCTGCTGAACAGCCTGATACGGCGACCATTGCTAGGCAGTTGTTTGATTTCGCGGCAGCGGCTGTATCTGCAGAAGATCCCGCGCTGGACGCAGGGCTTGAGGCGAAGATGGAGAGCCTGCGCCAGGAGTTCGAGGCGGAAAACCTGTCACAGATCCGACAAGAGGCGGGGTCCGGGGGAGAAAGTAGGCTAACCTCGAGCTTGCCATACATTTTGGATAATAGGAAAGTTTCTGAGCCTTGGACTGACGAGGATGGCTGGACACATACAGGTCTTCTTAACAAGTTTGGCGAGGAGTATGTTTTTGTCTCCTCCGACTATGAGTGGGTGCATCCCGCCAACACCTACGGGGACGACCAACTGCCGCAGCCGCCGGGGCGGTTCAGGACACGGGAGCAGGCGGAGAAGGACCGGGTCTTCGGATATCCTCCGCGCCTGGGGGAGCGCAATCTCCCCCGGCAAACGAGTTTCTTTCGTTTCGAAAACGTGGATGAGGAAAAGGCCAAGGTCAGGGCGCGAGATGCCGCCCGGCTGAGGGGCATCCCAGTGGACCGGACCATGTCAGTCGCAGACATCGAGGCGCTGATCACACAGCACGACAGTACAGGGCAAAAAGAAATCTCGAAGGAGGTGGAAAAGCCCGTCGGTAGCACGCGCAAGCGAAGGCGCACGGAGCCTGCTAAGGATTCCTCAGAGACCAGCTCAGGCTCCAAACGGCGGCGCACCAATCCTCCTGCTATCGCTGCTACCGCTGTTGCCGCCGCTGCCGAAAAGCCAACTCTCAAGATTAAGTTTCGGTTTTCCAACCCCGAAAAGGCAGCGGCGGTAGCGGCGATTATCGCGGGAGCGGATCAACCGACCAGTCTCTCGAAGAAGCGCCGTTTCTCCGACACCAATGGAGCCATGGCCGCGACCGAATCACCAAAGAAGTGCAAGCCCTCGCCGGAGCCAGCTAGTCCGGCCAACCAGGCCTTGGCACTGACTCCTAGTGGTCGCCCGCGGCGTCGTGCCGCAGCGGCTCTGATGGCGGACTTTCAGAGCCATGCGGAGGAGAGAGCATCTCGGGCTCAAGCCCGCAAGTCAGCCGTCGGTATCTCAGGGAAACCGGGGGAAGCCCAGGTTCAATTGGAGGAGGGTCTCAAGAGTGTCTAACCGGTTGCCACTTTTTTTTCCATCGGTAGTCACTCAGATGACACCAGAGCAGTGTCTCAAATTACAATCACCATATCATCTGTCTTATAACGTCTTCGCTTCAGGGTTTCACCAGATGCGGCTGCCTTGAGTTTGGATACACCACTTACAGACATTCCCGTCCCATTGTTCTCTAGGTCAGCTGGTCTGGCGTCCTTCCAGATTTCCATATTGGGATATGCGTTACTCCTACTTTACGCTTCATCGCCACTTTTCGTCTCCTCCATACCATTTCATCTGTTCTTTTCCTCTCCGATATCCCTGCTTGATTGTATCCGCCATCTTCTCTTCTCTTATTTTCTCTTCTCTTCGCGACACCATTGCCTCTACATCTTTAATCAAGCCTGTTTTGTACACAGCGGGGCGTCCGGACCGGTCTTCAGCATCAAAGCATAGCGCAAACACATCTAGTGGAAAAAATCGGTTGCATTCTGTTCTGTCATTTTCTCTCCCAGCGTTTTTGTTTCAGCATCTACTTTTTTTTGTCTTCCTCTTCTTTTCCCCTTCCAATTTCGTCCCTCTGCGGGTGTGGTCAAGGTGACTGGGCCGAGCTTGACGCAGCGGACCTCCCCTAGCCAGCAACCCTGCGGATTTTTTTTTTTTATTATTCTAGAACTAACACTCGAGGTGTGAGGTGCCATTGGCAGATATGTATTCTTATTTTTTTCCCTTTGTTTCAGTCTGTACGATGGCAGGGGAGGGGATGTTATTGCATTAGATCCGGCGCAAGCAACGGGTCGATACTGATAGAAGCGTGATAAAGCGTGTGCTATTAACGGGGTAATAAATTCGGTGAATTTAGTATATCACTACTGGTTTCTCACTCTTCAACTCAGCTGTAGACAATATTTCCGTAGTCAATACGGCAGTAGTTCCATTCTATAGATACGTGCCTCAGGCCCCAAGGCCCCAAGGCCAACTTTTTTCCACGCCCCTTCAACATCCTTCCTTTACCTTACCTTACTTTACCCTACTCACTACTACTCACTCACAACCCACTCTATCCTCTATCTATCTATCTATCTACCAATCTACCTACCTCTCTCTCCTCCTCAATCCACTACCCCCATAGATCAAGATCAACATAAAGAAAAGAAAAAAAAAAGAAAAAAAACAAAGATAAGTAAAAAATGCCCACCCCCCAACCCCGCGTGGTCATCGACCCCCAAACCCCCTCAGAGCGTCAACGACGACGAGCCGCCGCCGCCGCCGCCGGTCGCGGTCACGGGCGCAGTCCAGCTGTGACAGACATCCGACAGACGCGGGAATACAAAGTCGCCGCGAGGAGGTAAGCAAGGCTTCTACCCTTACCCCTACCCCTACCTGCCCCTGGTGAATTGGTGGATTGGTGGATTGGTGATGAAGGATGCTGATGCGGGAGGCCCGGGGGGGGAGGGGAATAGGTGGTTATCAACGATCGTGGCGCTGCCGATATTGATGTATACGTCGTGGGTGTTGTATGATCGGGGTATGTATTTGTGATTTCTTATTCCTTGTTTCTGATGACTATGCTTGTTTTTTTTTTTTCTTGGTGGTTGGTTTCGTGGTGGGTGTGTGGGCTGATTGATGGGTGGGCAGCGTATGGGAATAGTCAGCCGAAGAGGTTGGTGAAGAGGTCGGGGGATGGTGAGGAGAAGGGGTTGGAGAAGGGGGAGTGAATGAATGAGTGTAAATCAACCAAGGGTGGGATGTTCTTGTATACTAGATGCTGCTATCACTACTGCCGTGTGCAATTGAGATTGATTTCTAGACGGAAATTGTTTTTTTCAAAAAAGGATATGATCATAAGATGAGATACTCAGAAAACCAATGCATCATGCATCCCCCCCCCCTCCAGCAGAACCCCCCCCCCTGTCTAAGCAAAACACTGGGCCCAGTTGCCTCCAGAGCGGGCAAAGCTCTGGCTCTTCACAAATTTATCCAGCTTGCAGCGGCCGTGCTTGTCAGCGTTGCAGCCATGCAGCGGCACGACCCGGTCGTTGATGATGGCGCGGACAAGAGGCTGCTTCTCGCCCTTGCACTGCATCTGCTCGAAGTAGGCGCGGGCGGCAAAGGGCACGAGCCAGGCGGCGGAGTAGCCGTCGGACTCCTTGGTGGACTCGACGGAGGTCTTGGACAGGAGCTCGGTGCTGTTGTACAGGCCGAGGGCGAAGAAGATGGAGACCATGGTGTTGTCGTGGGAGAAATCGGCGTAGATGGTGTGGTTCAGGGGGAAGGTGGCCGGGTTGGAGTCCAGGGTGGTGTTGACGGAGGTGTGGTCCTGCACGGGGGTCTGGGTCATGCGCGCGAGGAGCTCGTTGACGAAGCCGATGCCCTGATCGGGGCCGAGCGGGTGGCCGGCGCCGTAGCCGTAGTACTTGTCCAGGGACTGCTTGTAGTCGTACTGCAGCCACTCCTTGTGGGTGAACAGGTTGCAGAAGGGCGACAGCTGGCTGCCGTCGGCGGTGCGCGCCACGGTGTCGAAGGAGCACATGTCCATGAGGCTGACGACGTCCCCGTCCTTCAGCTTCACACCGGGCAGGTTCTTCTCCAGGCGGGCACGGATGGGCGGCACGAACAGGGCCACGAAGCTGTCCACGATCGCGTCGCCGGACTCATCCTTCTCGAACTTGGTGCAGACGCCGTGGTCCAGGGTGTTGTTGAAGGTCTCGCCTTCGGGGATGATCACGCTGATGACGGGCGCGGCCTGCTTCTTGGCCTTGGGGTCCGCCTCCTTGGTCTTCTGGAAGCCCTGGATGAAGCGCTCGCCGGAGAGGATGACGCGGCCGGAGTCGGCGGCGCGAACAAAGGGCACCGCCTTGCGGGCCAACGACTTGTACTTCTGGTAGAACTTGATGCCGGAGTTGACCATCTGCTGCTCGCCAAAGGGCGTGAGGTCGTCCGCGCCGAGGGTGTACTCGTACGTCTTCAGGAACTGGTAGCCGCCCTTGAGCTCCGTGGCATTGGCCTTGATCGCTTTCACCAGCTTCTTGTACTTGGCGCTCTTGCTAGCGGTGGGGAACCGCGCGGCATGGCGCGACAGCACCTGCACAAAGGTGACCTCGCAGTCATCCGGCACATCGCTGGAGTCGGCCCGCTCCTCATCCAGGGAGAAGTAGGGCGAGTACTGACCCCACAGATGGGAGATCTTGGGAGAGCACTGATACCCTTCCTCGGGGGTATCGCATGCCTTGGTCTGGGCGTGCTGACGAGGCACCGCCGACACTCTGCATCAGATTTAGCACCATCATCATATCCCGAGCAAAGCAAGCAAAAACTCACCCGGCCAGAAGATACGACACCGAGAGCAGAAACGCAAAAGTACCCATGATGCCGACAAGTGATGATCGCTGTCCCGTACACAAGCGTTGAAGCAAGAAGTCCTGTTTTTCTCTTTGCTGTGCTGCTACTGCTTCTTCCTCATCCTTCCCCCGGACCACCCAGTCTTTATATAGACGTCCCATGGCAAACCGTCGGACTCATATTGAGTTCCGGCCAAAACAAAACCGACAAGGCACGACCCCCCCCCCAAATAGCCTGCCTAATTGGGCTATTGGCGATAGCGGAACACGACCCTCACCGGCTGCACACGGGGAAGTTGAAACCCAGTGGAGCACTGCTCACGGCCCGATCGAACAGGGTTCAGGGACTTCGTTTAGACTGGACTGTCGCGTGCTAGATAGATTAGATGAAGGATAGAACGGGCAAGCGTCCGAACCGAGATGGGAGAAGGAGGGGGGAAAGTCAAGAAACACGTCCAATGAAGCGAGGTTGATGGGGCCATCGCCGACGAAGCGAGAGAGGGGGAGAGAGAGAGGCTTCGAACTCTTCAGACAATATGGCCAGGGATGGTTTGTTCTCCTTGATTGAAATTGGGCCGTGGTGATGTGCGCGGATGTGATAGGCTGGACGCGGCATCCACGTGGGAGGAGCCGTGGCATTGGTTGGCAGCGAAGTCGGTGCCTGAGGCAGAGAGGCTTTGGTGCCTATGTGCCTGTGTGCCTGAGTGCCTGTGAGCCTGTGTGCCTGCGTGCCTCAGGTGGAGCCCTTCCCGTCGCTGCTCTCTTCTAGTTCGGCCCAAAACAGAAAAAAACAAAAAAAAAGCGTAGCCGAGCTTGACGAAGTCTCAAGTCTAACTTTCTAGTAGTACAGAGTAGAGATAATAATAGACTAGAGCAGGTATTCCTCGATCCAGAAGCTTGAGCTAATGTGCAACAATACGAAGCTACGCGGGAACGCCATCAGCCCACTTGCACCCTGTCAGAACTCAGTCAGTCCTCTAGTTGGACTCTACCGAGTACAGTAGTAGCATAGGTAGCAGTCGAGATACCTCTCTCTCTCTCTCTCTCTCTCTCTCTCTCTCTCTCATCCCTCGCCATGAAAACACCAATGGAACACCACCCCAGCACAACGTGGTGATAAACCATCTTCAGGAACCACAAAAAAAGAAAAAAAAAGAAAACAATCAGCGCATTTTCCAGTGTTCCAGTGTTCCCACATCCGATCAATCCCTGCAGAGCCAATGCTAACTAACTAACTCAATGGCATCCTTCTTCAGCATAGCCATAGTCCCCCCACTCTCTCTCCCCCCAGGCCCGGTTCTGCACCGATCCGGCAGCTTATGATCCTGCGATTATGGGATTGATGATTGAGGGAAGGGGAAGCGCACTTCTGAAGCATCCAGGGCTCCAGGAAGATCAGCACTTTCACAAGGGAAAAAAAAAACCAACACCTGCAGGTTTGAGAATCGCTGAAGAAACGTTTCGTTCCCTTCTTCCTCTCCCCTCATCGGATATTGCTGTTAGCCTGTTTCACGCTGATGGAGTCGGCACTCGAATCCCGTGGGTCTTCCTTTTTTTTTCTTTTCTTTTTTTTATGGCGAGGATCTGACGCTTTGCATCGAGTCGTCGGCACTCCCGGGCAAAATGAGGGGACAAGTGGTATCTTACGATCGACAGTCAGAGTCGGACCATTGAGGCGTGCGGTCAGCTCAGAGTTCGGTTATTGAAGTCGTATCGTATCCCAATGCATGGGGGGCATCGATGCGACCCCAGGTGACTCCAAACAATATACAGAAGAAAAAAAAAAAAAAAAAAAAAAAGGCCAGCGTTCTTGTTGCATTGGACGAATGTGATACCAATCAATATCAATCAAATTGGTGGAAAAAAAATGTAAGTAACTGTGAATGGAAATGTAAATGCAATCTCACGCATTCCCCAAAACACCCGCCAGTCTAAATCGAGCCACCAACAACAAGCGAAAAAGAAAAGAAAAGAAAAATAGAGTATATACAAATGAAATGAAAGTGAATTGGAAGACAAGGGTCAACGTAAGCAGGTGCAACCTGCACGGCAATCTCGCTTTGCGCGCTCGTCGGAAAACGTATATAGGCAGCTAGATAGTCTCAAGTCTCAGACCAGGATATCTGCAAAGGGTGAGCAGCAAGAAAAAAAAAAAAAAAAGCAGAACACATCCACCGATCTTCGCAGCAGGTCACACTCAATGTTCACCTGTCTTCCGGGATGCGAGCAAGCTTTCTCCCAGAGAATGCTGCCTCTCAATGCAAAGCAATGATGTGTAAAAGCTGGGGGAAATCATGGCAGCAGCAACAGCAAAACAGCAACAGTAACAGCAGGGTCTCGCCGGCTTCTTTTTTTAAAAGAAAATCAATCTTCCGCGGCGGACCAGAGGGTAAGAAAAGGAACAAAAAAAAAAGAAAAAAAGGAAAAGAAAAAAAGGAAAAGAGGAAAATAAAATGATAATAATAAATACATTCAACAGAAATCTCGTCAACGTCCTGGGTCGAATTGAATGTCCAGACTAGATGTGCTTCATATTCCATGACTCGTCATTCAGGAACGGGTCCAACTCTCCGACAGCTGCGACATCGGTCTCGTCTGCGGCTCGTTGGACACCATGTTTCGTTCGGCCGGCGCGGGATAAGAGGCTCCATTGTGCCAGCTGCCCGGCGAGTGCGAGCTCGACCCCAGCGGTGATCCAGTGGGGTTGAGATGGCCCGCTGGGCCCACGGCAGCTCGCGTCTCACCACCGGACCATGTGGTCTCCGCGTCTCGCTCCGAGGTCGATCGACATGCGGCCGGGGAGGCTGGCCGGGGCGGGATCTGGCCCGGCGGGACCAGCCGGTTGACATGTTCGCGATAGAAGTCCCGCTCGGACCGATAATGATCGCGTTCCTGCATCAGCGCCTGGATCTTCTCCTGCTGCTTACGGATCTCGTCCTGCTGCGCGGTGATCTTCTGCTCCATCTGCATCTCGTTCCGCTTTCGGTTGCGGAACCGTCTTGAGGCGTCGCTGTTCGCCTTGCGCTTCTCCGCTTGGCTCGATGACCCGGACTTGAGATCCAGAATGCACGGGATCATCCCCGGCACCGGTGGGGTGTTCGGGGCCGATCCCCCCATGGCCGCCTGCTCGTTCCCTGCATGTAGAGGACCGGGCACTACCGACGGCAGTCGGCTGACCGGCTCTGCTGTCCCGTATTGAGGTAACTGGACGAATGAGGCCGGTTGCGTCACACCGAGGCCCGTGATCGCGGGTGACGATCGTCCGAACGGACTGTAGACGGACACGGGCGTTGTAGGGCTCGCCTCGTGCGAGCTGGGGGTCGGGGTCGGGTTGGTGCTGACTCGACGGCTGTGAAACGTTGGCGTGGAATGGATGGAGGCGGCCACTGGAGCCTGACTGTCGGACATATGACTCGAGTCCATGGGCAGGGGGGATCCAGAAGCCATCCGGTACAGACCCGGCCGTGACTCCTGAGCCAAGGGGGACTGCACCAAGGGAGACTGTGATGTGTTAGTTTTCCGGGCATAGGGCCCGGCGGATCCCACGAACCGAGCAGTGGGGGAGGCAGGTGCGATGATCTGGCGGCTCATCAACCCCGGCGAGAGGGAAGGCCGTTTTGCGTGCTGTATCGATGGAGAGGCCAGACGGACTGTAGGCGAAGAGGGCATTCGGACATGGGAGGAGGGAGCAGAAGACAACGAAGCAGAGGATGACGAGGCAGACGGCTGCAGCCGTCCCAGACTCAGCCCGTCTCTACCCAGATCCGTCAGTGCAGCCGGAGCGGATTTGGCGGGGGGGTTCAGAATAGAATGGACGCCGATGGAGCGAAGTTGGGCAGCTTGCAACGGGGGTTCTACTGGCGCAGAGGGCTGCCACGAGAGCGGCCGAGGATGCACGGGATCAGGACCCTCGGCTGACGGTGCTTCATCGTCCACGCGAGCTCGCTTCTTGTCGGGCAACCCGCGGGTCTCTGGCCGAAGACCATCGTGCGTTAACGGGGCAGAAGCTGGCGAAGTCTGTGACATATGCTCCGGTTTCCTTTCGTGAGACAGCCGCTGGGGATGGGGGCATGGCGCAGGGCCCCCTCTCTCCCGATGTGACTCAGAGAGAGAAGGATGAGAGAGGGAGCCGATGGGTTGGGCGAGCGAGTAGCCAGACAGCGAATGATATTGTTGATGGGAGAGATGGACTGGGTTGGAATAGGAGGGGTTGTTCAACACGGTGATCCCTAGAGTAGCCAGCTTGACGGTTGTGAATGGGTGGAATGGTTAGAAGGATAGAAGAAGAAGAAGATGATGATGATGTTGAGATATAGTAGATTAGATAGATAGATAGACGGGAATTCCTGTTGCCGATGTCTGTTTCTTTCTCAAAGAAAGCGAACAGAGGATGAGAATGACGATGTTACAAAGTCATCCGAGGGGGTTTACTCGGATGGTCTGAAGGTATACAGACGAAGGGTCAAAGAGACGATTGCAGGGAGAAGAAGAGGAAGAAGACAAAACATGTAACAAGAAGAATTCAGTAAGTACAGAAGTGCTATCGAAGGAATATAAAACAACTTAACGTCCCAAAGGTCAGAAAAAGAAAAGAACAGAGAAGGGAGTGTAAAATAATAAAATGATGATGATAATAATAAATAAAATAAAATAAAATAAAATAAAATAGAGGAAATCAGGCATTCAACAGACTTATTGTATACCCAGTGGTAAATTCCATTTATCATAATGATTGGAATTATTAGAATATTATTATTATTATTGCATTCCGGCACTCTATTCGAAGGTACGTACTTACTTAACTTCCTTACTACACTATTAGGTACTACCTACTACTAGGTCAGCTACTGAGTACTGGCTGACTTACTTGTCTCCTGTCGGGAGCGTTACAAGACCAGCAGATCCGGCGGTGAGAACTGGGACCGACTTAGTGCTTTAGTTAGTGACTTAGTGGACTTGAATTAGATTCGTAGTGGGAACGGGGGGAAAGTTGGCATGTCCACACTGGAGTGGAGAGCGCATTCCTGGGAGTGGGAGCCCACTGCGTTACAACTTACTGGGTATTGTTAGTGGACCCCCTGCTGGGAACCACAGGCATGGGAAGACCAGAGGGAAACCCAAGGGAGTAACATACGAAACAATCAAGAAATGAAATACCGGTACATACGGTGGGTGCAAGATACCTTACCAACGTACCAGTCTGTACCTAAAGAACAACCTACAGGGTAAGATATCTATCTATCTATCTACCTAGAGAAATTATACTACGCTAAAACAGCACTCTCCGATAGCTACAGGACACCCTAAGGAATAAGAGGATTATCATCCCTGACAATGAAGCAATCCAACGTAGGCCGGGAGACACCAATGGAAGTTTTGTACAGAACGTTGTAAGTACTTCCATGACGGAGTACCATACCATACTCAACCGGAGTACTTACCTTACCTAGGCACCTAGTGTGTTTTCGTACCTCATACCACAGTAAGTAGGTACGTACCTATTGGTCTCGGAGAACCTAGATAAAGAGAAGCACACCAGATGGGGCCGGGGAATCGGAAGCTTCCTTGCGAGTTCCACGAGTTGGCCAGCTTGGATTGGAAGTCTGGACTCCGGGAAGCTTTCCACAGTCAAGAACGTCACTCCTCGCTAACTATCATGTCAAACCATGACAGGCAGGGCGAGCGAGCTAGGCAGTAAGTCATGACCCGCTCTTGCTCTGATGTTCGGTCAGAGAACCATTGAGATATAACTCACTCCATAGTCTGCAGTATGTAGGAACTTTGTAGACTGGGTCTGAATCCAAGATTAGTATCACTATCATATATCAATGACGCTGCAACGCTACACGGCATGTTGCCATCATCTTGACAGCCATGCGCCTTGTTCAATTTTGGTGGCCGTCACCGTGGATGTGGGCAGGATCTGTGCCTAGTGGAGCCGGGAAGTCAATGAGTTGGTACGGTACCAGAGTACTCCAAAAGAGGTACTCCGTAGGTGGTCGATAGGTAGCTAAGGGAGGTTAGGGTACCGTACCTATTTTTCCAGTAGTACCTTACTCACCTACTGAAAGTCCTGTAATGTACCTAAATGGGCTGCTTCTCGTGCCTGTTCGTGTGATCGAACCCAAGTACCTAGGGGTAAAAGGTACTCGGGTAGCTAGATACACGTAAGTACAATACAAGAATAGATACTTACCGCTTCATCGAAACTAAGAACTGTTTTCTGAGACTGGGAGGTATGACGGACCAGATCAACAGCACGCAAGACATACTCCATCTTTTGCCATGGGAAATTGATCGGAATGCGAAGTTATCTGATAGTGGCTGGTCTGATCACGGATGGTGTTACTGGTGTTTCGAGGTCCTGACTTGGATGAAGCAGGATCATCAATATAGATGAAGGACTTCGGAATCCATTGACCTCACCTCACTGAAATGCCGTCTCGGTATCCCAGTAAGCGAGCAAAAGTACCTGTAGGACAAGTTGGACAGAGAAGCCTACCTAGTAGTCTACCGTACAGAGTTACAGACTACTTCCCTTGAATCTCGAGATTAGCAGGCTAATGATAGATCATGTACAGAGTAGAATCAAATCCCGTCTCGCAGGATCCTTTTCGATCCTGTGGGCCAGACTAGTGGTGAATTGTCAAACTGTCGCAGGTCCACTCCCGAAATGGCTTGCCTCGTGGCGGACGGGGGTCGTATCATGAGACACTGACCAGAAAATTAGGGAAAAGTCCCACTCCCAATGCGCTGTTATTCATTGTTCGCCGAAAAGTGGACATCCACAAAACTATCTAACTACCCTTTCAGACTTCAGTAGTTGCTGGCCGCCGGGAACGCAGCTAATCAAGACCGCTAAGGCACTAAAATAAGGGCCCCGTTTAGTACCGGCCGGCAGATGGGGCCAGAAACTCTACTCGACTGTCTGTTCAGCTGACGAGCTGGGAAAGGGTTGGCTCTTCGGATGTTGTGCATGCATGCAGTTCATGTACTCCATAAGTGACTGGGTCTATTTCCTGTCGGCTTTTTTGAGCGTTGTTTAATAGCAATTGCATTGTGGCCAGTGCCAGACGGATGAGGCAAGTTGGGCCTCATTTTTTTTTCTTGTCTTCTGCAGTTCGCCCCCCCCCTCCCTCCCCCCGGGTAAAGGTAACCCAGAGATGATGTGGCGGAAAGATGGGACGTATAAGAAATCGTTCTGCTCTTCCTCTGAGGATCTCCTTTTGGCCCCCTACTCCGTACAGCCCTGCTGATCCCAGTAGTGATATGCCTGGACGCGCTATCAGCGGATGGATGCTACCCGAAAACCAATGAGATGGATTTCTCAAGAGAAAATCTTACACCTCATACCGCGGAGAATCGCTGAAGGAGTTGATCGCCTGTAGATACTTTTTGGTGGTGCCTCAGAGGCTCAGAGCTCGGTTATCGATGTGAGGTAAGATTGACGGAGGTCCACGAGGTACCATTTTTACCCTGTTGAGTGCTTGGACCTGGAGCTTCCTCCAGATTAGTTCTAGATTATTAAAAGAATGGTAAATAGTCAAAGGGTCGTCAGCTACGTCATTGGGCATCAACTGCAACGCCAAATCATCCAGACCCGCAAGAGATGCACAGTTTCCCAAAAATGGACTGTAGAGCTGGCCAGGACTATAAGTGTCCCAGTATGGTGGCTCTTTGTATCTCTTTGGATGGATCCTGGAGTTGGAGCTTTGCAGACTGAAGGGAAGTCAAGTTCGACACATCATCAGTTGCCCTGTTCGGTCTGCCGCTAAGTACTCCCAGTCCCAAATATAAGCGCGGATGAAGCCGCAACTGCGCGAGACAGCCCTAATGTAGGGGAAATGAGTCGCATCTTAGTTCCAACTCAAAAATAGCCTGGATATCAAGTTAAGTGCTATCCGTAGATAACTGCAAGTTCCTCATACTGATGTAATCCATATATCCAGTGCATGGCGGAACCCAGGATTCCCAGCTGTGACTTGTGCTTTTTTCAGCAATGCAGACAAAGCCAATATCAGCTAGCCAAAACCGGATTCTGGATAGCCCTCTTGCCCACTTTTGGCTGTTCTTTGAACTTGAGGCTTTGGGGGATGTGATCTATCTCAAGAAAATGAGGTCTTGATCTGGTACTTTGGTCATCAGGACGGGGAAGGTGAATCAGACAGGGAAGAAGGGGATCGGAACTTCGAACGGAAGGTCGATACTTCCCAAGAGGGTGATGTGAATGCGATGACTGATGATGAGCAAATCATGGAACATTTGATGCTCTGTGCCTGACTGGACCCCGGCTTTAGAATACCCACGGATACAGTAGATAATCTGCAGCGGAATAAGATGAGCTACTTCCCGTACCTAAGAACCGACCTACCTGCAGCGGGTTTTGGCAATAGATCACCAATCCACTGCAGTCATGGATGCAGAAAAACAGCCATTGGTCAGATTGAGGGAATTTCTGATTCGGTGACTGCTCAGATCTGCCCCAGATGGAGTGTGAGATATTCATTTCATTTCCATTGCATTATTATATTACGGTGAGATTTTTAAGCTCTTCGGATCATGTGTCGACTCTTGCAGTGAATTCCTTTAGTAGTTACACAGCCTATATGAGACGCCGAGTCTAGATTGCAAGAGAATGACCTAGAATGTCGAGTCTCAACTCTCAAGCCACCTCTACCGATATTTTGCACTTTTGCACACGAAGAAATAATAACCAGAGATGTGGGATCCTCCCCCCCAATGATGTCACTGCCTCATATAGATTCATAAGTCTGTGCCAGAGTCCAGAGTCTCCAGAGTCCAGACATACTCCGAGTTTGGACTTGGGGAATGGTAATTTAAGTGCGAGAACGGTGCAGTGGAGGCTGGCTGGATAAGCTAGCTAAGGGAGATGACCTAGTGAGTCTGACCATGTGGTAAGTTGTAACTATCAATGCCACCATCATCTGGATACCCTGGGGACTGTGGAAACTGGGAACTTTGGGTCCCAGCTCCCGGCTTTCCAACTCCTGACTGCCTGGACTTTTGGATTTGAAATTTCGGATCCTGGATCCTGGAAGCCTGGGGCCTGGAAACGAAACAACGAGTCTCTGGAATGCGGGAAGTGGAGATGAGCCATGAAGTCTGAACCAGTCAATAGCTGGAGATAGATAGATACAATATGTCGGATAAATGTTCCGCCATCATCTTCTTCGACATCAACTGTCTTGCGTGGGTTGATTGATAATTGTCTAGTTTCATTAGCTTTGGTGCACAACATCTCCGGGGAGCACCAATAGGTTACTAACTACTTATGGAGTAGATGGTTAGTATGTGGGTGACTGTGTCCAGCGTGCATTAGCCTGGAGACTAGCCTGGCTGGCCAAAGGGGCTTTGAGTCTTCCAGAACTGCAGATTTGGAGATGCTCTGATCTCAGGGATTTTTGGTTAAGTACGAATTCCTCTAGCGAGGATTCATTCTGGCTGGAATTATCTCATCCTCAGAGCAGTACTTGAGTGATTACTCAAGTTCATCGTCAGTTTAGTGCAGCATACCATTGTAATCCAAAACAACCTTGTCATGACATGTTTTATCATTTCATGGTATGATTTGTCTTGATCATACACTATCCATGTCTTCCATCAATACCTGACCTGCCGTGTATTTATACAGCGTTACCAGGTACCTAGGTATCATCAATTAGGTGGTATGGACTATGGACTATGAATTACCTTACTTTTACTCCATACCAAGTCTCATTTCTTGTTCAAGAATTCGAACAAGGCCAATTTGATCAGTCCTCCCACGCTTTTTTCTTTTTTGTGTCACTGTTTGCTCTTTTTTTTTTTTTGTTTCTTTTCTAACCTCGTTGCTCACCTTGTATTTCTTCTCTGGAAGCCGCTGTAAGCGCCTGTCTAGCCATGCACGCCGACTTCCCACCCGAATCCTTCGTACCCGGTGCTGGATGGCCGAAGTACTATGTACACCGTACGAACTGCAGACTTCGGTTCCACCTTCAAATAGGCTTGATCTTGAGATAATCATGATTCAGCAATCCGCTAAAAGAGCTGAATATTCGAGTAGGTACCTACTACTAGTAGTCACTCGGAGTGCCTGTAATACGAAATCCTCTCCCCTTTCCACACTCTGTAGCTTCCCGATCTTCCCAGGGTTATTATCAGGAATCCCAGAACACCCACGAGTCACTGCATCTGCATGCATCCTTAGATGAGTTGGCAGTTGTTCACTCCTTTAGGTGCTCCAGAAAGTCTTTTTTCCTTCCCCCCTGAATCATGTCGAAACAACGTATTGGCGGTATAGAAACTTATACTTTAACTCTCTCATGCATGTAGCCAATCCTCGCCTTCAAGTACAACACGAATGTACCCAAGTCTCATGCATTGGTACCAAGTAGCATGTATCCTGTGACGGTCGCCATTGACTTGGGTGACTGAGTTACCGTGTATATCTAGTTCTTCGCCTTCATTATTGAGCTGCAGATGGGATCTCCCGTGCATATTCGATTCCCGAAGCAACCCAAAGACACAGCGCTTCTCCCCCACGGGAATAATGGAGATATATACCTCTTTTCTGTCACTAACACGCCTTCCCAAAAAGGTTGCCGGGTCATGTGCTTCATCAGTTCTCGCTCAACTTCTCGAAGATACTGTCAACTCTTCTGGTGAACTCAGTCTCAATGATCTGCACCTCTCCGTTGGGAGTCATTTCCATCTCGAGATGAGGGATTGGCCCTGAGTTTCAATTAGTATCGAATAGCAAAGGTTCCCCTTCAGGAACTCCTACGGCATCTGTCCGACATCTGCCGATGGAGCCGGCGCTCATGATCAACCGTCGCATCGGAACCTGTGAAAATCCCAGACATGTTTACTTTCGATCGATTTCCATCCGTGGAAGTCAACTAGGTCCTAATAGCTCCCACACATATGCAATTGCGATGGAAATCCTGGACTTGGAGATAGTCACAAACACTGAGAGACCCGTTGTGGGAGACAGTCATCTGAAGCCTTCTAGAGCAGAGGGCTTAGAAGAGGATCTTCAAAGTCTTCGACGGCATGTCTCACATGACGGGGACAGAAGTTCAAACTACTATCTACTATTGAAAGCACTATGCACATATCCACAACAGTCATTGTTCACGTGGACCACCTTCCAACTCTACTGTTGAAACTGGAACTCGTTCTTCGGCTTGCCCCTTACTCCAACATCAAGCCGATAGAGTCGTCCGCCATAGCGAATGGACTCTGGGAACTTGTCATCATTGACATCATCCTTGGCCGTGGTCACAAAGAGCTCCGTCCCAACAAATGCTGGACAGGTGATGTTCCTGGTAGGGAATGAAATCTCTCCAATAAGCTGGCCCTCGGGGGAGATCCGGATGATCTTCCCGCCCCCGTAGATGGCGCTCCAAATGCACCCTTCCTCGTCGATGGCGAAACCATCGGGTTCCAGGGGCTGACCCACATCATAGTGCACCCTGCGATTACTGATAGCACCGGTGCTGGCGTCAAAGTCGAAGGCGAAGATCTTCGCTGTGGGTGAGTCGGTGAAGTACATCGTGTCGTTTTTCAGATTCCAGCCAATCCCGTTAGGGATGGACACCGGCTCAACCATGCGATGCAGGCTTAGATCGGGATCTAGTCTGAACAGCACACCCTCGTTGACTGGCTGTTGAACCTTGGGGTCGTTCATGGATCCTGCCCAGAACCGCCCGTGGCTGTCGACAGCACCATCGTTGAAACGCATTCTGTGCCACAGAAAATTCAATTGGGGTCAGACACAGATCAATCACATGGGGACTCCCACTTGGGTTATGGATCCCATTTCCAGACTGGATGGACTTACCGCCGAGCTGTCTCTGGATCCCTCTGGTCATCAAAGACCTTGTGGATATAGGAGAGTTCCCCGGTATGGCGGTTAGCCAGGGCATAGCCGTACTTAGCGGCTACGACTATTTGATCCTTGTGATCATCGCCGGCATTTGCGATGTTGGCGGTGACTCTAAGGTCCCCTCGTTCAACAAATCAGCAATCAGATACGATCATAACAGCCGTCTGTCGGTCTTGCCCCGTTCAGCTGGTGAAGAGTTGACCCACCCAAGAGAGGAAGCGGTGTCTATAGTTTTCAAGGAATCCGGGCCCTTGGCTAGATCCAGGACATAGAGCTTCTGGTCCCAGATATCGACGAATCGGAATTCGTTTCGAGTCTGGTCGTGAAATGGGCCCTCAAGAAGGGTTCCAGGTATATCGATGTAGGGCTAGTGACGGAACGGTAAGACTCAAAAGCTGCTTCTTTGTCCATGACAACTACTGAGACCGGATTTTCCAGAGTTCTTACCTCGGTGACCGTCCATTTTTGAATTGCAGACATGTTTTTGAATTTGCAGTCTTGACTCGGAGGGATCTGGAGCTTGCCGTTTAGGGCCGTAAGTTTCCGGTCCGGATGATGCTGCTGGGGATCAGAATTGAACTGATGGCAGGATTGAACAATTGAAGATCAATGACGGAGACAAAGAGGAGTTGAAGTTTCAATAGTTGTTGCCCACCGGCTGCGTGGCATTTTAATGCCAAGACCAACCCCCACAATCCTCAATTTATCCTTAGTTTGCTTCCAACTGGTTCGAATCTACGCTGGGCCACGCTGCCCTTGGGTTTGCCCAAGGCTCCGTAACCTCCGGACCGGATTAGCACTAGATAGATGTCCATCCGTGGATCAACAGGTTCGATAGTTTCTTTAGTAGTTGCTGCTCTTGCTGGTCAGTTCCAGAGCTATTGATATTGATGGTGGGGTGGGAGGTGGTTTACACTATTATTATTGTTATTGCTAACGAATCTCTATCAGTTTCAGTTTCATGATCCATGACAAAGTCCCGGCTAAAGTGCAACTCTTGTGTCTTACAGGCTCCGAGTCGAAACCCCCCACTTATGAATGAATGTTATCTCCTGTTGCACTGGATCCTTCAGATGTCAGAGACAGCTCCTTCCTGACAATCGATAAATCGACATGAGACTATTTGACCGGGTTGATCTTGAGAGACAGAATATCATTGCTAGTTGCTATCATTATGATCAACGAGCAATCACCATTGAAATCTAGCGCGACAGCATGAAAGTACTGACACGAAACGACATGGCAGATCCCATCACAAAATGTGTGAGCTATCCCCTGTCAGTCGAATAGGAATACTAGAACTCAACGAAGATCCGCACGAAAGATAATTTGAGGGTTGACGAATGATGAGCTCAAGTTGTTGTTGTTGTTGTTGTTGTTGTTGTTGTTGTTGTTGTTGTTGTTATTATCTCTGTCTGCGCATCAGAGAGCTTCTCTAGATACTAACCAACGACGTGGAGTAGAACGATAAGACCGAGGTTTGAGACTGGAATTATCCATCAATATCCATTGATTGATGTCGACCGTGAACAACAGTTCGTGATACTGATAATAATACTGCTCTTGGCTGCGAATTTACGGAGTATTCTTTGGAATCTGGTTGACAGTTGCCTGGGGTGAGACTAAACTTCCCGTGTTGCGCCTCTTTTGTTCCAGAATCCCGACAGAGACCTCGTCGAGTGGGGAATTTTGGAGGATAATCGTTCTTTCCAAGGGATTGGGGTCACTTAGACAAATAGGAATCGATCCGAGCCTCCTGATGGGGCCAGCCCGGGTCACTTCCCTCGCCTAGATTAACATGCTGCCTGGACCTGCTTTGTATTGGTAATAATCCATCTCTCTACCGAGTATTGAAGGGTGAACACTGATTGAAACAGGGCGACTGGAGATGCAGTCTGCATGGCGGTCACCGAAGGAACGTTGAATCATCACAGTCATCCAGATGCCTGTGATCTAAGCGCCCCCATGTGATGCTGTCTTACTTTGGAAGGCCATCATTTCATGGCATAGCCGTCTGGAAGTCCAGGGGCAGTCGGACTCTGGTTCGCTATCAAGGATTCCAACTTGGGTTGACGCACAGCCGTTGCAATGATATGCCTCTCTATCTCATTTGCCGCATTGATCACCAGTTCTTGCGCCTCGCCGCAGGTCTGTGTGGTGTGTTTGTTTATTTCCTGCATGGGCTGTGGGAGATAGATCAGAAATTGAGAGAGAGACGGGTGTCTTCGACATGAGTTGCATCATTATACTTTCTATGGAAACAACAGCGAGGCTATGGGCTAGATAGAAACAGGGCAGGCAAGCGAAGGAGCAAACATGATTCGAAAAAGAAGGTCAGCAAGACAGCGAGACATGCAGATTGCAGGCAGCCACCGCATGGTGCAAACAGTTTCAGAACATGCTGGCTAAGATTCGACTAGATGACTAGATTGGGTCCTCGCATCGATTCCGTCGGCGTGCACGCGACGACACTAGTGTACCTAAAGTATGACCCAGTCACAGGTGGACTAATCAGTCTTCGGCCTACGCGCGACCACCTCCGCCGCAGTTCATCGTTCAGGCGAGTGATAGTTAGAATTCGGGGGAGCTGCCAATTCATGCTTGACATCATTCTGACAGTCTCGATCTGAGATTGTCCACTGACTCGTCTTTTTGTCCGTCTTGGTGATGATGATGATGATGATGATGATGATCTTGTTCCCTTGAAGTACGGAGTAGAGATCAACGTTTGAAGTGTGGGCTCAATAGTCTTGAAAAGGTCAAGACGAGGGTTGAGAGTTTCCAAAACATTTATTCCTTGCCTATATCCAAGATTCCAACCTATGATGCTTCGTCGGGGCAACTCTAATGCAGACCTTGGACTGGGTCAACGTTCGAGGTGCAGACGCAAAAACTCGGCTTGGGATGTTTAACTGTTGATGTTGGAGAAGACAGAATACTACTTACTGTTGAGTGTTGACCCACTGATAATCTGCATGGGGCGCTTGATTATTTGGTGATTGAGAATCGACACCGCATATACGCAAAATGCGGTGTATGCGTAGTCTGTCAGCGATCAATCAATACTATTATCGTGGACTTTTTTTTTTTTTTTCATTTTTTATTTTCGCTCTGTATCTACCTATTTCAATCGTTATCAAGATTAACAATAAATGATTAGCTTCTGTGGAGAAAAAAGATTGAGAGTGGATGCTGTAAAACATCAACATTGACATCAACGTTGAACATTGACGATGGATCTATCTTGATGCAAGTCCCTTCTACTCCCCCAGCAGATGTTGGAAATCTGATTTAGATATGCTCTGCTTCACATGATTAATTCTTCATGCAGCTGCAAGAAAACAGTCAGTATCCTTTTTTAACTTAGACTTGGTTGGTGATGTGCTGGCAGATTCATGGATCATTCATGCATGGTGATTTAGCTGTATTGCATGATACATACAGAATACAGATACAGTATCGTATTGTAATGTGCCATGTATGTATATATGTTTGTCTGTATTGAAATACAATACAATGTACTCCAGGTTGTAGGTATCATCACACCAACACCAGGTACCGAAGGTACGGTCCGTCAGAGCATAGGAGTACATTAGGTACCTGTCTACTCCGTAGGGACTAAGGAGTTGGTAGCACTTGAGCCTACAGAGTACTGCCTACTGCCTATCTCCCTAGGTACCTAGCCTAGCCTAACTCACGCCGTATGATCTATAGAAACAACAACCACAAAGTACTCCCTCACCGAACAAGGAGGCCTCCCCCCCCAATACAGTAAGATCTCAGGTCCCCCCCCTTCACCAGCTCCCACGACTAAAGACACAAGGACAAGGAAATCAAGTTCCATCCAAGTCATGGTCATCATCCTCAACCAGCGCAAGACAACATCACCTCGCATCGCATCGTCTCGCAGCATCACCATATCCATATCCATATCCATATCCATACCCTCCTAACTTCATCTACCCAGTTTACTGCACTTTTTACCTAACAACCCTCCTGCCGAACAAACAAACCACGATGAATCCCAAGCCAAAAAAAAATAACAAGTAACAGCCTGCCACGCCGCATCTGCCTTCAACCCAAAACCTGAACCCTGAAAGCCCAGTAGAATATAAACAACACAGCCAGCCAGCCTTAACATTTCATGGCGCTACGGTAGTATGGCATGGCATGGCATGGCATGACCGGCAGCAAGCGGAGCAGTAGTGCAGGGGAGATTGGTCGGATTCTATTGCGTGCATGCCGTGTGGGGTGCGTTTTTTTTTGGCAATACCTACTTACTGCGTAGTACTGACCACGGAGGAGATAGTTCTAGGACTAGGAGTCGTAGTATGCCAGTTTGGGTTATGGTTATGGTTATGGTTATGGTTACGGGTACGGTTACTGGGGTTTGGATTTGTTTGGAGGCTACGCTAGGCTACGCTTTGGAGGGTTGGGTCAGGGTATATGTAGATATATAAATAGGTGTGCAGCTGTGCAGGTGTGTTGTGTTTGGTGTCTGGGTCTGCGTCTAGATGATGAAGAAGGGTGGATTGAGATTGAGATTGAGATTGAGATTGCTGATGGGTGAGAATCGTGGGTACCTGATCGAGGGGGCGACCAATTGGGTATATATACATCTGGGAACTGGAAGTGCAGACTAAAATTAAAACAAAGGTCTTAGGGTTGAGCTACTTGGCCAAGGCTCAGGCTTTGTAGCATGTGGCTTCATGCCTTGTGCGACATCAAACTGGTTTGGGGATTGTTTGTTTTTTTTCTCTATACACTCCAGAAGAAGAACTCTGGGGCAAAACAAAAAAAAAAAAGAGAGAAAAAAATAAACAAACAAAGGTTACAAAGGTTACAATTTCAGTCCCATGTTGACATGTACGGCTTTCGTGTGCGAGTACGCGTCGAGACCTGCCTCGCCCAGTTCGCGGCCGATACCGCTCTGCTTGACGCCGCCAAAGGGCACGCGGAAGTCGCTGTCGTTGCTGCTGTTGATCCAGACCATACCGGCCTCGATCTCTGAGGCGACGCGGTGCGCGCGCTCGATGTCGCGCGTGAAGACGGCCGCGCCGAGCCCGAAGGTGGTGTCGTTGGCGCGTGTGATGGCCTCGTCCTCGGTCTTGAAGCTCGAGACCACCGCAAACGGGCCGAAGACCTCCTCGCGGTAGATGCGCATGTCGTCCGTGACGTCGGTGAAGATGGTCGGCGCGATGAAGAAGCCCTTGCCGTCCTTGACATTCTTGTATGGCTCGCCGCCCGCCACCAGCGTCGCGCCCTCGCTCTTGCCCGTTTCAATGTATGATAGCACCCGCTCGTACTGCGCCTTGGTGACCTGCGGGCCCTGGAAGGTGTCGTCGGCGAACGGGTCGCCGACCTTGCTGGTCGTCGCGACTGCGTCGTGGAAGCGCTTCACGAACTCCTCGTAGACGGACTCATGGACGAGGATCCGCGACGTGGCCGTGCACACCTGGCCCTGGTTGTACATGATGCCGATGTGCGCCCACTTGGCCGCCTGGTCCAGGTCGGCGTCCGCGAAGATCAGCAGCGGCGACTTGCCGCCCGTCTCGAGTGTGATGTTCTTCATCGTGCCGGCGGCCATCTTCATGATCTCCCGGCCGGTCATCGTGGAGCCCGTGAAGGCGACCTTGTCCACATTCGGGTGGTGCACCAGGGCGCTGCCGGCCACGCGACCGTGGCCGTTAAGGATGTTGACCACACCGGGCGGAAAGCCGGCTTCCTTGATCAGTGTTGCCAGGTACAGGATGCTGAGCGGTGTTTGCTCAGCAGGCTTCATCACGACGGTGTTACCGCACGCGAGCGCGGGACCCAGCTTCCACGCAGCCATGGACAGCGGGAAGTTCCACGGGATGATCTGGCCGACCACACCGATCGGCTGGCGGAGCGTGTAAGCGAACTTGGCGGGGTGGGTGCTGATGGTCTGTCCGTGGAACTTGTCGGCCCAGCCGCCATAGTATCTGAGGGTGTTGATAACCTCGCCGAGGTCATCTCTCCACGAAACCGAGTATGGCTTGCCTGGGAGCCGTCAGCGGGGAGTGCCCATCAACCTACTGGGTTTTCAAACCGGGGAGGGAAGAAGAATTTTTTTTTTTTTTACCATTGTCCCAAGTCTCAATCGTCGCTAACGTCTCCCTGTGCTGCTCGACCAGATCCGCCAACTTCAGCATCAGGTTGCCCCGATCCGTGGGGGGGAGGAGCTTCCAGGAAGGATCCTTTAGCGCCTTGCGGGCCGCCTGGACGGCGATGTCGACATCCTCCTCTCCGGCGGCGTAGACGGAAGCGATCTCCGACTCATCCCTGTCATCGGTTCAGCATTCTCCAATTTTTTTCTTCTTCTTCTTCTTCTTCACTACCCAAAAAATTATTGATCTCTGAAGTGAAGCATGCGGAACTTACGAAGGGTTGATGGTGGGGAATTTCTCGCCGGATCTTGACGCCACGAACTCGTTGTTGATGAACAGTCCAACGGGCTGCGCGTACTTGTGGCCGTTGGGGGCCGTCAGCTGCAGCACCAGATCTGACATGGCGATCGAAGAACTGTGGAAGCGCCGGTGAGAGGAAGTGAAGATGATCGAGATGGGTGAGATGGGCTTGGGGCGAGGGAGAAATGATGAGGGTGATGATGGATAGAGACAGCGCAGACGCAGTCGGAGGAGAGAAGAAGTGGTGGTTGAATACATTGACCGAGGTTGGGAGAGGTAGGATTTATATGCCGAGTGTCTCGATAGAGCACCGAGAAAGAGATAACTAACTACTGCAGAGAGACTGCAGAGAGACAGATGGAACCCGAGGCTGATTTATTTGATGTTCCTATTCCCTATTCCCATTCGAGTCCCCGTCGCCCCCCAAAGTGGGAACTGCTTCTGTACTTCTGGTTCTGCCCCTCCATCCTTCGCATACACTTACTCTTCCCGGAATTCTGGCCTATCTGTCTATCTCTCTCTCTCTCTCTCCATTCTCTAGTGTATCGGGAGTTCGTGACTAGTGAGTTATATTTCACCCAGGAATGCGAGTCATGGAGCATTATGGAGAATTATGGGGAATCATGGGGAATCATGGCTCTCGGCCTTCGTCCATTACACATCATCCTGTCCGTCAAGTCCCATCAATAATGCAACCGGTCATATTGAATGGCTTTAGATGAAATTATTCCCCATGAATTGTACAAATGAAAGACACACACATACACACACACAAAAAGAAAAAAAAGAAAGAAAGAAAGAAAGAAAGAAAGAAAGCTTCCCCCGGGAACAGTCATGGCTAATTACTTCAATGTCTCCCCCGCCAACCCCAGGATGTACTTCCACTCTTCTGGCGTCACAGACGACACGCTGAGCCGCGACTGCTTCAGCACCTGTAAATTCTCCAGCGCTTGTCCCGACTTGGCATGCGCCTTGAGGTCGTTGAGCGTCACCATCTTGTCGAATTTGCGGCGGAACTCGACGTGCACCACGTCCCATTTGGGGTCGTCGCGGTTGGATTTGGCGTCGTAGTACGGATGCGCTGGGTCGAATGCAGACTCTAGAACAAGGGAAGAAGAGCGCGCAGATCACGTTAGCCATACGCTCTCGAGGGGTGCCATGGGGGACGTCCAAACGAACCGTCGGGCGTGTGTTCCTGCACAATCTCCATGATGCCCACGATCCCGGGGACTTTGCAGTTCGAGTGATAGAAAAACGCGTAGTCGCCTTTCTTCATCGCCCGCATGTGATTCCGTGCTACTCGACCCGTAAGCCTGCTGACTCGTTCCTGGTGGACAGAAGATCCATTTTCGTTCAGGCACCCTTACCAACGGCGTTGCGAACCCCTGTTCACGCGCAACACACAATCAAACAAACGTCAACCCACGATCCATATGCATCTGCGTTATTCCTCGGCGGAGGTGGCAGACTTACCATCCCACGGCTCCGGCTCCGTGGCCGCCTCCAGATCATCAATGGAAAACTTGACGTCTGTCCCCTTCTCGATCCGCGACTCGGGCTCCGCCTTCATCAACCAATATGTCCGCTCGCTGTCATCGTCTGTGGATTTTGTGTCGGCGGCGTCGGACTCGGTCGGTTGCGAGGGCGTCTCGGCGTCATCCTTGACGGGGGTCTTGCGGGGTCTTCCAACAGGTCGCTTCGGGCCCTGGGGTGTCGCGGGCGCCGAATCCGGGGCTTCAGCCAGAAAGACATGGTCAGTCTCGTCGCTCAAGTGCCAGCAGGGGCTTTTTGTCAACGTTTCTTACACTTGATGGTGCCGTCTTTGCGGGGACGGCCGCGACCGCGTTTGGGTCCTGGAGGCGGCTGCGGTTCCTCGCCGGGAGGGTACTTTCTAGGTCGGCCTCTCTTTCTGGGTTCGCCGGTGTAGGGGTCAATTGCAGGCTGTAAGGGATGAATGAGATCAGTTTCATGTTCGCTGTAACCATCGCCCCTCCATAGTTGCTGCTCCTGCGCATTGATGACAACTGTCGCAGAATCAAAACACCGTCTGGATTCAACGGTACCAAGGGGCGAAAATCAACCGTGAAACCGCCGGCCCTCGCATGACGCGCTGAACATAGATGCAGGACGCGGATAGATAGAAGAAAAATAAAAATAAAAATAAAAATAATATAGAAAAAAAAAAGACACTGGGGGAATTAGGCTTACGCACTCGTTTGGGAGGGTTGCTATCTGACGCGCCTTCGGACTTGCGCTTTCGGCCCATTTTGCTGGTGGAGGTTTGTCGAAAGGATTGGAGATGGATTCAAAGAGATGATCGAAAGTGAAATGAAAGAGGATAATGAAGGTCAATTCAAAGCAACGACAGACGTAGGGGGACGTGGAGAGCGAACAGAACAAGAGTAGGTAGCAAGAGTAGTAAGTAGTAACAAGAGTGAAGAAGCAAGAGACACGACTCTCGCTGGTGGACGCGCCGAGACAGCAAAAACACTCCGTCTGAGCGCTGGTCCGTCAATGCGGGAACTTCCGTGAGAGGGGAACCAGTAGTTGAGTCTGCAGTTGGCAGTCTGATGCTTGCGATTGATCAGAATACTGAGTAGCAAGGTGAAATAATAATGAATAGATCTCTATAGTTGACAAAGGAAAACTGGTCAAAATGGAGGAAAATTCAACACGTCCCAGACAGCTGAGTCTGGTAATTACTAAGAACTAAGAACATACAAGGAACTGAACGGTCACTCATGAACTCCAATACATAATCTATACAGTATACAACCTCTCTTGACAGACACTTCAAGCAACCTTTCTTTCAGCGAATCGGACATTTATTCTACCTACAATTCAAGGGAATCACCGCTGTCAGAGCTCCTGCGTATGTCTGGCCAGAAGAGATACAGCTAGAAGCGCGCGTCAGCAAGCGGCCATCCAAGTGTGTGTGTGTGTGTGTGTGTGTGTGCGCGCGTGCCATAGCAACTCGCACTAACAGTTCCATACAGAATAGCCATATAGATGGTCAGCAGGAGAACGATCGCCTCAAAGCACAGCAGCGCCTATGGCCGAACAAGAGCGGTCTTGACAGTGCTCAAGGAACTCTTGTGGGGGCGGTTTTTCTCCAGCTTCAAGACATGAACTCGACCTTTGATTTGGGAGAGCAGGGCCGCCCGTCGCACGAGCATGGTGGGCGCGAACGTCTCCGGGAGGATGAGCGCCAGGCCAAGACAACATACGCCTCCCAGGATAGCGCTGAATGGAAAAGGATTCACATAATCATTCGGCGTGCGACCCTGCCACCAAATAGCGGAGTGGATGGGAAAACATACAGCAATCCTTGCACCCATCTCCATCCGCCTTCCTCCCCAAGTAACCCACCAACTACTGGGCCAAGCGCTGGACCAAACAATGGAGCCGACGAGAAGAAGATCATCCCCAACCCTCGCTGCTCATCAGGCCCGATATCAGCCAAGATGCCATCCGCGAGAAACCTCATACTGACGAGGCTCTCGATCGACGGGGCCAAAGCACATCCTGTAGCGAACAGAGTGAATACCAGGTACTAACCCTCTATGCATGTTAGTTCTTAGCATTCTCGAACAAGGAGGCAGAGCTAAGGGGACCCCAGACGACAGGACCTACTGCGAAGCTAGACAGGAGTGATATACCTACGTCAGCATGTGTGCGCGTGCTGGAGGGTACCAAACTGCTCGAATCAAGATACCTACCCCAGGATAAAACGCCGATAACCCAATCTCAAACACATCTTCGCTCGCGGAGAAGGATTGCATCACCTGCGCGGACGGAGCCGTATAAGCACTCCTAGCGAGAGCTACGATAAAAGTGGCAAAGGAAATCAAGACCGTCCACATCCATCGCACCGCCGGACTACGCTGCATTGGATCCTTGGGGCCACTGTGCGTCCACCCAATGGTAAAAGGATCCTCCGGCGTTCCTGTGCTTGAGGATGTAGCCGTCGACCCAGTCCTGGTCAAGCAACAGAGCTCGATAGGGGATCCGGCGTCGTGGTGGTAAGCAGGCTTCAGGATCAGGTCTTGGGGTTGGATCTGCCGCCATTGAGATGCTGAGGACGATAGTCCATTCAACATCGGGCATACATCATGGAGGGGAGCCTGTGTTAAATAGAGAGGGAGAAGAGGAAACAAAGCGACGGGAAGAAGGTGTAGCTCAAGCGTACAAACAAAGACTTCACTGGATGGGATCTTTACACGCCAATCAGTATCCCTATACGGCTTGATGTCATGGCAAACAATACGGGTGTGCAGCATTGAGTGGCGAGTGTATTCACAAGTGATGAATACAGTACAGGATATGGAGATAGATGGTAGACTAACGCTCTGTGACAAGCCGTAACCAGATGAGGGATGTCGCTGCTGATCCCACAGCCCCTACTCAGAATACACCATAATATCCCAGTAGATATATAATAGCCCTACTACCAGAAAATGCAGACATACCGACGAAAACGCAATTGAAGAGCGACTCAACTCAAATAACAAAAACCCAACATCTATCTATCTCGCACCACTTGACCACCTCATACGAACATGGCATCTGTCAGCGCAGAAATCCGCTCCCTCCTCATCACAGAACTATACTCGCGCTGGGGCACCAGCTACGGCCAAGGCCGCGTTAACAACATGCAAAGCCTCGACATCACTACCATCAGAAGGGGCATATTCAGCAGAGATATGGCAATTGCTCGTCCAGCATTTCCACTATAGCCTTCGCCCTCTCAGCCAGCCAGACTGGTGGCGCTACCTCAGGCAGGTCGTTGAAAGAGGGGGGGCATCTCATCCTCTGTGGCCGTTGTGCTTCCTCCTGAACCAGGAACAGTGTGCATTTATATACCTGTGGAAGAGCGATATTTCCGACTCCAGTCGTAGATCGGTGGTGAACGCGATTCGGGAGAACATCGACCATCTGATAGGCGCGGGATTCCTGCCCCGTCTAGCCTAGGCGGTTTTTCTGGACGGGCCAGAGAGGCCGGAGGAATCTCTATGATAAAAGATTGCTTGTAGCGCTGGAGCAAACTATTGGAAAGTTGTTTCGTGGTGGTGTTCGACGTTCTCTCCCTGTGAGGTAGTGGGTTGGAGCATAATCAGGCACGTGTCGATTTACTGTTTTCTTTCCTGCTGTACTCAGATGATGTTCCCAGTATCACCAACATACTACTCGCGAACGACTAATACGTATATCCACTTGTGTATACTCGATGGTTAGGCGATGCGTAGAAATCGATCCAACGGTGCTGCATGGCACCCTGTGCTCTCCCTGACGCGCCTTATGAAAAGTCAGCAATGGGGGGATCCATAATTCCTCCGAAATGGGCAAGAAGTGAGCAGCATAAGAAACAAGAGAGAGTTTTTGCGACTTCATTTCGCACATTCCATCTCCGAGACTGGTAGAGTAGAGATCCTCAGTCTCTACATGGCTGTATTCCAACCGGAGTAATACCTCCGGGAGGATCAGATCAATTCAACTCGGCTCTTGGAGTCGATGTCCATCTAGCACGCGATATTTTCTGCTTGAACTTTGTGTTCTTCCGTTGTGTTATGATGATCTTGCCATTCTTGACACTGCCTATGCGGCGGGCGAGTACACGCCTCCGGCCGATGAAATTCACAGTCATGTAGAATGTAGGGTTGTATATAACCTGGGCATTACGCTGTTTACTTTCGGGTTTGGCATTGCGCCCATGGTGCTTGCGCCTTTTTCTGAGATTAACGGGGGGAGACCAATTTTCGTCTCGAGTGGGTTGCTCTTTACTGGTTTATAGACGCACTGGCCGAACATGCAGCCGTGTCCATCGGCGCTGGTCTGCAAGCTAACGACCGGCCAAAGGTTGAAACATTCTTGGGCGTATATTTCCTCTGGTGACGGAAGCCATGTTCAACAACCTGGGGTATCCTGCAGCTTCTAGCTTGTTGGGTCCTGCTATCAGCATGCCGAGGAAGCACAACAGCTTCGGGTTTCGCTATCGGGGCCAGCTTCTATATGTGGGTCACCGGGCTCGGGATCCTCGTCTCGAAGCCCGAGAAACGCGCTCTGCTTCTGGAACATTCACCGGTGGGGTACTTTGTACATATTTGTGGAGTGAATGAATGAATGTAGAGCGGCATGTAGATTCTAGATAGGCACTAGAGCGGCACTAGATCTCGTCATCGGCTCGGTATCAATTGTCAGTCATCAGCTGTGGCTTTTCTTAACGGTAGTAGGGAGCTAGATAGATAGTCATGTATCTAATAGCAAATATAGATTGATACTGAACACGTTTTCTTCTGAAGCTCGTAATGGGGAAAGGGGATGTGCGATTGCGCCATCACCAAAAGCCTCGATTGGCTTAGGGAAGATTTCGACATGGCTGCTGAGTGAGGGGAAGGGCATCTGTGAGACTGTAGGAGTTCAAGTAACTAGTTAATATAGTTGCTGGAAATGTCAAGTGAAGAAGGGAGCTGAGGATTGACATTATTGATAGTAATGAGCAACCGATGCAAGAATCGACGCAATCGAAGCAACTTCAGGCTGTCCAGGCATCCAGGCATACAGGCACTCAGGCACCAAGGTCCTCCTCAACATCGACAAATGTCCAACAAAAGACCTCAAGATGGCCCGAACAGGCAAGTGTGGGGTGCCAACCCCCAAGACACGCTAAACACCCCACCATGGATGAGCTCATGTCGCGCCAATCACGCTGTTTCTGCCTGCCTGGCGGTGATTAATTGCGTGATCGCAGCGATACAGGGGACTCTGTGTGATTTGCCCGTGGATGGCATGGAGCACGGCGATCTAAAGGGGTAAACTAGCCTCGACTGGGTTCATACGTTGCTCTGGAAAGGTCTGGATAATGAAATATATAACCTCAGACCGCCGACAGCAATAAGTATTTGTAGCGCGCCTCCCCCGCTCAATTCCACATCCTGTCTCTTTTCTCCATCCCATCTATCCTCTGTCTTTTTCGTACCAGCTCTCTCACATAAACTCCCAAAAACTCATTCGCAATGGCCCAGGAACGTGCTGCTCCGTAAGTCATGCCTGTCCGAAGTACTACATGTCCAAAACAAAATACTGACGTGTAGCTTTCCCTATCACAGCCTCCGTCTCGGCTCTACCGCCCCCGACTTCGAGGCCGATACCTCCAACGGCCCCATCTCCTTCCACAACTTCATCGGCGACAGCTGGGCCATCCTCTTCTCCCACCCCGATGACTTCACCCCTGTCTGCACCACCGAGCTCGGTGCCTTCGCCAAGCTCGAGCCCGAGTTTGCCGCTCGCAACGTCAAGCTGATCGGCCTGGTACACCTCCCTCTTCATCTCGTCATCCAGAAGGCCAGCCCTCCCCACTAATCACTGCCATAGAGCGCCAACGGCACCGAGTCTCACAAAGCCTGGATCAAGGACATCGACGAAGTCAACGGCTCCAAGCTCACCTTCCCCATCATCGCCGACCCAAGCCGCAAGATCGCCCACCTCTACGACATGGTCGACTACCAGGACACCACCAACGTCGACGAGAAGGGCATCGCCTTCACCATCCGCTCCGTCTTCATCATCGACCCCGCCAAGAAGATCCGTCTCATCATGGCCTACCCCGCCTCCACCGGCCGTAACACCGCCGAGGTCCTCCGTGTTGTCGACGCCCTCCAGACCACTGACAAGAACGGCGTCACCTGCCCCATCAACTGGCTCCCCGGTGACGATGTCATCATTCCCCCTACCGTCTCAACCGAGGATGCCCAGAAGAAGTTCGGTGAGCTCCGTATCGTGAAGCCGTATGTCAATCGATCCCTGTCTTGCTGTAGGTGTGGATGAGTGATACTAATCGATGCTACAGTTACCTCCGCTTCACCTCCCTCCAGAAGGAGTAAATGTGGTGCTTGACTACGTTCCGAAATACCTTCCCTAGCTTGCTTGGAGTAGAAGAGACAGCTGGACTTGAAAAAAAAACAAAAAAAGCTGAGCTGCCCTACAAAAAGGCACGGGATATGATGGCAATGACTCTATCAAATGATTTCTTTCCTACTTTTGATACCTCTATTGAACCAAATACACGTTATTACTTTGAGCTCTCTCCTGCAATTTCCGGCACCTATAAGAGAGCCAGTCGACCTGGTCAATAAATGCTCCTTCTATCAATATATCCAATTCAGCCAAGTCTGAATATATTCTACTTGCTAGGTGACATTCATTGTTTGTGTTCCCAATAATACGGATCATGATATGACTATACGTGAAGCAAAGAGAAACAACATCCTAAGTGGGTGTGATTCGAACAGACAAATGAATTTAATCACAGGCGGGTAAAAATATATCAAAGAGCTTGGGACTACTGCAAGCGAATCCAGAGCAGCTAGCCACAGACGATTTCCAGTGGAAGCAGGACTATTCGCGCTCATCTTGAATTGCTGGGATAATGTGAGCTTTACCCAGTTCCAGAGTAGTTTTGTGGTGAGTCCTCGACATGAAATCGATGATCCAGGGGGCTGTTAATCTTAAGGAAATTCCCCTCCTACAGCCGAGCGTTGAAATTTCGAACTTGTGGAGGGATGTTGTTACTGTTAGGCAGATGGTGATAGTCAACTGCTGGGTTCATCCGAGATTCCAGCATTGGAGTCATGGCTGCAGTGGAACTTTCCCCACGGTGTATTCAATGACAGGACCATCTAAGTTCAAACAGTACAAATCTCTAAATAGTAGATAGGTTCTCGCTATCATTGTAGTTAGTATCAGAAGTGTCAAAACTCAAGACTAAAGTAAAGTCTGCCTGAGTGCCTGGACCAGTGACCATTGACCACTGACGAGGCTCGCGAGACCGCCTTGGATCCAGTTGGTTGTGAGCACCACCCAAATTCACCTCTCACAACTCCAACACATCATCCGTCTTCCTCTCGTCTCCTTCATTTTTATGCCTTACATCTCCGGTTGACAGGGTTTCCCTCACGCAAATCATCATCTTCTGAAGGCATCCATCCTCCTCCTGTCTTGTCGGTTTCAGTCCCGCTGGGCAGACTGACAGCAGCCTCTCTGTAAGGGCGGGGAACCTCCCCAGCTCCTGTCCCACTCTTCACTGGTCAGTACTCAGTGGTCTCACCCTGCCGCCCCTGATCTACTCCGTACGCCAACGGGGAAAAAAAAAAAAAAAAAAAAAAGAGAGAAGGCGCGGTGACGTTTTCGACGTCGAACCAATTTCACTCTGCTTGTGCGCCTTTGAAGACTGTCTTTCCTTGCGCCAGTCATCAATTCCAATACTTGAATTGTATCCTGTCGCTTCGTTGAACGAACTGTTATGTGACCCGGTCGGATCGCCGATTTGTCAACTTTCCCCCCCTGTGCTGGAGATACATACTCTTGATATAAAGAGTTCGAGATAGGACTAGATACGGACCGATATCGATAGTGACGGCACCCGAAGTCCCGAACCACCAAGAAGATATTGGGGAAACAAGGTCGAGATTCGAAAATACGGTTTGGTTCCGAACGAGCCACCCAATATATTCAAGATGATGTCGAGAAGTCAGTCCAGTCTGGGGTATTTGGATGCCGGAAGAGAAGATCCCTCGACATCTGGTGTCTCACCAGGCTACCACCCGCCGCAGTCTTCATCCGGTCCGATCAACCTGTCCGGCCTGGTCTGTAATGTCCGCCGGACGACAGGCAGAGAACCACACCCTCTCGTGGGTGCCACCACCACGATCCTCGGCGACAAGCTCTATGTGTTTGGCGGCCGGGTTCTATCGAAAAGTCGCCCCGTGTTGACTTCGGACCTCTACGAGCTGGACCTGATCCGCCGACACTGGACTAGAATAGAACCCACCGGTGATGTTCCGCGTCCACGGTACTTCCATAGTGTTTGCGCTCTTGGGGACAATAAGCTGGTTTGTTATGGGGGTATGTCCCCCGCGCCGAGTTCGGCCAAGGAATCGACGAGTAATGGCACGTCGGGTCAGGATGCGCAGGCGGAGGTAGTTGTCATGTCAGATATCCACATCTTCGATGTCCCCTCTCGGACATGGACACGAGTGCCGGCTACAGACTCGCCCCAAGGCCGATATGCCCACTGCGCGACAATCTTACCCTCGAGCGCCTTCTTCACCTCCGCGAGTGCTCCACTGTCCGCAATCCACCACAATCCCGCATCATCCAACCCCCATCAAGGCAGCATCGGCGTGGATATCGATGGATTCGGTGGCGCAGAGATGGTCGTGGTGGGAGGGCAGGATAGCTCAAATCATTATATTGAACAGATCAGCGTGTTCAACCTCCGCAGTCTGAAGTGGACGAATACGAGCGTGCTCGGGAGAAGCTGCGGTGCCTATCGTAGTGTGGTCGCCCCATTAGTCGGGATGAATGTCTCGGATATTGGATCAGCAGCAGCCGACCGAGACCCACAGGAACCAGTCGAGGAGTCGCAGGTCGAAGGGTGCCCCATGTTGATCTATTCCAACTATAACTTTCTAGATGTCAAGCTCGAGCTGCAGGTGCGCTTACCCGATGGTCGCTTGATCGAGAAGCCGATGCAAAGTGTGGCATCCCCCCCGGGTCTCAGGTTTCCCAATGGCAGCGTCATCAACGGCAACTTTGTCGTAAGTGGGACCTACCTGACCTCGTCCAAACAGGAATTTGCGCTGTGGGCGCTGGACCTCAAGACCCTGACCTGGGGTCGGATTGATGCTGGTGGGTCCGTCTTCGGCCACGGGAGCTGGAACCGTGGAGTGTTGTGGACGAGAAGGAACACCTTTGTCGTCTTGGGGCATCGCAAGCGAAGCCTCGTGGAAGACTATAATCAACGTCGCATTAATTTCTCCCATGTCTGTATGGTCGAGCTGGAGGCGTTTGGATTATATAACAACCCTTGTCGAACCTCGCCGACGTCCGGGTACATCTCCCACAGCTCCCCATCAGTTCCTGCATCCTTGCAGCAAAAGCTGGCTCAGTTGACCTCTGGCGGAAGGCCCTTCTCAACAGCTGCGGACGAATTGGGTAAACTTGCGCAGATGCTCCCCGAGATGGCTGATATGGAGCTCCAAGCGGTGGGAGGAGAGCGCATCCCCGTCAACTCCCGGATCCTAACACGAAGATGGGGTCCCTATTTCATCCAGCTCCTCCGAGAGTCATCCGACACGGGTGTTTCCGACTCGGCCACCCTACGCACGGCGATTCAGGCGTATCCAAACCGGAACTCCAGCATCACGATCACCCCCTCAGTAGGGCCCAACAGCAACTATTCCAACGCAACCACACTTGTTAGCAATTCCTCCAACCCTTCCAAATCATTATTAGCGAACCTCGAGATACCCTCCGCCCACAGCCTCGCCCCTGCTTCGCGCCCTCGCGTCCTCTACCTCCCGCATACATATCTCACCTTGCAAGTCCTCGTCTACTACTTCTACACCTCCTCACTCCCGCCGGCCGGTTCCCCCCTCTGCACCCCTCAAATCCTCTGCTCCCTGCTGCAACTTGCGCGACCCTACCAGGTCGACGGCCTCCTTGAAGCTACGGTCGAGCGACTCCACCAGATCCTCGACGGTCGTAATGCGGCTGCCGTTTTCAACGCGGCTGCCATGGCCGCAGGCGGCGGCAGAGGCACCGGCTTCACCAGCGGCCTTGGCGGCACCCTCGAGGCGCTGAACGGCGCCCACGCCGCCAGCGAATCTTCCTCCTCCGCCGCCCCCGGCACCACTACCACCAACCCCTCGCAGAACAGCCTCCTCACCTCCGACTCCTCCGACACCGAGCATGGCACTAACTCCGCCCTCTCTATCGCCAGCAGTGGCACCGGCGCCGCCGGCGGCTCCAGCGCCTCCGCGTCCCGCGGTATCCCCCTGCGCATTAACACCAACCTCTTCAGCCGCAGCCACCACCGCCGAGCCGACCGCGACCGCGAGGACTCCATCAGTAACGCCAGCACTGCCACCTCCGCCTCGAGCTACGACCACTCCGACTCCGAATTTACGGGCAGCGAGTCGCACTCGCAGCCGCAATCACGCTCCCAGTCCCAGCCGCGCCGCCTGCGCCGCGACACAGACGCCCAGCTGCGTCCGAACCGCCAGATCTGGACCGGCGACCTGAGCAGCGTCATCGGATTGCAGAAGCGCGGCCTGCGCGGCCTCATGGAAGGTCGGCGCCTGCGGGAACGGAATGCCAAACCGGCGAGCACGGCGGGTCTGGTCGGTGTACCTGCTCCTCCATCTGCCACTGCGACCGCAACTGCTACTGTCGCTGGTGCTAGTGCGGAACACATCATGCCCGCCGGGGTATGAGCTCATTTTTTTTCTACTTCCCTTTTTCTCTTTGTCAATTTCCTTTTTGAATCTACTGGTATATCATGCACTGGGACCGAGTATATAGAGTACTTTACACGAGCATTCCAATTCATTACCTTACCTCCGGCCATGTCTTTATGAGATATCTACGTCTTCGACAAATATATATACTTATGTCATCCCAACTGTTTTCCTTTTTAGGTGGGATACCATGCACGGCCTCGCGCAGTAACGAGAGATTCTATGCATCAGAACTAGAAAACTCGCAAGCAAGCTAGAACAAGACAAAATTGATTTATGAACCCAATCAATCCGAAAATCAGAGAGTGCCTCCCCCAAAAGAGCCTATGTAAAATCGCGAGCAAGCTCATGCTAAGTTACCACCAATAACACACATTAAAACAAAACGGAAGAGAAAAAAAAAGAGAAGAACACGGATGCGTTGGGTTCAGGTCCGCCCATTCGAAAGCTGTGCGCTCGACAGAACCCATGCCTCCCAGAGTACAATTTGCTGCCGCCGCACGGCCATCCCGTCGTCCCCCAGGTCCTCCGCAGTGAGTGCATACAGCTTCTGCCTTGTTGTCTCGGGGATGGATCGCCTTCCGGTGCCTCGCGGGGTGAGAGATATGTACTCTGCGTCGAAGCCGGCTGGCTCCGAAGGCGAAAGGGGCAGGTCGGCTACGATGGCGAGAGCGGGGATGGACTCATGGACGCTTGCGCCATGGCCATGGCCATTGCCATTGCTGTTGGCGATGGTGTGGTTTCCGCCGTCGTCGATCGTGTTGCTCTCCGATGGCAGATGGCGGGCGTAGTTGATCTCGTGCAGATCTATGTGCTCCAGGTGCTCCAGCTCGTCGTGCAGAAACGACAGCACGTCCCGCCAGCGGCCGTTGCGGATGTAGACATTGGTAAGTCTAATGTCGCGGAGCTGTCGCTTGTTTTGACGGAGCACCGCGACGACCTCATCGGCGTCAAGGCGCCAGCCTTGGAGGCTGAAAGTCTGGAGTCGTTTCCAGTGCACGCGGTGAAAGACCTGGTGGAGGGAGAGTTCCGGTGGCCGGTTCGCTGGAAACCCCAGATGAATGGCTGTTAGATTCCGGGTTGCTCGAAGGAAGTTTGCAAAAACCCCCGACAGTTTTGACATGGTACTAGCCATATTCCCCGTGCACATGTGGAAGGTCACATCAAGGCTGACCAGACGAGCACCCAGCGCGGAAAGAACTGTGGCTGGCGTTTGCAATAGCCTGATACTGGCGTGAGGACTGATCTGTGGTCCAACAAACCGAATCGTGTCGCAATTCGATTCCAAGAGTGAGATCGAAAGGCTCGTCACGGCTCGCGTGCAAGCCGGTTCCCACTCCAGAGAGACGGGTTCCGCACGAGCGCGTCTTCGAATATGTTGGACGAGAATTTCGTCCGCCTCGTCTTGCAGCCGGAGTAGCTTGATTTGTTGAAGAGTTGAGAACGATGCTATTGCGCGCCGTAGCAGAAGAATATCCCGGTTCTCCTGGATAATGTAGTGTTGGTCCTGCAACCGGCACCTGAGTACATTGGATACCGTTGGATTGATTCGGTCCAGTTCATTGAGAGCATATGACCAGCCTAGTGGATTGGTTAGCGGTCCGCAAGGTCTAGGCGTCGTCAAACAACACTATACCGTCTCCTTCATAGAAAGGCCGCACCATGTACGTAAAATATCGGACATGACAGGCCAGCTGCATGCTCAACAGATCTTCTAGTCGCTGAAACCCATCCCGCGAGAAACGTAGCACGAACCGGCGGAATTTCCTTGGTGTGCCGATTCGCATGAATCGCTTGCAGACCAGCCTGAACCTGTCCAGATCGGATCGCTCCCCATGGGCATAGCTATCAACGCGGGTGTCATTGCTGCTCTGCGACAGATTCGGCGAGCTCAGGGGAGAGATTCCGCTCGTAAAAGGCTCCGGCCCTAGAAGAAATGAGAGTATGTCACTGATCAGCTCGTCCGCCAAGTCGCCGATTTGTCGCGGGTTGTCCATCCTGATGGCACAACAAGGCAGCCGCATGTTCGGCTGCTCCGATCAATCGCAGCCACATGGAACTCAACGCGGGTGGTATATGGAGGATAAGAGGTTGCACAGTCCGATCAGGAGGGCAGGAAGGGTGTGTGTCTGCATGAGGGTTGGTTTTGGATTATATACAAGGCAAGACAAGACGATCGGAGGCGTCCAAGAAAATGAGATAGGGGAAAGAGGGTGGGAGGCTCCCCCCAAAAACCACGCAACGCAAGAAAAAGAAAGGAAAAGTACTGAAAGGAATGCATGCCTTTCTGTCTTGCAGAGTCGGCCCTGCGTAGGCTCGAGAGCAGACGGAGGTCGCAGAAACCACTACGTGCATGCAGCAAGTTGACATGTCTGACGAGAGTTAGAGCGTCCCACCCGAACTACCAACCCGTTCGACTGGGATCATCGTCAGCGACTAGTGATCCTCCGAAGGGGACCTGTATCCTGCATCCCCTCCAGCCATCGAAACCTCCGGGACTTCGACGACTGGATATTGGCCGTTGACTGGGACAACCGCAGTCACATGATTGAAGCAGCATGCGGTTATCCAGCGCGAACCTGCACGAAATTTGGCAGAGACGGCGGACGAGTGGCCAGGAGAAGACGGGTGAGTAGATGAGGTGGCAGGAACTAGCCTAGCGAGACCAGGAGGAGGAGGGGGGAGGAGAGGATGGAAAAGCAATGACCAGGCCGACAGACTGCAAGACACAGACCGAGTCAGGATGCTAAGGTAGTCCTAGTCCGACATTGTGCTGCAGACGCCCACTCCCCCCGCCAGTGGCCCAGAAACGAATCATCGCGCCATCTGCTGCAGGTCTGGATTGTTTCTGTGACCGGCGGGAAAATCGCTGCCACAGTTCTCTGCCTTTTATTAGTCCTGGAAGCGCAGCTGTGGAAGACTCCAGACAACGATTCATGCAGAACGGGAACGAGGCTACGGTGGAACAATGCTATTGCCGTTCAACCTGCATCCTTGGGTTAGAGGTCTCGCCAGAGGGAATGGCGAAAAACCACTCTTTATCAACCAGTCGATTCTGCTGATGATCCGACTTTTGGGTTCTGGTGTTTTGCATTACTGAGGAGAAAACGGAGAGAGGAAGGAGATGGTGGGAAATCGACTACGGGAGACTGCGCCTTGCGGGTCCTTCTGGCTTTTCGAGCTAGATACTAAGGTACTACTAGGCAGATGCGCTTCTTCAGGATCCTGTATCCATCTACGGAATCGTGGGTTTCCAATGGTTTACCCGGTGAGTTTCACGGCGCGACCGATTCCTCCTGACGTGTCCCTTTCTCCTGGGTCAGTAGTGGATGACGGATGACTGCAGAATTATCCCCGTGAGAAAGAACTCTTTCAATGCCTGAATTATGGACGTTTCTATTTACTGGGCAGCGGCCATTTCCATCCGACGCCGTCTGATATCTGTGCTGCTTATCTTGGATGCGAAACTCTCGCCATCCGTGGAGGGAACCTCTCCAGAGTGGAGGACATCTATCTCATAGACATCAAGACTCTTCCATCCCTTCTTTGCTCGCTCGTCATTGACAGCTGCGCCGCCTGAGCGAGTTTCCGCCGAAACCACCAGGGCATCGATACTCTGGTCGGTGATGGTAGGTCCGAACGGGTCCGAGATCTCCACAAGCTTCAGTGTTAATCCAGATCGGATCTTCAACAGGATATAATGGCCGTTGGGCCCCGGTTGCGTTACTCTCTCAATACGCGGTGCGCTTTTGTCTGGAGGGCTGAAATCCATTATCGCCATGAGGAAGGACACGGCGCCCTGACAGCGCTCTTCCCAACTTTCAAGAAATTCAGCATACTTTTTGTTCTTTAACAAGGCTTCGCCTGTGACGCCGACACTCAACATTCGTTCTGGGATGGGGTCGAACTCCTCCACCGGTTCCAAAGCCATTGCGGTGGCAGTGAGCAAGAGTTTGTGTCCAATGTGGAAGTGGTCAAAGGTGCCTCCTACAGCGACCGAGTAGTGCGGTGTCAGTGGGCTGTCGCGCTCGAGAAACAGCAAATGCTCGGAAGAAGACCAGGTGGGTGAACCTGAGAGCGGATGCAAGGTTCCAGCATTTACGTCCTTGGTCTTCGAGTAGATACCATCGAAGGTTGCTGCTAGCTCTTTGCCTGCATCATTGTCTGGATAGTAGATCCAATTCCAGAGACGTGCGCTGGCCGCCAACGTTTGCAAATTGACGATCGGTCCGTGTCGTGGAGCCTCAGAACGCTCAGCCGAGGCAGCCGGATTGTCAATGAAGATTACCCGAGCATCAATGCCATCCGGAGCATCCAGCTCAATATTGTGTTCCGCGCTGACAATACCAATCAGTCTGTACATATTGGCCAGGTAATGCTGGAGGCTGGGGAAGATCTTCGCGCGAGGCTCAGAGCTTTGGGATAGCAGCCCGGGGATGGTGATAGCTATGTCCAGAATTGCAATTCCATTGACGCCATTGAGATCATGTGCGAGCTTTTCAAAAACAGTAGATAATGACGACTCATAAGCATCTTTAAACTGCTCGAAACGAACCGACGGAGGAGGAGGCAACAGTAGCAGCGCAGCCATATCCCCCAGCAACTCGTCGGAAGCCATGGGTTTAGATCGAGGGTGTGATTGCGGGGGAGAAAGCGAGGGGGATATTGTAAGGGAACAGTGGAAATGGGATGACAGACGACAGCTATATACGCATGATCAAGTGGAATCTAGCAGCGGCAGCAGCGGCAGCAGCAAGCAGGAGATCCAACAGGAAGAGGTATGCTCGACCATGTTCTCAGCCAGAAAGCAAAAGCATGTCGCTCATCTTTGATTCTGTCCGAGACTCAAATCATCATCATCGGCTGACTCAGCGGCACGAGACTCCCATCGTCTCCCCTGCGTGTCTCATCCTCGACTCGTTGCTGCCCAGTCGCTGCCACTCGTCTCGTCTACAGTTCTTTTTCTTCCTGATCGCAAGCTTCAGAATATGCTTGCGAATCCCTGAGAAGGTGATTTTCCCCCGGTGCGATCCAGACTGCACACGTTCTTGGTGCGGTCGGAGCTCCCGTGTTGCTGCTGCTGGTACAGACAGTACAGAGTGCCGCTCTCCCTTCATTGCAAAGAACAGTTGTTGAGTATGCTTCCAGGACCAGTCGCTGTTTGAAAATAGTATCCCAGTAGGAAAGATTAGTTGATATTCAACTGCAGTCTGCGTTGATCGGCCGCCTCCCCCGACGAGTCCCTCACCGACCGAGCTCCCTACAGCAAGCATGTCGAACCCCGCGCAATCCTTCGACTCTCGACGGGCAACCATCTATAACCGCCAGCCTGAAGAGCTTCATATCCCAAGCGGAGCCTCAGCAAATTCGACTCTGCCTCACCAATCAATGTCCCACGAGTCGTCGGTAGCGGCAGATACCGGAATGAATAACCTTCCTTCCATCAACGTCCAGCCATCGAGCTCCCAGCCAGGTCACTATGCAGCCGGCAGCAGTACTGGGGGCGCTTCCCTTCCAGGAGCGCTTCAACCAGGGAACGTCAACCGGCCGCCTGCGATATCCATGAACACTGCCCCGTCCGTGCTGCCTACGCTGCCCCAGTTATCTACCCAGCTGCAGCCGCAACAATCGCAATCGCAGCCTCAGCAGCAACAACCACCAACAACGCCTCGTTCAGGCATGGTCAATTCGCACGGTCATTCCAGATCCAGTCCGTCGAATCTTGAACAACCGAAATATAAGCCGCATGGAGCTTCGGAGATCTCCAGATATGGGGCGTCTCCTGGTGCCGGGTTCCCGCCGCACACCCCGCAAGGATCGAAGTACTCTCCTCTTGGGCTGGCTGATATCCGTCCGTCAGGAGATCTTCTGAGCGACGCGATCACTAGTCCAGGAATGCCGGCCTACAACGGGGAAACACAGGTGCCCACCAACGGCAACTATGTTGCGCCGTGGCCCATCTATGCGGTGGATTGGTGCAAATGGCCGATTACAGGCAATTCCGGCTCCTTTGCAGGCAAGATTGCACTGGGGAGCTACCTGGAAGACAACCACAACTATGTAAGAGAGCTATCGCATGGTACAGCTCTTGTGTTGCCTCCACGATTTGCTGACTAAGGAACTCCAGATACAAATCATTGACACGCATTTGGCTCAACCAGACCCGGATACCCCAGATGTGGCCCCGGGTGATCTCAAACTAGAATATGTCAAAACCGCCGAGGCCACGCATTCATATCCCGTTACAAGGATTCTCTGGGAACCCCCCTCATCCCAAAAGCAATCGACCGATCTACTCGCGACCTCTGGTGATCACCTACGGCTGTGGTCACTTCCCACCACTCAGCCCTTGCATAGTTCCAACTCGATTACACGTCCTGCCAATCATAGGGATCCTCCAACCGCCAAACTCTCGCCGCTAGCCTTGCTCTCGAACTCCAAATCCCCTGAACATACGGCCCCTATCACCTCGCTTGACTGGAATACGATCTCTCCCAGTCTGATCATCACCTCCAGCATTGATACGACCTGTACTATCTGGGATATCCCCACTCTCACGGCCAAGACGCAGCTGATCGCGCACGATAAGGAAGTCTACGATGTCCGATTTTGCGCGAATAGTGTCGATGTGTTTGTCAGTTGTGGCGCCGACGGTAGTGTGCGCATGTTCGATTTGCGCAGTCTAGAGCACAGCACCATCATCTACGAGCCAACCGAGAAAAATGACAAATGTAATGCTCTTTCTATCCATGAGATTCGCTCGACTGATCATTTTACCTCCAGTAATGAGCCCCGGAAATGGCAGCCCCCCGGCATCATCGCAAGCTGTCTGGCCGCCGCCCCTTTTACGTATCGCAGGTACGGAGCTTAGCGCACACTCCGGGCACCCCAGAGTTTAACTAATGCAACCACAGCATCGCCCCACGACGCTCATCTCCTAGCAACATTCTCCCAGGATTCCAACATCGTCCGCGTCCTCGACGTCCGACAACCAGGCCAGGCGATCCTCGAACTCAAGGGCCACGCCGCCGCGATCAACTGCGTCGAGTGGTCCCTCACCCGACGCGGCGTGCTCGCCTCTGGTGCAGACGACTGCTGCGTTCTCCTCTGGGACCTGATCAACCAGCACAACGCCGCGCCCGTCCCATCCGCGCCGAACGCCCCTGGCACCCCCTCTACAACATCCGAGCGCGGGCCCGCTGCCGCCTGGCAGTGTGATTACGAAGTCTCGAACATCAGCTGGTCGCCCCAGGGCGGAACCAACAGCTCGGGCCACCCGCGGGATTGGTTAGGTGTGTGTGGTGGTCGGGGTGTGTGGGGGGTTGCATTATGACCTTATCGTACAGAATTGCTCCTGCTTCCTGCTCCAGCTCCTAGACTCCTTTGATTTTATTCCCCTCTTGTTCTTTTCTTTTCTTTTCTTTTTTTGTCTTGCTGCGCTTTCCGCTTTTTATTTTTTTATTTTTTTTTTTTCCGATCTTGACTTTTGGTCCGGTGCCTTTGTCTGCGTATCTAACAGGCGATGGAAAACGAATTGACGCATACTGGTATATGGAGCGATATGCACGAGTGATGAATGAATGAAAAAAAGAATCTACACTTTTTGTATGGCTTGACCGAGCTCCCTTCAAAAACCAATGGTATATCGAGCATGTTCTCTTTCTTCCTTCTCCGAGTCTAAGTCTACTTCCTGCTATGTCAGGTAGGGAGGGGGGTGGAAGGGAAGTCGTGATATGTACAGCGTAGGGAAATCCTTACAACCTTTTGAACAAGACAAGTAGATGAAGTGGCCCGAATACCGAGAAAGCGATTTTTTCAATGGATATGTGAACTGGGAGTCTGGCTCTGCCGCCCCATCTTCACGGCGAGTTTATCTTCCAGCCAGCGGGCGAATTTGACGCTGGGGATATCGACGGCGCGCCAGAAGACGTCGCCGGCCCAGAGCGAGACCGGCAGACAGATGAGCCAGCCGATGAAGAATCCCAGACAGTACCGGAAATCCGTGTTCTTGCCGGTGATGCTCCAGATATTGGGCATGAGCGAGTAGCCGAGCGAGTGCAGGATGGGCCCGTGGACGATGTAGAAGGCGTAGGAGATCTTGCCGAGGTACTGCGACAGGCGGTTGACGAAGAGCTTCTGGATGTCCTTGGAGTGGTTGATGCTGTAGACGATGAGGACTGCGCCGAGCGTCTGGGGGAACCGGTGCGGCTCCGGATAGGTGCGTGGGGTGATCTTCCAGGTCCACATGTAGAAGGGGGTCCATTTGTAGCCCGTGTTTGGCGCGGAGCCGAGGTAGAGGCCGAAGACGAAGAGGGCGATCCAGAGTTTTCGGCTCGAGAGGCGGGAGGCCAGGCATTGGGCACGGGGTGCGGGTTTCTCGTCGCCAACGGGGCGCTCCCATGTGCCGTTGAGGAGGTCGGCTTCCGCCATGAGCATGCCGAAGAGGAAGAGGACGACGTCCCACCGGCCCCAGCGCATGCAGAACCAGATTAAGCCGCTGACGAGGGTCAGGCGGGCAAAAGCGGTGACGCGCGAGGTCGCAATGATGGTGAGGAAGAGCACAATGGAGCATCGGAACTCCACGGGGATAGTCCACAGATGCGGGTTGTAGTAGTTGTAGTAAAGCGCCCAGTTCCAGGGGTCGATCAGATGCGCCACAGTGCGGTACCAGTCCCCGAATTGTTTAGTGAACGACTTCATGAGAGGCGGGTGCTGCTCGTTGGTGCCGAGAATCGTGTCTCCTTGATTGACGACGCGGTGCGAGTAGTTGAAGACGCCGAGGCGCACAGCAACGAAGACCAGAAAGATGCCGACAATGGAGGGTATGTACAGACGGAAGCCGCGGCGGAAGGTCGAGGACGCGAGCACGGTCAGAGTCTGGTCCCATGACCGAGTGCGGATCATCTTCAGAGGCTTGTAGGAGAGCACATACCCTGAGATGACGAAGAAGATAGCCACCATTATGTGACCGGAGACCAAGAGGTGGATGATGGGCAGATGCAGGATGCCATAGTTCTCACCATTGAAGCCCCACCCCACCGCGACCTTCCATGTGTAAGTGAAGAGAAAATGAAAGTTGAAGACTAGTAGACAGGCCCAGCCTCGTAAACCATCCAGCGCCGCAATCGCATGGAGTTTTGTGAGCTGGGGAGGCTCTCCTCCCACCCAGTGTTGTAGATAGCTTGGCGTCAGAGCGATCCCCAACTTTCTTAACCACCGATACAGATAGACCTGCCAATGATCGGAGATGTGTCTCGCTTGTGACGACAGTCGATCGGGACGTGCAAGCATATTTGCAGGTGTGAAGTCGGACAAATTGGTCCAGTTGAAGCCTGGCTTGCCACTATAGGGGCCAGACTCCAAGTCATCGAGGGGGATATCATGGATCGCTGGAGTGGAGCGAAGGTCCTTGTCTGTGAGCGACATCTTCCGTGTCGTTCCTGGACGTAATTATTGTGGAATATCCCGCGTGTAAAAAAAGGATCCCCGGGCACGATGATGGCGAGGCAATGATTGCGCAATGGGGATGGTCGACCCAGGTATACAAAACGATCCAGCCGCTTTGGAATAATCGGGAAAGGGGTCAGATTAAGGCCGTCGAAGAAGTATCAAACGTGTGCGACACTGGATACAATGAGAATCTTCTTTCAGATCTAGTTTCCACGACGAGACAACATGGTAACTCTGATGAGCAGGCTATAAAGTGCGATTCGTATGGTCAGGCATGTCGTCTCAGAGCTCATCACTGGACTGGGGGGAGGGATACTGGAAAAGCACTTACCTAGTCATTAGAAGGAACAGGCAATCAGTGAGTCTCTATCCAGCGATGGAAATGATGGAGGATTTGGGGGGGGGGGGCAACGGAGTGACAGAATACAGAGGAAGCCCAGGAGACGAAGTAGAGAAGAGGAAGAAGAAGACTGCGTTTGTTTGTTGGGTCTCAATGCCGATCGCAGAACGCTGTCACAGAGGATTCTAGGAGGGATTCATGCCAATTGAATGGGTTGGAAGAGACTGACCATGGCAGCTTGTTTCATCGAGATTAAAGTAGAGCTGGGATCAATTCAATTTCGATCTAGATCACGGAGTGGTTCTCTTGAGCCTCCATCTGGATCTGGATTATCGCTATAGCCTCATCGACACAGTGTAGACATCATTTAGTGTCGGTTGACCTGGATCCTAGAAAGATTCATCCTCATCTCTTCATTCTCTCACGTCTACGCCCTTGTTGGCTGTTGTTGACCAGACGTCCTCATTTCTTCTGCGCTGAATCGGCCCAAACGAACCAAACTTTGTTCGTCTCCCGAATTTCTTCATCTCTCTCTCTCTCTCTCTACTCCCGGACCGATCCTATCGCTTCCAATCCCATTTTCTCCCAGCTACATCCATTATCTATCGTTACCCAGCTATTATTTCCAGCTTGCCAGGCCTTTCCTATCCTCGCGTCTTTTTCTTCTTTGATCAAGGAAAAACAGTGGCCCCGCGACGCATCGCATTGCGACGACGGAGCCCCTGTTTTTCGGTCTTTTCTGGATGTCGGATTCGTCGAACTCAGCCTCTTTGTCTCCTGCTCCTTCGCCTCAGTGACCTCCAGAGAACGCTTGTTCACCATGGATCTGCGCACAATAATGAATACCGATGCTACCGGCACCGCCAGCGCTGCCTCTGCTCCGTCGCAGCAGTCGCCGTCCCGAGCTGAATCCGTCTATCCTCCACGTCAACCGCAGCCTGCCACCGCATCGCCAGCGTCGTCGGCCTCGTCTTATCCACCGGGATACAATGCGCAGCAACAGCCTTCTCAACCGGCCCCATTACAACGATCCCGTGCATCGCCGGAACGATCTTCTTCCTACGGCTCCATTCAGTCGCCGTATCAGCCTCATTCAACCGCCGCCGTGAGTGCCGGCGCGCAACCCCAACGTGGCCAGAGTCCTCCTCCTCCTCCCCCCCCGCCCCCTGCCTACGCCTCTGCCAGCTCGCGAGACTCTTACTCCGCACCCACGGGTTACAGTAATCAACAGCACGCGTCAACTGCTCGATTGGCCTCTCCGTACACGCCGCAACCCGCGAGTTCCGCCGGTCCCTTTGCGGAACAGCAGCAGCAGTCCTATTTCGCGCAGCAGCGATCACAGTCCATCCAGTCCGTTCTTTCCCCCCAATCCGCTCCCAGTCACTCATTCCACCCCAGAGAAAGTCCTTCGGTTGCTCCACAATCGCATCCATCGCAACAATTTTCGCCTCCAGCGCACGGGTCTCTACCTGGCACACCGAGAGCTTCCGCCGTGAGCTCTCTGCCCCGTCAGACCCCGCCATCGACGCGTCCCCCTTCGTCCGGCCATGACTCGCATTCGAACAGAGCCTCAAGTCCCTGGGTGGGACAGGATGCCCAGATGCACATGTCCCCGACCGCAATGCCAAGAGGCTCGCGCCAGAATTCCAGGCATCGAGAACAAACACCGCGACAGCTCCCTCCCGGGGGGGAAAGGCGAACTTCAGACGAAAGCGTTAGCCCCAAGACGGCCTTCACTCCAGGATCCCGACAAGGGAGCATGACCGGAACCTCCGAGCACAAATTCTCGTCTCAGCTCAATTATGTCGAAGATGGCGTCGGCAAGGAGGACTCGTCTGCGCCCGTCATGACTTCCTCGCAGTCGCCTATGGCCGTCATGAATGCGCGTCCTCCGCCGGCTGTGTCCCAATTTGACAGCTCTCCGTCTGCCCAGTCCCACAAGGCGAACGGATCTCTCACTGGAGATCGGGCCCAAACGTACCCCACGAAGATGGACATGACGCCTGACTCGCGACCTGACACAGGTGAGCGACCTTTGAAGCGGAGGAGAAGACGATACAACGAGCCCCCGATCTTTGCGCAGCGAGCCGCTCGTGTCAAGGGCCGATGCCCCGTGATTCCAGACCCGCATCCCCCAATCCCCAAGCATCTCAGAGACTCTGCTCAAAGCCCATTCGCACCGCGACGACAGTCCGTCTCGTCCCATACGCCAACTGCTACTGCATTACCACCTCCTACGGCGAGGGTTAAATCAGAAACTCCACCCACGAATGGCCCTGTAGCTGCCCGTCTACCCTCTGCGCCGACGGTACCAGCCCCCATGGTGCCCGCGCCTTCGGAAGGAAGCCTAGGACCGTGGGAACCCTCGATCACCGGGTTTATTCCCCATGAGGAAATCACCAAATTGGTGTGTGACTTTCTGTTCCAGCACGTGGTCCTCCGCAACGACGCCACGGCTGGACCTGCTGGGACCGCGGCAGTCGGCCAAGGCACTATCATTGAGGTGGAAGGCAAGTTGGGGCATATTATCGACATGGATCGCGGAGAGAGAGTCAACCTACCAATCCTGACCGAAAGCGTCATCAACAAGGAGAATCCCCGTTTCCGCACGGCGTTTGAAAGTTCGATGACAGTGGTAAGTAATCCCCTGACTCCACAATCGCCCAGGCATGGCTCGCTGGGCTAACAAGCCAAACTAGTCTCAACATCGCGCAATGAACAACTTCCTCAATGAAGCCGTTAAAGCATCCATGCCTCAGACGAACCCAGGCCGGATCCCTCTGTCTTATGCGCACAAGAAAGAACGCGACACCTTCTACGAAATCTCCCCGTCCGAACTCCCCCCAGTCATTCGACAGAACCTCAACCCCCGTCACAAACCCAAAGTGCGCGTCACCATCGACCAACGCACCGGCGAAGTCCTCGCCAAGATCGTCAAATGCCGTATCGCAGACATGGACGTGCACAGTCCCCGGACATGCGTTGACTGGCGCATCAGCGTCAACCTCGAAATGACCTATGACGGCGACGTCAGCCACCTGACCATGGTCGACAGCAGCCGCGGCAGCAAATCTGGCGACCGCACCAAGGACCGCATGAGCTACAGACATTTGGCGTACCAGGTCGATCTCACCCAGGTTGCCAAGTCAGAAGTAAGCCCCCCCCCTTCCCTTTTCACCTTCCATCACTTCCACCCCTATTATGCTCGAACCTCTGCTAACAAAAGAACCCCCCTCCCACCATAGCCCCCCACTAAAGGCGACTTCGAACACGAACTTGAAGTCGAGGTCTCCGCCGCCGAAGTCCGCCGCCAGGGCCAACTCGCCATGGCCGGCGACCCGCAAAACCAGTACGAGGAACTAGTCAAGGGATTCGTGGACAATATCCGTTTGCTGGCGCGTGCAGTGCCACCCTGAGTTGTTTTGCCCTGTACCCGTGCCATGTTCTCTATCTGCTATCTCTGGTCAAATCCGCAGATCCGTTCTTGCACACTGAACGTGCGAATAACAAACATCGTGCCTATACATACACCTTCGTTTCTTTTATCTTCTCGAGTAGGCAGTATCCCCTGCGAAGATGGATCGGATTGTACCACTTAGAGTCACGCAGGAGATCTTTCTTTTACCTTCTTGATCGTGTCCTTACTACCCCATACTTGTTTTTTTATTCTGTTTTTATTTGTGCAGATTTGGTCACACTAAGGTGTGTGCGTCTCGCCAGACACGACATGATTCTTATGACTATTTGAAGGTTTTTTTTTTTTTTTTTTTTTTTTTTTTTCCCCTCTTTCTTTCCCGACTGTATCTTGCGTCGCTCGGGGTTTGAACTCCCGAGATCTCCGTACATAGATCTACAAATGGTTGATATAATCAGAGCGCAAAGTATACATCCTGTTGAGCTTTCTACCATGCCAAGAAAAAAAAAAAAGATTTGCTTCTAGAATACAAAGTAATGTAAAATGTGCCGACTGGGCGATGAGAGAGAGAAAATAAAAAAAAAAAAAAAGATCTGTCCACTCTGCGTGTTCCTCTCGGTATGTCGCCCGCGTTTTAGCTTAAGGACTAGGTGTCCCATCGTCATAGCGAGGCCCGCCATCCTCGCCGTCCCCATATGGCCCAGCCCCCGGGGTCGCGGCCGCACCACCCATCGCCGGCGTGGGTGCATCGTACGGACGGCTTGAGGGGCCGCCCGGTGTAGGGGCGTTGTAAGCACCTGGGGTCGGGGCGCTGTCGGCCCAGGCTCCCGGGGTCGGGGCGCTGGCGTATGCACCTGGAGTCGGAGCGGAGTAGTTGCCTCCGGGGGTGGGTGCGTCTGCGTACTCCCGGGACTCCTTGTGTCCTCCTGCGGTTGAGCCTGCGCCACCCCAGGCTGGTGTGCGGCCGCCAGCGTTCGCGCCGCCCCAGGCTGGTGTCCGAGATCCTGCTGCGAACGCGTCGAAGCCGCTTGATCCCGAGCCGGAGTCGTAGGGCGTTCGTGCCCCGGCGTTCCATGCCGGTGTGCGCGATCCGACGCCACCACCGTACGCAGTTCGGCTGCCATCGTAAGGATTCGATGTACGCGATCCATCCATCTTCCATGCCGGAGTACGGGAACCGCCAACGCCTGCCCAAGCGGGTGCTAAATAGTATAGTCAGACACTGAAATCTCGCATACCTAATCGAAGTTGTATACTTACTTCGAGCAGAAGAAGCGCCACCCCACGCAGGCGTTCTGGAAGAATCAGCTGCTGCCATTGGGGTACGGCCACCATGCCAGCCGGATGGTGGTGCAGCAGAAGCGCCATATGGTGCGCGCTGACCTCCCTTCCGAGACATGTCGAGCGTCTGGCCAGTAACGGGGTCTTTGACAACAAGGACCTCTTTGGGGATTGTCACGAGCTTGTTCCTCGAGTGAAGCTCGACTCGTGCTTGCATGTCTGTCGAATCCTTCACAATGCCAACGAGACCCTTGTACGGACCCTTCCTCACCTGAACTGTCTTGCCGATCAGTCGATCACGACCAAAGGTCTTAGGAGGGCCCATCCCGCCGCCAGGCATGCCATTCCTCATCATGGCAGGATTCATTTTGTTAAGATCAGGCCCGGTGGATCTGCCGCCCTTGGCAGAGACGGTCACGACGTTAGTGGTACGGACAACGACAATACCCGAGTTCTCAGCTTGCGACTTGTTATGCAAGAAGAGGAACGAGCGGTAAATGTGAGCAATCACACCACTGCGCTGCTCTCCATAAACCTCTCGCACGGTATCGCCGTGCCGAATTTCGGCACCATTGCGATCAGTGGCAACCGCATCTCGACGAGGTGTGATTTTGTTGGCAACTTGAGACGGAAGCACATTGCGAATGGAGCCATTCTGATCCAGAACTCTCAGCGATTCACGGTCGACCTTGACGACGCATGCAACAGTAGAGGCACTGGGAAATATTCAGTCAGCGCATGAAGAGAGAAAAAGCCAAAGATACTCACTCAAGTTGAACCAGATCATGGACGTCGAACATGCCCAGCTTCCCATCAACGCCCGCTTCCGCAGATAACCTAAGATCCTTGCTAAAGACAGTGATTTCCTGCATGCTCATATCACTGAGCAGAGTCACTGTATCATCCTTGACCTGTACCACCATACCCAGCTCATCCTGGTACCGACTGCCTCCAATAACCTTGACATGATCACCCTCTCTGAAGCGCTTGCGCAAGGATTTGACGGGGGCGTCTATTGTCTGTCCAGCCAGTTCACCTTCGGTGACTTGCAAGGTCACGATATCTCCCCGGGTCGATGTGGTGCGGCCAACCAGGCCCTGCTGTTCGCCTCGGAACACCTCAACGGGATCCCCAGGCAGGTATGATTCCTCGGCGGTCGAATTCTTGAGCGTTTCTGCGAGCGAGGCCAGATCCAGATTCGAAGTTCCGTCATCAGAACCCCGTGCAAACATAGTCACTTCCTCGAGTCGGGGATTGACATTCTTCGTGATGAGATGTTGCACCTTCATGTCCTTGATGAGGAAACCGTCAATGTATGTCTCGCCGAGGTAGCTCCACGACTTTCCACCCAGGCCAGATGTAGCAGACAGATACTTTCCATGCCTCTTCTTGGCTTCGGCTTCACTGAAGAGTCTTTGGGGCGCCCGAGGGCCCGCAGTGTTCATGCCAGGACGCTTTCTCTTGATGTCAACCACCGGGGCACTACTGTCTTCGTTCAAGCCATAATCTAACCGAGGAACCAAACGGACCGTGACTTCCAATCCATTGGTGTCGACTTCCTCGATCTGGGCAAGATCGCCTTGGTACTTGCCTCGCTTGATACGGACCCATCCGCCGGGATTTAGCTCTTCGGACTTCTGTACTCGTAGAAGATCGGGCATCTCGCGCACGGGCACGAGAATCATCTTCGTGCGCGGGTACACGTTGGACATGTCTTCCAGCGCCTCCATTACATCGGCCTGTCTCCGCGCTTCGACATAGATATAACCACTCATGGCGCCGCCGCGCTCGAACGCGGAGATGATTTTCATCGGTTTCCGAGATCCAGGAGGTCGCTCTTCAATCCGCTTCTGAATGGAGAATACAACTTCGCGCTCCTTGCCGGCCTTGCAGCGAACACCCCAGATACTGGGGTCGTCGACACTAGGAAGCAGCAGCCGCTTGGGCACGACAACTGCATCCGACGCGGCAGCGCGATTCCGTCCATATCTTTCCTTAAGCAGCTGTGCTTGTTTCTCGGCATCCATGCTGGCCTCGAGCTCACGCTGACGATCGAGTTGCCTGTGACGGCGGTCATCGGTCTCGGCACCGGCAGGGAGGGCATCCAAATCATCCGGGTGCATCTCAGCACCGAAATCGGCCAGTTCATCCTCCTCGTCTTCCGCTTCGTCCTCTTCTTCATCAACACCGGCTTCAGTATCAATGAAGTTATGGATGCCCCCTCTTCTCATTCGCTTTTTCGGCCGACCCTAGCAAGCAAAAGACAACCAAGGTCAGAATGGCCACCAGTAGAAACCCAAGCAATGGTCAACTCACTGAGGAAACCTCCTGCTCATCTTCGTCCTCTTCTTCATCTTCCTCATCCTCTTCATCGTCTTCCTCCCCTTCACCTTCGTCTTCGTCCTCATTCTCATCATCCTCGTCACGAGCATCAGCTCGGCGAGCGTTATTGGCGTAGCCCCTTGCCCTCACATCATCCTCGCTATCCTCTCGGTTGGCGCGTTCAGGCTTGACATCTTCGTCGTCGTCATCCTCCTCATCATCTTCCATTCGAGCGCGGTTCGGTGCCTGTATTCCAACGAGCGTGAGCACACATAAAGAGCCCATCTCTTGTCATATGAAAACCCACCTGCGGTTTGACATCATCGTTATCCGAGTCCTCCACGGGCGCGGGGTTGAAATCATCATCCTCCTCCTCGGATCCAAAGTCCTCATTCAGAAAATTCCGCGACATGTTGTCTTTGAGATGTGATGTGGCTGTCAGATTAAGAAATCAGACTGGAGGAATTCGACCGCGTGCAGTACTAGAGGTCGACCCTTTCTGCGGAAATACCTCTCGACGAATTTCAGTAGGTTTTAAGCAAGGGGAGTAGCGCGTTAGACTCTCTTCGAGTTGAGAGCCTGGTCAGCGAACGAGCTCTCAGTAAGCCAGCGAGAACAAAAAAGTATTGGGAAGCTGACAGACACTGTCGGGGGTATCTGCAGTTTAAGTAGTCGTGAACCTATCTCTCAGCTCGGGAAAACAGGACGGCCGGCTAAGTGGCACAGAACGAGGTGAACAATGAAGAGAGAGGTCGAGGCGTCGAAGTTGACCAGACAAGCAATCGAGCGGCAACTTCTCCGTTGGTTCGCCGACTCCGCGACCGCGACAGTAAACCTCCTGGTTTTCCGAGATAAGGTTATCGCTCGGAACAAAACAAAAAGGGATGGAATGAAGCTGCTCACAAATAATGATTGTGAGTGGGCTCTGGTGAAGGAGAAAGCAACACGGTCGAGCTGTGTTTGAAGTGAGGGAACTTTCAGATGGCGGCGCAAGTTGATGATTTACTCGGTCGACACGGCGGAGACTCTACTGCGCTTCTGGTCCGAACAGTCAACCGTACGTCTATCCTCTCGGTCGCGGCTCAACAACTTCACATACAAAATACGGTGATACTAGGAGATTAAGACAAGGCTCTGATCCAAAGAAAAGTAGAAGCAATATATATGGTCATAAGGTACATCCATCCTGTGTTTGATACCCAAATGGCTCAATAATCAAGAAATCATATGGAAGATGGTGGATATCTATGCTTTCCGCACTCTCATATTCCAGCAAGAAAGAAAAGAAAAAAAAAAAAGAAAAAAAAAAAAACTCAAAGTTTCATGCCAAACATCTGGTGCACACGCAAGCTCTGGCGCATGCTGAGATCCAGCATGATCTCCTCGCTTCCACCGGGAATAGCGTAGGCACGAACATCACGGTACAACCGCTCAACCTTGCCGCCCTGACCGCCACGGCTGTAGCTGAGACCACCGAAGATTTGACTGGCCTCGCGGGCACAGAACTCGAAAGTGGTCGTCGCCTGAGCCTTGAGACCAGCGATAGCACCTCCTAGCTTGAGCATGGCCTCAGTCTCCTCCATAGACTGGCACTGGTAGATGATGTTCTCGAGCCAGTTGTAGGTAGCCTCGATTTGACGTGCCATATGTGCGAGCTTCATGCGGATCACAGGGTGATCGATGAGCTTCTTGCCAAAAGTCCTACGCTTGTGCGCATACTTGACCGACTCCTCGTAGCAGACCCGGGCGAATCGTACGCACTGGATCACGATGCCAATTCTCTCGTGGTTGAAGTTGGTCATGATAACTAAATGGCAGATCAGTATGACTAAGTAAAAGGTAAAGGTAAAACACTAGAACAGACAGCTTACCCTTGAAGCCCTGGTTCTCCTTGCCAATGAGGTTCTCCACAGGCACCTTGACATCCTCGAAGGTGACATAGGTGGTGCCACTGCTCCAGACACCCTGGCAGTCCATGCGTCGGGTGCTCACGCCACCAGCCGATCTCTCGATCAAAAGAACACTGATTCCGTTCATGCCAGGCCCGCCGGTACGAACAGCAGTGGTGAAATAGTCGGACCAGATACCGTTGGTGATCCACTTCTTCTCACCGTTGACAATGTAGTGCTTGCCGTCAGCGGATAGCTTAGCTTCACATGTCAGGTTGGCAACGTCACTGCCCGCATCGGGCTCAGTAATGGCAAGACAGATGCGCTTGTCACCTGCCAAAATGCCGGGCAGGATTCTGTCGACCAGGGGCTTCTTGCCGAACTTCACCAGTGGCGGGCAACCAATCCCATAACCACCAATCAAATTCCAGACCAGACCACCACTGCCGGCACGCGATAGTTCATCCGTAAGCAGCATCTCGTGGAAGAGATCCCAGTTCTCCGCCGCTACCGACTGCACTCTGTGGGGAGTGTGGTTGACGGGATACTTCACACCCAGGAGACCGGCAAGGTAACCCCTCTCACCCATTTGTTTGTAGATCTTGTCGGGCACCTGCTTGGCCTCATCCCATTCGGTCACATACGGCTCGATTTCGGTTTCTACCCATTGCCGAACTTCCTCGCGGAGGGTAGCATGAGTCTGGTTGAAGTAGGGCGAGTGATACTGTAGATGGCGGGGTTAGTACAACCGGTTCCGCCAGGCTCCATGCAGCGCAGAGAACGCCAGATTTCAAACTTACGCCTTGGTACCATGAGGGATCCGAGAAGGGAATCAGTTCACCATAAGGATCGAGGGGCGCTGCGGACTTGGCAGCCACCACATCGACTGGCGCAGCCGCCTTGGGCTTAGGGGCCTCCTTGACGGGAGCGGGGGCAGGCGCAGCAGCAGCCTTCTTGGAATCCAACGATCCAATCTGCAGCTGGCTCTTGTACTTCTTCAGAATCCCCTCATTGTGATACTTCCAGAACTGTTTCGAAGCGTCTTTTCCGGCAACACGGGAGAGAACTAAATGCGCATGGTTAGCGCGGCTGCCCCTCATGGTCGATCTGTACCCTAGAGCGCCAACATACTCTTCTTTCCGCCAGGGTGGTCGTCTTGGAACTTCGTCAAGTCGTATACGTCTTCATCGATGATAACCCAGAGGTTGTCGGGCTTGCTATGCGACGCCACCTCGTCCTTAGAAAATGTCTTGGACATGATGTATAATGTGAACGGGGTGTTCCACGGGGAAGAAAAGCCAATATGAATGTGAGATTATGGAGGATCTATCAAGAAGCCCACAGGATTAGGGTACTGGCACAGCAGACTATCTGGGGTATGGGGCGGGCAAATACAGGTACAAAAAGTAAGGGATGTGAAAGACAATCCGGGGTAAGCAGCGGGAGAGAAGTCGGGGGGGATAGATATATGTAGGACCAGGAAGGGGACCAAGGAGAAGCACCAGCTGTGGATATCTGCTTCGGAGGAACAGCCCAAAAGAGTGCACAAGACCAACTGAGCGATTCCCAGGGACCCTCGGGTGGTCTGACATGCAACAAAATTTATGCGCTCAGAGTAGTGGTATTCGGCGATTTCTTCACATGTCCAGCGATATGCGCGACAGCGGTCATTACTCTTCCCGTGAGTTAATAGTAATATGGATGGAAATATGATGCCGTCAACCTGTCAGTCCAAAACAGCTGCAGCAGGATGCACCTGAACCTCGGCCAAATACTGTAAGTGTAATTGCTCTTCGCAGCTGAGGTCATCCGTTGTGTTTTGTGCTTGTGCTGATTGGCTCACAAAGTCCCTCCACGTCATGGCGGCACCCGACCCGCGTGTGTAAATCTCCCCTTTTTTGGAAACTGCCGAGGCTCGCGGTTTCACGTGACAGCAGGCTATCGCTCATTGGGCAAACAACGCGAGAAATGGATCCCGTCATTGGATGCAGTCGCCAATCTTACAATACAGAGTTACCGTAACCGCTGTACACAGAGCATCTGACCCCTGGTCAACTGGCAAACATAAAAGGGAAGGAATGCATGTGAAGATATGCATGAGCATCCATTCATTATGATCACTCTCGGATCTGCTGGCCTATTCCAGGACAGTGAGCGGTATTATTTCATAGCCTATAAGCAGCACCACAGTAGTACAAGCACGAATTGTAATGTTCTACCACCCTTCCTCAAGGTGTATACAAACTCCAATATAGTTGCAACGGTATATTTCAGGTCCCCAGCAGTGGTACTGCTCTCGCTGGGAAGTCACACGCAGATCCATCATTAATCTAGTAATACAACCTCCAACCCAACATATGTCCCGTGTGCCGACCCTTAGTCCTCGGCTTCGTCGGTTTCGTAGTTGAATTCGTCCGGCACTGGCGCTTCTTCGCCATCGTCTTCATCCTCATCGACAGCCGTCAGAACACCGGCAGCGGCAGCGGCGCCTGCAGCGGCGGTGGGATCGGCACCCAGAGGTGTCCGACCAGCACCACGCTGAGGCGTCTGGAGGGCCGCCGCGCCAATGGCGGCTTGCAGCCGGTCCTGCAGTGATTCTGCAGTGGCGGCAGGAGCCTTAACTTCCTTGCTTGCTTTCATCTCAATCGTCTCGCGCGGCTCCTCGGGGTTCTTATCCAGCACCACAACAACTCCACCGGTAGGCTGCCGATACAGTTAGCAATGCGACGGTGATGCAAAAACACTATAGCTTCTAAGGGGCAAGACTTACCCGTTTTACTGGCTCGTACCGCGGGTCAGGGAATGTGAGGTACTTAAGCAGAGCAGGGAGAACTCTGGACATGTTCTCGAGTTCATATCCGACCTTCTCGCGCTCAGCCTTCTTCTTCGGACCTTCACCAGCGCCCTTCTCTCCCTCCTTGGCTTCTTCTTCCTTCTCCGCACCTTCATCGGTCTCCATCTTCTCCGGCAGTTGATCTGATACCTTAGGTGTCGTGGGGGTCTGGTCAACGTCCATGCTTTCTCGGCGCTGTTGCTTCTCCCGGCGCTGCGCCCGGCGCTTGGCTTGAGCAGTAGTGGAAAGAACGGCCGTCTTCACCTTCTCTGGCGCTTCCTCAGCCTTGACCTGTTGCTCCGGGGGGTAGTCAAAGAGGCTGGGCCTTGTGTTGCTGTGGAACTTGAAGAAAGGAACCTCAAGCTTCTGATCCACTCCGACCACGGCCGTCGGGGTGAAACTGAGAGATAGGAAGTGAGTAAGCGGGAACCAGTACCAGTACTGGATGAAGACAGCTGCGCCAACGATGCCAGGCATGTTGAGGTTGCCTGTCTGTGTCTGAAGGCTGATGGTGCAGTTTCGGCCACCAGCATCAATAATACCGAGGGCCACAGCGCAGCCAAACTTGGCCATGGCATCCTCATGCCTGTCTCCAATCATCTTCATCATAGCTTTACGGAGGCTGCTAACACGAGGATTCATAGCCTCATTCTGCTGCACCAGGACCATGGCCAAGGCGATCAAAGCACCCTGTCTGACAAAATCGGTAGAATCTTTCAGCATGGGTTCTAACAGGTCAATAGCCTCATCCAGCCCAGTACCAGCGCACGAGATACCCAGCGCCATTGCAGCACCATATCTCACATGCGGGTTGTAGGACTCGGACAACAGCTCAACCATACGGGGCACGCTCTGGTATTTCCTGAACAAGATAAAGCCCAAGCTGAGAACAGCGACACGGCGGACGTCATCATTGACATCGCTGACGGCGACGTGCAGAAGCTTGCGGACGGCCTTGTTGCTACCAGTACCGCAGTAGGCCAGAGCGATGGTCATGATACCACCATAGCGGAGGGTCGGATCAGGATCGCCCAGGAGACCATTGATCAATTCGTCAGCAGCCTCCTCACGGCCGTACATGATCAAGGCCATTCCCATAGCCAAACCGCGAACGATCTTCTCATGTTGCGTATCGTGAGCATACTGGATCATGTCCTCGAGAGCTCTCATGTTGCCAGTACCCAGCATAACCAAGCCCATGGCAAGACCGACAGCCTCACCGTTGAGCGCCGAATCTGTGTAGAGGACGTTCCGCAGATCCTCGTAGATGCCCTCATCACCGGTAGCCATGCCCGCAACACCCAGGCCCAGAGCTCCACCATGCTGGACGACCTCCTCAGTAGCCTTCTTGAAGTGATCACGGATTAGATCAACCGCCATTCCACCGTGGTTGGCATAGATCAAGCCAAAGGCGTACAGCGATCCACCCTGGCTGTAGACAGAGCCCGAACCACCGACACCCGCAATATGTTCCCTCGGAAGGTATGGCTGCAGGAGCTTCTGACCTTGGCTGAGGTTGCCACGGTGAATGACACCGAGCGCGGCGGTGGCTGTGAACTTGGACCAGTTCACAGCCTTGCCGAGCCATTCCAAATTGTCTCGGAAAAACTTGTCGTGGGTGGTGCCAGCATGCATAAACGCGTTAGAGAGGGTGACTGCTGTGTGGAAGATGGAGTTGCGCGCTTCCAAACTGTCTCGCACTTTGTTCAAGATGGCAATGTCGGCCTTGTTATTTCGGTAAAGAAACTCCAAGTTGAGCTGGATCGATTTTATGCCGTCAAGAATGTCAAGGATGTTCTTGAACGCTGTACGTGCTTCGTCTGACATCTTCTCATTGGAATCATTGCCTCCGAGTGACCGTGATTGCTCCTGGTCCTGCAGCAGAGGGTCGGACTCCTTAGGTTCATCGTCTTGATCATCAGTCTTCTTTTCTGCTTCACTCTGATCCGGTACAAGCTCCGCAATCTCTTCGCGGACCTTCTTCAGAAATTCTTGCGTGCTGTTGTCGTAGAGGTCGAAGGAAATTTGGTAGGCCACAGCAAGCGACCGTGCATCCCCCTTCTCCACTAACTGGCGAAGAATAACAGAGGCCATTGAATGCTCGTTCAGAAAGACAACACACTTGGCGATGGAGAAGTAGTCCGGAGCGGGAATTTCGTTCAAGAGATCAAGAATAAGCTTCAGGATCTGTGACAAGAATTAGCCAAGTCGAAGTCGAGATCCGTGAAAACTGAAATCCCCATCCATACCTCATTACGGAATGCACGCTCCTGAACAATGCCCATGCAAATATCCAGTACATACTCCATGAGCTCTTCGCTACGTCTGGACTCGCCGTGCTGCTTCTTTTCGTCCTCACTTGCGCGAATAATGGTCTTGCGTAGCACATCCAGGTTTTTGGCCTCGATAGCGATTCCAATCACTTGGCGATAGCGCTTCTGCAGGAAACATTGCTCAAACAAGCGTTCAACAACGGCTTGTAGTTGGCCCTGAACCCCACTCTTCAAGACGAGGGAAGTCTCGTCGTGTTTTACAGTAATATCTTCCCCTCCCGGATGGGCAGCATCCATGCCTGGAAGCTCTTGCCGAGAGAGCAACGATTTCGAAGGCAGAGCGGACTGCGAGAATGGCGTTATGGGAGACGTTAAGCTGGCGGAAGTACTTGTGGCTCCTTCACCGGATGTAGGGAACGCGGTATTCAGGTTGGCAGGCTGATCGCCAGCTGCGGGGCGTTGGGCAGCGGAGAGAGAGATGAAAGTATCGATACATTTTGCTTGAGAACGACAATGGAATTAGCAAACCAATCATGCTTATGCGGTGCGTTCTCACATACCGATGATTGTCTCCTCGAACTCGCCACCGTTCTCCAACTTGAAAAGTTTCCCGGCCCCGAGAGCGAAGACCATACTTTCATTGTATTCTTGGAGGTTGTAGTAAACCTTTGCCGCGACTAAGGCGGCGAGTTCCCGTTCCGGAAACGACTCATCCTCGTACAACGCCTCTCTAGATGCAAAAGTGGTCAGTGACAAGGCCTTGAAGCAGAAAGTATCATTATGTCGATGCAGAAGATAAATCAATATGCAAAAAGACGATGAATGACTAACATTTGGGGAATTGCATCGACAACTTCTGTCCAGAGGAGGTCGATCTGGGAATCGAGAGTCTTCAGAGCAAACACTCGCAACTCCGGATCAGGCTCAGAAAGGAAGCCAACAAGACCGGCGGCCGAAGCGAGCCCGACCATCTTTATTAGAGATATCTTGCTTCAGGACCAGGTGATTCGGGTTGATGGAAGGGTCAGCTGTTCTATCGCGAGATGAGGCGATAGCTTCGAGAACGGAGCTTCAAGACAGCGTTGTTAGCTCAAAGCAAAGGAAAAGCAGTTTGGGATGAGAGAATATACCAGATTTTACAAAATGTACAGTGAGATAGTGTTTTCAATGAAATAAAAACAAGCGGAAGATGAGAGTAGCAAGCTGGAAGTTGATTAGGAAGCTTCCGCCAGCAGCGAGGCACACGTCAACGCTTGAAGCTGACGAAAGGCATCCGTGGTTCCTGCAGAAACCCCTAGAACTGTCACGTGATACCATGATGGAATGGGAAAGATGATCACAAGCACTCAGACTTCGGAAGAGATAAAGCCAACATGACACCTCTGCATTGATCATTCTTCCCGTACTTGCCTTGGAGCGATGGTGTTTCACTTACCGATGCTCTTCTGATCTTTACTCCCGGTGCAGACTATCTATATGTAGCTCACTGGACCCGCCTTGGACTTTCTATAGTCTTCCAAGCTACCCCCCAGAGTGAGTGCGAAGGAAAGCTTGAGCATTGCGATCAAACCGTGCCCTCAAAATGTCGACAATTTTCCAGAGAAGTGGCGAAAGCTCCTTGCTGCCATTACGTCCTGGGAATTCTGCACTTCAGCAAGATCCTCTTGTCTACATTGACCGTCAAACAAAATACATCCAGCATAATCTACAGGTCCTGATTGATGCCCAAAGTGATGGTCTCCTGGCAGGCCTTGGAGGGACACCGCAAACCACCGATTCCGTCTCAAACGGAAGCTTTACCCTGACCGAGCTGAGCCGTCCTCGAAGTCCTCCAACAGTTCCCGTTCGGCAGCCTGTCGCAAGAAATATTGGACTACGTGCCGCAAGAGAGGGAATCTTCAAATCAATTTATGACTTGCTGAAGTTGAGAGAAGAGGAGCGAAATATTCTCAGCTTTCGGGTAGACGAGAGAGCGGATGCATTGGGCGAGATTGACAAATTTAGTACCAAAAAAGCCGGCTTAAAGAACGCCATAGCAAGTATCCACAATAATGAGGGCAACCAGCGCTCAAAAGAGCTGCAGGATGAGAGCCATCATCTGGAAACGGAAATTCGGGAGTTGGAGACTAAGCTTCTTGAGATGAAAGTCAGGCATCGACATGTCATCCAAGAACTCTCGCAAATGGAGAACGCCGTTGAGTCGAAAATGTCTTCTTACAAGGCTTCATTGTCTCTCGTGGAGTCAGATATCGACAAATTTCTGAGGCAACCCTCTGTCCAGCCTCATTTAGCCGGTAGCAATCAATCAACTTTCTATTCTCTCAATCCCAAGCGCCGCACCCTTGAGATGGCTCGGGATCATTGGCAAATGGAGCAAGTCGACTTGCGGAAGAGGCAACAGGAGATAGATGCTGAGATCCAGGCTCTCGAAGAAGGCGGTGGCATATGGAAGCAGGTGATAGGCGAGGTTTCAAGCTTCGAAAAACGACTTAGAGCCACGATGCGCAGGTCGATACAAACATCACAAATTCTCAAGGCAGACAAGCAGTCAAGAGACAGTCTGGAAACTGACCAGATTCGGACTGTAATAGAAGACCTTGATCAAATGACGAACAGTGTGGAGCAACATCTGGATCTTGCGGAGAGAAAAGGGTGGAAACTACTCACATGCTGTATTGGTGCGGAATTGGGAGCCCTACGTGAAGCACGAGAAATGCTCCTAGACGCTTTCGGTGTATCTGAAGAGGCCCTATGGCCTGGTAGAGGCAAAAAGAAGGCCAATGAGGATCACCCCGATCGTCATCACGATTCTTTTGCAGATCCACTGAGCGTGGACAACCCGGAACCTCCTGCTGACTTACTCAGGGATGAGACGCACTCCCACACGGCAGCTGCCAGGTCAGAAGACGAGGATGATGAGCCTGATCCCGCTTGGTTGCTTCCAGAAGTTTGATCATTGCGACGGATCCCGCTCTGTGGGTAGAATTTGTTCCTGTCATTGACGAAAGCGTTAAATGTATGGCCTTTAATAGAGGCTGAGAGGAATAAATGGTAGAATAGATCATTGTGTATGTAATAAGCCACAGTTGCCACTATGCTGAGACTCTCTTTTCGGCCAAATTGGCCATGTTAGTCATCGTTTCTAGAACGGAGAAGTTCTCCAGACAATGGATTTGACCCACTGGTAGACATATCGTGCACGGCCCCTGAGACTGAAGAATAAACCCAACCCGAAACTATATATATCTATCTTATCGACCCCAATCAACTCCTGGAATCATCTAGACATTAGAAATCTATCCATATTTTCTCTTCGTTTCCTAAGCGAAAGGGTGTGGCCAGATCGCGTGTTGGATGAGATGTACCTTTCAGCTCCAACCCACAGTTTCTCTATCCCCTCTGTTCATGATGGGACCGAGCTGGAATGCCGCGTTTATCTGCCTGTTGACCATTCCAGTAACTCCAACATACGAGGTGCAATTGTGGCCCATCCATACGCGCCTCTTGGAGGGTGCTATGATGATCCAGTTGTGAGCTTCATCGGTGGAGAGCTCTTGAGATGTGGCTATTTTGTGGGCACCTTCAACTTTCGGTTCGTGTCCAGTGTCTGATACACAATCCTTGTTATTGTCAATACTTTTCGTTAGCGAGACTGACCAGTTCGGCAGTGGAGCTGGGGAATCTGGAGGCCGGACCAGTTGGACAGCGAGGCCTGAGTTGGCAGATTATGTCTCCTTCTATGGATTCATGCTCTATTTTCTACATACACTAAAACATGAGCACGCAGCCAATGGTTCACATATTGCCCAGTCGACTGGCCCCCGGCGTGAAACTCAAAGCATCTCTCCTGGAGTTGATCTCGTTCTAGCTGGATATTCCTATGGGTCATTGATCGCTTCGCACCTACCAAGAGTCGACGTTATTGCGGATCTATTCTCAAAAAGTGGCGGAAAGACACTTTTTAATGAAATATGCCATACCGCAATCAAAGTCGCAACTGAGTCGTCAAGCGATACCACTGCCAGTACTAAGGAGATCGCTGCAGAAGAACTTGCCCAAACAACCATTTCGTATCTCCTCGTGTCCCCTCTTCTGCCTCCTGTCAACCTATTCCTCACTCTTTTTTCGAAAATGTCCTTGGATGTGAGAGTGGAAACACCAATAAAGAATAAGCAAATTTCTTGTCCCAAGCCGGCCGACCAGCTCACTTCGCATAGAACCTTGGCAATCTATGGCAATCAGGATACATTTACTTCGGCGGACAAGCTACGTAAATGGTCCGAAGACCTCTCCCAAGCGCAACAGAGTACATTTCAATCGGCCGAGATTGACCATGCGGGACATTTCTGGAGTGAACGAGGGGTCGAAGCTCAAGCGGGAGAGGTCCTAAGGAATTGGCTACGCAGCATTTCTTGATCTTATGAAAAGGGGAAGGATCGCTTTCGCTTAGCTTGATGAGAGAACCATATTGATCGCCGGTTATTTGAATGGGCTATAGCTACGCTAATATTCCACAAGTGGATGTTGATACCGGCGGAGGCAGGTTGATTCCAGGGCACGTTTACTGGAACAACTACGCTGCTCGTCCTTTCGGGAAACAAGAGACTGGAGAGGATGGGTCAAATCGTGTCCTGTCTGAAATTCATCGCCTGGAGTTTCAGCGCGTTAACTTCGCTCTGGACGAGGAGGATACGACAAATGCCAGACTGGAGCATGGAACCAACCGAATATTACTTACCTAGAGGGATTATGGTCGTCCTACTAACTCCTACGTCATCCTCTGTGGTCTGTTCGAGCCGATTGCCGTCCGATTTAGCCATCGAATTCAGGACCATTGCCCATGGCGCCAAAGATTATGGGGGTAGGATCTAGATACTTGGGAAGCGCTGGCAGGCAAGAGAGAAAAAAACGATCTGGTGGCTCAGTGCAGACTTGAGTAACATTTCATGATCAGTGCAAACGTGGCTAGCTCTCAGGAGTATAACTTAGGCGTCTGTCCAAGCAGGGAGTTCATCCTAGGTAGACAACTGATCAAGAGGATCCTGCCTCCGTGCCTTCCCATCTTCAGATCCTTTTTAGGACCCTGATTTATTGCGATCATGATTACATACAGTTAACTCCCTCATCTAATTCCATAACAAGTAATTACTAGATACTAGCTGAGGTAATGGGTGCTTTCATCGATCGATCACATGCTATCCGTGGACACAAAAGAGAAACTGAGTTGGCTTTCAATGAGACAAAGCATGTGAATGGGATGACAGCTGGATGACCGTGGGGTCCTTTAGGAGTCATCAGGGCTCTGTCATAGGGGGAAAAACCAGAAGTGATCGAGTATATACCCAAGTGTAGTAGTAGTTATTCCACCGCCGAACGGGACCCTGCGAAGAGTCTGGCAATTCTTTACAATATAATGTACTCCGTATCATCCTGAATACTGACTGATACCTCAGGCAGAAAGCCACTTGCGTCAAGGGTCACTTCGGCACTCAAGGATCTACGGAGTACATATCTACATGAAGTCATGAACTAACTACCTCTGAATAATAATAAATAATGGACACGATATTAGACGAGCAATCATTCGAAAGAAACATCCACGGATATCTTTCGTCCATTCCCTGTATGACGAGAATGAAGATGAAGATCAAAACAAGTCCCTATCTACCCCAAGATAGTTGATTACCCCAGACTGATGATGAAGCGGGCATCATCGATCGGGAAGCCCAACTGGCCCGCGTGACCTTGTTGCCAGCCTGCCACTCCCTACTAGTGACTAGTGCCGAGTCTGCCGAATGACTGACTGACTACTGACTAGAGAACTGAACCCACCTAACTAGTTACTGCCTAAGGCTCTAAGCACTTAAGCAGTCCCCCCCCAGATTCGCGGGGATTCCACCTATACTCTTCTAGTAAATACATGCATGCTGCCAGGATTCGCTTTAGTTAGCTCAAGCGAATTTCTTCTTTAGGGATTTTTGTTTTTTTTATATGAACCGTCTGAAATCGCCTTGATCCACAAGAATGCCTTAACCACGGCAGGGAGTCCGTCTTTTGGATCCGTCTGGTCGTATCCATCTACTACTCTTCTAACCCATCTCCTCGCCAGACGGATGGCTCTTCCTCAGCCTCACGCCTACTACCATCATGTCGCTCTTCCATGACTCGACCATTGTGCAACAGCCCAAATGCCACGGGAAATCCAAATCCGGGAACAAACCCGGTCCATCCTCGACCTCTTCCAACCGACAGCACCATTTCCTGCCGCGATTGATCTCCATTCCTTCGTTATCATCAGTGGTGCGGAATTCGTTCACCTGGGCCGGAGATACCTTGTACTCATATCGTGATTGGGCTTCCAAAGAGCAGAGGAAGGCACTTACGGAAGCCGAGGATCGTAAGGAGGTTTTATACCTGAGGATGCGAAATGTAAATCAAGGCTTCAACATCTTCCTGGCTCTTGTGAATGTCTGCGCTAACCCGGTATCTCTTGATATACAGGCAGTCTCGGTTGAAGAGTGGAAAAGTTGCGCTTGCGAACTGGATGAGCTGGAGGACAACAATACCTGGAAGCGAACGTTTGAATGTTCCGAATACAACCCCCTGCTGGTCCAGGAGCGCCTCAAGCAACTGGAAGAAGCCCGCGTCAGCTGCGATGTGAGCAGGATGTTGTTTCTGATCCGCACCTCGCTCAGTCGCGACCTGGGAAATATGAGCAATGTATCGCTCTATCGGCATTCGCACGTTGGAACAAAGGAGCTGATCGACCGCTACATTACTACCGCCCTCGACACTATTTCTACTTTGGTGGAGCTTTCTGGAAATAAATGTGACGGGCTCGAATTGAGATATATGCTTGATCAGCTGCTTGCAGCAAGACAGGCGTTCGGTCGAAGCGCTCTTTTGTTCTCTGGAGGAGCCACCTTTGGCATGAACCACATTGGCGTTCTCAAGGTTCTGTGGCAAGCGAAACTACTCCCCCGCATCATCTCCGGTGCATCAGCGGGCAGTATCATATGTGCTGTATTCTGTACACGCACCGACGATGAGTTGCTTGAGCTACTTGACACCTATGCGTATGGCGATTTTGCCGTTTTCGACGAAGAGGGGAAGGAAGAGAACATTCTGCAAAAAACAGCCCGGTTCTTGAAATACGGCTCTTTCTTAGACATCTCTCATCTTGCCAAGGTGATGAGAAATTGGCTGGGTGATATCACCTTCCAGGAGGCTTACAACAGGACGCGGAGGATACTGAATATCTGTGTCTCCAGTGCAGGCATGTACGAGCTTCCCAGGCTATTGAACTATATTACCGCACCCAACGTGATGATTTGGTCTGCCGTGTAAGTTGCGCGACCCCATATCCCTTTTCCTATCATCAATTCGCTCATTCTTAATGATCGGATTCTGACTCGCAACAGTGCCGTTTCCTGCTCGGTACCTCTGGTTTTTACGCCCTTTGCTCTCATGGCCAAGGACCCATTGACAGGGGAGGCGGTCCCCTGGAATGACTTTGACACGCAGTACATTGATGGCTCGGTCGATGGGGATCTACCTATGACTCGATTATCCGAAATGTTCAATGTCAACCACTTCATAGTCTCGCAGGTGAATCCTCATGTGGTTCCTTTCCTCCCAAGAGACGATGGACCGAGCCGCGGGCGGGCGGAGGAATCGCCCGTTCCTCGATGGTTGCGCGCCGTGACGCATCTAGCAAAAGATGAGATATTGCATCGAATGACGGTTTTGTCAGATTTGGGTATCTTCCCGACATCACTAAGCAAGGCTGCCTCCATCATGAACCAGAAATACTACGGAGACATCAACATCTACCCGAAGATCCTCTACAGCAATTTCCCCCGAATTCTGAAGAATCCGACCACCGAATTTATGCTCCAGGCCTGTCTCAGCGGAGAACGCGCAACATGGCCTAAACTCGGGCGTATCCGCAATCATTGTGCCATCGAGCTCGCACTGGACTCTGCCATCCAGAAGATGCGGGCGCGGGTTACTTTCAGTCCCAGTCCGGTGGACTTGAGGCAGCGCGGTTTGAATGACCAATCGGTCGGTTCTCTCGATAGTAGCAGTGGGCGTGGACGCATGCTGAACCGAAGGAGCTCGTACGATCAGGGACTGACACTTGCGGCACGAACCCGCCCCGGCTTGGACCGCCGGTCAATGGTAGAAGTTAGAAGAACTCGGAGCGTGTTATTTTCCGAGCAGACCCCTTCAACTAAACATGCTCTGCATGCGGCCACTGTTGGTCAGCAGTTACAAGGTCTAGCCGACAATCGTCAGTGTGATGGGCCGTACTTGGTGGATTCGGAATATGGCGAAACGGATTTGTCGTCTCCGGAACGACCCGTGTTGTCGAGGGGTGCCTCGTGGGGGTCATCACCCTATGACCAGCAGGCACAATGGAATGGCTCACAGAGCTCTCCACGCATCCGGCCGTCCTCGTCCGCTGCAGTATCGGTACCGAACATCCCTGCAAGTCCCAAGCATTGGCCATCATCCGTCCATTCTGGTGACGAGACTGTGTCCCAGGTCTCTTTTTTGAACTCGAAGACTGTTTCACCTCCTCACAGCCTGCTCCAAATGATCCCTACGATTCAAGTTGGCTCCCCTGGGACATCCACCCGGCATTCTTACGGCTGACGATGTACTTGACAACGAACTGGCTCGTCGACAGAGTACATACGTCTCTCTGGGATTCTCGGGGCGAGTTCTACACTCTCTGAGGCTGACAGTCAGGCATCTTAACGATAGAATGGAATATTCTCAGGAATACTCCAATTTGCGACGCGACGACGATCACTTGATGATTTCTTCCTGTGAATGTACATATATACCCACGCCGGTGGTGGTTGAAGTCATTGTGTCACCCACCACTTATGGTTGTTGTTGATTGCATGTGATGTTCTCCTGGTGTTTTTTGATTGCTTATACAGATGGCTAGAGAAGGTGTGAGGTAGACAGGACAGGGGATATGGCTGGCTTGCAAGAGGAGTTGGATTGGCTTGATTGCATTCCGGGTCATTTGATATGCTCACGGGGCTCTATACCCTTGCATCACAGACTGGCGTTAGCAACCGTGGTTCAACTGAAAGGGGGGGGGGGGCATTGTATACATAGATATTGCTGGTTTGCCTGGTCGAATCCATGTTGTCCTGATGACCCCTCTACTCGAATACGCAACCACATCCAGATAAACTAAACTACACATAGCCTATAGGTAGACCAGTAGGCAAGGCAACTCCCCCTCCTAGACAATTAACCAAGGAAACACTGCATAATTAGCCTGTTTCAGAACGTGCGTGTGGCCGTGTGGCATCTCGAGCTGGAACTGGGCGCTTGGCTATGCAAATGCAATGCAACTTGTGATCTAAATTTGGCATGATTGATTTGATTTCTCTTCAAAGTACCAAACAGAACCTAATTATGGCACATTCAATGATTTCAAATTCCAACCCCCTCGAATATTCACACTAATTATGCACATCCCCCGGCGAGTCCAGCAACCGTTTCTAAAAATTACCTCCCCAAAAAGCCAGTTAATCCCTGCAAAGCTTCCCATTCCTGCATCTAACCAAACTACTACTGGACCCAAGCGGTTAAGCATGCATGAATGGTTGCTAATGTTGGCAACAATACGCCCGTACTGTGTAGATCTCCCAAACTATGGGCTACTAGCATCACTCAAAGAGAGTGGCGGCTGATGGCTCGTCGACAAGCTTTTATATCCAGTCGCATCTCCTGTCCGTGCTGGACTAGGAACACGGGAGAACATCGACCTCGAGAGTTCCCATGTGTATGTGAGAACGAGATCTCTGACTGACTCGAGGAGTCGAAAAGCTTGGTGCTGTTTGACTCTGGTCTGTGCTGGAGTGTCTTCGGTCGCTGTGATAGGTGTGCCATCGCCCTCATAGTATACCTACCGATCTACTTATCATATACTTCATTTCCAAAAAAAAAAAAAAAAAAAACGGGGAGCCCATCTATATATCAACTTGACCTCTTCACAACCCCCCCCCCCCCCAAAAACAAATCCCCAAAATGACCAGCCTCTTCCGCAAACACAACACCCCCAAACCCCTCCACACCAGATGGGGCGACGTCACCATCTCGACCCCAACCGACGGTGCCTGGAACCAATACCACAACCCCCATCACCCCCACAAGGCCTACGACTACGGCCCGGGCTTCATCCCCGAACACCCCCCGCTGGCCGAACCCGCCCCGCGACCCGTGTCCTTCTCCCGCCGCCTTTCCATGCGCCTCTCCCCGCGCTCCAGGACAAGCCTCGCAGCGTCCGCCTCAGCCCGCAGAAGCGACGACTGCCAGCCGCTGCTCGACCGCGAGTCGCACTTTGCCTACCGCCCCATCCAGCAGGACTATCCGCGCGAAGTCGAAAAGGCCGCGGCCGCGGCCACTCCCAGCCCCAGCCTCAACCGGCCCTCTAGCCATCGCCAGAGCCAGACCTCGCCGCAGTTCCGGTATATCCCGGCGCGCACGCGGTATGAGGAGGAGTTCGCGCGCACCTCGCCGCGCAGCTCGTGCGGGAGCAGTAGCCTGGCGCCTAGCGAGGACGAGAACCGCCGGTTCTCGCTGTATGCGGGGCAGGAGGGTGGAGCGTGTGGTAACTATGAGAGTCCGCGCCTGTCGCCTGATTTGGGGTGGATGGTTGGCACGGCGGTGCCGCGACGGGGCTCGGCGGGCAAGAAGCGGTTTTCCACACGCCGGATGACCATGACGATGGTGCCTGATGCGGAGGATATCTATGGGTGAACTACGTCTCATCATATTTTACGTGCATGATGGTTTGGATATCTGTATTTCTTTTTTTTTTTTTTTTTTTTTTTGGCAAGCGGCATATTCTCAGGCGTTGGTGGACATGGCGGCTACTACTCTCGATATATTTCTATACGACGTTATCTGGTGTTGATGGAGCAGTATTTTAATGATAATAATGATGACCATGAATAAGCAATGAAGCATCTTTGTCTTTCTTCCGATGGGTATTAAATTGCACAAGTTCAGTTTCCTACTGGAGCTGACGTCAGGTCGAAGGCATCATCGTCTCCCGCTTCACATCCACCTTTCACTTTTTCGTTTCTTCAGTCGACGTCAGGAACAGCAGTGCCCTTCCCATTGGCGGGATGGCGTCCCTCGTGGAGGTCTCTCTTGCTAACTGGTTCAAGTACCTAAGTATGAAGTTTCTGACTCTGGTTTCAGCCTGTTCTGTCGCCTGTCCCCATCGGGATCCCAAGAATATGACGCTATGCTCACGCATGGTGCCGGATCATCGTTACAAGACCGCCCATCAGGTTATGTTATTATTCCCCCCATCCCGACTCATACCGCATACACATAGTACCCTAGATACTCCTACCAAAATCGATAATCTATAAGGATCAGAAGCAGCTGCTCAAATCCATCCATCCTGTATATCCGGCACAATGGCAGAATCCGTGGTCCAACTCAAATGTGAATGCAAGGTATGTCTTCGCAACTCCCGTATCGTGCATTCCCCATGCTAACGATAGGCTTATGGAGTAGCACGATCCTTGGGGCAAGAAGGGCAAGGATGCCCTCGTCGCCCAGTTATGGTCCAAGTCGCCCGGCTCCGAGGAGATCAAGGCGACAGAGAAGTATTCCGAGGTGAGTGCTTGCCATACCTTGTGCACAGTTGAACCGGTACTGAGGAAACAAGATGTGGATGGGCACATACCCAACAAATCCATCCAAAATCCTTGCCACGGGCGAGTTGCTCTCCGACTATCTTCAGAAAAATCCGCAGCTCGTGGGAAAATCGGTGCTGGATCGATGGGGTCCAGAGATTCCATTCCTCCCCAAGGTATGCATGCGACGATCGCAATCAGTTCCGAACACTTGTTGGTTGACAGGCAACAGATCCTATCTTTCTCCAAAGCTCTCCCCTTACAGATTCATCCCGACAAGACCCTGGCCGAGAAGCTCCATGCAACCGATCCCGAGCACTTCGGTGATCCCAATCACAAGCCTGAGATAGCCATCGCATTGTCAAACTTTGAGCTGTTTGCCGGCTTCAAGCCGCTCAGCCAAATCGAGGCTATCATGAAACTGAAGCCACTCGAGCACTTTGTGCCGTCCCACAAAACCTTTGATGACGAGCTGTTGCGGCAGATCTGCAAGGAGTTGCTGAGCACCTCCCCAGTCGTTGTCTCCGAAACGCTCAATGAACTGCAGAACATTCCTGAATCCCAATTCGGTCAGCATAGCTACATCCCAGGCATGCTGGAGAGACTCCGCAAGCAATATTCGGAATATGACAACGGGAACCTGGTCGCGGCCCTACTCATGAATTATCTCAGTATTGGACCTGGGGAGGCAGTCTGCGTTCCTGCAGACAGTATGCACGCCTATCTACACGGCGACATCATGGAGTGCATGGCACGGTCCGACAATGTCCTTAACACCGGCTTCTGCCCCCGGCCCGGGAGAGACGATGTCAATCTGTTCTCTCAAGCGCTGACATTCCAGCCCCACTCGAAGAAAGAAGTATATTTGCCTAGGAAAAAAAGTGACAAGGGTATGAATGGAAAAACCGATGAGTATGCTCCGCCATTCAGTGAGTTCAATGTACTAGCCACATGTCTCGGACCCGGTGAGAAGGAGACGCACAAGGCAATCCTAGGCCCAAGTATCATGATCGTCACCAAGGGGTCTGGGCAAATGAACGTGCCAGACGACAAGACGATCGATATGAAGGAAGGATATGTGTATTTTATCGGACAGGGAGTTGCGGTCGATTTTTCGACAGAGAAAGGCATGGCGATTTACCGACCTTACGCGGAGTAGGTAGTGTCCTCAAAGAGTCGGTCGGTCAGCCAGTCTGTCTGTCCACCAAAATGCATGATTTCCATCATCCAAGTCTCGTATTTTGGTAGTGCAATTCCTTTGCCTCTGTAGAATTAGAGCCCTTGAACAGCTCAACTGCAGAATGATGAGTCGGATTTTTCCATTCCCCCTCCCTCGTCTTAGCGCGGAGACACGGGGCCAGGGCGCCCACGACCGACCTCAAGGAACAATCTCAGCCAATGATCCGCGAACCGATACCGACTCAGGTACTATTTTGGGCGAGGAAGGATTTCAACATGCGTTTCACTATTTCACGTCCTGTTTGCCTGCATCCAAAGCAGATAAGTGCGGTCAATGAACGGTCAAACCCGTGTACCGTCAACCGACACCGTCCTCTGATTCGGTTGCTATCTTTGTCCCATGGTGCCCGCATTGCTTGATCCTCAAAATAACTTTAAGCTCAGCAATTCTGAAACGAAGGCCCGTGGGTCACGGATGAGCTTATTGACATGATAATCTGTTTTAAATCATCGCATCCCTCCTCTGATGGTCGGAGGGCACTCTCCGCACCGGGGGAAGCGCTGGTGAAGGGTTCGATGAAGCGTTTCAGGGACTTTCTATACCTCTTGCATGTATGATCAGTCGTGCACCGTCTTCGCTTCAAGAACGGCTCGACAACGACTCTCAGGATGATTCGTTCGCGTGATGACGAATCTTCAAACCCTGCCGGCTCCGATACCATGCCGGCACTCTCAACTGACACCGGAAGCTCCAACAACGTCACGCCAATCATCATCGGAGTGGTTGTGGGTGGCGTTGCAGCCATTGCCAGTAAGACTCCTATCGAGCGGTTAAATTTCCCAAAAGATGTCCTGGTACTGACGCAAGTGTGATAGTCACCGCGGGCATTCTGTTCTTCCTTTATAAAAAACGAAGATGGGATCGTATTCACCAACGCGAAGAACATCTCCTCGCATATCATGTTCATGCAGGGCTGAAAGAAACCGACGCCGAACTTGCAACGATGCCAGGGAGACCCTCCTCCTCGCTCTCCAACTATCGTGGTCCAACTGCCGAGAGCCATGACCAACCACCCGCCTATCAAAGCCTGAGCTTACCGGTCTATGACCCGTCCAGGTACAAAGATATTGATATCCCGCCCGCTGTCAAATTCGGCGCGACCAGGCAATCAACCTTCCAGCCGGTCGATAGCTCTTCTAGGGTCGGCCCCTCCCAATTGAATCCACCAGTGCAACGAGCCGATGACTTGTCGGTAGCTCAGCTATCGCCACAGCCAGGCCCATTGTTTCGGGGATCATCGCCAGAATGGCCCAGGGATTCAATACAATCCGACAGTCTTTTCGAAGTCAATGTGGCTCCCGTGGGTTCGCCATCCACGCCAGTCCAGCAGGAGCCAAGGCTCCCTCGAAGACCGAAACCGGTACTTTCGAGACTGATCACTGATCTCAATTAATGATAGCGATCGGCCATCATGACCTTTTCATGGCCGGTCGCGTTGAATGATATTTGAATAGTGTTTCCTGTCCATGGGAATGGCGTTCGGGTCGCTAGCGATGGAGTAGGGTGTTTGGGAGCTATTTTTTTTGTATGCGTCTTTTCTGGCAATGATCGAAGGGTAGCAGTAACGATGATAACGATTCCATGAATAATTTTATCCACTGAGGTTTGACCTTTGCTTCTCGTATCACTGAGTGTCTGAAGCTAACGAGCTGGATCCCAACTTCCGACTCGGTGCCCTATTTCTGTGCATTTCATTTAATTATAGCCCCCACGTCGCTGATTTGGATGAACAGTTGGCCGGCTTGATCATCCCTCCATGAAGACAACGCTGCCTCACTCCCATTATGCCCCGTGGAATAGCAATCAGCACTTTGTCTTTAGGTCAACACCAGTCGCATTGCCTGGGTGAGAAAATACGGTGCGCCGCTGGACATGGCTTTACTGGCATTGGAATCGTCTATTCCGATCTCGAGAGGTATGCGAAATCACGGGTCTCTCTGATAGAGGGAGCAAAGAAAGTTGCCAATCTCTGCGGAAGCCACAATCTGGAAATCCTGTCTCTGGCTTTTTTTTTGAAAGCCTTGAGGGACATAATTCCCATCTTGATAAACGCCTTGCGCCTGCGCAACAATGGATTGATGTCGCTCGGACCCTTTCGGCAACTTACCTGCAGGTCCCTGCACAGTATAGTCTCGACTGTATTGGAGACTGGAATGTGATTGTCCCAGAGTTGCAGCAGCTGGCGGATTTCGGGTACCTCGGAGCAACCTACTGTTGCAATTGTCTACGAGCCCATGTCCTGGAGTGTTCACTTCTCGACGTGGGAGAATGCATTGCAGCTCATCGAAGCTGTGGACCGGCCCAATTTTGGCTTACGCCTTGACAGCTTTCATCTGGTTACCAAGCTCTGGGAAGACCCATTTGCGAGATCGGGAAAGTATCCTCACGCGGATCAACAACTTGCTGCTTCCTTGCATCGCTTCCAACAACATTGTCCTCTGGAAATGATCTTTTATGTCCAATTCTCCGATAGCGAACGGTTTGATCCACCCTTTTCTCGAACCCATCCGTGGTATGTTGAAGGTGAGGCGCCTGAGTTCACCTGGTCAAAACATGCAAGACCCTTTCCATTTGAGACCGAACTGGGGGGCTACATGCCTGTCGCAGAAGTTGCGAAAGCTTGGATCCTTGAGAAAGGGTTCAGAGGATGAATATCTCTTGAAGAGTTTGATAGGCGAATGTGTGGGAAGGAGTTCAGCCCTGAGATAGCTGCGATCAGAGCTGAAGGATCATGGAAAAGACTCCAGTCGGTGATTGACCCGGCAAGTCGATTGTGAGCACTCCAACGATTGATTTGCAGCTCGATACAGAAGACTCTTGGTTTCGTGTCTGCCAGTGTCTCAGTGTTTGGAGATGGTCAGGAGTCGAAAGGAAAGAATGAAGACGGGCGTTGAATGGAGAATGATGTCGAGAGGCTTCAGCTCCTTCCCGTTTCAGCCAGCAGCGGCGGATACACAGAAAGAGCGGCTCTTGACCACCCAAAAGTGCTTAGATGCGCTCAAACTATCTCTTTTCTTCTGTTCGCGAGATCTCAGGGCAAGCTGTATCCATTCGAGACACTTCCTCTCGTTTCGTGTTCTCTTACAACTTTCCATCCTTAACCCATCCCGACATTCTCTTCAATGCATAGCGCGCTGACGGATAGTCCATCCGGGAGACCAATCATGACTCCAGTTACCATCACTGTCAGTGGCTCTTCCACTGCTTATCATCAGCCTGAACGAGCCGTTCTCTCCTTCTTGATCAAACACTCGGCCGAATCAGAAGAAACCGTCCTGGAGAATAGTAATATTACCACGACCCTTATAACGGGCACCCTCAAAGATCTTTCCAGAGAGCAGAACTATGGCTCTGAGATTGAGCCGGCCTCGGTGACAATGTTCAGTGTCGGATCCATACGAATCTGGTGGGATATGGCCGGCGACCCTCGGCGTCTCGCGAAAGCCAAACAGAGTACAAACCAGCAAGTCTACCACGCCCAGGTGAAATTCGAGGTGTGCTTTAAGGACTTCAAAGCCTTGAACAACATGTTATCTTCGTTCAGCATAGATCCAAGTGTCGAAATCTTGCGTGTGGAATGGCGACTGGCGGAGGAGACACGGCGTGTTATGGGATCCAAGGTCAGAAGGTTGGCTATGGAGGACGCAATCCGTAAAGCAGATGATTATGCCAGTGCCATTGGACGCAAAGTCACAGCGTTTGATATCGCAGACCCAGAGTGCCCTGATGATCGAGCGTACGTGGCTGCAGCCCGAATGATGTCCCGTGGAGATGGGCACGACCGTCTAGTACTCGATTTGCAACCGAAGACAATTGAGTTCAATGCTGCCGTCAAAGCAGTCTTCAAGAGCGAGTGAAATCTGGGTTGGGATGACTGTTTGGTCTTTGCGCATGCTTGAATTGAACGATTGACCGATGGATGTCGGCAGATTTTGCTCACAGCATTGTTGGAGCTTGCATGGCCTTTGGAATAGCGTTTCTGGAGATTTCTTGTTGCTTGTAGTATCACTCGCTTGAAGTATTAGGCAGTATAGGATAGTTTTTGGTTCCAAGCATTAGAAAATAATTGGTTTACCCATGGGGTATCCTGGACCTAGGCTACAAGACAATCTGTGTGGTCTGATACTATCTGCTGTTTACTTCATCTAAATATCTTGTCCTAGTTCGACTGTGTGTTGGTTGGAGCTACCAAGCCTCAAGTGACGAAAGTTGGTCGAGTTGAGCGTACCGTGATATATATTGCTCTATCTTGGACAAAAGCATTCTTGGATGTTAGTAATTCTAGGTAACATACGAGTGCGCTTTCCTTACTACGCGACCGCCTGACGGGATCAATGTCTTAAGAAACAGTTTAAGCCGTGTGTGAGTAGCATGGAAGAAGCATACCGTGCTTTTGTTCTATCGAGTAGAAGCCTGTGTCCATCTCGCTGTACCTGCCCGAAGTCAGATAGAGCCTCCCTCCCTCCAATCAACTACGTCGGTCACTCCATGGATGCTGAGGATTTGACATGCCCGGAAATCTCCGGATAAGCTGTACTCCGTAGATACAGCGAGCCTACGGAGTAGGTAGGTACCTAGTCGATCATGGCTTTATGCTTTTAGCCGAGGATGCCGGTAGGACTGGTATCTAGCTGTCAGTTATGCCATGTTACATCGACTCGAGTTGTGGAGAGCCAGGTACTTCGAACTCCGTCCACGCATCTAGATTCAGATTGTCGATCCCAGGCGGATGGGCGTTATATACCAATGATTTGTCAAAAGTCAATCACATCCTTGGCTCTCGCAGTAGTATTCCCTAGTCTGAATGCAGCCGTGGAGCTCAGACAGACGCAACGCGCCGATGATGGAAATTCGAAGATCCGGGCTGTCTTTCCTTCCGGCCGAAGCGAATCCTCCAATCATTCGTGGTGTCTTGCTTGCAATGATATGCAGGGAAACTCGATGCGTATGGATTGTTGTTTGGAGGAGAATGGGGTCAATCTGATAGACGGGGCAACCACAAGACCTCGCGATGATATTTCATAATAATAACACACGAATTAATCATGTTAACCCCGTCAAGGACGGGCTCCATCACGGCGCGTATTTAAGCTCTGTGGATGGTGCGATGCCAGACTCCATCGACGGACTGCGGGACGATCAACCTTGTGCTTGTTCGCGTCTCAACCAACGATACGACGTCCAAATAATCGCCGAGTGTTGGTTCCAGGGTTCCATTGTGAAGATATCCAACTTGACTTTTCTTCGTGCTGTGGAGGAGCGAAAAAAGGAGGAAGAAGAGAAAGACGGAAGATGCTGAACTGCTGATGCTGATGCACTATCAACCTTAGACACTCCATTAGTGGGAAAAGCAAAAGGAAACCCCACCTATGGGAGACAGAAGAGCCTTTCGTGTGGCCTTCCTGTCTGAGGATAGATCATAAGGAAGAGCTTCATGTCTTGCCCCCCCTCCTTTCCTCTCTAATCATCCTTGCCATCACCAGTCGTTCATTCCGATAACAGATTGCTATCACATTGAGGATACTAGGTCTTGGTTTTTCTTTTACTCGACAATTATGGGGGCAAAAAGACATGAACACGTCCATAGCAATAACATGGTTCTCCAGCTGGTGTGGGTGTGGGTATGGGTGTATGTCGCTGCTGGTCAACATCAACACGTACTCCGTACGTACAGTGTACGCATCTTCACTCCATCAGTATGTAGATCTACGCTACGCTGTACTTTTTCCCTTCGTATGTCGCCATTTGGCCCCTTTGATCCGTTATCTATCTAGATAGTTGATACAGAATCGACCGTGATAGCGAATGTAGCTGGCTATTCTTCGTCGTAGCAGTCAGTATCTAGTCAGTACCTAGTCAGTACACCCTGTACTGGCATCCATCCGTGGAGTGCTCAAGGCTTAATTGATTCATCTGAAACTTCCTGATCCTTCTTCGAGCATGATGTTGGTGAGCAAGCGCCACGCCAAGAAGACGGACATCTGCACTGCGTCGTTATGTGCAACCTAGTCGACCAACATCCATGATCGCTTGGCTGCTTCAGCAAGTAAGGTGACTACGCCGCAATTTGTCTCGGTCTGTCTCTCTCTCTCTCTCTCTCTCTCCCTCTCTCAGATTATTGTCTCAAGGAGTCTCCGTTATCCACCGGCCGTATACCCCTCTCGTTTTTCACTAGTTACCTGGACGCCAGGCACTGTAGCCTGCTGTCCTCCCTTGTCAGAGGGTGTTCTGTTCGGGTTCCAAAAGCCAGTCACCATTCGCCATTCTTCGTCCCGCTCCAAAACCGCCGCGATGCCCAAAGAAGATCTTCCTGGGAAATTTCCCAAGTGGCGCTCTGTTGACCTTCACCTGAAAGGGGGGGTGAACCAGACTGTCGGGTCCGTAATGCGTCTTTGTCTCGCATGACTCCCGCCTGGAATGCCGTCTATTGAAGCAGACTTCTTCAGCAGATCCTCCTTCTCGGATCATCGCACGGGAAGATATGGGACTGTCTTTTGGTCGTGTCGATGGATGTGTGATGATATATCCTTATTCAATGCAGACTGCTGGCCGTTCAGTCTCACTCCTATATCCCCCCTACCTGATTGCCTAACATCCTTTTGACTGGATTGTGGAAGTTTTGGTAGGAGTGGCCGATCTCTCTCCCTCTCTCGCTTTTTTTTGTTTTTTTTTCCCTTCATCGCGGTTATCAGGTACTACGACCTGGATGTCCTCCAGGCTTGGTATTTCTTGTCTCTCGTTTCTTGTCCAGGAGTGTTCCCTCTCTTAGGCTACATTCGATGAGAACTCCCCTCGGAATCATGACAGCACTTGTTAGAAAATTGCGAAGGAAGCGCAAGGTCTCCTCTGAACTCCATTCAAGGTGGGGGGATGTGTCAATCACGTATCCCAACGAAGGCTCGTGGAGCCAGTGGGAGCAGCAGTCTGCGATTGACATCCCGCCTGCCTCTGAGATGTCCTCACAACCGCACAGAAGGCACAGCTCTCCGGAAAACAATCATCGACGGAGCAGGTCTTCTCAACCTGAGCCGAGTCCATCCCACGGGAATACAGAAGAGCGCAAATCTTCCGTAGACTCTGCGATGACAATCCCCACAGGGTACTACGACGCGAAGGTGCGAAACCGATCGAAGAAGTCACCAACACAGATCGTCACAGAGTGTCGCGGGCCATGCGAGCAGCCAAGCTTTGCCCACCCATGGGATGATCTTGATTCCAGTGACGAAGCCAATGAAGATGTCATGCCGGCACCCAAGGGTTCTGCCGAATCGCGTGTTGAGCCAGGACTGATACGTTCCACGAGTAACACCTATATCGACCCCTTCAGTCGAGTACCAAAGTCGCCGCCACTATCTGTCACCTCACGAATGCGTCGCTGTAGCGAACATAGCACCATCACCGAGTTGACAACGTCCATCTCGGGGACAGCGAGCTCTAAGCATACGAGCTTCACGTCTTCCGTCCCATCAGTGCCTTCCGAAGACCCCCGGAACCTGTCATGTTCTCCCTTCCATGAGAAGAAACTCGCTCGTCGTTCAAAGCCCCGCGAACCTGAATCAGTTCGCGGTCAAGAACTGGTACCATCGTATGATGAGCTCTACGGGTAGCCATTGTGCTCAATCTTCATCTCCATATCTGGATTTTACTCGTCGATCCCAAGGTCTGGGGCAGTAGCAATTTCGGCTGGAGGATGACCTGTTTTGCCTTCTTTCCCTTTTCTTCTCTCTCCCTTTTTTTTTTTTTTTTTTTTACGACAAATACCTTGATGATCATGATTAATTAGTATCGTTTGTGCCACCAGCGAGAAAACGTCGGATATACACCTTGCATTGTGGCGTCTTATCTATTTGTCAGGGAGGCTTCACTGTTGATTTGCTGAAACATGCACCTTCTTCTCTTTTTTCTTTTCTTTTCTTTTTTTTTTTTTTTGTTGTTTTTTCTTCTCTTTGACTCGCAGACTGGAGACTTAGATAGTCGTCGGCGAGTGTTCATCCTGTACGAATCAGTTAGGGGCAGGCGGGTTTCCTGATCATTCCTTAACATAGCTTGACAAGATTAGTTCATGGAAAAACTACTTTTTTCATCACGCCATCGTTAATAATGATGAAGCTGCGTTGCAGGGATGATTCTAGGTGTAGGCGGCTAAGGGACAGCAGAGAGATGTATGTCTACGTGCAATACGGAGTATCTTCGGCACTATATTTCCGGGTGTAAACAATGGGAAGTTGGCAGACAATCCACACGGTGTTGGTCTATCTCGTCTGCAGCTAATTCCCTGATGTATCTTCCCTCCAATCACTATTCCCAGCACGAAGCATGAGAAAATCGTCACTCGAATCCATCGAACATTAATGACAATTAAGACACTGAATGAGGGGTTAGCTAGTCATCCGCGAATCAGGCATCTCACGCGGTCACGCCAGGACCAACGCGAGCCGAAGAGCAACAACCTGCAGGGCCCATCACAGTCACATCTCCAATCCCTCATCACGCTTGTCACACAGCACAGGCAACTCTCTCTGCTCCCCGAAACCCTATCGCGGCCTCCAAATGGCCACGGAGCAACGCCACTGGGCGGCTGCTGGCCTCATCACCAGCACCCGGTCCCGTTAGTGCCTCGACCATTCGTGGAGGGGAACCAGCTGGTCCAGTCTCTCAGCCTCTTTGCCCTCTGTGAGCGCGTTGCTTAGCGCCCAGAGAAACACTATTTGCTCATGGTGCATGCTTGATTGTACTTGTCTAGCTTCTGTGCTGCGAGGGGGTTCCCAAATTCCTGAACCCTGTCAAAAGAGAGGGAAAAAAAAAAAAAAAGGAACAAAGGTCGATCATGCTGGTCAACTTGTGGTGGTGCAGCTTGCGTCCCTCCGCCTGGTCGGGCCCTTATCAATCCAAGAGTAGGACGGAATAGCAAGATGTCGAGCTACAGCGGAAGGTGACCCCAAAGCATAGTGATCTACTTGTTGTCGCTTTCGCTTCGCTGATTACGGTTTCTGGTTGGTTTTACGGACTTACTGCTCTGCCATTTTGTTTTCCGATTTCTGTGCTGTCAATTCGATGCTTGGCTGTTGAACTCACGACGTGATCGCTTTTGCTTCCTCTTGAGCCGTTGTAAAGAACGAGAGACTGGTTATCGTGGGATCTAGGACTTGGCTTAGTTCTGGCACAAATAACGAGATGCTCGGTTGGGGGAGTCCAAGGCCAAAAGCGACGTCGCTTCTAACAGCGGCTGTCCTGCTCTTCAGTCACCTTGCTCCTGTGGTTGTTGGACTGAGGACGGCGCCAGGTTCACCGTGTGCCAGCGTCTGCAACAAATCATCATCCAACACCACAGGGTCCGAGATTGTTTGTCTCGACCAGCAATATCGCGACACCACCAAAGGGTACGATTTTCAGGAATGCCTGGAGTGTCAATTGCAAAGCAGCTATAGCGATCCACATTCCGGACAGACGGACTTGAATTGGGGACTTTGTATGTATACTTGACGTCCTGGTGTTGAGGAGGCAGGCCAAATACTGACGAGAGCCGGCAGACAACCTCCGATATGCCTTCAGCAGCTGCGTGTACGGATATCCTGAGCAGGTCACTAATAATTCTTCTCCCTGTGTGGTTTCGTGTCAGCCATTAGACTCAGCGCTTGAGTTTGACTTGGTAGATCCCAGCGGTGTCAACTTCGATACCTGGTGCAGTGCATCGTCGTTTGCCGACAATTTGATCAGCCAATGCGAGTTCTGCTATAATTTGACCGGCAATGGGACCGATTCGCAGGTCTATCTCTCCAACTGTGCGTTTAGCTCCCTGTCTTGTGCTTCACCATTGCTCGGCATTCACTGACAAAGTCGTGATCTTTTGCAGTTTTGGAAGCCGCTCGATACAACTGCCATTTCCGAACGCCTTCTGATAGGGCGTTTCCCATCAGCCCAAGCCGAATCTTTAACGAGACCATGCTGCCGCAATCGACTGTCGATCTCATCTCGCCCTCAGCGGCTGCCAATTCAGGAAGCAGTCATCTGGCTCTGGTCATTGCACTCCCGATCCTGGGATTCGTGATACTCCTGTGCGTGCTGGCAATAGGCTGCTTCTTCTGCATTCGCTGGCGCCGCAAGAAGGCGCGCCAGAATCATCGATCGAGCCATCTTCATGCACGATGGAATGATACCACCATAAGCACTCCAGCTCCCGGGACATGGGGCGAGTACTCTCCTCAAAACGGCGTGTACAATGCAGCGATTCATCCTCCAGGTCAAGGGACCGGCTTCAACTTTATTGATACAGACGGCCGTAGTCAGGAGGTGGGATTCTCAAAGTCCAATTATGCGGAGGTCACGCAAGCCCCCGTGACAGTTCCGGCGGCGACGCATTCTCCAGAGCACGAGAAGGCATACGAAACTCATACATACTTCCCGGATCGCACTGGTTCGCCACCACAGAAACAGTGAGCTATGACCTCGTATATAAGAGTTGTCGTCGTCGTCCTCGTCGTTCTTGTCTGCCGGTGAGCCCCTTCCGATTTATCCAGTCATGTCGAGAGGGTATCGGTGCTATGAGTACTTCCCGTCCGGTTCCAGAAGAGGCCCTGTGCTTGGTGAAGTTATATTGGCGAAGACCCTCTAGCACAGTTGTCGATGATGAGTCGGCCATCCCCATGCATAATAGTCGTCCACGATGTTCCATGATGTTGATATACCCCTCCTTTATATTGTTTGCTTTCACTCCTTCTTCCAAACTTGTTCGAATGTTCCAGCATATCATATCGTGGTGTTGTTTGTGTTGATAGTCCAGGTGGGCTGACCAGTTGTCCATATATCTGCATTAGTTGACGAGCACGAAAACCAATCCACATGAATTCTCAAAGAACAATCTTAAAAAAACTTGTCAGAATCCATCGCCTATTTATACCATTGCCTTCTGGCTAAAAATAAGGTCGCAATCAGCGAACCAGCCCCCCTCCCTTGGCTGAAGGATCGGTATGAGTATGGGCGTCTATCTAAAAATAACCACAGGATCGGGTCAATGCCCAGGATCAGCAGCAATGGCTTCTCTGGTGTTTCTAAGAATGGAACGATTATGGATTCAGAACCATGGACGAGAGATACGAAAAGGCCAATCATGGAGGACGGACATGCTCAGGAAGACTGTCGTGGGTGCTGTTGTGGTTGTGATGGCGATATTAATAGCCATGGTGTCGTATCCCACAGAGGGCAAGAGCGCAGACTGCAGAGTGCATGCAGAAATTGAAGGAATGGAAGGCTTCAGACGACGGTAGGAATTCAGAGCAGGAGGCTCAAGGGACAATTAGTCGTGATTGTTGAGATTAATTGACATTATGGATGATTCTGTCCTTATCAGTTGTCGTAGCTGTAGTATTGCACCCTTGAAGTTTGTGGGGTTGAGCATCCCGATCTCTCCACATGAAGCTTCCAAACAGCCTCATGGAACTTCCATTCCGATCTTCTTCTTCAACAACCAATCACCACCAAACCTCCACCCTCGCGGCGCCAGCAGCATAGAAAAGTCATTCTTCACGAGAATTAACCACCTAAAATGGCGTCTCCTAGTCAAGATCAAATCAAAGTCCTCGAACAATCGCGCCAGCGTCTCGTCCAGCTCACCCGCTCCCTGGGCTCCCTCATCGGCAGCTTAAACCAAAGCGACCCGCTGCCCTCATGGTACGTCTCACCCTCCAAACCAGCCGGAAAAACACATCAATCATAACTCCTACGCTCGAAAGCCAAACCTAACCTAACCCGACCCAATCGCAACAGGTCCTCGCTCCAATCCCAAGCAAGCATCATCTCAAACAACCTCCTCAGCGTCTCCGAACACCTCTCTGACAACTGCGACCTCCTCTCCGCCCTCGTCGCCTACCCAGGCCCCGAATACCCCGGGCGCACGCAAGCCTCCACCCTCGAGCAGCTCCTGCGCACAAAGCTTGACCCCCGCATCGAGGACTGGGTCGCGCGCGGGCGCCGCGCGGGCGCCTCCGCGCTCGAAGACAAAGACGCGCTCAGCGAGACGGAACTGGCGGAGTTGTGGGACTGGGCGCCTGTCGAGGCGAACCAGGAGGCGCGGAGGAGGAACTGGGGTGGTGATTATACGCTGGAGGAGAGGGAGATGGGGATTCAGAATGTGGTGACGGGGTTGCGGAGGCAGTTGGAGGATGATGAGAGGGATGAGGATGAGGATGAGGATGATGAGGAGGAGGAGGAAGGGGAGGGCGAGGATGAGGAGATGGAGGTTGTTGGCGTGCGGCGCAGGTCGGATGCAGGAGCTGGGTTGGGGTTTGATACTGCGGTTCCTACGCCGGCGTCGTCGCAGCAGGTGCAGAAGGGGGCGGGTCCAGTGGTTCCTTTGGACGATGTTCTACGATTTATGACTACGGGAACGCTTCCGCAGCAGCGATAATAGGTTGAAGAATGGCAACAACATGGCTTCCGTGGCATTAAAAGATTGTATTTTAATTGAAGTGTTTTGATCGAAAGAGTCAGACTACCATCCAATCTAACCCCGTCTGCGTGTGGTGGGCGACTTTGCAGAGGGCCTGGGCGAAATTCCGGAGCTCTCCACGGCTGGGATCTTTTCCACTGGCCTGGACACCCGAGGGGCCTGCTTCTCGGGTTGCGCAGGGCTCTTCCAGTAGTAGAGCATCTGCGCCGCCAAAACAACGTTGAGGACGAATCCAGCAATGAATCCGTACAGAATAAGCTTGTCATCAACTTCCTGCAGCGTGGTGAAGATCCGAGAAAGGGAGCCGACAAGGTAGTTGAAGACCTGTGCATGGTCAAAGTCAGTGGTGTGTCAAACATGTGATCAGAAAAGGAAAGGAATCCATACCGCAAAGGCACTCAGCTGTCCGGTTCCTCCCTCGCTCCAGATGGTATAGATTTGGGGGGCCTTGCTTGCAATGCTCAAAGCACCAGCGCCAGCCTGCAAGTACGACATCGTCTGCGCATCCACCAGGGTCTGGTCGAAGAGCAGGGCGTACACACTGGCAGCAACCACCGCGATGAAAGCTGCTGCTGCCGTAGGACGATCCGCAAAGCTCAGAACCAAAACACCGACAACAACATCCTGCACCGCAATCAAAGCCGACTCGCCGTATGTGCTGAAAGGGAACTGGTTGCGCACTCCATAAGAGAGAGTGATCAATAGACTGGCCGTTTCAAGGGCATATGAGACGAAGGACACGCCGACAGATGATCGCGAACGGATGAGCTTCAGAATTTGGGGAACTTTGACGATGGCACTAGCGCCCACAATCGCAATTCCCAACGCCTTGGAAATAGCAAGGGAGGTGCACGAAGGATCCTTGGTCACATCAAGGTCGAGGAGGAGGGCACTGTGGCATGAAGATCCGACTAGGGAGATGATAGCATCGTGGACAGGCTGCGGGAGGGCCGACGAAATGGGACGGAGGATGGGCTGAAGAGGGTGAATAACGGCCTTCTGTAAAGTATCCATGATGAGAGACAGAGATACAGGGATCCTTTGCCGATAACCAAAAACTATGATTGAGGATGCTTATCCCGATCTTTATTTTTGCGTGGCATTGTATTGTATTGGCGGTCATTGCTGCGCTTCTGGTCTCTGCGGCCCGCCGAAGAATTTCGGCCCCAAACAATCAGCGAGTTCTCGAGCGGAACGATTTGAATCTCACATTAGTCTCACTGGGATAGTCACACCCTGGAGCAATTGTCTCCGTCCATGTTGATTCCGTCATGATTCTTCTCCGGTCCTCACTACTGAGGCCTGGGTCGACTCGAGATTCCGCTCGTCTGTGCTCGAAATGTTTCCTGCGCGTCTCTCACCCCCAGCGACCCGCCGCAGCCCGCAGCTTTCTCTCTTCCTCCCGGCCGCCGACTGGGATTGCTGATCGTGAATCACCTTCCTTGACTGCTCAGAAGGCATATTTCTCTGCCAACCGCACAACGGATAGCTTGTCTGCGAAAAATGGCCTTTTGGCATCCTTGTCTGACGCCCATCCCTCCGCCCAACCGAGCCTCAAAACTACACCAACAGAGAGTGCGGGCTCCTCAGGGCCCGTCTTGTCCGAATCTACAACAGAAGAATTACCGCATCGTCGGAGGAAACGGTTAAAGGAAGAACTGGCCAAAAATGATGACACAGAAAGCGTCATTCCCCCGGATGCCTCGTCACAATTGTCCTCTCTCTCCTCCGCACTTCCCGCAACCTCCCTCCGTCGCAAGCTGGCCGCGTTTCTTGCTCTCACGAAACCGCGTCTCTCGTTCCTGATTGTATTGACGACCACATCCGCATATGGGATGTATCCTATCTCCTCTCTCCTTACTCTCGATCCTTCAATGACCCCTCTCCCAACCCTCTCAACCTCGACATTGACCTTTCTCTACTTGACCGCGGGGACGTTCTTGTCGTCGTGCAGCGCCAATACTATAAATATGCTGCTGGAACCCAAATACGACGCACAGATGTCGCGAACCAAGAACCGACCGCTGGTCCGCGGACTCGTCTCGACCCGGGGGGCTATTTTCTTTGCGATTGCGACGGCTGTTCTCGGTCTCACTCTGCTATACATCGGAACGAACCCAACGACTACCGCTCTGTCAGCGAGTAACATCTGTCTGTATGCCTTTGTATATACACCGCTGAAGCGGATATCGGTCATCAACACTTGGGTCGGTGCCGTCGTAGGAGGCATTCCTCCCTTAATGGGTTGGACCGCTGCGGCAGGTCAAACAGCGACCACAGGTCACGATAGCTGGCAAGATATGCTCTTCAGCAAGGACAGCATTGGTGGATGGCTGTTGGGTGGTATTCTCTTCGCGTGGCAGTTCCCCCATTTCAATGCCTTGTCCTATACTATCCGTGAAGAATACAAAGCCGCCGGGTACAGGATGCTCGCATGGACCAATCCCGCCGCAAACGCGCGTGTCGCGCTGCGATACTCAATCATGATGTTCCCGATCTCCATCGGGCTGTGGTGGGTAGGCGTGGTCGGTCATGGTTTCCTGGTCGGCAGCACCGTCGCCAATGGCTGGCTGGTGAAGGAGGCCTACCGATTCTGGCAACATCAGGGTGCCAACGGTAGTGCTCGAAGTCTCTTCTGGGCTAGTATCTGGCAGCTTCCGATCCTCCTTGTTGGCGGTCTGGTTACCAAGAAGGGTCTCTGGGACGGTGTCTGGAACAACATCTTCGGCCAGCCGGAAGAAGATGAGGGCGAGTTTTTGTACTATGAAGACGAAGATGAGGAAGTGGAAACGAAAAGCAGCTCAGAGCTTCAGAAACCGAGAAGCTCATGACGATTGGGGTGGATTGGGCTTCAGCTCGGCTCCTTGAGCGAATCGCAGGACACCCTGCTGTACTTCAAGCATCCGTTATTTATACTTATTTTTGTTTAGGTGGCTGGCGTTATTGTATAACAGCTTCATTGATTTATGCCTACGTGAGTTGCCTTCAACATGTAGAATAAATATAAAATCGGATAAGTCGATTTCGATCAAACTCGGATGGACCTTCTGCCATGTCGAAATTGAAATCGAACTATTAATCTTGAACCGAGAGTTGAATCATAACTATTCTATATCAAGGCGATTCCTGTTATACAGAGGATTCGGCATGGGAAGATACTGGGTATCATGTCTATACTAATGTACAAGTTGAGCAGACAGCTATCATCAGCGGTTCCTAAATGAGTCCCTTTCGTCCCATGTCCATCTAATCATTCATCCCTCAAGTGAAGATGGTATGTCTCCAACGCTTCCTCCGTCATCATACTAGGTGCCTTGACCATAGCATCCTCACCACCCTTACCAGTTTTGGGAAAGGCAATGACATCCCGCACAGACTCCTTGCCCAGCATCACTGCGACAAGCCTGTCGAACCCAAGCGCCAGTCCAGCGTGTGGGGGACATCCAGCCCGTAGCGCATCCAGTAAGTGCGAAAAGTCAGCAAGCCTTTCGGGCCGCATCTGGAGGATATCTCGAAGGATGAACTCCTGCACGGCGGCGTCGTGGATACGCCGACTTCCACCACCTAGCTCGACTCCATTGACCACGAGATCATAATGGTCGGCCACGGCTTTGGTTGGATCGGTCAGGAGTAGGTCAACGTCTGCGGCAGTCTTCGGTGCGGTGAAAGGATGGTGCGTGGATGAAATGCCTGCAGCACCACCCTGGCCAGGTTCTGAATCGCTCGAGGGCGAGAAGAGCGGGAAGTCCACAACCCACATAAAATCATATCCGGTGGGCGCAGGCTTAAAGCCAGAAGTAACCGCGGCGGTGTGAAGGGCACGGCGAAGGTCGCCGATTGGGGTGGAGCCGCCAGCGAAGGGTGCCCTCTCACGGGCTTGAATCACGATCAAATCACCGTGATCAGGATCAAGAAGTTCCTCAATATGTTCCGCAGCTTCAAAACCGAACGGCTGTAAGCCGGAGAGGGGTTTCTTCGCATCGTAAATGAAAATTCCGGGGCCACCTTCGGGATTGTTGTTGAATGGGGCACCAGCTGGGGAGTCGAGGAATTGGCCAATGAATTCTGAAGCCGCAATTGGATCATTGTCGTTGCCTTCAAATTTGAAAGCTTCTATGATTGGATCAACCAAAGGGGTAATCTTGTTGACAAGATCAACGGGCAGAAGATAGTCAATCCGTGATATCTCCATTCCGAACCTCGTGTCAGGCTTGTCGGAACCATACCGGCTCATGGCTTCCTGATATGGCATTCTCCGGAACGGACCAGATGGCGCTGTATCTTTCATTAGGGAGGACCAGAGTCTGCGAATGATCCCTTCAACGGTCCTCATGACGTTCTCTCCGGTAGAAAATGACATTTCCATATCAAGCTAAATGAGCTAGTGTTAGCCGGAAGGACAATTTCGAATAGGGAAGGGGGACAGGAGAAAATAAGTGCAGAGATTGGGTACACACCTGTGTAAATTCAGGTTGTCTATCTGCCCGCAGGTCTTCATCGCGGAAACAGCGTGCAAACTGGTAGTATCTTGGTATTCCACTGGCCATGAGAATCTGCTTGTACTGCTGGGGGCTTTGCGGCAGAGCGTAGGCTAGGCCGCGCCTTCGAGTCGGCACTAGAAACTCGCGAGCGCCTTCAGGTGTAGACTTGAAGAGGAGTGGCGTTTCAATTTCGACAAAAGGAGGCCGACATTCTTCAAGTTCTTCCTTGCAAATATTGCGAACTTGAGCACGAAATCGCAGCGCATCCCGAAGTTCACTATCGGAGCGCAATTGTAGATATCTGTGCTCGGGGGCAAATGTAGTATCCTGAGTCATGATAATCTCTTTTGGAAACTCATTCAGTGGGTCAATTTCAGTGACCTGGATTTCCCACGAGTCCAATTGTTCGACGTCAGATCCCTTTGACTTCTTGGGCTGGACTATGCCCCGCACCGCAACTGGACTGTTCACATTGATAGACTTCAGCTTTTCTAGAGGGCTATTCTTGGAAAACGAGACTAATTGAATTGTATGCTTCATGGTGGGATCTGTCAGGCGCACGAAGGATAGCTTCTTGGAAAGGTCCGAGCGAGTGCCAAGATATCCATGAAGGACAACCTCCTGGCCAGCGGACGCATTGGCAATGAAGGTCTCGAAATCATTCGTTGCCGAAGGAAACTCAACTATTATATATGATTCGTTAGTATTCAGACTCAATAGAGAGCGGACGACGAGAACAGAGAGCATAGAAGCCCTCGCCTAGCAAAGGTATACATACCGGCCTTCTTGTATTGTTCCAGGAACGCTGGGGTCTCTGGCTTACTCGTCTGCTGTTCCAGAAGGCATTGTCTTTGGTGAAAGCTCCTGGCCAAAGAAGGTTTTTGTAAATCAGTCCGCAATCCCGTTGACCGGCTGCGGAGGTAATTGGAGATTTCGATGTAGCTTGCGCGGAGACGAGTATAACGTCCCGCGTTGCTAAGAAACATTCTGCGTTGGGTCTGAATCACTATGTACAGCTGCAAGAAACGCGCCCGTCGGGGAGGAAAGAGCAGTAACCGCCAATTGATCTCTCGTTGAAGTCCGCGGTGGACTGACACTGCAACTGATCTCCGCATACTTGAAGATATCCCGAAGAGGTGGCAGAATCCTCCCGCCCGTCCAATTAGGACTAGTGCAATATAACCCACTACAAAAACAAAATCTTTGAGATCCGCAAGGCTTGTCTTGCTTCTTTTTTTTCTTCATCCTTCCAAGTTTTATAACCGTAAGTGGGAACTTCCACGCATATTCCTTCAGGATTTGCTGCTAACATATTTTCCAGATGATGAAAGCCTAGTGTGTTATATTTGATTTCATCTCTCCTCTTTGAGCCTGGCGGGCTCTCCCCTCGGGGCTTAAGGGCTGCTAGATTCGAGATGGAGGGAGGATGAAATATGCGTTCGGCACACCTCCTTGTTACTTGACGGACGCGATGAAGGCATCTCTGATCCAATATACAACTTGGTGGTGTTTCTCCTGACGGAGCTGGTGAAATCGTGCCATAGGATCCTAGAAATGTGCAATAGTCCCGTAAAGGGCTCTGTTGTATACTGATGATAGGAATCTGTACGCATCAATACACCATAATATTACATAGATCATTAACTCTGTTGCATATATGTTGGATTGCATTTCTTTGTAGTGGTTCATCTAAACACCTTTCCCGGGTAGACTTGTATCGTATCTTCGCAAGGTTTACATCTCGATCTAGGTGCAACGCAATCCGAATGGCCTCCTACTTAGCCATCATTCATTGTCCGCTAACAGCAAGTCTGGATCTTCGTCGGTGTCGAATTGTACACTCTCGACCACTCTGTAGCAAAACAACGAATTGGAAATATCTCCGCATCAATGATTTTCCGTTGGGGAGATGCTAGCGTTGACCATCCTCTTATCGTCGGAGATAGAAGGAAATTCTTCTGTCCCGAGCTCAGATCATACAACCAATCCCAACCAAACTATTTCGGTTCGCAGTGATTGATTGTCGCTGTCCGGTCCCTTCGATGAAGCCACATCTACGGACTTTGCCTTGTGCCGGGCGCCTGCGCACCCCGACTATTCTTCCCTCAGTCCGACAGACAGTACATGGTGCGCGCAGCTATGTGCGGACTTCGGAGAATGCGCGGACAATCTTGATCAGCTCTCGAGCAACCGGAGCGACATCGCCCCATGTCTTGGAGCAGAGAAGATGTATAACACAGAAGCACATACAGAAGATGAAGGAAGGGAAGGAGCAATGGCACCAATGGGCGCGGCAGATCAAGGCTGGAAAGCGAAAGAGCTTCATCCGACACCTGGAAGAGAGAGGACTGATTCATGATGTTGTCGGGTGAGTGGGCGCATAATCCATGCTTCTAATCCCATTTGCAAACCAGAGAACCTGGCTGATCGCAAGCTCGTCTTGAGAGTGTAGTGAGCGTGATCTCCTGGAGCGGATTTTCACTGAGAAGAGAGCTGGAATATATGTGGGAATAGATCCCACCGCTCCCTCATTACATGTTGGTCATATGCTGCCATTTATAATTCTGGCGTGGGGCTATGTATGGGGGTTGCCCGTCACCTACTTGGTCAGTACCTTTCTCGCGGCGTAACTTCGAATTCTGGCATGAATTGTTGCAGCTAACAGAGCATAGATTGGTGGAGCTACTTCGAAAGTCGGCGACCCAACTGGCAGATTGAAAGGAAGGGAACAGATGAATGCTTCGGTCCGAAAGGCGAACATGGCGAATATGCATATGCAACTGAAGAAGCTAGGCGTCAGTGCGGAACTGTACGGCGTCGAGCACGGATACAAGAAAGAGAGATTCTGGAAGCGCGCCTTGGCAAACAACAGCATATGGTGGAATGGTACAGCCTTTATAGATGTCCTTCGGGACCTAGGCAACCATGTGCGACTGGGTCCAATGCTGGGTAGAGAAACGTGAGTGCATATGCCGTTGTCCGCTCCTCGAACTTGGGTGGAAGTCTAACGTGACCGACATACATAGTGTCAAGAATCGGCTGGCCAAAGGTGATGGCATGTCCTTCGCCGAGTTCTCCTACCCTCTGATGCAGGCATGGGACTGGTGGGTTCTGTTCAGGAAAGGTGTCCAGGTGCAAGTTGGAGGCTCTGACCAATACGGGAATATTCTCTTTGGAATGGAAGCCGTCAAGATGATTAGCAAGAACACCCCGATTGAGGAGGATCAGAATCCTTTGGAAGATGATTTGGATAAACCCATCGGCTTCACCACGCCACTCTTAACCGCGCCGAATGGCGAGAAATTTGGCAAGTCTGCTGGAAACGCTGTTTGGCTTGACAAGGACATGACTTCTACATTCGAGCTGTACCAGGTATGGTCTACTGGATCCCTGCGTTGTGATTCCGGGATCACTACTAACATTGGAATAGTTCTTCGTTCGGACTCCAGATGATGTTGTGGAAAGCTACCTGAAGATGTTCACCTTCCTGCCTCTTCCTAAAATCGCCGAGATTATGGCAGAGCAGATCCAGGACCCCTCGAAGCGAGTTGCTCAGCATACCCTGGCCCATGAATTTTTGTGGCTGGTTCACGGAAAGAAAGAGGCGGATGCAGTAGCCACGCAACATCGTCAGCTCTTCCGATCACGTACATCCACGGCCGAGCCTACTCCACTTCCCAAAGTATCCAGCCCGCCCAGCAGCCATGCAAATTCTCCAACCGCAGGCTTCGTCAATCCCCAGTCTGGAAATAAGTACGCCCCCCAGACCAACTTCGCCAACATGGGAAGCCCTCATGTTACTCTACCTCGCTCCCTTGTCTTCAACCAGCCATTCCACAAGATCCTCTGGCATGCGGGATTGGTCGCGTCGAAGAGCGAAGGGCACCGGATCGTTGCCAATAAGGGAGCTTATGTGGGAAGCCGCCCTGGTGACAGTGGGCCCATGTCTGACGACCTGGCATTCACGCCTATTGAGACATGGCTCCCCGAAAAGACGGAGCAGTATATCATTGACGGGGAGCTTTTGCTTCTCAAGCTTGGCAAGTGGAAGTTCCGGATTGTCAAGATCATCAGTGACGAGGAGTTCAAGGAGCGTGGGCTCACCGCGCCTGGCTGGGAACCGGAGAGGTCGGAAGCTGAATCGGAATCGGACGCCCAAAAGAAAGCTAACGAAAAGTCGGCTTGAATCCACTCAAAATCCTGTATTATTAGATAGACCTGTAAATATACCTGTGATATATATCTCTGATTCAAAGCCCGTTGTTTCAGTCTTGTAGCGCCACCATTATGCAAGTAAGACCATGGTAGTATCCGACTAGGAAAGCCCAAGGACAGTTAGCTCCATCTATGCAATAATGCACTTCGAATCATCATAGCCGGACTCTTCATGTGATGCTATTGATGGTATTTTCTTTATCCAGCTCTGGATTGGAGCTCTTCAGCTGAATGCCGAGGAGATCCCGACCCTGAATTGCAGGATATCACGTAAGACGTATGGCGGTAGGACCAGATAGTCGAAGGTGCGGTCTGCGAATGTAAATATTGAAGTTACACCGGAGGGCCACGTCTTGAGGCTATCTGGAGGATGGTCATGTATTGAAGACCCCTGGAGAGTGGATGCCCTACTAATCAATAATCATACATAAATAAAGGTATATGCTTAACGTTGGGTGATCGTCTTCCGGGGTCTTGGCCTTATAAGCTCCGAAAATAGGATTGATCTGCATGTCAGGGGCGTTTTCGTAGTGTATCACTATCACAGTATCATTATCATCGTCTTGCAGTTGGATTAGTCGAGGGCATTTGCTGACTTTGGCATCGCTGCAGGGTTGACTGTTGGCTGCTGCAGGTGCCACAGCGTATCTCAGTTGGGTCTAGGCAAGTTGACGAATTGATTGGCGATGGTTGACACTGTCCCTTCGAGCTCTTTTGACAAGGTGATGTCTGGAATATCTATTCTTTACTGGCCACTGCAATCCCTCGGCATGCGAGGGGATTACTGATCTCCTCGTTGCTGATTCCCATGTCTCTACACGGAGGAGAACCCCATACAACCTCGCCACTCGGGAGAGACATTCGGTGTACTCGTTCTCCAGCATCCAGCTCCCTCAGTCTACCATCAAGTAGCAGAGTCGCCCAATGACAGGCATTTACCATCATCGAATAGATGCATTTCCCGTAGAGGAAGGTCTGGTAAGACGCGGAAAGTGACATGGGGACGATCAAGTGGAGGGCAGGGTGCGAAGGGACACCAACATGATTTTTGGATGCAATGAATCGAGGTGAAGCTCCGGCGATGAGGCGGGAGCATTGTGCTGTGGTGCTGGACTGCGAAAAGATATATAAGCAGCTCCCTTCCCACAGCAGAATCAACCACCAACAGCATCACCGAACCTCAATCAGAACAATCAGTCCTTCAATCGAACAAAATGCAGTTCTCTACCCTCAGCATCGCCGCTCTCATCGCGGCCACCTCCGTCAACGCTACTGTTTACGTTGGTCTGCGCACCAACTATGATGGCAGCAAGGCCCAAGTGGCATGGTATGTTCATGCTGGTACACCATGGCATTGGTTGGAAACACACTGACCAAGTGTCTGGCTTCAGGACCAACGGAACCCCCGATATATGCAGTGGTTTCAGCACCATTGTCAACAGCGACTCCAACCCCTGCGGAAGAGACTTTTCGGTTGACGGCGGCAACGGGCCTTACCGCTTGGAGGGCTGTGGCGGAAATGGGTTGACTCTCTTCCGCAACGGCAACTACAACAGCAACTGCAAGTTCGAGAAGCGCACCATCCACTGCAACGGCGGAGCCAAGATCGCTCAGGCCTGGGCTTGCTACTAGATATTGAGCTAGCAGTGTCGCCGAATCGAGCCGGACATGCTCTGGATTGGGTTGCTTTTGACATACTTTTCTGTGAAAGCGTGAGCTACGGAAAACAGGGAAGGGTTGTTGGTGCTTGTGTACGGAACGCTGTCTGATCAGTTGCTCAAATCCTGTCAATCATAGTACCTTCAACGGTTGTTTTGAGTCCTAGATCGTGCCAATCAATCAGACCTCACATTCTTTTGGATGGACTGGAGACCTTAAAGTCAGACTTATCTTGTAGACATATTTCCATGCATATCAGTATCTCTAAGCAGTCTGACATTTTCCGGGCGAGCATCAATCAGGTACGGATATTGAGAATGGTATTCCTGCGGAACTGTGGAATGATGGATGCTCGAATGGCGGAGTTCTAGCTTGACTACAGAGTACTACTGGGAGAGATATCGGGGATGGAGCCAAGCATGATGAGCGATCCCCGGAAGAACCACTAAACGCGTCGACGCGCTGCGTGACGCCCTTAATCCTTATCGGGCGAACTCTCCACTTTTCTGTCCTTGGGGACTTTCCATCACCATCAACCTATCTGTACACTTTTGCTTTATCAAATTGTTTTGTATCCTTTCTGAGATGCATTGATGCTCATATTTCAATTGCCATAACCACCAACGAAACAGATCGTCATCCCGTCAGAATGGCTAGAGGAGCTGGTGCCGCATCCTCTCCCACGGCCGCGACACCTCCCTCCGCAGCGCTGAAACAATCCACCTCGAGCACGCAGAATATGAAAAATCAGAAGTCTATTCTCGGGTTCTTTCAAAAGTCGTCCCCGTCAACTCCATCTACTGCTCGGAATGCTGAGCCTGCCTCGTCTCCGGCGCAGAGAGTCTCGGAGCAGCGCGAGGCGACTTCTGGCAAAGGCACATCGAAGCGAGAGAGGAAGGCCGTTCCCAAATTTACGCAAAACTTGACGCCTGTCCCAAGCAGTGATCTTGTTGTTCCTGATGAAGAGGATGAGAAGGTTTTGGTACGAATTGATGAGGAGTTGCGACTCGCTACGATGGAAGGATTAGTTGCTGACTGGTCTTGTCTGCCTATAGGGAAGCACCAAAGACGACCTAGCACAGAAGACTGCTTCTCCGTCGCGTCGGGTAAGCTTGTCCAGCCGGGTTTTTTATTCCGTCATACCTGACATTTGGGAAAGTCGTTCTAATTGCTTTTGTACAGGCTAAGAAACAGGTCAGCTATGCTGAGTCTGAGTCCGAGGGTGAAGACGACGATGATGTGATCTTCGCCCCGAATCGGCGGAATAGTCGTGCTTCAAAAAAGAGAAAGACCTCCCCAGAGCCTGAAGATGAGTTTGAGCAAGCTGGTGAGGTCGGATATTCAGATGATGGTTTGTGCTGCCACTTCCTCCCATAACCTTCCTGCTGCTAAATATTAACCAACGTCCAGAGTTTGATGATTTTATCGTTGCAGACGAATCAGATGAGGAAGTACAGCCATCAAAGAAGCGCAAAAGACCATCCAAAGCGCCGACTCGCAAATCTTCTATCCCTGTCCCACCATCTCCAGGAGAAGACCTCGATCTCGATATTCCAGACGCTGTCGGAGGCACTGCTGTGAAGTGGACATATGACCCTGAGAATCAAGAACCTCGCCAACATCGCACTATACAAGCACCCTCAAAAAGTTCGGCTACGCCAGCCAAGCAGAAAGCACATCTCAAGGAACCAGAAGACCGCTACCCTTGGCTTGCAAACATCCGGGATATGGATGGGCACCCACCGAACCATCCCGACTATGATCCTCGTACTATCTATATACCTCCCTTGGCGTGGTCCAAATTCTCTCCCTTTGAAAAGCAATACTGGGAGATCAAGCAGAAGTTTTGGGACACTGTTGTATTCTTCAAGAAGGGCAAGTTTTACGAACTGTATGAGAACGATGCTACTATCGGTCATCAACTGTTTGATCTCAAACTTACGGATCGGGTGAACATGCGGATGGTCGGCGTCCCTGAGATGAGCTTGGATCATTGGGCAAACCAATTCGTAGCCAAGGGGTTCAAGATTGCACGTGTGGATCAGTCCGAGTCCGCACTCGGCAAAGAAATGCGTGAAAGAGATGGGAAGAAGGCTGGCGGAAAAGAAGACAAAATCATCAAGAGAGAGTTGTCCTGCGTCCTTACGGCTGGCACGTTGGTCGAGGGCTCAATGCTCCAGGATGATATGTCTACTTACTGTGTTGCGATCAAAGAGGCGATAATAGAAGATCATCCTGCTTTTGGAATTGCGTTCGTCGATACAGCCACCGGCCAATTCTCTCTGTCAGAGTTTGGCGATGATGCCGACATGACCAAGTTTGAAACTTTTGTTGCTCAGACTCGACCGCAAGAACTCCTTTTGGAGAAGTCAACGATCTCAACAAAAGCTCTGCGCATTCTGAAAAACAATACCGGTCCTACTACGATATGGAACCACTTGAAGCCTGGGAAGGAATTCTGGGAGGCTGACATTACGGTAAAGGAGCTTGATGCCAGCGACTATTTCGTCTCTCAGGATGACGATAATTTGCAAGCATGGCCCGAGACCCTCCGAGAGGCCCGGGCGAAGGAGTTAGCCATGTCTGCATTTGGAGCTTTGGTGCAATATCTAAGAATGCTGAAGCTTGACCGCGATCTGATCACGATCGGCAACTTCTCATGGTACGATCCTATCAGGAAGACTTCGAACTTGGTCCTAGATGGACAGACACTGATAAACATGGAAATCTTCGCAAACTCGTTTGACGGTGGCTCTGAGGGAACGCTGTTCCAGCTTTTGAATCGCTGTATCACCCCCTTTGGCAAACGCATGTTCAAGCAGTGGGTCTGCCATCCTTTGATGGACGCGAAGAAGATCAACGCAAGACTAGATGCAGTCGACGCTCTCAACGCTGACTCGAGCATAAGGGATCAGTTTTCCTCGCAACTGACCAAGATGCCAGACCTCGAACGGCTCATCTCTCGTATCCATGCAGCCAATTGTAAAGCTCAGGATTTTGTTCGTGTGCTGGAAGGGTTTGAGCAGATCGAATACACGATTAGCCTACTCAAGGACACTGGCTCATCCGGAGAAGGTGTGATTGGCCAACTAATCAATGCGATGCCCGACTTAGGCTCTTTGCTAGAGTACTGGAAAACGGCATTTGACCGCAACAAGGCCAAAGAGAATGGCATCTTGGTTCCCAAACTGGGTGTTGAGGAGGATTTTGACAACTCTCAAGAGTCGATTGAACAGTTGCATCGGGATCTGGATAATCTCCTCAAGAGAGTTCGCCGCGAATTGGGCTCAACAGCCATTTGTTATCGCGACAATGGCAAGGAAATCTACCAACTGGAGGTGCCTGTCAAAGTGAAGAATGTTCCTAAGAACTGGGACCAGATGTCTGCAACGAAACAGGTGAAGCGCTATTACTTCCCGGAGTTGAGATCTCTTATTCGGAAATTGCAGGAGACGCAGGAGACGCACAGTCACATCGTCAAGGAAGTCGCTGGTCGATTCTACGCACGATTTGACGAGCATTACACAACGTGGCTTGCAGCTGTCCGGATTGTCTCACAATTAGACTGCCTGATCAGTTTGGCGAAAGCTTCGTCTTCTCTCGGCCACCCAAGCTGTCGTCCAGTCTTCGTTGAGGATGGCCGGAGTGTTCTTGAGTTCGAGGAGCTTCGGCATCCATGTCTTCTCTCATCTGTAGAAGATTTCATCCCCAACGATGTCCGTCTGGGAGGCGAGCGTCCCAATATCAACCTTTTGACTGGAGCCAACGCTGCTGGTAAATCCACAGTTCTTCGAATGGTTTGTACTTCTGTTCTTGTGATATTTGTAGAAAACTCACTAACTTCTACCGTTTACTTAGTCCTGCGTCGCAGTCATTATGGCTCAAATTGGCTGTTATCTGCCTTGTAAATCAGCCCGGTTGACGCCCGTGGATCGTATCATGTCACGGCTGGGAGCGAATGACAACATTTTTGCAGCCCAATCTACGTTCTTCGTGGAACTTTCCGAGACGAAGAAAATCTTATCTGAAGCTACGCCTAGATCTCTTGTCATTCTGGATGAGCTGGGCCGTGGTACCAGCTCTTATGACGGCGTCGCTGTCGCCCAGGCAGTATTGCACCACATTTCCTCCCACATTGGTGCGATGGGCTTCTTCGCAACTCACTACCATTCCCTTGCTGCCGAATTTGAGGGTCATCCTGAAATCACACCTAAACGTATGAGAATCCACGTTGATGACCAGGAGAGACGCATCACTTTCCTCTATAAGTTGGAAGATGGCGTCGCGGAGGGTAGTTTCGGCATGCACTGCGCCTCCATGTGCGGTATCCCCAATAAGATCATTGAGAGAGCCGAGGTTGCTGCGAAGCAATGGGAGCACACCAGTCGCCTCAAGGAGAGTCTCGAACGCCGGAAGGGTGGCGGCTTCATCGGCTTGGGATGGTGGAGTGATGTCGCCTGGGCTCTCCGCGAGTCGACTGGTGACGCTGTTAGCAGCACCGACAGTGTCTCTGACCTCAGCCTGGAAGTACTTCGCAAAGCTATCGAAACTTTGTGACGCTCTCTTGCTATGGAGTATAATGGCCGCCCTTTACCGACTTTGCGCCGTGTTTCCACTTTGGCTTCGTGCCCATACCTTGTTCGCGGGTATCTGCGGGAGTAGGGAGCCTTTTTCCTTTATCGTTTGCATTCTTAAAGTTCCATTATTAGGGCAAGCAACTTAATTCCGGGATATATAGCGTTTTTATGCCAGAGGGTTAGATGATGTTCTAGATGTGGGTTTAAATAACTATGAGTCGGTTTCGGTAGCCTTAGAAACCAATATGTGTAAGTCCGAAAACAAGCAAAAGTAGAAATCAGCTTCAAGGCAGCATTCAATTTCAAAGAGTAGCCGCTCTGCATAGACTACTAAGTATCTCTTCAGTCAGGTATGTAAACGCCAATCAGCCTCTGCGGCATGAATTCCTCATTCTCCCAAATAATGCAACGCCAGAAAGACAGCCATTGATACGATGATAAATTCAGAAAAGGAACAAGAATATTGTAAAGCGTTTCGAACTCTGGGATCATTATCTCCTGAGTGGTAAGGGCCAAGAATCTAAGCAGCGAAATCTTCCGCCTTGATGGACTGCTGGGGATGATCCATAGCCTCCAGCTGTGCGTCAAGTTCCATATCATCCATGACATCGTCATGCTCGGGCTTGGTCTGGTATTCCGGGTCATGATTTTCTCTGTTCTCGCCCTTGATAATGCCCCCAGCGTCAATCGCCTCAGGCTTGATCTTGGAAGGCGTTCCGTTGCTGTGTCTCATTGAGACGATCAGTTAAATAAAACCATCATCTCGTGATAACGAACAGTGACAGAAGGTATGACAAAAGGAGTGGAACATACCCGTTACCAACAGAGGCAGCCTCAGCTTTGATAGCCGCGTTCTTCTTCACGGGTGTCTTCCTCTGCCGCTTGGGCTTGGTAGGAGTCGCGGCCTCCTCACCCGGGGCAGTGTCATCCTCTGCAGCCACAGTGGCCTTCTTACGCTTTATTGGTGTTTTCCTGGGCGTGGCAGTCGCGGCCTTGGAGGACGAGGCTTCGCCATCAGCCGCAAAGGAGCCATTGCCGTTCTCAGCACCGTCGTCGGGGTTGAGCTTGAAGAGCTTCCGTTTTGCGTTGCCGAACATCGTAGCTGCAGAACCGGCGGTCCATCCGCCTCTGGAGGCTAGCTTGTCGAAATCGACCTGTAGGGCTGTTAGCCTTCCTCTGTGGATTGTGGAGTTGATTTATTTGGGAAGAGGTGCTACCTTGAATCCTTCGCCGATGCACAGGATACCCAGGAGGAGGACCTTGGCTTCACTTGCAGAGAGGCCCAGGGGTCCCTCGGGCTTGCCTTTGACTGGAGTAGACATGGTTGCGAGTGATCAGTGGATGATCGAAGAAGCGAAGAGCTGTTCTGCGAGAGAGAAGAGGAGCGAATGGAGGCGGTAGGAGAGATGAGAAGAAAATTGTATCCAGGATGCTGCAGAAAGAGGACGCAGAAGTGAATTAAGAGAAGGAAGAGGAGATGGAGCGTCTGCGAGGGAGGCAGCCTAGTTATTTTGACTACTATGACTGAAGACAACCACAGAGTCAAGTGAAACACAGATCAAGTAATGTGAGAAGTGAGGTGAAGATGACTGACTGGTGCTTGCGTTGCAGAAGTGAATGACACTATAGAGAAAGAAGAGTTTGGTTCTAAAATTCCCATGCGGTTGAAAATGAACTCCTAAGTGTTTCAAGACGCTGCTAAATGAACAGTGCCTCCGGTTAGAGAAGGTGTCTGGAAGATTTTGAAGCAATGTGTTGCGTTTCTTTCCTATTCTTGTATTTCTTAACTCCGCCTTGTTCGCGAAGGATTTTGGATCTGCTTGTATACATGCTCCCATAGTTCAGGATAGAATGTCGATGAGACCTTCCCAGGCTGACTCTTCGCCCCTGTGTAAAACTGCCTCAGTGTCCTGCCTGCCCACCAGGGAAGAGGGGCAGGATTCGCATTCCGAAAGCTCACTGGTCGCAGTAGAGCCTTCTCAGGAACTAGGTCCCCTAGCCGCACCTCTGTTTGCCGGGGAATTGTAGTAAACTTCATAGTATTGATGTACAGTGTCGCTGTAGGAGGTAGGTTCTTCGCATACTGGAGGGTCTGTTCCCGCGAGCGGCGAGCAAAGACTGGGAGGGCAAGATGTACGAAGTTGACGAACGGGGCAGAGGTGTAGGCGACGAAGAACATGGGTAACGCACCTCCGACGATCACTATGAAGCACCATTAGCCAGAAACATACCGTGTAAGAGCTCGCAAAACCTACCAGCCGGCGCGATATACCATGGGTACTCGTCAGAGTAGAAGGCCGGAGCGACTACGAGACATGAGACTCCAAAAAGGAAGATTGTCGTGATGCGCAACATGCCCAAAAATATCACCTTTCCCGTGCCGCCATGATAGATCAGTATCCGCTCCGGAGGTCCTATATATAAGCCTTCGTTCAGCATCGCACCCAGTATATCCATATCGAGCGCATTCCGTGTCTCCGGTTACCTCGTCTGACTGCGGTCTTTGCATGTGTTGAAGGCGATGTTGTTGGAGTCCGGGCACCTGTCAAGCTGGCATTGCCGTCTTTTGGTTTGATCGGCGGCACTTCAGTCCTTCGCAATGGACTTTGTGTCGTCTTAAACCGAGTCAACAATCTGTTGCTGAGATCTCTCCGCACGGACCGAGGAAGCGCCGTACGCAGCTGCGAGTGGAATAAGAGCTGGATCCTCATACTGGCCAGCATCGGCTTGTGGTTTCAATTGGTATGTTCAGTCAGTGATGGCAGAGGCATAAATCCACCCCGGGATAATTCATGAAAATGACAGAATGGCTGCTGGTTGATCTCCGGAGTGATTTTTGACCGCCGGCGGAATGTTATCGACAGCCTCTTGGCGGTGATGATTGTCCTCCCTTTGACTCTCCCAACTCGATGTTCTTGACCGTTGACTAACTCGACAATCAGCTCTGTGAGGACATCTGGTTTTCATGAGTTCAGTCACTTGTACGTGCTAGAACCATCTCTAGTCCAATCACGACCTGCCATGCGAGCTTGCTAGCAGCATTGAGAGTCGCCATGGTTCTGGCATACGGTGGCTTTGTCCGCCATCTCCTTGCGATATGCCTCACTCTACCATTCCTGCTCCTTTCCAGCGCAGCCTACGAATCTCTCTCAGATGACACCCTAAGAGCCCTTCCACGACCTAATAACGACTTTGACATTCACAATGGAGCACTCCTAGCACCAATCCTACAGACTCGCATCCCTGGGACCCCCGGTTCCACCGCTGTACTCAACCACTTTGCGGATTTCTTCCGCACCACCCTGCCAGACTGGAAGATCGAGTTCCAAAACTCGTCGTCGAAGACGCCCCTCTCGCACAGCAAGGAAGTCCCCTTCGTCAACTTCATCGCGTCGCGCGATCCGCCCCGGGCGGCGGTAGGGGATGTGGGAAGACTTACGCTCGTCGCGCACTACGACAGCAAGTATGAGCCCAAGGGATTTATCGGGGCGATTGACAGTGCGGCGCCGTGCGCGATGATGATGCACACGGTGCGTAGCATCGACGCCGCGCTAACAAAGAAATGGGCGGCGATGGAGGCACATGGCCACACCGATGCGACGGTCGAAGAACAGAAGGGCATGCAGATCATCTTCCTCGACGGCGAGGAGGCGTTTCTCGAGTGGACGAATACCGATTCTCTCTACGGCGCGCGCTCTCTCGCAGAGCACTGGGACGAGCAAGTCCACCCGGCCATGTCCATTTACAAGACGCCACTGTCGTCGATATCGCTGTTTGTGCTTCTGGACCTGCTGGGTAGCAAGGATCCCTCCATTCAGTCGTATTTTGCAACCACGCACTGGGCCTACCAGAAACTGGCGGCGCTGGAGAAGCGATTGCGAGACCTGAAACAGTTCAAATCCTCTTCTGGCGGCAGTTCTGGCGCGTCGTGGTTCGTTGATCACGCGAAGAACGAACATCAGCTGAATGTTTATTCGGGCATTCAGGATGATCATCTGCCGTTCCTCGCGCGGGGCGTGGAGGTCCTACATATTATTGACTACAGCCCTACCAGAAGAACGGGGTTTCCCGCCGTTTGGCACACGATTGATGATGACGGTGAGCATCTAGATCTGGAGACGGTGGAAGACTGGAGCATGCTCTTTACTGCATTTGCCGCCGAGTGGATGGAGCTGGAGGGCTTCCTGCCGACCGGCGCTGAGGCGCAGCCCAAGGACAAGCGATCCCACCCGTGGATTAATTATTCAGAGAAGAAAACTGAGTTGTAAGCCACTACCTAGCTCTGATTATTGGTCTTTATTTTTTCATTCTGCCGTTGTACAATCCGTATTTACACGACGCGATTTCGTTGGGATACACACTGGAATGAGCTGCGCTGACAGCTAATTGGTCTGCAGCTTATAAACTCGCCAACGATACATATGCGTCAGCGGTCTATCATGTATCTAAGATGATTTCGTGATGTTTTCATATCTCAATGTGTCATCTCGCAGGCTGGCCTGCTTCAATGGACGAATTTGCACCCTGAGCTTCTATAGCAGATTTCCCAACATGTACCCAGTCATCTCGACAATACCCCATGCCGGTTGAAGGATAGAGCGCAAAACTGCAGGTCCTGGGCATACACCTCGTAGACCCCATGCAACGCCGAATGCCACGGCCCCAGTGACAAAGCGCCAATCGATATCCGCCACCGTTAATGTAGGAAGTCTCCATTTGTCCGCCAGGGTGGGTTTGCCGGCATCTTTCCCTCCAGCTTCTTCCTTCGTGAGTACAGGTTTCACGGCCTTGAGATACGTCACAAGCGATGGGCCGACGGCGAAAAGAATGATGAGCATGAGCGAAGGATCCCACCGAGATGGATCTGTGAGAACGGCGAAGAAGCGCAGCACTTTGGCGGGATCGGCCATTCCGGTGATGAACAGGCCCAGACCGAACTGCAGGCCGGCCAGATATGAGAAGACAGTCCTAGATTTCTTCGACCGATGCAGGAACCGGGGAACGATTACAAAGTTGATCAGGGTTGTGAGGGCGACGGTGCTGATCATGAATATGAGCTCCTCCGTCGACGGATATGTTGGGGTGTAGCAGGGAACACCGGTGGGACACGGCGGGATATTCTGGCCTCCGTTGGCAAAGTTGGCTGTGAGGAGCGCGGTGGCGAAGAAGATAGCTGTTGCGATCAAGGAGCGCGGCGAGAGGCGGGACACACCGCAGAGCATGTGGCCTGATGTGCACCCACGATCATTCTGATTCAAAGGGTTTCGTCAGTAAGCGACTAGCTACTGTCGAGGCGAGTTGCCTACCTTTGTTCCCCAGCCTAACAAGAATCCCGTTCCGAGCGTGGAAGCAACGGATGCCCACGAATTCGGTGCGGATGGGTAGATAGGTATCAGAGATGGCGCAAACAGATAGATCGAGGCTATACTGGAGGCCAAGCCCGCGATGATGGGAACATTATCGTGACTGGGGTTGAAGACACACCCTGACAGAAGGGATGAGATGCCAAAGACAGCACCATTGTGTAGGAGGAGGCCCGAAGAGCTCTGGAAGAGCAGCAGCGCTCCAAGGGACGTTTCGACAGGTGTAAACATGACGATATATGAGAAACCGTCCACAGATGGCTGATATACCGGGTTCTTTGAATTCAAGCTGTCTATTCCACCCTGGAAGTCGAATCCAGAAGCCTCAATTGCCTCAATCCGGTGTGGTAGGTGGTAAGGTCAAGTGTTGGCTGCCAAAAAAAAGGCAAAGAGCTAGGAGAAAAGCAAGTTCGACTTTTCAAGGCCCATTGCTTTCATTTTTTTGGCTTTTCTTTGAGCCTGCATTCGGGGATTGCCCGCGTTCGCGTCAATGAAGCTTTGAGGTCCCCGAAGAGTCAAGTTTCCGTGGATAGATATTGGATGACGAAAGGGAAATCTCCGCCGTCCGCAGGTCCCCGAGCTGTCAACTACCCCATATTGCCCGATGAATGGCGATTCAAGGAATAGCATTATGACTGCCCCAGTGGCCGAGTGGAATTTTATGGCCGAGTTCTTCAAGATGACAAAATTGTCTATTTCAGGGGTGGTCCCGAAAGATAACTTGTCATATCGACACAGTCCTTTAGAGTATATAGTCAACTCACTGTGTCCTGAGAGGGATGCCTATCGGGATATTGAAGGGGATTTGATCCCCGAGCTAAATCTGTCTGTACAGGGACAATCATCTTCACGCTCTGAAGCAGACAAAGAAAGTTGATGATAACAGGAGTACTGTGTAGTAGTGAGGAAAAGACAAGCCGTGTCACTGTCAATATCAACTCAAAAAAGATCAGCAGGAGGTGCATCTGACAGTCAACTTACCAGTTAAATACCAACACTTCAAAGTCTATGGCTTACTATTGGATCACGTATTACAGATATGTATTACTGCGTACCCATAATACAGCATCTGAAAATGTGTCGACATGAGAGCTTCGACACTGAACCTCAGTCTGTCGATCACAACTTGGCCATTAGTATCTGAAGAACAATGTATTGAATGGGCGCGAGATGATATTATCCATTCCACTCAGAAACAGAAATCGAAGGGCTCACGGATGATTTCTCTGCGACAGAGACATCAACATGATCATCACTCCATTCAAGTCACCCTATCGAGAGACCTCTCGCAAATTGCTTCACGTTTAGTGACCTATCACGGGGGGCTCTTTCTGACTGGCTTAGAAATTACTGTCATATACAGCATAGATGAGAGCCCCAGGGCCGTTACTATATACACTCCAAGACTCGACGCAGGGTCCTGGCTTGTGCGGTGCTGCGAGCCAACCAGAGGGCGTTGGGTTGGCACTTCTCTGCTGCACCGATTCCAAGAATTGCAGACTAACGAGCGATGCTTTGCAATGATTACCAGCTCTATGGAGTAGTCAATAAGAGTTCAATTTGCAGCTTTTGAAGGTTCCAGTTTCACACCAGCCTCATGTCTCCCGCAAGTCTCGGACAGGATAGGATCATTATCGACACTGCAGACGAAGTATCTTCCCATGGCAATATGTTGTTTTTTCTTTTCTTTTCTTTTTTTTTTTTTTTTTTTGCTTATGCTTCGCGCGTCCTGTGAGCGTTAAGACTATCAACAAATGGCCACATCGCATATGTTAATTCTTTTCTAGGTGTCTGCTGCCATGCAAGGCCAACACAACAAGTCTGATGAAAGCGCAACCCATGATGAAAAATGCTAGCGCGTGAGAAAGGATACCGGAAGGAGTCTTTTGCATCTGACAGTTCAAACGCGTCTGCCAGTTTAAATTGCAATCTCCACACAGTCAACACAGGATATGCGGTTCAGACTAGCTACATCCCTGTACCATATCATGGTTTCCACGTCACTGTTGGTCTTCGAGTCAGAGTTCTCCAACTGACCCGATGATTCAGTTTCTATGGAGCTCATCTAATTTAAAAACCCATGCTGCTGGACAGAAAATACGTCGGTGGGTTGCGTGAACCAGTTGTGATGGAAATCGCTATTATCAGGTCGGCTGGATGGAATAGCCCAACGAATTTGATTATTTCAAGAAAAGTCGGGTAGGATCATCTGATGGGCCTAAGAGGCGCATTGAAAGCAGAGTCTATTAAGGCCAATGGGAAATGACCACACTGGCTGCTTTCATCGCAATTGCTTCGGAGGATATTGTGGGGTCGCCGAGAAGGCAGAGATCCATAGAATCCTGGTCGACAACAGCTTCTAGCCAGCATCATATCAGGCAGATACTACCCCTGCAGGATCTCGTGATGTCCCACCCGAAGACCCTCGAGTTCGCGGAGTACGCTGGGAGATCTAGTTTCTCATCTTTCGTCCTTCCCGAGCCTCGCGATGCTCCAGCAGGATAGGATCACGAAGTCGCAACTTGGTCTTTCTATTCTCTATATGTACCTATATATTTGACTCGCGGCACGAAGATCTTATTAGGCCAAGGTTGACAATGGGAAACGCAGGGAGTATAGTTGGGCGAGGTTGTCTACTATCTGCACTGGGAGGCGATCGAGCCCTTGTCGCATTTCGAGGCGACGTCTCGTTCAGAAACCTCACAGCTCACGAATATAACCTCAATATCCCTGTGACACCAGTAGCCATCACCTTCCCCAAGACCGCAGGGCAGGTTGCTGATATCATAAAATGCGCTGTTGAACACGACTACAAGGTTCAAGCAGTGAGTGGTGGTCACAGCTATGGAAACTATGGTATGCACTCCAAGCCAGAAGTAGGACATTCAAGCAAAGAAATCGCGACGCCTGACTAACGTCATGATGGCTCGTCACCGATAGGGCTTGGAGGTATAGACGGTGCCGTCGTCGTTCATCTCAGAAACTTCCAGCAGTTTTCGATGGACGAGACGACCCACATGGCCACAATTGGAGCAGGAACTCCCCTAGGTGACGTGACAGAAAAGCTTTACCGTGCTGGGGGGCGGGCAATGGCCCATGGCGTCTGCCCACAAGTAGGTGTTGGGGGGCATTTCACCATTGGAGGGCTTGGTCCTACATCACGCCAGTGGGGAAGCGCACTGGATCATGTTGAGGAAGTCGAAGTTGTTCTGGCAAACTCAAGCATTGTGCGAGCCTCCAGCACGCTGAATCCCGACCTCTTCTTTGCAGTCAAGGGGGCTGCCGCCAGTTTTGGGATCGTGACTGCGTTCAAGGTTCGAACACAGCCTGCACCTGGTTTGGCTGTACAGTACCTCTATTCCCTGAGTCTAGGCAGTACGGTTGAGAGAGCGAAGTTGTTCCGTGAATGGCAAAGATTTGTATCAGATCCAAGTCTGAGCCGAAAATTCTCTTCGGTACTCACTGCAATTGAACATGGTATCATACTTTCCGGGATATTCTATGGCTCAAAGGCAGAATACGATCAGCTGGGCATTGAGCAGCGTCTTCCGATCACAGAGCCTGGCACTGTGGTGGTCTTGACGGACTGGCTTGGTATGCTCGGGCACGCTGTGGAAGAACTCGCCCTGGGTATAGGTGGAGACGTCTCAACATACTTCTATGCAAAGTCAACTGCTATCACTTCAGACGATTTGATCTCCGAACGTGGCATAGGTGAACTGTTCTACTATCTGGATAACATCCAAAAGGGCACTTTGACTTGGTTCATCTCGTTCGACCTACAAGGAGGCGCAACGAACGATTTCCCTGCAAACGCTACCGCATATGCGCATAGAGACGTGCTCTACTGGGTTCAGTCGTATGGAGTCAATCTTCTCGGTCCTGTTTCTCAAACCACTGTCGATTTCTTGAATGGTATCAATGAAATCATACGACAATCTGTCGCTGGGTCTGAGGTTCATGCTTATCCAGGTTATGTGGACCCTCTAATGCCTGATGCTCAGAAAGCCTATTGGGGTCTGAACTTACCCCGATTGCAAAAGATCAAGGCTATTTTTGACCCCAGTGATGTTTTCCACAACCCTCAAAGCGTGAATCTAGTACAGGTCTGATCCCCTCTCGATATTGGGTAAGTGGGGAGATCCCATATCGATATCTGAATATTGCAGGGAGAATTTGAGCGACTGGAAGATTATATATATCTTTTCGCCAGTAGATATTCAGAGGGTTGTTGAAACTTTTCCTTTCGAATCAGAAGTAACAAACGATGATGATGGAGGCATACGGCAGGATAAATATTTTGACTAAGCTATGCATACACAACACATTCGATCTACTTCATGACATTTGTTTCCCTCTTGCACATATTCAACAGTATATTCATCCAAACACCGCGATAATCCATGGCTACTTATTCATGACGCTCAAAACTTATGGATTCATCAAGTCCGAGCTTTAGAACAATCCTGCTCCGACCCATCCTCGACGTCATGAAGCGCAGCGTGGAAGGGAAAAATGGACCCCAACACCCTCCAACTGGCAAGCAAGTACTCCAGGACAGCGAACCTTCTTTTCCATTGACGCTGTATGCACCCGTCTCGCCTCCTAAGGCAATGGCTCGGAATAAAAAGAGCCCAAACAACCGAACAACAGCAGACCTATCCGCCAAGCAGCAGATATCCAACAAGAACCCAGAGCCTGAACAAGACCTCGCAGCCATCGAAGCCGGGGAGATCGAAGTGACAGATTATCTGGGAGTATTCTCTGCTAGGCTTAGCCAGTGTGCTCGTCCCCTGGTGTCGGGGCTACCCCGGCTTCCGATCAAAGACTGGGTCGAACTATATCAACGCAACCAGCATCCCAAGGGCAGGCACTTTGTGGTTCATCAACACGATCATCCCATCGCAGGACCGCACTATGATCTGCGACTGCAGTTCTCGGAGACGAGTTCCGTCAGCTGGTCCATCATGTACGGATTGCCTGGAGATCCGAATAGCCGAAGGCTGAATAGAAACGCGACAGAGACAAGGGTGCATTGTCTGTGGGTGTGTTGTTCCTGGACCTGCTGGTGCGACATATTTCGTTCTCAAAACATGAGCTAATTGATTGATGGTCCAGAATCATCTCCTCGAAACTGCTTCTGCAAGAACAGGCAGCATGATCATCTGGGATACAGGCGAATATGAGATCCTGCCTTCTCAGAAGGTGCCGGAATTGCTCGAGACGGATGACTCTCGATCTGAGGTCTCAGACGCCTCTATATCTCTTTTGGAGGAGAAAGCTGATAGCGAAAAGCTCCGTGAGGCTTTCAAAAATGTACCCAGATCTACCTCTTCCACACGACATATACTAAACAACCACAGGGCAAAATTCGCCTCCGACTCCATGGAACCCGTCTCCCAGAGGACTACACAATCATCCTCCGCTTAGACAAGAACCTCCCCAGCCAAAAACCGTCCGCCACGACTCCCCGCAAGAGACGCAGAAGAACAGTCCACTCAACCCCAAAGCACGCCGAGCCGAGTACCACGTCAGATTCTAATTCTCCAAGCGAAGATTCGCGACAAGCATTTCACCGCAAAAAAGCGGATGCGTCCCCCGCAGGCTCTCATTCCGACTCCGATAGCACCATCGACCATCAAATCCGCTTGAATAACGCCTATCCAGGAGCGACGAATACAATCGGCTCGATCCACCAGCGGCGGTGGTTCGCCACGTTCGACCGTACGAACTCTGGGTTTGTTGCAGAAAGTCCTGGTAAGCCGGGGAGGAAGACGTGGGTGCGGAAACGAGGTGTGCGGACGGGACGGGAGCTGGGGTCTGATGCTTTCTATGTCCGCGGGCCGGATGTGGAGAGGAGTGTTGTTACGGGAAGGCTGGGCAGAGATGTTCTGGAGGATGAAAGCGTGGAGGGTTTTGTGTCTCGACGAGGGTGGAGGGCAGTTCTTGAATGATATTGCAAGGCGGTCATCTGTGCTACGCTACTTTCTGGGACCATGTTGGGAGGCCTTTCGCACACTCAACACTTTCAGGAGCTTTCTTGAGTTGAAGTGTTTGGTTGCTTCTAACCTGTGGTTACGAGAAGTATGGAGTGGCATCAACCAAGGAAGACCTGCACCCACACCTCGTTGCTCCATCCACTATTCAGTCCCATCGCATTCCAAGCCCCCAGCACATCGATCGCCAGAACTCTAGCATGCTCGCCTCCTTCCGTCCAGACGGTCTTCCTGGGCACAGGCTTACCCAGAATGGTCACCATGAAGTTCTTCGCAATACTCCAGTCCTGCAGATCGGAGAAATAGATTCCCAGAGTCCCTAAAGCTTTGAGACTGACATCGAACCGAAGCCGGCCATTTTCCACCACGAAGATGTCACTGTTCACCACTGCTGCGGCGCCTGTCATCTTGCCCAGCAGACCTAAGACAGCCACATGGGTGAGGCTAGTCCCCTCGGCGTTGCATCCTCTGCTTCCCTTGAGGGGGAATGATTTGGTCGGGTAGGCAGTCAGAATCTCCCAGCCCTTCTGTTCAAGGACGATTGACACGAGGGACTTTTCGTTAGACGCCCGCATTGGGTCGCTTACTATACCACTTGTATGTGCACGCACGACATATTGTCCTTCTGAACCGGGATGGATGCCCGGGAAATCCCTCAGCGGAACGATACAGGATGCTCCTGCAGCGTGGATATTGAAAAGACCTATCATCCCGCTGCCTGTCTTGGCCCATCCCGTATACGTGCCGATCCGTAAGATATTGCCCTCGTTATAATCGTGGTACATATCCAGGCTGCGCCCCACGACGCTAGGCCGGAGAATCACTGTGGCTCCTTGTGTAGTTGAGGCGGTCATCTGGTTGATAACATCCAAACTGTGCTTTCCGGGTTCGTCGGTGATGTATATTGGGCCACCTGAAAGGCATCGAGCCGCCGCGTGGAAGGACGCGAAGGGATGGTATGTTTGGAACATATCCCAATCCGGCAATACATTTAGGTAGCGGGTAAGGAGCGCGTTATGCGCATTGCAGAAGATATGCCATGTGTGCGAAGCTGGGATTTCCGGGAAGAAGTCATCCGAATTGCGCAGGGGGGTCTGGGCCTTATTTGTTGGAAGCTGGGAGTGGAAGATGATTTGCGGCGTCATAGACATGCATGAGATAGCCCTGGCGCTGAAGTGCTTTGATATAGAAATGGACCATGCATCCTGGTACGCGTTTGTGAACCGTTTCCGATCCTCGGGGTCTTTCAACAAATCCAGAAAGAACTGGGCATCCGTCTTGACCGAGTCAATTCCAACAGATGTCAAGAAACTATAGAACTCGTCGTAGAAGCGTTGGATATCGTCAGGATCAATGGCCAGCACTGATCCCTTTTCGAACGCATGCGCTATTTGCCCCTTTGCGGCCGGATCTACAAGCGGCACCTCCTTGGTTTTGTACTTTTGAGCCAATTCGCCGTCTGGTGAAATGCCACCCCAGTATCCAAAAAGAGCATGCCAGACGGCAATGTGGCCAATGCTTGGGTGTTTTCGACGAATGGTCTCTGTGGCCTGTTTGATGCCTCGCGGAAAGGTCTTGGGACTTGCCTCAAATTGTGTCCAGGCCCGTTTGAACTGCGACTCGCCTTCATTGTCCAGCGACTGCCAGGTATCGTCGATAATCAAATTGGCAATCTTGATTCCATGCTCCTTCATGGAGTCGAGAGCGAAAAGAATCTTTTCTTCCGTAAGATTCTGCCCTAATCCGTTCCATGTACAATATGTTAGACCATCGTACCACTCCGCGAACCATTGCGCCTTGGGATCATTTTCAACCATCACTATATCGTCCCCTACTGGGGATCCTGGAGTGGGAGATTCCTCGGAGATCTCCTCCGTAGCGTATGGCTTCACCAACTTCCGTGCCTCGTAAATCACGGCACTCATCGCTACTTCAAAGTCATCTGCGACAGAAGCAAGGACCTGGAATTTGGACGTCTCGGTGTGATCGTTTGTGGCCTTAATCACCAATTCTCCATTATCGTTTGAAGTGAAGAGGGTCAGGACATTATTTATCCCCGACACTGCCAGGAGAACCAAATGAGACCCATCGGTGCGCAAGAATGAACACAATAGCGCATCCTCTGTCAATCTGAACTTCTTCTTTCCATGCCTGGGCCCAAGCCATGGGATCCATACCCGTACCAGAGCAAAATACCGCGCAAGCGATGCCGGCAGTCCAAGAGCAAGCTGTTTGTGCCCGGATTCACCGACCTTCGCCCCTTCAATGGATCCGGAAAGGCTCCACAGAAAAGAGCCAGGAGCTTCGCTTGTCCGCGATTCAATCTCAACCTCAGTCGAAAGATTTTCAAAGTATTTGCTGAAGCTATCTCTTTCCGGCGTTGCCAATGCAGCTACGGACGCCACGGCAAATGGACTGATCGACGGAGCCTCATACGCATCTGTAGCAGGCGTGAGAGGGCCATTCCCACTCGTGTCAAAACTCGATTCCCGCGACGTAAAAACCAACTCTCCGTCATTGACATGGCGCTGCTGATTTACCCACTGCCAGTCTGCCTCGGGGGTTGCCCGAAACCGAACGGTAAACTGTGCATAACCTCCACTAGCAGGTATAGCAATATCTTCAGAGAAGACATAGCGGCGGTACTTGTAGTCTTCTTCGCTCCCATTTACCAGAGGGGCTACGGTGGGTTGATCTTTCTTGAGCGGCAGCGCCGTCCATTCGGTATTGTTGATGTTGTGCCAGATATGAGCTTCCCAAGGCTGCTCTGGGAATAAGCTGCTTGATTCTATAACCACGGTAAAGCGGACCTACAGTGATTGTTAACTGGTTTATGATAACATTGCAAGAGAAGAGCGTCTTTAATCGACGGAATGAGTAACTCCGACCAAGATCCAAGTATCACTCACTGTATCGTCCTTCTCTGACTTTAGAGCCTTTTGTATTCTCGGGAGACAAGTGACCTGACCCAGAGGCGGATAGCACGTCACTCGCGCAAACAGACTCATCTGCGCGGGACGGTAGAACTCAAGCCGCGATGGCATTTGATGACGACCTGGGCCGGTGATGGGGAGAGTCGATGTATTTCTTGTGCTGATCTGCATCCAGACTCGGTGGGGAGACTCTGGAGTTATCTTGAAGCTAAATCACTGGGGAGTGAAGCAAGAGACGATGTGATCAAGTGGATCTAGATAGAGAATGGGTCCGTTTTCTTCACGAGTGCAAATCAGGAGGAGGAAGCTTGGAGGATCATGGCGTTGTGATGCATGAGGAGCTGTAGTGGCGGTGGTGGTGGCGGGTTGCGGTCAAGAGGTTAATGAGGGGAAGATGCACGGCGCCTCATGGCTCTGCTAGAATGCCACTGGTGTTCCTGACAAGGAATTTGAATGCTATACGATCGCAAATAAAAGGATGTTTGTGTTGTTTTGGGACGATCATGAGCTGATCTACGAATGAGAGCTGAACAGGATGAAAGTGTGATGAAGGTAAGATGAGATAAAGGTGAGTAGATATAACATGTCCCGTAGCATGGATTATCCAGTAATTTGACTAATCTACTATATAAGAACCACATAACACTCTCATAACCGTCATATCACCATTTTAAATTTCATGCACAGTATCTGACTGTTTGTTTAATCAATCTTGATCGTTAGCTTGCCAAAGTGCTTTTGAGCCCACTATTCATCATGTTAGTACCTTGTGCTCTATCAGGAACTCGCGCGGGTGACTTACCATATATTCATACGCCTCCCTGGTCTGATCAAGAGAAAAGACCTTCTCATCAATCACCGGGTGGATATTGTTCACCTCGATTGCCTTGATCATGTCAGTCATCAAGGCCTTGCTGCCAACATACACACCTCGGATGGTGCAGATATTGCTCAGAGCCTCGAGGATGGGAGGCTGCCCCTTGGGGTCAACTCCTCCCAGGAACCCAATGATGCTGATGGTACCTTCGTACTTGATGCACTTCAAGCTTTGAGTTAGGGTTCCAGCGCCTCCAACCTCCACAATGTGATCGACACCGGCGTTTTCCGGGGTGAGAGAACGGGCTGTGTCTCCCCAGTTGAAGTTCGTCTTGTAGTTGATGACGTGGTCGGCTCCAAGCTCCTTCAGCTTTTTTGCTTTGGCCTCAGAGGAAGTCGTGGCGATGACTGTGGCTCCAGCAGCTTTGGCGAACTATTTCATTTCTCATCGTTAACTGACCGCAATCTCCGGCTATGTCTATGAGAGGTTGACTCACCTGCAGGGCAAACATGCTAACACCACCAGTACCTTGCACCAGAACAATCTCTCCCGGCTTCAGAGGCTTCAATCCATACAGAGCATTCCAGCTGGTGAGAGCGGCGCACGTGAGACTGCTGGACTCGAGGAAGTTGAGGTTCCTGGGAGCCTTGACGACGCCATTCTCATTGAAGACACCGTACTGACGCAGAGTGCCATCCATCACACCACCAAGTCCGGACTTGGCACTCAGGTCATCGACGGCGCCGTACTGATGTAACTGGTTGAACAAAGTGACAACCTTGTCTCCTTTCTTAAAATGCTTCACTTTGGACCCGGCCTCGACAACTTCGCCGGCACCATCGGAACCGGGTATGACAGGGAGGTCAAGAGGAAAGGGGTGCATTTCCTTTAATGAGGCCGATATGTCAGTATATAAAAAAAAGCTTACACAAGATCAAAGACAAGAAGCTTGTGGTAAGCACCGCCTTCAACCATGATGTTCTGATTGCGCACCTTGGGAATGACCAGGTCGCGGTAATTCAACGACGCAGCATGAAGCTTGACCAAAACCTCATTTTCACCACACTTGGGCACAGGAGCCTCCTTGAATTCAAGATGATCGAAACTATCACCTTCGAGATTGCCAGTGGTCGTGCCTGCGACAACCCACTGCTTCATAGTTGACGGAGCCATTATTTCCTGTATTGCGAGTTGAACTGGCCTGAGCGAGGGTAGATGGTCAATCAGATTCAAGACGAACGTAGAACTATTTCGGTGCTTGACGTAAGTTGAAGGAGAACCAGTTCCACTTGCTGAGGTATGACGGCACTCTGAAGTCTGGACGTGAATCCCTCCGACTTGGAGATTACCGAGGGTTCTCCGATTGGATTTCCATGCGTCTTTCCAGATTCCATTGAGCCCATGTTTGCAAGCTAGTTGGGGGCGATGGTTGGCTCGGATGTGTTCGTTTCTCAGAGAGAGGATGTGAAGAAGCGAGGTGAGTGGAGGAGACCTTGGTTGGGCATAATTGGTATATTATTAGACAGTTTTTGTGAGAGGGAGAGTTGTGTCTAATTGCAATTGTGGTAAAGTTGAGTCTAGAGCCTCTTCACTCTCAATATATCTAGTCTATTAGCTATGATGAGTATCTACATGGTGTATACCTATCCTTTTGGCAACTATCTGGGACTCTCCTCTCCGCTAAGGCAGAACCACAATCGGAGGCTTTTGCTTTCTCGGATCACTCGAGGTCATCGTGATTTGTGATTTTCTTATAGACTAAAATCCTATAGAAGACTTCTTGGTCTGGGAGAGGTCCCTAGTTAGACCCACCTATGCAAGGTGAACCAGTTGATCTAAAAGCATGCCCTCGTGCTATGCCATCCAATACATGTCTCGCCATGTCTAACCCAGCCCTTCTGGTCTTCATAAGAGCCGGGCTTGCGGTAAGGAAATCCAAGCTTGGAAGGCTGACTGTTCCACGAAGCACTTGTAGCCTGAACCAACGGATTCATCATGTGAGAGCTCAAAGCAGGAGCCACGTCCAAGAGATCATCGAATGAAGTCGAAGATGGTCTTCACAGTACGTCGCGTAGGCGCCAGCCAATCTGGAAGAGGATCATAGAGGGAAACCATGAGAAACGCGACTCGCAGAGCAGCAATGGATAAGACGACAGGGCCATCTGGTGTGAACATAGCATCACCAAAGACATGTAGTTCCCTGTCTTGGTGTTTCATAATGGGGAAGCGGCGTGCTGTTTGACGATATTGAAGCCACTAATGGCTTCGGACCCAATGCATTAGGAACATATACTAGCAGAACTGAATCAGAAATCTCCGTATATCTATAAAACATGCGTATTCCTGCACATTTGGAAGATTTATGGACTCTTGACGGAGAGCTGATTCAGTGTCCTCCCCACACTCCGTCCCAAGCAGGCATGACCTACAGGGATCAGCAGAAAATCTTCTTTATAAAGATAAAACCCAGGGTCAATTCTCGTGCTTCAGCCTTTGCTTCCCAGTGAATAGTGTAGAGTTTTGTGTTGCACGATCTTGCACGGTGTGCCATCAAGAAAATGCTCCTTGATATAAAAACGCAGTTTTCCCGGCTTGTGCCCTTCAGCATAGCTGGGGTGCTTGCGCTATCAGCGTTGTTTATATTTTTGACTCTGCCCCGGAAGTCTCTACTTCCTATGGTCAACAGGAAGGGTCCGTGGGAAATCAGGTCCTATCGTGTGCAAAATAAGTGTGTACAAGACGCACGTAAATCGATCAAGACTGGGCTTAGCAAGGTAACTTACAAAACTCGCCACTGCGAAGGCATAAGTACTGAACTGAAAAGAGGCCATGCAGTGGATGGAGGAATGCGCCAAAGGGCGGCCCTACGATGCAGCGGTAGCTCAAATATCGTTCTCTCTTGCCGCCATTCATACCACATCAGACATGCTCACGCAGGTCCTTCTTGATCTCAGTGAACATGAACAACTTATTCAAGAGCTGCGCGAGGAAATTGTTACGGTCATTCGATCAGAAGAATGGAAGAAGACCACCTTATACAGGCTGAAACTGATGGATAGTGTCCTGAAGAAAAGCCAGCGTCTGAAATCCATCGGAGTCGGTAATATATGTTTGCCCCCTTCAACATGTTCCCTCCAGCTGACATGTCTCGATAGCTACTATGAGGCGTCTTGCAGAAGAAGACATCAAATTGTCTGATGGAAAGCTTGTTCCGAAGGGAACATCCCTATTGGTCTTTAATGAGACAATGTGGGATCCCTCAGTCTATCCGAACCCAGAAACGTTCATCCTCTTGAAATATGATATCAAACTGGCAAAGGGCTGCAAGCCGACAATGCGGATGAATGGCCTTTCCATGAACGCGGACTATTTCGCAAAGGTCTCTGTCAAACGTCGACAAGAAGAGACCTTACTCTGAACCAGCTTATATGTAGCCTTGCAGAAGCCATCAATGCACTATTCTCATTGTCTTATTGAACCTGGTTGATGAAAAGTATTTGGACTGTTGCGAAATGTGTATGTGTTTCGAATAATGAAAGAGGGGAGTAGGTTCAATTCCAAAGATATGTTATTCAGCATTGGTCGATGGTTGATTCGGGGACATTTGATGGCACCATGTATCGATTTCAAAATATTCCAATTTCATGTAGAATCGAACGCTGAGAAGATGATCTGAGCTTTGTGAAGCGTGAAGGAGTTGATGCATGATGATCATTTACCTCGGTCTATCTAGTCGATGTCTTATGTCGAGCACCAACTGGAAAACCAACACCGACCAATTGGCATTAGTTAGACCAGTCCGATTTCCTTTCAGAAAAGGAGCACTTTGTCGACACGCCAGTCGAATGCCACAAAACATTCGGTCAATCGCTGGATGAGTATATTTATCAGCATCCACAGATTTAAAGCGCACCCGGGATGCCAGCCGTCAAAGCAAGCAGAGTGTCCAAATCCAAGTTGAAGCAGACTTTACGGCGAAGTTCGACTCGAAGGGCCCTCACAACAAATGAAGGGCAGCAACTAAAAAAGAGTGAGTGAATTGATGAATATTCATATTCAGCCCTAGTCTTTCTGAAGGTTCTTCTCTTAATTGAAACTGAAGCAATGAAGACCATTGCTGTTCTTGTTTTGCGCTACCGTGACCAAGCACATTCATCCTTTACCCCTTCATTTTCATATGTGTCTATTCTTGCGACCCATACCTAATTTATGTGAACTTCTCTGATAATTCTGGCATTCTGCTGGAGACATCATGATTGGAAGTATTCTAACGCGCTCACAGATTCCAAATTGCTCCCCCTGGTTGAGCGCACCAATGCTCTTTCCATCGAGGAATTCATCTCACGGTATATCCCAACAGAGCCACTCAAGCATACATTGATATGGCGACCAAAAGAAAATCATGATCAAGCCAATAAAGAAAAGCCTCAAACCGAGATGCACTGCATCATCGACGTATTCTCAGCCAGCACCATTCCCACAGAGGAATTCGACACATGCTTCAACCTCATCAAAGAAACCTCGGAAGATGCATACCGAGCGTCCAGCTGGGGCTGGTTTCCTCAGCGTAAACGAAAGGAGATGCGATTGCCCGACATGAAGTATCTGATTGAGCGACGCAGCCAAGAAGGACCGCCCGAAATCACCACGGAGGACGGGCTCTCCTTCCCACGAGGAGAGATTCTGGCATTCCTCTCGTTTATGGTGACCTACGAAGACGGCAAGGAAGTGATCTACTGCTATGAGCTCCATGTGGCGCCAAAGGCTCAGCGGCAGGGTCTTGGGCTGCGACTGATGACGTTGCTGGAATCGATAGGGAATAAGGTTGGTCTGGAGGCGGCCATGCTGAGTTGTTTCAGAAGTAATCAGGGAGCACTGCGGTTTTATGAGTCCATTGGATACCGTGAAGATGAAAGCTCTCCACGGCCTACTCGATTGCGGAGAGGAGAGGTACAGCCGGACTATTATATCTTATCCAAGCAGCTAGAGCGGTAGATGTGGCTCGATGATAATGATTCAATATTAATATTTCTGGAATTGCGTGTCGAAATCATATTATAACACCCTGGACTAGACTTGTCTAACATCCTTCCCCCGGAGTTCTGGATTTTCCTGTTCCCATTCGTCTCGGAGAGCGGCGAAGATCGTATCCGCTACTAGAATAGAAAGCCCCAGACTCCATACAAGTGTGATCGCATAGAAGAAGTTGGCATTGCCCGATCCAGCATAGATCCACAGGTGGTAGAACGCAGGGCCCAAAAGGGTGGCGTATAAAAGAGCCGAAACTGCAAAGAATGTATATCGCATCACTGTCTCTGTTAGTGACTATCAACCGTCAGAACCTCACATGTGAGTACTTACAAGGAAATAGATGCCGGTAGAGCGGAAGGAGAGCGAAGTATAGGGAGGCGTCCGAGATGCTGGGGTAGGGCTTGAAGATAGCGAAGATCCCCAGTAAAGAAGCCAAGACGAAAAGAGGCTGCCTGCGCAGTCGAACAGTAAGACCGCCAACGTAGCCCGTGAGGTGGAGCCAGAAAACACCCAGAAAAAATTCTCGGAAGGAATCGAAGATCTCGATGAAGAAATACCACCAGAGACCAATATTTGGAGTCAAATCAGGCACAAGCAGCTGGAAGCCGTATGTCGCACAGATAAACTGCCAGAAGTCTGGAGCAACTAAGCAAGAGAGGCCGAGGAGCCCTCCCACACTGAGGAGGAAAATGCCGAAATGCTGAATGGCAAAAATAGGTGCTCCACAGGGAGCCCTTGAGTCTTGGGCCCGTCTATCATAGCATAAGATAACGAGCGGAGCGAACAGAAGAGCCGGGTAGATTGAGAGATACGACGCACACCCTAAGGCGAGCATGGCATTGAAGCTATTCCCAGTGGCGGCATTGGAGACGGCATAAAGAATTGCAGTCGAAGTAAAAGCACTGGTCGATCTTCCCAGACAGGCCGCGATGGTAGTAGGATTGAAGAGGAACCTGTTGTGTGTCAGTGGTCTGGACTATGTCAACAGTCCGATGGTGTGCTCACCATGCCGCCACTTCCACTCCATCCCACTTGATATCCTTCCGCAAAGCCGAATAAAGTCTACCGGAAACCGCCTGCCCTGAATTGGAGATGGTGACCAGAGCATTGGCATTGACGAGGTCGATCAGAGCGTAGAAGGCGGCCGTCACGAACGGATAGTCTCTGGCATTCGGCAGGAGAGCGAAGAGGGGAAGGAGGAGCGGCGCCTGATGAGAAGAGATTGTGACATTAGTTATTTATTAAGAACTGATAGATCTCAAGGTTCAAGTTGGGGGTTCTCCGTACCTGGTGGAAGACACCTCCATCATAAGGGGACACGTTCCGAGTGTACAGAAAAAGACCTTCTTGGACTAAAAGGAACAAGTCAATCGCAGCGCTTTAGGCACACGGCCATCATTGATTGTCGAGAAAGCTCACGTCTCTTAAAACTGTTCACTGGCGTAGAAACCTCAACTCTCCCCGTGAGCAAGTCTGGCAACGAGGGGAACAAAACGGAGAGGAGAAGCCGCAGGACAAAAGCGCCGCCAAACACGGCAACTTTCCGTCGGTCTACCGCCATGATGAGGTTCAACACAAATTGGACAGTTGAATCATAGTAGTGACAATCAAGTGCCCCTCTGATTTCGGCCTTGAATCTACCTGTCCTCTGCGGCGATCGTGCTCTTGTTTGTATGTATTTGTATGTATTTGTATGTATCTCCAGCTGGCTTCACTCTTCTTTAGTCTTTCGTCGGGCTTAGAGCGCCAAGACTCCGCGCATTTCCCTTTTCCGCAGTGCACGGGCCAACCTGAGCTGTGATTGGAACAAAAGAAAAGAGAGGAGAAAAAAAAAGAGTTATCGAGAATTTTTTTCCCTTCTTATCAGAGACACTCTCCCATCAACAGATTTCTCTTCACAGTTGTTCAGTCGCAAAGATGGGTAAAATTAAGAAGAAGGGTATGAATCCTCGAGGAAATTTCACTGCGACTCGATTTGACTGACTCAATTCCATATAGGTACCTCTGGCCAGGCCAAAAACTACATTACCAGAACTCAGGCTGTTCGCAAGCTTCAGATTTCTCTGCCTGACTTCCGTCGTCTATGTATCTTCAAGGGTATGTAAGACACGTTTCGCTGTCGACTTTCAATCGGCCCGAATGAGACGATCCCGATTCTGACTGGGTTTTTCTTCGATGTAAAACAGGTATCTATCCTCGTGAGCCCCGGAGCAAGAAGAAGGCCTCGAAAACATCGACCCCCAACACCACTTTCTATTACACCAAGGACATTCAGTATCTTCTCCATGAACCCCTTCTTAGGAAATTCCGCGACCAGAAGGCGGTCGCGAAGAAGATTGCTCGATCCCTTGGTCGCGGAGAAGTCGGCGATGCTGCACGGTTGGAGAAGAACCACGCTCCCAAGCTCACATTGGACCATGTTATCAAGGAGCGCTATCCTACCTTCATTGACGCCTTGAGAGATCTGGATGACGCGCTTTCGCTTCTTTTCCTCTTTGCCAACTTGCCTTCGGACGCCCATGTTCCTCCTAAGACCATTGCGCTCTGCCAACGCCTCTGCCACGAATTCCAGCATTACCTGATCACGACCAACTCTCTCCGCAAATCTTTCCTTTCGATCAAGGGTATCTACTATCAGGCTACCATCCAAGGACAAGATATCATGTGGCTGGTTCCATACCGATTCGTGCAAAGAGTGAACGGCGATGTCGATTATCGTATCATGGCCACATTCGTTGACTTCTATACGACTCTGCTGGGCTTCGTGAACTTCCGCTTGTACTCCTCCATTGGTTTGAGATACCCGCCCAAGTTCGACACTAGAAGCGACGAGAACGGTGCGGAATTGGCGGCTTTCACCCTTGAGGGCCGTGCTGTCGGCGATGTTCCCAAGGCTATTGAGGCGGGTCATACGCAGAGAAGCAGTTCTGCTAACAAGGAGGTCTCCCGCGACATTCAAGCCAAGGTCGACAAGGTTATTAAATCCGCTGGACTGGATCAGGCCAAGGATGAACAGACTGCCGAGACTACCGAGGAGTCGAGTGACACTATCGATAAGTTTGAGCCTGCGGCTCCCGAGGCCGATACACTTGCACAGCCTGACTTGAGCGGAAGCCAAGCTGGATCTCTGTTTGCCCCGTTCACATTCTACATCTCCCGTGAGGCACCCAGAGCTCCCCTGGAGTTCCTTCTGCGGGCTTTCGGCTGCAAGCGGATTGGCTGGGATGCTGTGCTCGGTGACGGTGCATTCACAAATGACGAGACCGATCCCCGCATTACACACCAGATTGTCGACCGACCGCAGCTGCCTGAGTCTTCTCTCCCAGCTATCCCAGCCGCCGCCGAGGAGGATTCAGGTGCCGTCCAGAAGGTGAAGCCTGGTACTCGTATTCCCGGCCGTACTTATGTCCAGCCCCAGTGGGTCTGGGACTGCATCAATGAGGGCAAGCTTGTTCGCCCCGATTTGTATTCTCCTGGCGCCACCCTTCCACCTCACCTGAGCCCGTGGGTCAAGCCCTCAAGGGGTGGTTACGATCCTCGTGCCAGTCTGGCTGAGCAGGAGGAGGAAGGTGAAGCCGAAATGGCGGAAGATAGTGATGAGGAAATGGAAGAGGCGGCCGATGAGAAGAGCAAGACCGCTTCCAAGGACGAGGCCGAGTCTGAAAGCGAAGAGGATGACGATGATGAATCTGTCGACGGCGGCATGGATGTTGCAGGCACCGACGATGATGAGAGCGAGAGCGAGAGCGAAGAGGAAGATGAGGACTTTGGAGGATTCGAGGATGATGAAGCTGCTTCTGAATCCGAAGACGAAGAAGAGGTTGCCCGCACACAGCACCAGAAGGAACTGGAGGCTGAAGCTGCTGGTCTTCCCTTCTCATCCAACGGTGCTACCAGCGACGCGTCCAAGAAGAAGGCCTCCCAGGCGAAGAAGATTGCTGCCAAGAAGCGCAAGGAGGAGGAAGAGATAGAGAGACAGAAGATGATGATGAGCCGCAAGAAGCGCAAGCTGCTCGAGAAGATGATGTACTCCAACAAGAAGCAGTCCGAGGAAGCGGCCAAGCTGCGGTCCAAGAGGAGAAAGCTTGAGAAGGGAGCCGCGAAATGAGTCGAGTAAATAAAAGTTGTTCTGCTTTTGGCGACAAGATGATATCCTCGTTGGGATTTGGGGGCTTTGCAATCTTCTGGCGTCCTTCATCGGTTTTATAGTAATTTATAGCATTTGAGTGTCGTACAATAAGATTTGATAGAATATCTCAATTGCAAATTGGTTCCTGTTCTTCTGCGCATATACTTCAACTTCATCGAAACCGCCTTAAAGACTGAGGTTGTGCCTGTACTATATCACGTGATATATTTTTCTTTTCCCGGTTCAACAACGGTTTGTGATCTCGAGTTCTAACCATTTTTCTGCTCCGGGAATCGGATCTTCGATATTAAGCAGAAGAGGATTGTGTCTAGCTTAGAATGAGAAGCTATTCCTGACAAGTTAGTCAGTTGCAGCTCTCTTCTTGATGCTGTTGTGAGACGTTAGATTTTGATTACGGAAATCATCTTGCGAAAGTCTACCTAGGGTACTCTGTTATGCTTCGCGACGCTGCCTTTATTACCTGTCTATCAACAAGGCATACTATATTGCTTTATCTTTCGATGTCATTTGTCTAGTGCCGCGTCACATTTTTCCGGACACAGGGAGGATGTCTTCCGTTTCTGGAAGTCAACCCTCAAACTTCAACCCTCCTCAGTCTGCTCAGCCCTACAGATCGTTGTTCGGCGGTTTAAGCAGTCAGGATGTAGTGGATCTGGAACCGTATCCTGAACCGCAGCAGGGTGGGGAAGCGGACGATCAGAATGGGTCAGACATTGATATGGAAGACATTCCATTTGAGGAGAACGATCATTCTGACGATGCGACTTACGTCGAGAGCGCAGACGATGGCTCCGAGTCAGATGATCATGCAAGCAACAAAGGCGAGATCCCGGCGAAGAAAAGAGAAACTGCTACCTCGCTCGCCCCTATCGACGAACAGCTGGACAGCCCACCATCATCGCCTGCATATCGCCCTAACAGATTCCGGGGCCCTGAATCTACGTGGAGAAAGCTTACGCTCGAGGACCGACAGAATGCTCAAGCTCTTGAAGAATTGAGAGCCAGAGATCTAGCGGCCCATCTCTACAACGCTTATGCTTTGCGGGTCAGAGCTCGTGAGATCGCACGGCAAGCACTGGAAAGCGACAAACAGCTGGACGAGACAGAAGCGTTTGTTCCCTCCAAACGATGGACGGCGTGGCCTATGCTTGCGACAGAGGTACCTCGAGCAGGAGAGCATCTCCGGCGACAAGTTGACGATGAGTGGACCTTGAGAATGCCGCCGGATCCTCGCCCCAGCGCGGATCTTGAAGAATCCGTCATAGCAGTAATGCTCAAAACTGCTAAAGATCGGTTCAATGCTCGAGATTGGACATCGAAAGGTTTCGGCTCGCACAAAAGGCGAATCATGGCATCTCTACCTGGAACTAATGACGAAAGTACCGGTATTGATGCTGAATTTGGGAGCGATGTCGATCCCGCAGATGGACTGGAGCTGCGTCCAGCCGTTCAAGCCGACGATGACAAGTCTCGACGACAGCTACGGCCCCTTACGCGTAACATACTCACTCAATTTGACCGTTTACTCATGGCTCTGCACCATGCTCGCAAAGGTGGGATGGTAGCAGACGATAGCTCGGCAAGCGAATGGCAGAGCGACACAGAGAGCATTGCTTCCAACGCATCCCACTCCAGAAAGCGGCGGATTGACGAACGGACAGAGAGAAGTCAGTCCAGAGGTCGAAAACGCACACGCAGGACATCTCTGCGGGCTAGATCCACGACCGGTCGATCCCAGAGCCTACATGCATCAAGTGGACGTGCCTCCTCTGTCTCGCGGGGAAGGTCTGTTGATAGTGACCGCAGGAGGTCTGCGAGTCGTATGCGTCTGGGTCTTAGGGACTGGAGCGAAGTGCTGGGTATCGCTTCCATAACAGGCTGGCCTTCTGCTGCTGTGATGCGAGCCGCGAAGAGATGTGCAGCACTTTTCGGCGAGGATATGGAATTCAAGACCCTCAGAGAAGGCAAATTGGAACATTCCAAGGAAGGTCATGTCAACAAATGGGAGTATGTCGAGAGCGAATCCGAAGAATCTGAGTCTGAGCCCGAGCCCGAGCCCTCTCCCCCACGTCGGTCTCAGTCTCGCAAGTCGCGCTCCCGTGCAGCTTCTACGCTTGGGGGGTCTACCTCTCGACCGGTTAGCCCTGGCTCGGAGGCCGCGGAAGATTTGCCACGACTCAAAGGGAAAGGCCAGCACCGCAAGCAGGACATTGTGTGCCCTGTCAAATCGTGTCCTCGACACGTTAATGGGTTTACTCGGACGTGGAATCTCAATTTACATATGAAACGAATGCATCCGGGGTATCGTTCCAGGAGCACCAGCCGAAAGTCTACAGCTGTGAAGTCCCCTGCTCCGTCTGTTCATGATTGAGTCATAGCCTTGTTGGTACCTACCAACCCTTGTGCCTTTGATATACTCCATATGAACTTTTGATAAATATTGCTTCTCCTCATCCATTCCAGTTGATAAGATACAATATCTGGTGTCGATTCTGTAAATACATGGAAGCATTGAGGCGGTATCGGAGAGGTTTTCCTATTGGTGAAAAACGCCGGAATGTTCCAAATACGAACTGTGAGTGGCTCAAAGTGCCGAGTTGGAGATAGCAGTTCTCGCCGCGTTTCAAGCATCAATACGAGAGACGTTTTTTATATCGACCTCTGGATAAGGATTCGACGCATTTGACGCCCTCTGTAACGGAAAGAAGAGAGCATTTGTGCTATATCTGCTCAGATAAAGACACAAAATATGAGCAATTGAAAGCAATTGATCTCTCTGATGATCGGGGATCTTTCACGAGGCTCACCACAGCTCCTGGTGGGAATGACGTCGGTCCACGTGATACTGCGCTCCCCGCTTGACGGTATGATAGAAGTAATTCTGAACCGACTCGGAGCTACGATTGTTAGCAACTTAGCACTGATTACTTTCCACTGGTCGACGGGTCCATTCTATTCTTGTATCGTATAAAAGGGATCTTAAAGAACTGTTTACCTGTTGGAATCCCCTTCTGGTGTTACTTTTATCTTCTATCTCTGCCCAAGAGTCCTCTGTTGGAGAGCCCCCGAACTCTCCCCGCATTGTCTATAGAGTACCTAGAGAGACTTCTATTGACATCCATCCGCCATCATCCGTATATTTTTAGATATCAGCTTCTTGGACGCCACTAGGTTTGGCTTCATCTCATCATGGAGGGAATCATTCGTCCCGTTGCGCGGCAATTATTGAGATCGCGAGCTCGGTATCCCTTCGCCATTCCTACGCTTCAATCAAAACGATTATATTCAAAGACCCATTATGTCCCTCGGGTAAATTCAAATCTTTCATGAGCGTTGCTGATGATAAAGAAGTGCGCTGATGATACTTTCAAGCTAAACGACCAATCCCTTTTCATTGAGAAAGCGTACGTCAATGGACAATGGGTGGATGCAGAGTCAGGGAAAACATTCGAAGTTCATGGTAGGAAAGCTGGATCTTCTCGTCTTGTCTTGACTTCATCTGATGTCTTTCCAAAAAAATAGATCCCGCCTCCGGAAAGCTCATTGGCACCTGTCCTGAATTCGATGTCCTTGATACAGAAAAGGCCATTGAGGCCGCCTCAGCAGCATTTCCCAAGTTCCGCACAACCCTAGCGCGTGAGCGTGCTCGGATGCTGCGGCGATGGTATCAGTTGATGATGGATAATGCGGAGGACCTTGCAACATTGATCACATGGGAGAACGGAAAACCGTTGGCAGACGCAAAGGGCGAGGTGAACTATGCGGCTAGCTTTTTTGAATGGTTCAGTGAGGAGGCACCCCGTATCTACGGCGACACTATCCCTTCATCGGTGCCCGGTAACAGGGTCATCACTCTCAAGCAGCCTGTGGGTGTCTGTGGCCTGCTTACTCCATGGAATTTCCCCGCGGCCATGATCACAAGAAAGATCGGTCCTGCGCTGGCGGCCGGGTGTACAGTTGTGTGCAAGACACCTAGTGAAACGCCCTTCACCGCAAATGCTCTTGCGGAACTTGCCCACCGTGCCGGCATCCCTAAAGGCGTGGTCAATATTGTGACAGCATCCAAGAACACACCGGAAGTGGGTGAGGTGATCACCACCCATCCTGAAGTTCGCAAGGTCTCTTTCACTGGTTCGACCAATGTCGGCAGGCTTCTCATGAAGCAAGCCTCTTCAACAATTAAGAAGGTATCCTGGGAACTTGGCGGAAACGCCCCTTTCATCGTCTTCGATGATGTGGAGGATCTGGATGCCGCTGTCACCGGAGCTATTGCCTCCAAATTCCGCAGCTCAGGCCAAACATGCGTCTGTGCAAACCGTATATATGTTCAGCGGGGTGTCTATGATGAATTTACCAAGCGGTTTGCTGCAAAGATCAAGGACTTCAAGCTTGGCGCCGGTTTCGAGGACGGTGTCACTCATGGCCCTGTTATCCACGAACGGGCCATCGACAAGGTTGACCAGCACGTCAAGGATGCCCAGTCTAAGGGCGCCAAGGTCCTCGCTGGAGGCAAGAGAGTGCCCGAGCTGGGCCCCAACTTTTACGAGCTGACTGTGTTGGCGGAGATGAACAAAGACATGCTGATCGCCTCTGAGGAAACATTCGGTCCTGTGGCAGGATTGTTCCCCTTTGAGACGGAACAGGAAGTTGTCGAGCTGGCTAACAAGGCTGAGGTTGGGCTTGCCGGTTACTTCTTCAGTGGTAACGTAAAGCGTATCTTCCGAGTTGCCGAGGCACTCGAGGTTGGTATGGTTGGTGTCAACACGGGTCTGATAAGTGATGTTGCTTCCCCGTAAGTTTTTTTTCCTTTTTATTATTGCTGATAGGACACGATGCTGATCGTTATTAGATTCGGTGGTGTCAAACAGAGCGGCTTCGGCCGCGAGGGCAGCAAGTACGGCATCGAGGAGTTCCTGACGATCAAGAGTGTGACATTTGGTGGCATGGGTGAACCTTTGCAGTCTTGATTGTAGCTTTCCATAGAAATATCAAATTTAATGACAATGACAAACATCTATTTCACATTCCTTTTGACATTACCTGGACTCCATCTGAAGATTCACAAATGACGAGCCTATAGCTAATCGCATTTTATTCCATCCCGCAAATTATCCCTAGTCGACGTACTATAGTTCCACCAAAGATCAAGATACTGAGGCAGGGACTCTGGAATCTCGCATTCCGAAACAAAGTCCGGTAGGTCCCCCGACAGAATCGACGTATAATCCTCCAGGGGACAAGAATAGCCAGGACCAGACTGACAGGCACGAAAGGCCACAACAGCCTCGTTGAGAACCAGCCGCACGTATGGCCCTGCCGGTGATACTGCAGTTGCATTACAGCTTAACCGCTCCATGACCAGATGGCCGCCCATTGGGACTAACTCGCTACTTGACCAGGGACTGCCGAAGGCTACTCGGTCAACGGGGAGATCTTCCTGCTGAGGCAGGATGCCCAGCGCGTCAATTATGGGAGTGATGTCTGTATCATGCGCGCTGTAGATAGGCAGTCAGATGGACATGCATGCGATAAGAAGAGAAAGCATAGAAGCTGGGACATACAAGTTGAAAAATAGAGTGCCAGATGAAGGGCCCTCGTTGAGAAGGGCGAGAGTAGCATTGACATAGACAGCGCCAACGGAGCGCATCTTTTCGTTGCCGGGACTAGAAGCGAGATTGCTATTAGGTCCGATCAATAGATGGAGCTTCAACGGCTTACCCTGCGCAATAGTAGAAGTGTAGATCCCAGATATACCCCAAACTGACCCACTCGTCCATCGTGAAAGCTCCGGTCCAGTTCGAATAGCCACGGACACTCGGCTCATACGACGCCATTGCTTTTTGATCAGCGTTGAACATAGCCTCGAATAAGGGGAATCAAGGACCTACTCATTAGCCAGAATACATCAGTCGAAGTCAGATTCAAACTGGAATATTGGGCATTCAGCCGCTGCGCCGCGACTTCGAGCTGCGGCAACGTCTGCGGCCACGCATCGCATATACTCTGCCCGTCCGCGTCACGGCTCCGACATGCGCGCGAGAGAGCATTCGCGCCGCGGTCCTTCGACTCGGAAACGATGTTGAGAGCCGATTTCGTCTTGTAATCGGCAGCACCGAAGAAGCCTTCTCCGAACATCCGAGCCGTATCCACGATGCGGCTCGTGTCACTAGCGAATAATGGTATCACCGTTTCTTCATCCCAGAGGTGGCCGTAACGATTTCGCGCGTCTACACCGTGCGAATAAGCGGCCTGGATTCCTGCGTATGGCCCTGTGGTGGTCTCCTTGTCATAGTAACAATCGGAAGAGACGAAGTACGTCCAATTCTTGACAAAGGCGAGATCGCCGTCGCTGATGGGCTCATCTAAAATTGCATCTTTGACCTTTTGCAGGGCATCTTCGATCTTTGGCCCTTCGCTTCCAAGGGGGTATCGTTCCCCATGTCGTTTGATCATGATGACTTGGTCAACCATGCAGCCAGCTGGGGGGTTACGGTTGATCCCGTAGGAGGTACGGTCCACGTATGGTCCCATTGCCCCATTGTGTTTGAAGATGTTATTGCCATCAAGAGTTTGCTGGGAGAAGAGGAGAGTCGAGGCGGCGACTGTTGGAATCAAGACAAGCAGCTGTGAGTTCGAGTAGAGCATTTTTCTTTGGACAAGGGAGAGTGTTTGGGTGTTCCGTTTATGGAGATATCGCCTTTTACTGGTTTCCTGAAGACACAGCGGCCAGAAAATATTTTGAGCTTGTGGCTGTTGATCCGACATGCCTTGTTATGTATCGAGCCTCATCCCGCATTCCTGAGTGGCACACAGGGATAGAACCAATAACATATTGGCAGATATGTAAGTCCAAAATATGGTCAAGATTCCAATCATCTTATGTAGCTGAGCGAGCTCCTCCTATACAAATAGCTCGGTTGTTGACATTGTCATGGGGTGGTGTTGAAGTGCCCACATATGGTTGATTTTAAAACAAAATCTCCACAGAAGATCCGCGAGTTTATGGCAGCCATGTTGACGCAGCTAACCAGATATCTTGACGGGATTAGGGGTGATTCTTCTAGATCTCCTTTCTCATTGAGTCAAAAAACTAGCAGCCGCCAATTCTTCTGCTGAGAAGATCCAGATATTGGCGGTATATCGGAGAATTTGATGAGAGAAGGCACAATCACTAAGGCAAATGTCAAATATCTGCCAAATAAGAGGCATACAGTGGTAGTGAGATCCGTTGAATAGATGTGAGATATAGAGACAAAGAGTCTAATGTACAAACAATGTGAGCGCCGCAACCGAACAACCGATGATATAAAAGAAGGCCAAACATATCCGAGTATCACAACGAGAAATCATATGTCCCTGGAAGCATGTCCGCGTTGGGTCGAATTGGTAAGTGTCACCACGGCTTGGTATATTCGATTCCGGTGTCCATGCTGGTCTTGGTCCATAGGAGGTTCATTCCGTTCATCCGTCTATCCGCCCAAAATCTATTTTCCTTGACGTTGCTTGTGCTTGGGGTTCTTAGAGCTGTATTTGACAACCTCGTTAGAGCTGTAGGCACTGATAAGAAAGGCGTGCGGTACTAACCAGATGATATAGACTCTGTTCTTTCTCCGGACAGGCTATTAGAAAACCACTTGTTAGCATCACCACAGCCATTAAGAGCCAAAACTCTCCATGCAATCCAGATGGCAGACAGCCAGTCACACGCATACCTTGCAACCATCGCATAACCGCTTAACGGAGGATCTTGTCTTCATGCCCCGGACTTGCTCAAGCTGGCGCACGGTAGATCCAACAACTGCAGCATTGCTCTCCTGCTTCTTTCCAGAGCGCAAACTGCGAAGGCTGTTGCTAAGTGATACTCTGGTCAATTGCGATAGTGACCGCGAAAGAAACTGATGGGAGAATGTCTGATTCGAGAAGGAGGGGAGGAGTTGGCGGAGGGCGCGGGTTGAGGGCCCAAACACTGAACGGAGAGACATCATGTTGATATGCATGTAGAGAGGTCAGAGAGACTTCGCCGTGAGTGTCTTTAGCGATACACTACAGTCGAAGAGTGGAAGTATCCAAATGACACTGATGGTTGATGATCGTCGAAACCGCGGAGCAAATGTTCGCCGGAGTTTCTGCATCGCCGACGACGCATTCCCATTGGCTGGATTTGTTAACCAATGAGAACAAGCTAAACAGACTTACAGACGGGAGTCTTATATTAGTTGACACCTGAGGCGCCAAGATACCTCTTTCATGTTTATACTGGACTACAGACGCGAGAAGAGAGGTCAAGTCAACCTACAGGACGTTTAGTACGGTCGTCCGTCTTTCATTCAATCTAATATGGATATTGTATTTCCACAGATATTCTAAGATACCCGTCAAATTTCAAAATCCACTGCAAGTTACTTCGTCTGTCAATGCAAGCCCATTCAGGTCTTTGTTTCTGCTTTTAACGAAGCAAAGCAGGACCACAAAGGCTTCTTCTCCCCTTTATTGCAGCGATAGCAAACACATGATCGCTATCTAGAGTTGAAGAAAGAAACGGTCAACTCTCTGGATGAAGCGGGAATTCGGCATCTTTCCTCTCCGCCAAGGCCTGTCAAGTCAGGAGTCTTCACCTACGACGAGCAAGGTATCAGAGCGTATGGTTATTCACGGGCCTCTCTGGGTGAGTTGAAACTCTTATTCCGCAAAAATGCGTCCAAGGCTCGTATCAGATCCGCGACCAAGTCGTGGATCACAGCACAGCTGCAGCTCTATGGGATACCCCTCCAGCGGAAGGACAGCATGCTTCAGCTGAAGGCCTTGCTGGAGACTTCAGTGAAGAACGGACAGGTATGGACTTTTTAGAAAATGATATGAAACTGATTCTGATTTTCTTTACAGTGTGAGAGCCCCTCGCAAGCGATGATTGCACTTGAGAGGTCCCTGTCTAAACAGTACCGGCAGGCCGGATTAGTTCATGAGGAGAATATCAGACGACTGAGGGCAGTCGAATTTTCACAGTTGAAATCACCCTCTTGCGAGGCTCACTCTGACACGTATATGTTCTTGGCCAAATACTTCCTTACTGGTCCACATGGCCAGCCAGACAGAGAGAGGCAAAAAGAGGCATTGATACTGGATGCCTGTCCTGAAATGAATTTCCTCTCAGCTGTACAGAAGGTCCCTGGTCTGGCGTTCTATACAAAGCAGCAAGTCATTATCGTAGGGTGGGAAGACACAATCTCTCGCGGAATCGACGCCGCTTTTGCGAGGCTGTCAGCACCTGGTACCAAGTCGCATGTTGCTTCGAGTGAGATGCGTTTTGACTTGGACCGTTTTATGGCCAAATACTTTCTGGACGGGATTAAAGGCAGGCCAGATCCAAAGAAGACCCCTAACCCAGTCGAGTTGCATTCATTTTCCCAGGAATGGCCGGACCTCGCAAAGATCGTCGCTTCTGTCCCGGGACTACACATTGCACACACTACGGCGAAGTCGCTTTCCGAGAACACGATTATTGGCTGGGACGCCGATAAAGTTGCCCTGTGCAAGAAAAGACGTGACAAAGTCCAGGCTGAGGAGGAGGCAAAAATAGAAGCCGAGAGGGCGGCAGAGGAAGAGGATGCCCGGCAGGAAGCTCTGGCACCTCATCGTCTCTACCTGAGCAACCATTCTCCCTCCCCTGGGCCTTTGAAACCGGAAGATCTCACGGGATCATACATCATCGAGTGTGAAGCAGCAGAAGAATACATCATGGATGGGGAAAAGATGACGCTTGACATCCAGAAGCCAGAGAGCGTCCATGGTGTTGTAGCTGCATTCAGTCTTGGATTGATCGAGGGAACCATGCTGCTGGCCCTCTCGCACGATGCATTGCATGCCCTACGTGAAGAACAACCGCCCATGGAGGATGACTCGGAAGACGAATGGGGCGACTACGACTCAGACACAGGAAAACGTAAAGCTAGCAACCCTGCAGAAGGCCGGGTGGTCAAGCGCCGACTGGGCGAAACTCCCCAACCGAATCGCGTATATATTCAGTGGACGGGGAGAGAAATTAGTGGCCCGATAGCTGTCGATGAGAAGAACGAACATACGGGTTATGTTGATTTTGAGCCTTCCAAAGCAACAGCACAAGGCCAATGGGCATACCCAGACTTCTTCGGCGATGAGAAACTTCAATTCACTATCTACAAGCGTTCGGATGAACCCGACGAAGCTCCTAAAGACTAGGGCCTCTTTACCCAAAAGCAATACAACTATGAAAGTAGAGCGAGATGGGGTGGTTGGTAAGCACCGGCTACGAATAATGATCATGAGTTGTGCCTGGAAGTCACAGCGGAGTCGTCCATGACATACAATCTGAAGATTATCAATAGAATTGCTATTTTCGCATTAGATTCGAATGGGAGAGGTGGACGGTTTATTACTATTTACGAAAGATAATGATAAAGCAGGCTGCAGCCTATGATCTATCTGACGCTCTGATCCAAACGCTGAGGAAACTCACTACACACTGCTTTCGCCCTGAGGAATATCATCAACCCGAATCAGTGTATCACCCTAAATTAACCACGAGATTACACGAAAAAGACGGCTGTCAACGCACATCATTAACAGCGCAAGAATGTCTGGTAGGTAGGGGAGTCGGTTTGCTCGCTGAACGGATAGCCCAGATCGTTCAGGAACGCCTCCAGCTCGTTTTTCTCAGCGTTGGGGCACTGGATACCTGCCAGTACCTTTCCAACATCACCACCATAGTTACGGTAGTGAAACAAGGAGATGTTCTGGTTGGGCCGAAGCGTGGTGAGGAACTTGGCCAAAGCTCCAGGACGCTCTGGGAATTCGAACATGAACAACCGCTCGTCATTGACATCGCAGCGTCCTCCAACCAGGAAACGTAAGTGTCTCTTGGCGAGCTCATCATCGCTCAGATCCTTCGCAGTCATGCCGGCCTTGTCCAGTTCAGCCATGATCTTCGCTAAGTCTTCGCGTCCAGTCAGGGCAGACAAGGAGATGCCCATCAAGACATCGGCGGATTCGGCGCGCGCATAGCGGTAGCTGAACGCCGTCACTGCGTGGGGGAGCACAACCTCAATAAGCTTCCCAAAGGCACCAGGCTTCTCGGGGATGTTGACGCTCAGAAGCGCTTCCTTGCGCTCACCCAGAGCAGCACGCTCAGCAACAAACCGCAGGCGGTCGAAATCCATGTTTGCACCGGATGTGATGGCAACCAGCTCGCGGTTAGTATCAGGACTGGGATTCTGGGCGAGGTACTTCTTGAGACCGGCGAGGGCGAGGGCGCCTGCAGGCTCGATGATAGATCTGGTGTCCTCAAACGCATCTTTGATGGCTGCGCAGGTTTCGTCGGTACTGACCAAGATAACCTCATCGACGACCTCGCGAGCTAGGCGGTAAGTTTCCTCGCCGACGGTCTTGACAGCCGCACCATCTGCGAACAGCCCAACGTCCTTCAGGAAGACTCGATAACCACCTCCTAGTGATTGAGCCATGGCATTCGCATCGTGAGCCTCCACTCCAATAACCTTCACATGTGGCGCGATGCGCTTGAGGTATACTCCAATACCAGCAATCAATCCTCCTCCACCGACCGCACAGAAGACAGCCTCCAGCTTTTCCAGGTTCGCCTGGCGCAAGATTTCCATGCCAATTGTTCCTTGGCCCGCAATCACGTAAGGATCGTCAAAGGGAGGGATGCTGGTCAGGCCGTGCTGCTTCTCCAGTCTATGCGCTTCTTCCTTGGCGGCGTCGAAATCCTGTCCGTGAAGAATAACACTCCCGCCCAGACGGGCGACGTTCAGGTGTTTGATGGCAGGAGTGCCCGAGGGCATGACGATAGTCGCAGGGATCTTCAACTTGCGGGCTGAGAACGCAACACCTTGCGCGTGGTTACCTAGTCAAATATCAGCTTACATCCTGGCAATACCGAGCATACTGAGGGCTCTACCTGCAGAGCAAGCAACCACACCCTTCCACCGCTGTTCAGGGGTCAAATTTGCCATCTTGTTGTACGCTCCACGGAGCTTAAAGCTGAACACGGGGAGAAGATCCTCCCGCTTAAGAAGAACGCGACATTCTAGGCGATTGCTGAGATTCACGGCATGATGAAGAGGCGTCTCCTGAACAACATCGTAGACCCGTGACGTCAAGATAAGGCGGAGGTACTGTTGTGATCAAATCATGGTCAGGAAGTTTCTGGTAACGAAGCGGTTGGAATCGAAAGGCTCACATCGGGATACCCATTAGGAAGCAAAAAAGCACTGGGGATACCCCAGTCCTGCGGTGAGCCCAACGCCGTGTTTTGATCCTTCTCAGAGGGGGGTGTTGGAGCGGCGGTGTACTCGGTCAGAGCGAGGTTGCTCAGCTTCCCAGGGACGGGGAGTGTCGCCCCACTGAGGTTGGCGGGTTGGTCGGGCATGATTGACACCTACAGTATCTTCCAAAATCGAAGAAACCGGGATTGCGACGATAGAATCGGGTTGAACGCAATCAAGAAGGTCGGCGGCGATATCGAAAATTCGCCAGTGGCACCAGAAGCACGCCTTCGACAACAGTAAATCTTTCCCACGGGTCCAGCCTGGAAGAATGCCGGGATCGGAGCGGGACTCGTTGAGTCATCAACCCTGGACTTGAGCCCTAGTTTCCCTTTACGGACACGAAGATATATCGCCTTGAGAGAAAGACCAACCAAACAAATCCCATGAATGAATGACGAATATCAGATATACCAGCTTACGTCGCTTTGATTAAAGATATCTGCTATTTCCTACCGTCTACATGACTGTAGTAATTGAGTGCTCCATAAAATCCCCAGACGCTTTGACACTTGACAGTATGGGTGGTAATCAAAATGTCAAAATGACAAAAATGACGTTTCATTTTGACTAGGTTTTTTTCTGACGAGGTAATATGTTGTGAGAAAAAGTTGAATTTTATTAGAGCCACTACCACCCATGTTGCCATATGCCGAGGTGGTGGATAACTATCTAAACAATAATGATATATATTTTGATGAGGTGTAGTAGTCTCATCTCCTAGGTAGTTAGGTAATACCTACTGTGTAGGTACTGGAATCAAGGGACAGAGAAATCTATATAACTTGATTGGTTGAATTTTGAAATGCTGCTCTCCCATTGGTTACAGGGTGGTATCTACTTTTTTCACGTGACATATATTCTTTGTTAGGAAAATAATGGCTTGTCATTTGACATTTTTGACATTTTGGCCAGATTTTTGACATACTACGTAGGTACTGACTGCATCACCCCGAGTTGACAGCCGGCGGGATAAGACACTAGTGTAAGATACGACTAGCACACCGTACTATACCTGTATTAAATATTACAGAAAAGATCACCAGATCCTTTGCGACGTCATGTTCTGTGCGGCCTTTCCAATACCGCTGCGCATTTCTTCATTTACTGAGGAAATAAGACTTAAGAGCAGAGTTCAGTACTCTCTGAACCAACAACTCGGCCATCAATTGGAGGCCTTCGGGAAAGCTTCCGTCGGGGACCGCAGGATCTCATTTCCGTGATTTCGTTCCAGTTGGGCCATCCGTCTTGCCACCTTCTGACCAACCAATCTTGTCCAAAGTCCGACAAATTTGACATTGCAAAGCTTCATTCGCACCAGTGATACCCCAAATTCATAGTCAAAATGGACCAGGAACCGATTCCCTCGTCTCTGGAGGATAACCCGTACGTTCCCCAACCTGGTTTGGCTATCCCCTGTGGTGCGGGGGAAATGGATCTAACGAACTTCATTCATCCATAGCCAATTCAAAGAAGAGACCTCTCTACAAAAATTTCGCAGACGGTTCAAGGAAGAGCCCCTTATCCCGTTAGGTACGCCTACTCAACGCTTTTCCTGCATGATCAATTCTAATTTCCTTTTTTTTCTCTCCGAGCAGGATGTGCCGCTACTTCATATGCGCTCTACCGCGCCTACAGATCGATGAAAGCCGGCGACTCGGTTGAAATGAACAAGATGTTCCGCGCCCGTATCTACGCACAGTTCTTCACCCTTATTGCGGTCGTTGCAGGAGGCATGTACTTCAAGACTGAGCGTCAGCAGCGGAGGGAGTTCGAGAAAATGGTGGAACAGCGGAAAGCCCAGGAGAAGCGGGACGCGTGGCTCCGTGAACTCGAGGTCAGAGACAAGGAGGATAAGGACTGGAGGGAGCGCCATGCTGCCATGGAGGCGGCTGCCAAGGAGGCTGGCAAGCGCAAGTCCGTCCCTGAGCAAGACGCCGCTCGGTCCGCTATTGAGCCTGCGGATGAGAAGTCGATCGGTGTATTAGCTGCCGTGAGAGAACTGTTGGCGCGGCAAAATTGAGATTGTTAGGAAACAAGTTATGCGGGCTAGTCGGTTGGTCATTGCTTTCCTTGGGTTGACACAAATCATGTACATATATACATCTCGAGATTTTGTAAGATTATAAGAAGCTCTCCTCATTACCCAATTTGGAGTTGGTTGGGTTGGTTGGATGAACGCAGCAAACAACAGTCACCTAATGCACTGGCTTACTGGTCGTTACATCAATAGACGTCTATCAGCCCACGACCTGTTCATCAATATATCGCTTCATCGTTTCAAACTCGGTCTTTCCGGTCTGCAAACGTTGTTAACAGATATAGATCCAGAACAGAGAATATTCTTACTGAGAGCAGATATCGTATATGTTGCTTTATCCCAGGGAGTAGCACCCATCAGTCAGCAACGCTTCGAAGTTGAAACTAGTACGGAGATCATACTCACAAGGTCTGTTACATTGCGATGGCGCTCGAATTCTGTGCGAGCGTAGCTGTGTAATTCATCTCGAGTTGATGAAGGAGGAATCTCTTCAAAAGCGACATGTTCAATCAGCATGAAAGGTCCAGCAAAGTCAATACATGGTATTCATTATATATCAGGACCACTGGGACGACTAACTGTGTAAAGACCTAACGATCTCACGCCATAAACCAATGACTCGCTGTCTTTGTATGAACTACATGATAAATCAATATAACTCCAAGGCTGACATTCAAGCAATAGTTACAAACATACATGATCCAGACTAACTGCTGGCTTTCTGAGTTTTGAGGGCTGGCCACGAGCAACCGAGGCAAGCAAATTCACGGACAGCCGCATCTTTATATCTAGCTAATCACGGGCCTGGTGTGTTGCCAGAGGTTGACATCGAGCAAGAGAGACCTTCTCTGCTTCTATGAAATTGTTCTCTGATGTACATATCTTGATGGAGCTCACTAAAGCTATCCCAGTGGCGGAAGACAAGGCGGTGAAGTGATCTTGATAATGATGTATTGTTATGTCATGTAATTTACACCCACATACAATACGCAATAAATCGCGCCGCTCATCAACTAGATAAATACATTCTCCAGCCCCAACCTCTGAATGAGGTCCAAAAAACTATCGCATTAGATGCTTTGAAGTCAGCAAGATTTTTTGGAGCAATGTTAGAATATGAGAGATTTAATATGATTCTAACAGCGCAATCATCGAATTAATTCCGAACAAAGAGCTAAAGTCCGATATATCCGGCGGAACCAGTTAACACCGATGAAGGTTATACAGACAAGCTGGCTCTTACATTTAAGACTGAAAGCTTGGCTTCATCTATGCATTCGCACGACTTCAAACCGGTAGCATCAAGCTGAGATCCATCAAATAATAAGTCAGAATGCCATCCATCGAAGCTGTTGAGGCCGCATTGTCGCTTGCTGAGAAGGACAGCTCCAAAGTCCTTGGTCTGACCCTCGGCGAACAACGCATTAACACACCTGGTCAATTTGTTCCTAAAGCTGGTGAGTAGGCATGCGGAAATCCTATCACATTGGTCACTGTCAAAATAGCAGTATGCGAGCCATTTGGCTGATGCATGACTGCTGGATCTAGATGCTCAAAGAGAGCCCCAACTCTCCTTCAATGTGTCCTTTGGCAAATACATCGTCATCAGCACGGATATTGATGCCCCTTTCCCGTCCTTCGGTGTCTTGGGGCCCATCCTGCACTGGATTCAGCCAGGATATGAACCATCAAATGACATTACTGCCACTGGAGAAGCCATCCTGAAGACCTCCGCACCGTTTGTTGCAAACTATATTGGCCCTGCACCTCCTCCGGGAAGTTCGCCGCATCGGTATGTCTTTTTGCTATACGAACAACCAGATGGCTTCGATGGCAAGAAGTTCGCTCCCAAGAACGGAAACCCTCTCGGCAACTGGCAAAGGATGAGATTTGACCTGGATGCCTTCACCAGGGAAGCGAAGCTGGGACCTGTTCTGGCAGCGAATTATTTCCGCAGCAATTGATTTCTGGTTTCTTCGAAGTGATCTGGCATTGAGACCAATGTTATGATTCTATTGATTTAATTTTTGCTATGGTAATATGAGAAATCAATCATCAAAGAAATGCACCGATGGATGGAAGTATTGTACATAGTACGTAGTGCTACAGTGCTACTAACTTACTAAGTAGTAATAATAAGAGTGGTCTGATCTATTATTTTCCCCTTCACTCTGATTGGCGCAATCGATGATCGACAAACAACCAATCGGAGCATATCACGTGATATGTTCCTGGCTTCCCCGAACTTTTTTTCAGAGCAGAAAAACGATCGCGGCGCGGAGATTCGAAGCAGCATCAGCACTTGTCTAATTCCTGGTGAGAGTCATGCGGTGTCCTTCTCTTGCGCGGTTGCCTCACCGCGCCATCTCTGGCTTGACCAGATTGCCCGTGCGTCTGCAGTCTCAGACTTTCTTGTATCAGCGATGCGCGTCGACGGCCGCTCTCCGTTCACCCACGGCCGGCCCGGCTTATCAGTCGATTCTGAACAGACATAACCTGCAACGGCGAAATGCTTCTGCTGCTGCTGCTGCTGTGTGAGTATTTCATCTGATACTTCGCTTTGATTGTCCGCTTCTGCTTATTTTGCATCTTGCTGTTGAATCAATCGCTTACTTGCGTCCTTGACCTAGTCTCGAAGCCGCCGCGTCGAATCCCGATGCCCTGACCCAGGAGGCGATCATTGATAACCTTGATCCTGTTGAGGCAACAAGGCTGTCCAGAATCCGAAACATTGGTATTGCTGTAAGACCACAGTGTAACGGGTCGAGTATGTTCAGAAGACCGTATCTGACTTTGGTTCTATAGGCCCACATCGATAGCGGCAAAACAACCTGTACCGAGCGAATCCTGTTCTATACCGGCCGTATCAAGGCTATCCACGAAGTCCGCGGTCGCGACAATGTTGGTGCGAAGATGGACTCCATGGACCTGGAGCGCGAGAAGGGTATCACTATTCAGTCTGCCGCTACGTTCTGTGATTGGGTGAAAAAAGAAGATGATGGCAGGGAGGAGAAATATCACATCAACTTGATTGATACCCCGGGGCACATTGACTTCACAATCGAGGTAGAAAGAGCGCTGCGCGTTCTTGATGGAGCCGTCATGATTCTCTGCGCTGTTTCCGGTGTCCAGTCTCAAACCATCACCGTCGACCGCCAGATGAGACGTTACAACGTTCCTCGTATTTCCTTCATCAACAAGATGGACCGCATGGGTGCCAATCCGTTCAAGGCCGTCGACCAGATCAACTCTAAGCTCAAGATCCCCGCTGCTGCAGTTCAAGTGCCGATCGGCGCCGAGGACGAGTTCGAGGGTGTGGTTGACCTGATCAGAATGAAGTCGATCTACAACCATGGACCTAGCGGTGAAGAGATTGTCATCAAAGATGAGATCCCCGAGAAGGTCAAGTCAGTGGTGGAGGAGAGAAGAAGGATGCTGATTGAGACACTTGCCGATGTCGACGACGAGATCGCGGAGCTCTTCCTGGACGAGAAGGAGCCCACACAGGAGCAGCTCAAGGCCGCTATCCGACGGGCAACAGTCGGCTTGAAGTTCACTCCAGTCTTCATGGGAACCGCCCTGTCGAATAAATCTGTGCAACCCATGCTTGATGGTGTCATTGACTACCTTCCCAACCCATCTGAGATCGAGAATCTTGCCCTTGACCAGAAGCGCAATGAGGCCTCCGTGAAGCTCGTCCCTTACAACAGCCAGCCTTTTGTTGGTCTTGCTTTCAAGTTGGAAGAAAGCAACTTTGGCCAGTTGACCTATATCCGTGTGTATCAGGGTACGCTCCGTAAAGGTGCCAACGTCTTCAATGCCCGCAACAACAAGAAGGTCAAGATTCCCCGCATTGTCCGCATGCACTCCAACGAGATGGAGGAGGTTTCAGAAATCGGAGCTGGTGAGATCTGCGCTGTCTTCGGTGTCGACTGCGCTTCTGGCGACAGTTTCACCGATGGACAGCTTGGCTACACCATGACCTCCATGTTTGTTCCTGAGCCCGTTATCTCGCTTTCTATCAAGCCCAAGAACAACAAGGATTCCGCCAACTTCTCCAAGGCTATGGCTCGTTTCCAGAGAGAAGATCCCACCTTCCGTGTGACATACGATGCCGAGAGTGAGCAGACTTTGATCTCTGGAATGGGTGAGCTGCATCTTGACATCTATATCGAACGTATGCGCCGTGAATACCGCGTTGATTGTGAGACTGGTCCTCCCCAGGTCGCATATCGCGAGACCATCGGTAACAAGGTCGAATTCGACCATCTGCTCAAGAAGCAGTCGGGTGGTCCTGGTGACTACGCCCGTGTTGTTGGTTGGATGGAACCCACCGACAAGCTCGAGGAGAACAAGTTCGAAGAGCAGATCGTCGGTGGAAGTATCTCTGAGAAGTTCCTGTTTGCTTGTGAGAAGGGTTTCAACCTTGCTTGCGAGAAGGGCCCTCTTATCGGCCACAAGGTCCTTGGTACCAGAATGGTCATCAACGATGGTGCTACCCACATGACGGATTCGTCCGAAATGTCCTTCAAGAACGCCACCCAGCAGGCTTTCCGCAAGGCCTTCATGGAGAGCAACCCTTCTGTCCTTGAGCCTATGATGAAGACTGTTGTCACCGCTCCCTCCGAGTTCCAGGGTGATGTTATCTCCCTCCTCAACAAGCGTAACGCTACTATCAACGATACCGAGACCGGTGTCGACGAGTTCACCGTCTATGCCGACTGCAGTCTTAACGGAATGTTTGGGTTCAGTTCGCACCTGCGTGCTGCCACCCAAGGCAAGGGTGAATATACCATGGAATTCAGCCACTATGAGAAGGCGCAGCCTCAGTTGCAGTACGTTGACGATCTTATCCCCAACTATGCTATATTGTGATTTGGTTACTAACACACTGGCTCTCTTTGTAGGAAGGAACTCATTCAGAAGTACCTGAAGGCGCAAGCCGACAGACACAAGAAATAGATCTTTTCAAGATCTGTTCCTTTTCACGGCATACTTGCAGGTCAGAACAGCACCCATAGCTGACCGCAAAGACTCAACGACTCTTTCCAGGCTCAGGGCACAACCTTCGTCGGATTTATACATCTTTTATTACCACAGCGATCTACTTTCTTAACCCTGTATTCAAATGTGCTATTCATCTTTTGTGTCCAAAGCATTGGGGACCATGTATTACTTTGCAACATAGACAAACCCTGTGGGCTTTGTGAGGAATTTCCTCTGGCTTGTTTGACAATATACCTTGTTATGGGAGCTGGGAAAAGCGAGTTTAAGATTATTGGCATTTTGACAACGGTTCTGGGTTCTTGTACTTATTGGTGAACGTCTCTCCTCTCAACTTGATCAATGACATGTGATATATTGATTAGACGCTGTTTCTGTTTCCGTTTCTATTTCTGTTGAATTTGGTGACTGAACGGTCAGCCTTTTGAGCTTCTCCAACCAAAATAACCTTTCGTATTGGTCTATACGGATGTCATAGAAATGGGTTGTGATTCAGAACTACATCTCAAAGGCTCGGAGAACAGATAATGCAGCAACAGAAAATGTTGCAACACGGTTGTGACCTAAAATAATCAGTCATAGTCTCTTCGAACAGGTGTCCGAAGCCGAAGATGGGGGGTTGCAACATACCACCGTAGCCGACCCGTTCCCAGCGAACCTTCTTCACCGCTCCTGAGTCTTTACCGGACCTATTCTCCCAGATCTTCAGCTCAGAAGGTCCATCATCGTCCTTTCTCTGATAAACGAGGGTACCGGGGGCATCTTTTTGGTCTTCGCCCGTGGCAGCGATCCAAACACTACGTCCCTCGTACCACGGAATCTCCACATCATTGAATGCATGGACGATGACCAGATCCAAGCCCTTGCTGCCATACGATGTCTTCGCGTCCTCCTCGGCCGAGGGGCCAACACCCGCAAGGCGCGCCACTCGAGCAGCCGTATCCCAATGATCCACGATGTGACTCCTAATCCATCTCTGGATCCGGGGATATCCCATTAGGGGCGAAAGCATTGGTGGTGTGATGCCCTTGAAGCTGTAGGACTCAAGGAGGTTGCGCAGGCTGCTGAAGGACGCGAGGAGGATTACTCCGGCGAACGGTTCCGGGTCTTTGATGGCAGGTTGGATCGCTGTAGGATCTGGGGAACCGAATGCGAAGCGCTCGGCGACTGCGGCGCTGACGGCCGTTCCCAGGCTCTGTCCCATGATGACGATCCTGGATGGGGGGATGTGCAGGGGTCCTGCTGTGAGGAAATTGAGGAGTGAGACGCCATCGGTGATCAGGCCCTCTTCTGTTGGGGTGCCTGTGGAAATTCCAAAGCCGCGATAGTCCAATGCAAAGACATGGACGGGATTGGAGGGCGTCGAAAGACCCAGGAGCATGCGATAGATCTCGGGTCTTTGAGCGGAGCCCAGATGGGCCGCGTTGCCGTGGACTAAATCCGGGGAGTGATTAGAGCACTGCAGGCTTTCAATGCTCTGTGGGCTGGGGAGGTTTAGAACTAACAGCTGATGACCACTTGAGCGTTGGGGTCGTTCGCTAGGAATCGGAACGCTGGGGTTTTGGTGTAGTCTTCGGCTGGTCCGGAAGGCTCATTCGCGCTGAGCTCGTCTTCGTGTTCATGGCATAGGTGAAGAGGGAGTAGATGCCACCCGTAGAGCGTCTCGTTATCAGGAGTCACCAGATTGAAGGGTTGAACCTGCGTTTCTGACCCAAGTCAACAATAGCCTGTGTATAACTGATCCACCAGATGTAACTTCACATACTTAGGAACCCGAAACGCTCGACCTGGTTGACATCCTCCCATAATGCGGGATTGATTTTGTTCGCATAAAGGGCACTAGGATCGCGAAGCAGTGTCAATTAGCGATTTTCAGTGATATTCCAAAAACAACAAAGCATACAATCGTTGCACGTTGGGCCATGTGAGCGAGCAGATAAGGCTCACATATACCAGACCCGCGACTGCCAGCGTCCAGTAGGCCTTCCGAAAGATGGGCTGTAGCTCAACCATCGTCGAGAGAATTCTGTTTGAGGGAACCGTGTAAGTCTTCAGGTAGTCTTAAAAGAAGACATGAGTAGACTTGATGAGAAATCAACGAGAGAGATAGTCGAAGACGTACCTCGGAGATCCGCCCGAATAACCAGATAAGCCTGTGAAGGGACATGTAATTCTTTAGATAGTCATCGAGCTAGACAGATAGCGAGTATTTAAAACTGAGCATAGGACTTGAAGGGTTGTAGACGCAAATCCGCAGAGAACGGGCCTTTTGGTTGCTGCCAGCCAGAGCTGTGATTTCATCGCCCGCGAACAAATTTCCCGCGTTTCTTTTCTTAAACTCTCCTTCTCCTCCAAACTCTCATTTCATCCCATCCCTCCAGTTCCACGGCTGTTGGAGATGCCTTTGGTCTTCTTTCTAGGCAGTTTATCTTCAACAGCTCTGATTCTGATTCCTCGAAATGGCTGAGAAGCGCAAATTGTCCACCCGCGATCGTCGTGAGCCCTCCGCGAAGAGACGTGCATCGGAAGTCGCGCCTCAAGGGTCATCAAAGAAGAAAGGTTCGACGCCGAGTGTCGCTCCCACGCCCCCTCCGGCTTTACCAGCCACGCCGGCACCCGTTGAAAAACCTCTACCGACGAAGATTAAGGATGGAGAGGCACTTCCCACTGTGTCTTCGCCGCAGCCCGCTGAGCTTCCGGACACCGAGTATCAGTCGATCGCTGAGAGGTACGTCTTTGCCGGACTGGATTCGTCAGAGGATGTGTGCAGGTGCTGGCAACCTTAAGAAGGAATGAATGAGCTGACGATGCATGGCTGTCGATAACAGTGCGGTTCTCTTGGCCTCGCTCGAACGATCGAAGAAGAAATGGCTCAGCGACGGCATCCTAGAGCGATATTACACCAAACCCAAGAAGTCGAAAAGGGAGCAAATCGAGGGTAAAAATCCGCCCAAAGAGTCGATGGTGAAAGTTGGATCATGCAATATCGCCGTTGGACCTCATCTGTTTGATGCTATGCTCTACACTGTCAAAGATCCCAATGCGCCGCCGCCCATTCAGTACACTCCGCCCCAGCGGCCTATGGTTCACTATGGCCATCCCAACTTCCAGCAATATCAATCATATCCTCATCCACCGTCGTCCCAGCAGTCACGTCAGCAGTCTCATCACTCTCCAGCACACTCTGCCTCTCCACAGCCGGGTTATCATCAGGGCCAACATCCGCCGCCACAACCAGCTCGGACATCGAATCAACCCCCTCCTCCGCACCATCCTCCTCATCCTCCCTATAATCCTCAGTCAGCTCAACGCCCGCCTCCTTCACAGCATACACAACCTCCGAAACCTCCGAAACCGAGCCCGGACCCTGTCATCCAGATGCTTGCGACCCGAGCCGCTTCGGATCCCGAACTGAAGGCCTTGATGAGGGTTGTCGCGAGTAGTAAAGCGTCCCAGGAGCAATTACGAGCGTTCCAGGCTCACATCGATGAACTCAATGCAATTATTCGCGCAAGGGAGCAACAACAACAACGGCAGCTACAAGCGCAGTCTCAAGTACAGGCCGGGCGTCAGACGCCGCAGACACCGCACCCTCCCCAGCAAAAGCCATCCCAACCTCCACCCTCGTCACAAAAGCCTCAGCAGCAACACCAGCAGGCGAACCAGCAGCACGGCCATTCGCTACCTCAGCAAGGTTCCACCCCGCAACATCGACCTCAGTCGCAGGGCCAACAACATTCCATGCCTAGGGTGGAAGTTCAAGTGCCCAAACCCTCACCGGCATTCAAGTTAAATAGTCAACATCCCGGCCAGAACTCACCGAAGCAGCTTCAAACTCCTGCTGCTCAGAAGTCGGCTGCAACACCGCAGCTCAAGCAGGAGCCAGGTGTGGCGTCAACAGTACAGATGCCCTCTACTGGAGTCCCTGGCTCTAATGTTGTGGTGGTTCCACCACCAGCGTCAGGCCCAGGCTCTGGCCCTCCGCAGTTAAGTCCGAGTCCTGCTGTACGCCCGACGCCCAACCAGCCGACCTCAACCCAGGGTTCAACACCGCGCTCAGGCGGGCAGTATCCGCCATACCAAGCCCAATCGCCTGCAATTCAGTCTCGTCCTCCACCACACGGTTCTTCTGCTCCGTATTATCGGCCGGCCCCTCCTCCACCACCCCCTGCTAGATTTGCATACAAGTCAGTTGTCTTCGAGTTTACTTCCCCTCTGACTCCATATGGCAGTAGTACTTCGGGCCACGCAGGTTCAGGTGATAGATATCTGTTTCCCGAGTACTCCATACTAGAATGGCTCCCTGGCGGCAACACTGTCCTAGCATCTTTTCTCCTTACTCGGAAGGTGGACCCAAACACGCCTTTCCCTATTGAAATCGCTTCGGCTGCAACCACCACGCGAGCCAAAGGAAAGTCAGCTAAATCCAAGAAGGCGGACAAGAGCAACGACAAGGATAAGAAAGCGGGGGATAAGGCTGAAGAGCCTGGAAAGGATCAAGAGAACGGCCAGCCGCAACAGGAACCTACCCCCGCAGATGCTGGTCCCAAGCCAAGCACTTCTGAACCGGTCAAGACGTCAGAGGACAAGGGTGACCAAAAGGGTCAACCAACAGAAACACCTAGCAAAGTAAAACTAGATTCAGAGAAGCAGCCGTCCAAGGAGAAGCAGGAAGACGCGGGTAAGACAAACCTCAAGGAGTACTATCAACCAGTGACGCTACGTATCTACAGCGCCAACCCCAAATTTCTCGAGCCCCTCGGACGTGTCGTCAAACCTCCTGAGGAGGTACGCAAATATATGAATGAAATCATGGACCGTGCCGAACGTGCGCCGGACGGGTTCCTCGCCATGCGTCTTCCCCGCGAGACTAAAGACGATGGCCACGAGCCCGAGGAGATAAGGAAGAGCGGCACGCCTGCTCCTGCTGTAATGTCCGGTGCGCGCGGTCGGGCACTCAGAGGAAAAGCAGCGGAAGAGGACTCGGAGATCGAGAACATCAACACACCTGCCGAGGAAGAGGAGGAAGAAGAGGAATTGAAGGATTTCTATGGCCCTCCGACGGGTCTTCCGCCACTGAGGGTATGAAATATGGACTGAATCCATCTGCCCCGGTAGCTGATGTACGATATAATTTGTTTAACATATCACTCTTCTTGAGATTCTCCGTGTCAATCGATATTAGAGATGAGACAATTCCCATTGCCAGTGGCATGGAATTCTATTGCTGGAACAAAATATGTAATCCCAACACTGAATAAGAAGCCCGATCACATAAAAAGTATCAAACCAAATCGCAGGAACAAGAACGCCAAATACTATCACCCCCTCCCCCCAACCCGTCCCAAGTTTCTTTGAATCTAACGCCATCATCAAGATAAAGTACCAGCAAACATCAAATCATTCAATATCGCCGAGAATCTCACATACTACCGCCACTTCGTCCCGGCCGATCACCAATTAACCCAGCAGTCTCCAGAAGCCATCTCGCACCTTCCATGGCTGAGTCGCCTGCCCCAGCCTTCAGATTCAAGCTCCGTCTCCGTTCCGCCTCGCGGGCTTCAAAGTCCCACCTTGCGCGTTGCCGCTCGATCGCGTTGTGGCCCGGCTCAGTTAGCGTCTCATCCGAGGGGTCGGGGACCAGCCCCCAGACCTCGAGCGTGTAGATATCTATTTGCATTTTGGATGTGGTTTCAGACCCATTCTTAGACACAGAAGGGGAGGGGAGGAAGACGCCGTTGTGTCCGATGGGCGAGGCATAGAAGGTTGCAGACTCGAGGCTAGCGTCGATGATCAAACTGCCTGCGCCAAGTGGCGTGGGCTCGAATTGTTGACTTCGGGAGGGAGGGGGGATCTGACAGCCGATTGCGATGCCTGTGTTTGTGGAGAAGTATGCCGAGGGTGCATTGGGTTTATGAACCGAAGGGGAGGTGTTTCCTTGCATGAGCAGATGTTTTGGAGATAGCTCGAAAAGACAGGGTAGAGATAAGGAATCGAATGGTCTAGATGGGGAGTGGGCTAATGGACCTGATTTCCAGTGCTGTGGAAGATATGCTCCTAGAGTAATCGTGCCTACCCCGCGGTCCGACGACTCAGTAACAGCGCCCTCGAGCAGGAGAAGCGTACCCGAATTCCATGTGAGGACATTGTGGGAGAAGGAAGTTAAAGATGAGCCATGTGCCACTGTGGAGAAGACAGGGTGCAGGCGCATATTGCCACGGAGGAGGTTGACGTCCGTTGCAGGGGAGGAGAGGAAGAATGAGAGATGGGATATAGCACTCGGTTTCAGGATCGTCGACTCGAAGCTGCCAGGGAGCATGATAGATGATGGGGATGACAGTGGACTTTCTGATACTTCCTCTGCCGTGTCCGCTACAATTGTTGTTTCGGTCCCGCCCCGCTTCTGGGAAAGATCCAGGTTCTTGCTGAAAAGAAGATGCTCGAAGAGCGTCGTCAACGGATCAAAGAGATATGGCAAGGAGCCTGAGACGATCTCGGAAAATGATTGAAAGCTGATCCCGTCAGCTGATTTATTGAGGTCGAAAGCAGCCAGGATGCTATCGGCTTCTTGTCGGACGTTGTCCATTCGCTCCTCGTTGAGATCAGAAGTGTACTTCTTCACAGGTTCAAGAGAGCTCAATGGAGCGATGACGATCAGAAGCATGAGAAGACGACGAAACGTTGCGACTGAGATCCGGGCTTCGTAGACCGTCTTGTCAACACGAGAGTCATGCTTGAACACATCAATAGCATCCAAAGACTCCAACGCTGCGAGCACGAGGTCGTCATCGTCCTCATCGTCCTCGTAGTTGTCATTAGCAGGGTCATCAACCGCAAAGCCTGTAGCATGCGATTTGGCCGTGGATGATTTATCTTCCTCCTTGTTGTCGGCATTCTCGTCTGGAGGTTGACCAGCACCGCGCCTCCCAACATCAGCTAGACTCCCGAACAATAGCTTGACGCGGTCCCTACGCGCTCGTCTCAGAACTTTCCCATATCTTTCCGTCAACAGCACGACCACTTTCACCATGGCCTCGAAAGTCAGGACGCTGGGGGCCATTGTATTCTGGAAGGGAAACGCTCCCAAGTACGAGACCATACGGAAGAGCACCGGCCCCGCATCCAGCGGGCAGTGCGAGTCACTACTATCCGGGATACCCAAGAAGTCGGAAAGGATCTTCTCGCTCCAGTATTTGATGCCCTCCTGGTCTATGGCACGAGAGAAGAAGTTGTCTTTGAAGTGAGTAAGCTCCAGCGGGGTGAAGCATTTGGTCGCGAACCGTTCGGCCAGCACATGGCTCAATTGCTCTGTTTCCTCAGTTGATGTTTTTTAGTTCAAAGCATCTGCAATTACTTCTATCGGGGGAGCGCATAGTCTTGTAAATACTTACCTGGCGAGTGGCCCGCCTGTTCGGTTGACTGACCGAGACCCATCTTCGCGACGGACTCACAGAGTACAGATGATATATCAAAGGGATTGAGACCTTCACAGAAAAGCCCAGTGCATGCATTCGCTTCAATTTCCGATCAAGTCATTGACTGTGTCGAGTACCAGTGCAATCTATCTCAGACTGAATTGAGGGGGCATGCAGAGTACTTAAGATAGGTGTTAGGATTACAAACAGCTAGTCAGCTTCACGCTGGAGAGTCAATAGCCAAGATGAAGATTATTCATAGTAATTCATGTCCAAGGGAGTCCCCGGACCAATCGGCCGGTTGAAACAGAACGATTCGTTGTTGTCGAGCGACAGTGCAGAGTGTGCGAAGGAATTCTGGAGAGTCTAGAGAGTCTGGACTGGGTCCCCATGTGATGGCGACGTCACGGAAACGGACAGGGCTGCCTTGGCGCCTGGGGCATTCCAGCCATGGCATGCCACTAGATAGCTATGTAGATTGGCCCATCACTTCGTTGGGCTTAAGAGTTTCGGGCATCATAATATTTTTGGTCATAGATTCAACGCTTGGCTAATACTAAGGGATCAAGAGTAATAGTATTTTCATGCTCATCTGGATTCTCATAAGTTGGTTCGAGTCATCAGCGAAGAATGAGTACACAGTGTGACCATCGATAAAAGAATTGATACACATAATAGAATGAGAGAACATCTACAGCATGACAATGCCAACTCCTCCCATTCTCTTCTCATCCGGCAGATTCTTCTCGTTGACTCCTCCCGGAATAGGGGCGGTTCGGTAATTGTAGAGGTAGAAATGGAGTTGACCATCGCCTGCGCCGAATTTGAGCTGCTCGAGGAACAGGGGGTTATCGTGAAGTGTGAGAGCGTTGAAGACGTCGAATTTCGCCTAATGAGGTCGGAAAATGTCAGGGCTCAGTCGTTTCGAGAGAGGAAAAAGTAAATAAATTCCAAGTTCACGTACCTTCTTGGCCAGGATCAGGCAATCATTCATCAGCATCAGTAGACGCTCCTTGAGAGCCTTCATGTCCTTGGTGAACGCAACTTCAGTCGCATAGTAATACAGATAAGCAGCACGCACGTTATCGTGCTTCGCATTCTGAATGACAGTCGATTCGAGGTTGTAAAATGAGAAGAAGTCGGTGATCTTGTGAGTGTCGGCGTCTTCCACCACGTATGACCAGACGACCTGCTCCTTCACCACCTCTGGTTTGTGCACCAGCCAATGGTCGATTTCCTCCCGGGTAAATGCCTGGTTCAGAGCGAAGCGCGAGGAGTACCGCTCCAGCAAGTCCTGGACGGCGTCGATGTCCTTAGACTCCATCGGACGCAGGCCAGGGGTCGAGGTGCTGCTAGGCAGGTGATTCTTGGTGATCTGGCGGGCCTTGGTGGAGCCAGCAGGAAGAGGAGAGAAGCCGACTTCATAGAGCTTCAACCAGTCCAGAGGACGGTGGTAGTACCGGCACGAGCTGACGGGAGTGGGGAGCACCACACCGGCGGTATAGATGGCCTGGTAGATGCCATTCAGATAGCTACGACGGGTGATCTCCTTGATGAGAACGGGTGTCAAACGCTTGGAGCGGAGCTTCTTGTGAATGCAGAGGAAATTGATCTCCACCACCTTAATCTTCTGATCACGAACACGAATCTCAGTAGGCACACCGCAGATAGATGCCACTAATTTGCGGGACTTGGTAGCGCGGACACCGACGTGCCATTCCTTTTTCCAGCCCGGGGACATCAGAGCCCTACGAAACTATCCGTTAGCACCTCTTCGAGAAGCATCTCAATTCCAAATCGTTCAATTGTTGCGAGAAGATCGCCTCCCATCGCACTATGCACCCACCAGTGTAGAAAGGATTCCGCGTATCTGAATCGGAACATGGCATTGTCATCCTCAACGTAGTGATACGTCAACAGATCCCACAGCTCGCGCAGCTCAGCCTCATTCGTCAAATCCAACGTTGCCCATTCGAACCCTTCAATCAGCGTATCCGGCTCCTTCGACACCTTCTCCGGGTCGATCATCTTGATGGGCCCACCCACGTCGCTGCTCGTCTCATCGAATCGGGGCACAGGCTGCGTCTGCCAGAACCTGTACGAAGCCATGTCCTTCTGGTTTTTGCCGGAAACCGAGAGACCCGTCAGCAGGTCGGCGATGTTCATCTTGCGCAATGCCTCCGCCGCCTCCTCCTTGTTCATACCGGCCATCTCGTTCCTGAGAGCGGGGTTGTTCTCCAACAGCGATTCCACCATCTGGGGGTTCAATTTCACGGCGCTCCCTTTGTCGGTTTTGGATTGCTTGTCCGAGGACGGCGCCTCGGGTCCCTTGCCCTTCGATTCCTTGGATTCTGACATGGCGCCTGGTGTGTAGAAAGCGGGATGGAGAGGTTGAGATTCGAGTTGGGGGAGGGCGCAAAATAGATACGGGAAGGTTTTCAGCGGCTGCCCCACGTCACTTACTGGTGGTTGTTCTCGCGGGGAGCCACAACAACAATAATAATCATGGCACTGTTGTTTTAGTCTTAAATAGATTATTATTAGCTAAAGGAATACATGAAACATATGATAATCTTCCCGGAGGGGGGGGTTGAAACACTGGTTACTCGTTATAAGACACGTATCATTTTTGGGCTTAACACTTGAGCTATAGGGTCTCATATGAAAGGACTCTCCGGGACTCGACCTCGGTGGGATATATCTGCCAGGCACTGTGGGAAGAAAGATTGTCGCACCACTACTTCAAAGAAACTACAAACACAGAATCTGTTCAAAATGCTACTCGAGTGCCATGAATCCCATAGCAGTGTATTTTAAGAGATGGAGGTCTGCTGAACACCAAGAGTGGACATCTCCCGGACAGGAGGATACCTATAGTCGGTTTATACAAAGGCAAAATTAAAGATCAAAGAAACAAATGGGTATCTTCGTGTTGAAAACCTGTTGAGGGCGTTTGTAGAGTTCAAGCCCAAACTGGTGATGATGTATAGCAGATAGGTTGAAGCATGAAATGGCCTTACTGTGGACCAGGCTTGGTCTCAATAACATCAAGGAAGCCACCGACCAAGTGCAAGCTGCCTGTAACGAAGGTCATCACAGGGGCCTCATCATTGCCTATGCGGCCTCTCTCCTCATTTGCAAGCGTCCTGGCAAATTCGACGGCTTCCTCAATGGTCCCGAAAACCCTCACTTCAGCTTCGGGATCGATCTCATTCCACTTCGCCGCAAGGCTATTTTGCACCCGCAGTCTCTCGACATCGGATGCATCTGTGTTGATGCTTACAAGGTCTGGCCGATAGCCAGCATCCTTGTATGTGACATTGGTACAGAAAATTGCATGTGTGAAAGGTTTCTCCGATCCTAAAGCGGCAGAGAGAGTATCATGAAGGGCTTGAGCAAGGGCGTTGCTATCACGAGTCTGTTGGTTGAAGATCAAGAGGCGCAGTTTCTTCTCTGCTGCAACAGTGGATGAAGAGTTGAGCTGAATCTGGGAAGCGAACCATTGACCGGCCAACTTGATGCTTTCCAAGGTATGGCCACCGTCAATGTACCAGGTGACATCTCGCTCCCGTCGAGTCTCACATCGGCCACCCAATCGAGCCAACTCCAATCCCTTGCGGAATTTAGGTGGCAGTGGTTTCTCCATAAAGTCAGCAGGAATATTCTCAATGCCCAACTTCGAGAGGAACTCGGCCGCCGCTGCAGTAGCCAAGGAGGCATTTGTATATTGGAAATCACCGGCAAGACCCAGCTTGATGTCACCATCAGCGCGTAGATCAGGGTGCCGCGGCACGACCTGCAGCTGAGTTCCCTTCTCCTGGGCACGCTTGCGTAGAACCTCCTCCGCACTGGCGGGCTGCGGAGCACTAAAAGCTTTGGCGCCGGACTTGATGATTCCACCTTTATGCCAGGCAATCTCATCTACAGTGTTTCCCAGGAGAGCGGTGTGATCGATTCCCAAGCTGGTGATCGCACTGACGATAGGTTGTTCAATCACATTTGTGCTGTCGTACTCCCCACCGATCCCACACTCAATGACCGCGGCGTCTACGCCCTCGCTGAGGTACGCATGGAACGCCATCAGAGTCAAATAGCGGAAGTACTGCGGCTTTGTCTGCAGACTGGCGGCATCTTCCCCAGCCACGCGGGCAGATTCCTCTAAGCGGTCCCAAACCTCGAAGAAATATTGAGCAAACTTTTCCTCCGACAGTGGGGTATTGTCGATGGTGATGCGCTCGCGGGCAAATCGCAAGTGAGGCGAGGTAAAAAGGCCAATCTTGGAGAGCTTTCGGGACGACTGTTCCAGTTCTGGCGATTGGGATGCGGTGTACTGGGACAGGATGGAGGAGACAAACGCTGATGTCGAACCCTTCCCTTTCGTACCTGCGATATGTACGGGATTCAGGCGGTTCAGGTCGGAGGACTGTAAAAGATATAAGCGTGCCTCATCAGCCCACGGACATACTTTCGCAAGCAAAGGAAACCTCAAGCACTTCAATTCCGAAGCTGAAAGTAACACATACCTTGTATCCAATACGCCGGAGCCACTCAATCATCTCCGGGATCGACCGTAAGTTCATATTCTTTCGATCTTTGTTGACCTCCTGAATGATTGTAAAGTTGCTCTGCAGCGAATTGAGTGCCGAGATGGCGGCCTGGTCCTTCGTTCAGCACAATTGAAGCATCAGGAGGCATATATACCAGGACCGTTATGATCACTTACATCATAGTTTCGGGCCATTGCGAATGAGCTACCAGAGAATGAACGAGATTGATAAGTCCTACTGGGGCGAGAAAACAAAAAGAACCCTCGCATGAGAGATGATATGCCTCGTCAGTGCGGGGGGGGGAGCAAGAGTAAGTAAACTGATGTTTTCTCAGAAAGTGTTGCGGGGACTACTACTTTGGAGATTCTGCATGACCGCTGAACTCCGACGCTCGGAGAACTTCAGGACTTCCTTATCGGTTATCGTCACGTGGAACAAGACAGAAGTCGGGTATGTCATTGCTAGAAGCAACTTGTTGGATGAAGAGATGGATATTAAGGACAACGACGCCCATGAGCAAGATTTGGTAGAGAGTAAAAGAAGATCGGAGCTACCTCCAGTGTAAACTACAAGAATATCGTATGCTATTGCCACACGCTGTTGTCAAGAAGAAAAGAAAAGCAATGAAAAAGTGCTGCCCTAACAGGAGGGAATAAATCACTCAATCCTCGTTTTACCTTCCTCAAGGAAGACCAGGCGAGCATTGCTGTAACCCCGCTGGTGCCTTCTCGCAGGGAGCATTTTTCCAACTATAGGATCTGAACGGGCTTTGATGAGTGCATCCTGATAGCCCTCGGATCCAGCCGCAGGGGGATTCAGTTTAGGCCAGTTGACCTACGTTCAAACAACGTTAGTGCCAAGGAGTGAAGCTCAGGAGACGTATGTGTTGAGTTGAACTTACATAGAGCATGCCATGCGCGAGGATGAAGCGCGCACAATATCCCGATACAAGAATCCAGAAGAAAACAAATATGCGAATGGGCCAGATAGTAGAGTCGGGTAAGCGCCTCGTAAAGATCGAAACGAAGATCATGAACAGACCAGCGGCCAGAATGTAAGGAATCGATTGAATAATGATCGGCCTGCGGTCGATGAAGAGCTGGAAGCTGCCCAGTGCAGAGTCGGGGGGAAGATATGTGCCGAGAAACACGTCGAAACCATCCTGTCTGGGGCCGTCCAAAAAGTTGTTGCGTATATAACGAGTGATGGAATTGCTGAGATCCTGTACCATTCCAGCCCGCGTCCGTTGGCCAGTGCGAGTGAAGTCCGTCTTGAGAGCTCCTGTACCCGAATAGGCTTTGGAGACAACATCGGCGTTGTCCGCCCAGATATTACGGAACAGGTTCTCGAACTCTCGATCATCGTTCGCAGCTTCACCGGGACGAAGGACTCCGGCATCCATGAGTTGCCGTGTGACAGCCCACCGTCCAAGCATACTCTGTACCACGTTTGTCCGGTCGAGGCAATCCATGCAATTGGTCCGAACGACACTGGACTGCAGCGACCGAGTGTCCAGTTGTCCGCCAGGAGCACCGGGATTTTCCACGCCGCGGAAATATCCGCCCCTTGAGAGTCCGTCCACAAGACGGTCCATTAGCAATTCAGCACGATGCCATTTGAGGCCCTTCGTTTCATTGTGAAAGTCAAAGTAGACATAGTGAAGGCGATCCAGCTCCTTTTGCTTTTGAGTTGGCTCAACAACATGCACCTTCTCAGAGGTGGCCTCGTCGGCCTCGGTGTCTTCGGTTGAGGAGGACACTAGGATGCGGACTAATTGTTCATAGGCCTTCTTCACGCGCTCCTCCCTTCCTTTCTGATTAACGAGGTTGACCATATAGTTTTCACCGTATATCTTGATCTGCTCTGTGAAATGCTTGCGCGCAGCGTCGACCGCAGTCTCAACTCCACGGACTTCAAGTTTCGGGGTGTACTTGAGATTGTTGACCTCGGCCCAGTATACAGGCACGCTTCCTCGAGTTTGCACGAAAGACATGACCTGGAGATCGCGACCCGAGTCGCCGGATTTGTCCTTAGCCATCGATTGCCCAGGAGCGAATCCAGCTAGTCCTCCTGCTGCATCATTCAAGATAACTATCTGCTCCGTCTCATTGTAATTCGAAACATGGCCCTGATCATCTATACCGCGCGAGAAATATCTGGTTCCGCCCCGGTGCCTGGACCGCCTGCTGATAAGAGCGAACGTGAAGGACGTTGACTTGACTCGAGCCGCGGTGATACGCAACATTCCAAATATAACCGGCAGAATATAAGCGTCAACTCCGGGTTGTGGGCCATAACGCATACCGGCGGTATCATGTTCTCCCAAGCTAAAATCGATCAGGTCTGATTGAATGAAACGATTCCAGAAGAAACGGTCGTCGGCGCGCTTCCACATCGGAAGACTGGGATCGCTTTGTGATTGACGCTGGAAACTGTTGGTAAGGTCCAGTGCATAGGAGAAGTACATTGGCCCAGTGCGTAGCAACTCTTTCATCAACGCCAAGTAAGTATCTTCGTCATGATCGTGCAACGGACGCTCGCGGAGGGGCAAGAACTCAGTTGCGGCGACCTTGTAAACCATATGACCGCGCAGACGGCCCATCGGCTGAGCCTTGGTGATAACTATAAGATATTTATCTAAAGAAGTCCCGTCAGTCTAACGAGTCCACTCAGAGAACCTTCCCGGTGATGAACGTACCAAGTTTCAACTTGATGATGCCCAAGATACCGGCAATGCTCGAGATGCGCTTCGCGCCAGAAAGGGGACCATCTGTAAGACGCAGGTCGCCGGTTGGCCGGTCGACAACCAGCGTCTGGGCATTCGGCGATGAAGGTGAAGTGAAGGCATAGTGAGAGGGAGAGGCGTGCAGATTGATATCGCGGAATGGAAGGACAGGAGGAGCCATCGTCAATGTTTCCCGCGACTGGGGAGGTACAACTCAGCTCGGATAGGGAATCTAGGAAGAAAGGTGAGCCGAGAAATGGAAGTTAAGAAACAGAATCAGCACATAATGCGAAAAAGCGAAGGAACGAAGGAGTGAATTAGATGAATAATGACAGAGACAAAGTCGAGGCTTGGAGAGGTTGGAGAATCCCAGCGCATGAAGGGGAATTAGGTACGAATCTCAGTACCTAAGTTATGCCAGCATGTGGTTGATTATGCAAGGCTTTACCTAATCAGGACAGAAACTGTGGCTTCCGCGCTGTGCATAATCCATCGCCGCTTTTAGTGGTCTAAGCCATGCTCCTATCGATTCGTTCACCCCCCCAGCGCCGCGATAACTGTACCCCTGTTGAGTGTAATCATGATGCAAAGCGGCAAGGAAGCAGTACCTAGATAGGAGATCTCAAGGACTTCCTGTCACATGAGAATAATAATATATAAAGCACAAGTCATCCTGACTTACTTAAGTCGACCAATTCGAATAAGTCAACTGATTTGAATAATTTAAATAATTTGAACAAGTTGACCAGTTCAAACAAGGCCTCTCTCTAACCTAATACTGCTTTCCTGCGATCTCCATATACACCCTTAATAGTCTCATCTTCTTAGCTACAGCCTCATGATGACTTTGAATCAGATAAGAGGATGGGGGTGTCCTTATTTGACGGATTGCTACCTATTTAACAATAAAAGGGTACCTGTCTGGTTTGAGAACCATAGATGGAGAGTGGAATCAAGATGGCCTTGGCTGCATTATAAGAACCTTTAACCTAGCTATAGGAGCTGGTATTTAGTGCTATATACATAATAGAGAGGATACCAAAGTTCCTATGGTTAAATTCAAGTCCTATCTCCATCTTCTGTCTGAGCAAACAGTGCTGTCTCTTGGTTATGATGTTGCTAACCTAGCATTAATAGTCCCCTTTAATGGCGGTGTTGCATGTATCCTCTATAATCACCTGCATCCTATCTCTACTGCTAGCTGATCAGGGTGTAGCCCTCTGTCCTCCTCTTCCTTATTGAAGTCCTTGAAGGACATGTCGCCAAGGTTAACCATATCCATAAACCACTTCATTGTGTGCTTAAGGTACTTATCATCCCTGGATAATGAGGTATTGGTGTGATAAAAAGAGGTTTTAGATCTGGGCCCTCGGCCTGCGCTCATTCACTTGGTCTTGGAACTTGACCAGTTTATTCTGGATAGGGAGAAGGAATTTGTGAGGGTGTTTTGTTGGATGTGTTGCCCTATGCTCAGTGTTGAATGGGGATTGGGGGTCACAATCCCAGATGATCATAGTTTTCCATATTCCCTCTTGTGGCTGGAGTACTGCAATACCCTAGACATACTAGGGCTGCTCATCCCACTGCACATTGCCTATATGGCTACTTGTCCATGCGCTAAACAATGCTAGCCATGTCTTTTTCCCATGTTTGGGTGCACACCACCAGGAGGAAAAGGTGTCTCATCCCTGCGCATCCCCCTCCGGCAGGAAGCTGATTTTGATCCGTGGGGAAGATCACCGGCGGCCGTTTGTGGACATTTGGGGCACCCAGAGTGCCATTGAGCCTTTTCAGGAAACTGCTGAGCTTTGGGGAGATTGTCTGGGGGTCAGTCGGCGGCGCCTCTGTCCAGAAACCCCCATGAGGCTGGCTGCTAGTCGGCTCTGCGGTGGATGTATCCTCCGTTGTGTGTATTCTTGTTGTTAAACTTATCTGGTATTGATAAAGAGAAGTTGATGTTGTAGGGGGGGTTAGAAGATGAGAGTAGTGTAGTATGATGTGTTGTGTTACAGATGGGAAGGTTTATATAGTCTGCTCTGCCTGCCCTACCTTACTGCCTGAGGCCATAAGCGTCTTAGTAGTATATATAGGGCCCTTCCTCAAGCACCAGAATCTATTATGTATATAGAATGAATGGCCTTGAAATCATAGCTCTTTTCGATTATTTGCCCTGTACCTACTGTCCAAAAGACAATAATCCTAAGGCATACATAGATATAATAAATGCTCGGTTGTAGTGTATAACAGAGGGGAGGAGAACTGTTAGATTGCCCTCTCCCATAGAAGCGGTTTTGTCTGAGGGTTAGTCCGGGGTGCTCAGGGGGCCGGCAGAACCTTTTCTCCGCATTCTGGCCTCAGGCATTGTGCAAGTGCTGCGTTTGACTTGGAATCAACACTTTAACACCCTAGGCAGTTCTCGTAAGCGCCACACCGCCCCGCAGGTTATCCAGTTGCCTTGTGGCTGACCCTTCGTCATCTGCTTCTGTGAGACTGCGAAACACTACTACTCCTAACTAGTACTACTACTAACTTATGCCATCGAACCTCCCCAGTATCCCGGAGCCCGCCTTCATCATCTTCAAAGCGCCAACTCCATCGCCCAACGCCTTCGTGTCTCATCTTTCACCAATTTGACCTCTCAAATCCTTGGCGCCCGTACTCGAAATCATTCATCCCTGAACTAATACTGTTCTGTTCCCTCCAGTCATCATGGCCGCCAGAGCGCCAGCAGGAGCCCGTCCTGGTGCCAGATTCGCTCAGTTTAAACTCGTTCTGCTTGGTGAGCTTATCATGGTGCTAGATCTCTTCGGCTATCTCTGGCTTGAATGCTAATGTGTCGTCTTGTGGTTGTATAGGAGAATCCGCCGTCGGAAAGGTTAAAGATCTCTGCACCTCATGTACTATTCGATAGGCCGCTGACATCCAGTCCTCCAGAGTTCGCTGGTCCTCAGATTCGTCAAAGTGAGCTTTCGGCGCCTTCTTTTGCAACCTTCCTTGAGGAGGGTGTTAGATGCATGAGAATCTAATCGAGCTTTTAGGATCAATTTGATGACTACCGAGAGTCGACGATTGGCGCCGCCTTCCTGACACAGACCATTTCGCTGGACGAAAGCACAACGGTCAAGTTCGAGATTTGGGATACTGCCGGCCAGGAACGATATAAGTCGCTAGCCCCTATGTATTACAGAAATGCCAACTGTGCTGTTGTTGTCTACGATATCACTCAAGCTGTACGGATTCCGGGCACCGTGCTTTTTCGAACATTGGACAGAAACTAACCGAACACTTTGTGAGAACAGTCATCGCTGGATAAGGCAAAGTCATGGGTGAAGGAATTACAGCGTCAAGCGAACGAGAATATCGTCATTGCTCTTGCAGGTAATAAGCTGGATTTGGTCACCGAGAACCCGGATAAGAGAGCCATTCAGACCGCCGATGCCGAAGCTTACGCCCGCGAGGCTGGACTGCTTTTCTTCGAAACATCTGCAAAGACTTCGACGAACGTGCGGGAATTATTCACAGCTATTGCGAAGAAACTCCCTCTTGATCAGGCTGGGCCGCGGAATCTGCGCACGACCCCTCGTCCCGGCGTGGACTTGCGGCCGGAAACTTCTGGCACACAAGGTGCCGGTGCTTGCAACTGTTGATCGTCTAATCTTCACTATTCTTTCTTGGATTTCCCCCTCCAATTCCTAGTTTCATCTCTTTCAGCTTCTTGTGTCTAGATACGGAGGACCCGCATGTTCTGGCCTGAACGTGATCGGGGTTTACCGGGTTTACTCTCTCATTAACCGACGGCGAGATTCTCCAACCAGAATGCTTCGTGATATGTTTTAATGGTGTTTCGGTGGTTGAGTATTAGCTTTGATGGAATAAACAGTATCCTGCGCTCTTGTCTTAGGTCACTATTTTTGTTATTCTCCTAATTCCATGACTATCACTGACCGTTCTTGGGTGCGGGATGGGGCTAGATAGTCCACCACTGGGCTGTACTTCCACTCTGTTATCTTACCGTGTCTTTATCTGCTTCTGGTTTGAGTTTCGGCGTTTGCATCTTCTATTGGGTTGACTTGCGTTTCATCTTTGCTCCTCTTTGACTGGTATTGTTGTTGTCAGAACACTCAGTTTGCTATGCTTATATAAATCTCGTTGCACAGTTTAGTAGTTATGTCTTTCGTTTTGCCCTATCCCAACACTGTAGAGCTGGTTATCTTATCTTCTCCGTGTTGCCCTCAGCAGGAGAGTGTCATTTGAAGAAGAATGTCACTTTAGGTAAACAACGATGTAGCAAGTTGTTGCGTCGCCACTCTGCAATGATTGACAGTGGCAGAACTTGGATTCGTAGGCGGTGCGCAGTCCGGACTGAGCCACTTGGGGTATGGCGGTGCAGGATCCTCGGAGCGGATCGTAAAAGCATCATCCCAATTCCGGTCCGCGTTTTCTCTTTCTCCTACTTCAACCACCTCTTTTCAACCCGCCGTCAGCGCTTTCCCTCTCCTGTGCGGCCCGCCATGCTGCGCTCTTCCATCACACAGAGCCGACAGTTGCTCCTGTCTCCAGCTCGCTCGCGAACAGCTTCGCAATGGCTGCCGAGAGCTGGAGCTAGCAACCGGATTTCCGGTCAGGTATGACGACAATTCATCCATCTCACTGTCTTCGAAACACCTTCATTGACGATTCATGATGGTTCTTCTAGAGGTTTTTTGCCGATGTCAAACCTCCTGTTGTCCCTGGGGCCCCTACTCCCGCCTCCCCTTCTTCCGACACACCTATCCCACCAGAGACGGTCCCCAAGTCAACACTAGGTTCAACCCCCATTCTCCGCCAAAAAAACCCTATGGCGCTCTCCAATACTAACCATTGCATAGCTGATGAGGCGACTCTGCCTCCCCCTCCACCCCCTCCACCCGCCCCAGTCCGCAAAACAGGCCGGTTTCGGAGATTCCTCATCTACCTGATTCTCACCTCGGGTTTCGCCTACGGTGGGGGTATCTTCCTTGCAATGAAGTCTGATAACTTCCACGATTTTTTCACAGAATACGTTCCCTATGGTGAGGACTGTGTTTTGTATTTCGAGGAACGGGACTTCTACCGTCGATTCCCCAACACACTGAGAAATGCGAACCGCGCTCCCAAGGATGAGGGTAACAAGGTCACCATTCCGAGCAAGAGCGGATTGTCTTGGAAGGTTGCGGAGGAGGAATCCGGAGCTGATCTCTCAGCAAAGGGCCCTCATATGAGTGCGGTCGAGCAGAAGGGCGATGAAGCGCAAATCAAGCCTGGTACTGCTAAGCCTGAAGAGAAGGTCGCCGCGGTTGAGAAGGCCAAGTCTGACAAGCCTGTGAAGGAAGAAGCTCCGAAGGATACCACAAAGGTTCAGGAAGAACCTAGGAAGCCCGCCGTACCGGCAGTGACGCCCATCGAGTTCGCGACTGTCAATGAGGGCGACGAAGCGGTTGTGCAGGAATTGGTCAAGACCTTCAACGATATCATCACCGTCATTGGTGCCGATGAGAGCGCTCACAAGTTCTCCGGAACTATCATCAAAGCAAAGGATGAGCTCCAGAAGATCGGCGAGAAGATCATTGCCATCCGTGATGAAGCACGGAACGCTGCACAAGAAGAGATCAAGGAAGCTCACGCGACCTTTGATGAGTCTGCTAGGGAGCTCATCCGTCGCTTTGAAGAGGCGCGCGCTAGCGATGCTGCTCAATACCGGGAGGAATTCGAACTCGAGCGTGAGAAGCTCGCTCATGCCTACCAGGAGAAGATCAGAACAGAGTTGCTGAGAGCTCAAGAGGTTGCTGAACAGCGTCTTCAGAACGAGCTAGTTGAGCAGGCCATTGAGCTCAACCGCAAGTATCTCCACGAAGTGAAGGATCTGGTTGAGAGGGAGCGCGAAGGCCGTCTTAGCAAGCTGAATGAGCTGACCACCAACGTCACCGAGCTTGAGAAGTTGACCACTGACTGGAAGGAAGTTATTGACACCAACCTTAAGACCCAGCAGCTCCAGGTTGCTGTTGACGCTGTTCGCTCCGTCCTTGAGCGCTCCACAGTTCCTCGCCCCTTTGTCCGTGAGCTCGTTGCCGTGAAGGAACTGGCCGCCGAAGATCCCGTTGTTGAGGCCGCCATTGCTTCGATCAACCCCACTGCCTACCAGCGCGGTATCCCTTCCACAGCCCAGATCATTGAGCGTTTCCGCCGGGTCGCCGATGAGGTCCGTAAGGCCAGCCTTCTGCCTGAGGATGCCGGTATCGCCAGCCATGCGGCCAGCCTTGTCTTGAGCAAGGTCATGTTCAAGAAGGACGCCGTTGCGGGCAGTGATGATGTCGAGAGCATCCTGATTCGCACCGAGAGCCTGCTCGAGGAGGGTAACATCGACGCCGCTGCTCGTGAGATGAATACCCTGAAGGGATGGGCCAAAATTCTGAGCAAAGATTGGCTCGGTGATGTGCGTCGGGTGCTAGAAGTAAAACAGGCTCTCGAGGTGAGATCCCGATTATAAATATTTTACGCTATCCTTTCCACCCAGATATGCTAACAGACATCTTTCATAGGTCATCGAGACAGAAGCACGCCTCCAGTGCTTGAGGGTAGAATAGATAAAAGACTAGGTAGCGGCTGGTTTATGTTTTCGCGTATATGTTCCTATAGTCGATGGAAGACTTGTACCTTTAGTGGCACCTGTGTTGTTAGACTCAATGCTAGATATTCAGTTGCGTAATCTCCTAGGATTCTCTATATGATCAGTGAACTATTTTGAAGCATTCCGTCTCGAAGTGGGTGTTTGTTCTGTTTGGACCTGCACGTGCATCATCGATGTACTCCGTATGTTGCACAGCGGTACACCTCTATTGAACACAATAAAGTCGACAAGCCTGATTCAAAAGACTGTGGAGGGAACGTGCTCGGTCTCTTCCTATCTTTCAGAATGCGCTCATGGAACTAGATAATCAAATCTGCCTTTGATACATCCTTCTCAACCTCTTCTATCATTCCTGACTTGTGGATTGCAACTCCTTTCCTACTTAGCCGGATAGGCTAGGAAGACGCTATCTTGACCTTTGTTGCGAACTAATCTAAATCATTGGTCATTTACGGAGTAGATCAGATCGCTTTGTTTGCCGCCGAAATCCATTGCAGACCACAGCGAGCTTTCCGCATGGCAATCTGTTGCCCAGCTTAATTCCCATGGCGATCCCTACTGATACGAAGACATACGCATGACCGAAGGACGAGGAAGCGGCGAGCTGGAGGGCAGCACGCTCGGCAGCGGCTCGCGCGATGGAGATGGGACGAGACGCAGTCGACGGACATTAAGCTCGGGTTCTTTTCTTGTCGACTCATCCTTCCTCCCCAAGTCAAGGAGCCTCCGGATCAGTTCTCATCGACCACGGCGCTCGGAACCGGATCGCAACGAGAAGCGTGGCGCGCCGGAGAGTGATATCTCGGTGTCTAAGAAACGGTCGCGATTTCCCTGGAATCGACATAGAGAATCCCTTGGAGGGTCCTCAGTGATAGCAACCTCTGCCGAAAATGCCAGTCGATCAGAGAGGTCCGGTTCATCACCTGCGCGACAACCTACACCACCAGACCCACAACCACCGAGAGCGAACAACGCCGAGCCTGCAGCAGGCCTTGACCAAGACTCTCTTCAGATTGTAAACTTAGCGTTGAACCTGAGCGAGTCCAGGAGGAGGAATAATATACCTCGATCGGTGTCCACCCGTCTGTCAGGGTCCGGGTGGACAGGTGCGTCAGGGCAGACGTCGGTCTCCTTCCAAGACACTCCGACACGCGCTACGGGAGGCAGCACTGGATACCAGGCTCCTCATACACATCGTAATCTCACGCAGACATCCGGCCTCCCACCAGGTTCCCGTGGGGAATCGGTCACACATGAGCCTTCATCCGTACTGAATCTACTACCAAACGCTGCTGCTAGTGAAACGCTGCCGCCTGTGTTCTCAGAGAGCACACTTGCTCGAACCGAGAGAGCTCGTCGCCATTTCGAGCTTTTTCATCTCTACCTGCGACTTTTGCCCTCGCTCCCTCCTCTAAGACATCATGGCATGCATGACACTGCTGGTGGTTCCTCGACCTCAAATGATGGTCTTCCTCCGGGACGTGTCTATAATCCTCTTCAGGCTATTCGAGACAGAAAAGTTCGGTTTCGTGAGAGACGTCCAATTGATCCGGAGTCTGAGGGTTGGTATGATGTTGATCGAGTGCATGCATGGGTGGAGTCGATACAGTCTCAGTATGGCGAGACAAGTCATATGTCCACTGAGTGCCTGAAGCTGCCACCGTTCCAGCGTGGCCCGGGGGATCCTCCACCGGAAGAATTAGACGATGGAGATATCCTGGCGGCATCACCCCCTTCAAGCCTAAGGAGGATTAGTCGTACTAGCAGCATGAAAGCTCGAAGACCGAGACTTGACTGGATCATCTCTCCGACAGAGCTTCTTGCTGATGCTGCCTGGGTTGAAGATGGCCAGAACAAGGCTAAGATTGTCGACAACAACGGGTCCCTTCTGTATCCTAATCCCGCGGAATTACTTCATGCCGGGTTCAAACATTTCCCCCCTTACGCTGAGTCGCAACAGCCGGGCAAGCCGGCATCTGAACGTGCTCATGCTCCCAGCTCCACCGCCTCACTCTCAGATGCTCATCCCACCCAAGAACTCGAGTTCAAAAGTTTGAGTCGTGGGAGGCGGCGACATAGATTTCAGGCCTCTTCACATGGCCCCCACAGCAGGAGTGTTTCTATGACGGGAATAAGCACCGGAGATCGAAGACTTGGGTTACGATCAAGTAGCGCATCTAGCGTCTCTACCGCCGGCGATAAGCCGTTTTGGTATGCGAATAGCAAGGAACAGCCAAGGGTTAGCCGAGCTCGAGATTCTCTGGTGAAGCAGTCAATCACTGTGAATAAGGAGGATCGCGGTCTAAATACAAAGCCTTTGCCTTCTCAAAATCCCGGGGCAGACTGGCCGTCATGGGCCAAACTGGATGGGAGGAACGGCTCGCTGTCGTCCGCTGCGAGCGTCGATCAACGTCTTGATCCCTTTGCATCGGGTCCGCTGACTGCTACTTCTAGCTCGCATGTCCCGCTTGGTTATTTCCCAAGCATTGCATCTAATCTATCCCCCCCATCAAGTCGCTCACCCTCACCCTCCAAGAGGCACTTTGCGCACGGGATCATCTCGCGACATGAGCGAAGCAAGAGTCGCTCGCGCCTGCAAGAAGTTGATCCAGATAGATTGGCTTCTGGTGCGATTCCTGCTGACGATCTAGGCGATGTCGGTCATCGTGCTCGCAAACTTGAGTCAAGTCCACTCCCAGATCATCTATCCCCGTTGTATGACGAACGAGGGCGGATCCACACCCATGCGCGAAAGGTGTCTATGCACGCTGAATCTCGATTACGCGGAATCTTCAAAGGTCCAGGGAAGATTGCCGAACGCGTTGGCAATGAGGTCTCAAAGATGGGCGATCGAATCTTAAAGATAGATACCTTGGCCCACTCAAGGAATTCGTCCTTGGAAACGAGCGTTCCTTCTGAGGGGAGCACCTTCGATGATATTGACGAAACGAAAGATGAGAAGAAGTCGGGGGCCAAGGGCCTTTTACGTCGCCTTCCCACCTTCTTGGACGAGATTCCCCGCAAGAATCCTGAAAGGGGGTCCGCAAAAAACCTCATTCCACCTTTCACCACCCCGACTCGTCGTAGCGATCTGGATGAGGAGCATAGGCCATCCGAGAACGGCACACCTTCCAAGCAGGGTCCAGGGGTACCATTTTATGATGCACAAGAGCCTCTGGAGAAGTCGCTTGCTGCAACGGGCCCACACAGGAAGCACGATGTCTTTGCTTCTATGGAGAAAATCGGGGATAACAGAAAGTTTGAACCCGAGGTTCACACTGTCCGGGAGCAAATCAAGAAAGGTCGCATCAAAGATCCATCGGTACCGTTCAGTATGACTCGACCTCCGGTCACTGGTCTCGCGCAAGCAGAAGCCTCCGCAGCACAACCTCCGCGGGATAGACGCCGTGATGCTTCGACTCAGTCAGGGACTTGGAGCATCTCACACCGCAGCATATCATCTGCGAGGGACTCGGGCATCCCTGACAAAAGAGAAATTGAGCGCACCCGGGCACTTCTTCTCACGTCAGGCATCAAAGCGCGGGAAATCACTCGGCGGGCAGAATTGGTACGCACGCCGCCGCCGGACTTTCTCCAAGAAGCATTCGGCCGTAGTAATCCTGTACCACGCGTTATCCGTCGTTGTGAATTCAATGTGACCGCCCAGGGGTTGCTGCAGCGGTTCGAGAAGACCCACCGTCAACTCCAGCGCTCTGTAGACCGTTTCCCTGCTGATGCTGCTCCGCTGAAAACGCAGCTCGCTCGGCTGGAGGACAAGATCAACCATTCGCTTGCGCCGCGTGTTCGAGCGGCGACAGACGACGCGGATAAACTCAGCGTCGACCTCAATACGACCAGTACGCTCGCGGTGAAGCAGTTGAGCGACAAGCTCGATAAGAGTATCCGAAAGCGTCATCGCCGGTTGCGCTGGCTGCGGCGGACAGGGTTCGTCATGCTTGAATGGGCGCTTGTCGGAATGTTATGGTGGGTGTGGCTGATTGTGATGGCATTCAAGGTGCTCCGAGGTATCCTTTGTGGAGCGCTATCTGGCATCCGATGGGTTCTCTGGTTGTGATGAGACATCAAGTTTGCCTTCTCTTCTCTCCTCTTTCCTTTTCTCTTCTCTTCTCTTTCACTTTTCTTAACATATTCTTTGTAATGATGATCCAGGTTGCTTTTCTGCATTTCTGTTATGGCTTCCTGGTTTTCTTACATACACGTATATACCCTTTGTGGAGGATTCCGTTTGCCTGGCGCAATTGATCTTCTTTCCTGCTGGTTGGAGTGTCTTAGAATGGTGTCTTTACTTGTTTGTCTCATACCCCTCATCTGTGTACATATGATAGTCTTGACTTCTATGCAAGTCTACTACTGTCTTAGATTCCAACAGAAAGACAAGACACGTGGTGTATTCTGGACAATATCTATCGCCGCTCACCAAACATCCAAGCCTCACCTTGCCTCAAAGTACCATCAGAGCCGCGACAAGACAGTAGACAAAGAGGCTGTTTCGGTAAGCTCTGTCCTTGAACAATGCTCTTGTTATACCGCTGCAAACAATGACATTGTGGTAGCCATCCAATGGAAAGAGCACGATAGCATGGCTGTTTCTTTGTTAGTGAGGATGCTCAGTCCTAGACATGTACATCGCCTGTTTACATGGCACATCTCTGTGGATGAGATGGGATGAAGGTTCGTGAGTGTATAAATATGGCCTGGGAAACTGCTGTTAGTGTATCTTTTCTCCAACACATCTCTCTGGATTGACTACAGCCTACTGACACCCCGCACCAAGACTGTACGTATCTTCTTCAACGTTTGAGATCGAAACTCCACACAACCAACACGCTTAACACTACTACTACGACCCACGGAAAACAGCTAATCAACCTTTTTTTTTCAGTCCGTTTATTGCGCCAACCACTCTATCCAATCGCTCCATCCACAACAAGATGCTCCGCCAAAGGTTGAATCAGGTGGAGGGAAAAGAGAATGGGGCCCGGAAAGAACGGGAGAACGGTGGTTGTGAGTTGAAAAGATCAAATGCTATACGTCGCCGGGAATGCAGACCACTGACAGCAAACTCACAGGCAGCGAACACTTTGGCAACGGAGGGCGACAGGTCGAAGATTCCTGCCTCTGACGGACACGCGTCGGACCAGGAGCAGCCGCAGGAAGACCCGGGGAGCTCAAGCAGCGAAGAGCGGGACACCAAACTTATCGCGGGATGGAGGGGACTGACAGATGCAGTCTGTCAGTTGAGGCGATCAAACGCCATACGCCGCCAGAGTGGCAGAGGCGTAGTCCGTACACCAACGGCAAGCACTGTGTCGCTTGACGAGGGCGACTCCAACTTTCCTCCTCTTCAGCGATGCGTGTCGGACCCAGAAGTGCAGATTCAGGCAGAAGTGGCCCCGCAAGCCCTAATCGGTAAAGCGCAGGATAACGGGCTCACTGCGACATGGAAAGGACTGTCCAATGTAATCTGCCATCTGAAACGGTCCAATGCCATACGTCGGCCACAGGCACGGGTCTTCACAGCGCGCACGCTGACGGTGACTAAAGTGGCACCTAGGTTAGGCAAGGTTAGGGTCGTGATGATTCACAGATGTGCGTCCGAATCCGCAATACCGCTGGAGGGAACGATGGGCCAAATACCATCTGGCAGTGACGGGCAGGACAGCTCGCTGCTGTTGCCCAGACAAATTAGCGCCGATTGTGAACTGATGTGTCCGAAGCCTAAGCGGCCACTCTGGCCGATCCCGGAAAGATGGGAGAGTGTCTCCCAGCAGCTGACTTGACCTTCCTGCGCGTGAGAAAGAGAGAGGAAGAACAGCTAGACAGGTGACCTAAGGACACGGTCTACCTGATCAATTTGTTGGTTCGAGCGAGCGAGGACACTCCTGGCGCAGTGTCCCCCCCCCGCTGACGTCGTCAACAAGCTATTATCTGGCGACCACGGCGGTGTCTTCGGTGTTTCGAATAGGTTAGTGAACTTTGAATTGGTTGATTTTGATCTACGGTATGGCAGCATATATGGAGAGATACACATGTTAACCATTGCTAGGCCCCTGGCTGGGCTGGGCTAGGCAGCAGCAGCAGCAGCAGCAGCTCATCAGTTCGTAAGGTAAGAAGATGGTCGATTGAGTGCGGTAATGAATAAACCAACCAGGTACGTGAGCACCCTCCTTTTGAATGCCAAGCGTCGTCATCATGTCATGATGAATGAGTTTCGTTATCTGGAGAGTGGCAAGAGTGGCTGTTCGACACCCTGCAGAGTGCAGAGTGTAACAGAAGAGAATGATTATGAGGCTTTTTAGCATTGGAGTATTAAGTTCTGGCTGGGAGGTCGAGTCAAGGAAGCTGATAGGTAAGATGCTGTTGGAAGGAATGCTTCCGATATGCAGGTGATAGACTGTATGCTATGCATGTTTGATTATTCTACCATGTCTCTCTCTCTCTCTCTCTCTCTCTCTATACAACAATATACAGTATAGTTTGAAGTTGATACTACAGAGTACGGACTATCAGGCTGCAAGTTGGGAGACAACCGATGGAGTTCATTCTGGCTGGGCGAATCAGGGCTCTGCTAATAATAACCAGGACCGGTAAATGCCTCACCAGTATCGTCATTATTCTTCTGGAAGTTCTGGTTTTCCTTTTTAAAGTATTTATTATGATAGAGGGGCATCGGGGGATTCCGTGGGTTCCAGCAGTCCCCATCATTTCGATCTCTGAAGTCTGAGTACTCCGTAGATACTACCCAGATAGCAGTCTACGGGCTAGATACTCCCTCCCCTCCTCTCTCTCTCCCTCTCTCTTCCATTCATTCCATTTCCAGGTAAGTCGTAAATGATAAATGTCACACACTCCTCTCTGTTCCTTGATTTGGTCCTGGTTTCTTCCCTTACCCCCGTGTTGTTCACTGGTTGGGTTGGCTGGCGTGTGCCCTTTGCCCTAAACTCGCTCCCACCAACGGAAAAAAAAAAAACCTTTCTTTTTTTTCCCTCTCTCTTCTCTCTCTTCCTCTTCTTCCTCCTCTTCTTCCTCGTCCATAAATCTCTCACCTTCTCCCCCTCCATTCCATCTTTATCCTCTTGTGCAAGGATACTGATTTGTTGGATTTAAAAAGAAAGGAAGGGAAAAAAAAAGGACCTCGCACTTCGCTTTGTCCTCCTGCGACTAAAAAAGGAACCCGCGTCTCGTCGCCTTTGGTCACCTCCCCGGTTCCAAAGGCCAACTCCAGATCCATCACGGCTTTCACAGCCTCTGCATTGCCCTTTCGTCAAATTGTCTCGCCTCGACGGCTTCGTGACACTCTTAACAACATTCCACCACCTCCTGCGGCTGACTCCTCCCGTTTGTCCCTCCGGTGCGCCATTTTTTGACCACCCCCTCACGCCCCTCGAACTTATTCCCGCACTCCTTGAGCTGCCGCATAGGACTACTCTGAAGGTTCTTCCTCTTAAGGAGGAAGGGTCTAGGAGGCTTGGTCCAGTCAACCTCGGTTGCGAATCTTTTCGTCCTCCTTAACACGCAGTCGCGTTCTTGACACTTACTCTTTTTTTTGTGTCTTCATTTTCTCTCTATCTTCTATCTATACCCTTTTTTTTTCTACCGTTCCGTGCCTCGTCGCAGCGCGCATGGTTATGGCACCGACTGCGTGTGTACCTACTGAAGTTTGCATGACTAAATCTTGTCACGACAAGATCGACTACGATTTTCATTCTAGTCATCATAGTCAACTCGGCAATCATGGAGAAGACGATTTGTCGCAATCTCGGTTGGCTGCCAAGGACATGGTCCTGGACATCCTGAAGAAACGTGCCGTGGAGGTCGATGTGGACCGGTGCGAGCCCGGTGAAGAGGATGCATTCTATGTGGCGGACATGGGGGAGATCTACCGACAGCATCTACGCTGGAAAATGAACTTGAGTCGCGTCAAGCCTTTTTACGGTGAGTGCTTCTGGGAGACGTCGCCTTCTCCCCCTTGATGATGATGATGATGATGATGATGTGTTGTGACGGAGCTGACCCCCCACCTCTGCCAGCGGTCAAGTGCAACCCCGACCCGGAGATCCTTCGTCTCATGGCGAAGCTCGGCAACGGGTTCGACTGTGCCTCCAAGTCTGAGATCGATCTGGCTCTCGAGACTGGCATCGATCCCAGCCGCATCATCTATGCGCAGCCCTGCAAGACCAAGTCTTATCTGCGCTATGCCGCCCAGGTGGGCGTCAGACAAATGACCTTTGACAATGCCGACGAGCTGTACAAGATCAAGGCCTGCTTTCCCGATGCAGAGCTCTACCTGCGCATTCTCACCGATGACTCAACCAGCCTGTGCCGGCTGAGTATGAAATTTGGTGCTTCTCTTGATATCGCTCGTCAGCTCCTCGAACTGGCGGCCGAGCTCGAGCTCAAGGTCGTCGGCGTGAGCTTCCACGTGGGTTCGGGCGCCGAGGATCCTCGTGCCTTCCTCAAGGCCGTGCAGGATGCCCGTCTGGTCTTTGACCAGGCCGCCGAGGTGGGCCACGAGCTTCACACCTTGGATGTCGGCGGTGGCTTCTCCCAGGATACTTTTGAGACGTTCGCGGGCATCCTGGGCGAGGCGCTAGACACTTATTTCCCGCCCCACATCCGCATCATCGCCGAGCCGGGCCGCTACTATGTCGCCAGCGCCTTGACCCTGGCCGCCAATGTCATCGCTCGCCGCGATTTGCGCGACCCCGAGGATCCCGCCAACGATGCGTACATGTTGTACCTCAACGATGGAGTGTATGGAAACTTCTCCAATATCATCTTCGACCACCAGCATCCCGTGGCCAAGATCCTAACCCGCTCCGGTGGACCCCAGCCGATTGCCCCGAACGCTGCGACTTCGGAGGGCATCGCCTACTCCATTTGGGGTCCCACCTGCGATGGTATCGACGTCATCACCCAGCGGATCGTGCTCCCCGGTCTGCTGGATGTTGGTGACTGGCTCTACTTCGAGGAGATGGGCGCGTACACCAAATGTAGCGCGACGCGCTTCAATGGCTTCTCGGATAACCACGAGGTGATCTATATCTCGAGCGAACCCGGCGCCACAGCACTCCTCGAGTACTAATCCTGAGTGTTTGTTTCTTTTCGGTTGTGCCATATTTCCTTTTTTTTTTTTTTTTTTTTTTTTGCTTTCTGCTTTCTGGTGTAGTGGAGGTAATTGGAGGGCGTAGCCAGTGGGTGCAAGGTGACGCGCTGGATAGAGTAGACTCTGCCTAGACATTGTCTAATCAATTGCTGAAGTATTACTATTGCTCTACCATTTTTTGGATTATATTGGTCCACGTTGGGGATTTCGAGGGAGTTCCTTTTGACCCCTTTCACAACGTGGTAATTCCTGGCCGCCGAATGTTGCACCTGCGCATATATATAAATCTCATTTGGCATATATCTATCAATAAATCTCTAAACCTTTTCTCATCAGCACAGCTCGTCATCCATACCCCGAATGCAAACTATAACCACACAGACTACGAGAGCCAGCTCCCGACAGTTTATGTACAAAAAGACACATCGTGTCTAGGCCAGCCGTTCCACGACCAGCTCAGCCTCCCCAGTGGACCGGACCAAATTTCCCGCCTCCAACTTCTTTTTCCACTTGGCCGACTCGTACCGCGCCAGGATCAACGTGAGACGAGCGATAATGGTCGGGTCCGCGCTCTCCGCGACGGCTTTCGAGGGCGTGAACGTCCAGCGGCCAAAGGCCCAGTTGAGGATATAGTGTCGCACGGCCGCATTCTCCCCGGTTGGGGCGGACGCGGGCTTCTTCTCGCCGGGGTTGTCCCCCGAATCTGCAGGCAGCTGCGACGCCGGACAGCGCATGGTTCCCTTGATGCGGTAGACCTCGTCCTTGGGTGCGGCGAGCAGCATCATCTCCAGGGCGTCGACGTCGATCGCCTGGTCGGGCTGCACGGACTTGAGCGTGACGGAGAGCACCTCGACCTCGGACTGATGATCGTGGTGGTGCTCATGCCCATGCTCGTGGCTATGGTGTTCCGTCAGCGTTAGGGCCTCCTCGTCGCCCTTCTTCGCGAACAGCGCCCCGTCGATCCCCAGCAGCACCTCCTTATCCACCCGGCCCTTGTCCGACTTCACCCACGGCGTCTGCACCTCCAGATCCCCAACCCGGTCAAGACACAGCTCGAACCGCTGCTCCGGGACAAGCTCCCACTTGTTGAAGATGATTAGGTCCGTGTACCGCGCCTGCAGCTTGGCCGTGTATGAGGTATCCTCATACCCCTCCCAATTCTCCACGTCGATGACGCTGATCACGCCATCCAGCACGAACGAACCTTGCTGCTCGTGTGCCAGCCGGTTCACCTCCATCGCGAGGGTTGCGGGGAAGGCGCTCCCGCTCGTCTCGATGACGATGCGATCTGGGCGGACCTCATCGCGCAGCTGGTTGAGGGCGTCGCTGAGCTGGCCGACGAGGTTGCAGCAGATGCAGCCATTGAGCAGCTCGCGGACGCCGGAGATGGATTGTGTGGAGGCGAGCTGGGAGTCGACGGCGACGTCGCCGAATTCGTTCTTGAGCAGGGCGAGGCGGTAGGTTGCGGGGAGCTGGGGGATGAGATTGAGGAGGAGGGTGGTCTTGCCGGACCCGAGGAAGCCGGTGACGATGGTGATGGGAATGGGAGCCATTTTATTTCTATTTTTTCCCCCCTTGCCCCTTCTAGTCTATAAACGATTGAATGGTCTTGAATCTTTTGCTTCTGTCGGTGTGAATGATTCTGATAGAGATGCTTCTTTGGGAAAGAGGGGCAAGTACGCTAATCCAGATCGGGTAACCTATAAGATGACGTTTAAGGGTGGCATCCTGAGTGAAAAGATGCAAGTATCAGGGTATATTCAACTATTCAACTATTCTACTGTTCTACTATACAACCACTCAACTATCTACAGACAAGCAGACTTCTAACTCCATGGCCATCATTGTGCCCTCTTATACACAACCTCCGTATATCCAGACACCCCAGCCCTCCCCATTGCCTCCTGTACACTCTCTCCTCCCAAATCCGTCCTCCGCAGCTCAAACTCCCCAAAATAATTCGGCTCCTCACTCACCTTCACAAACCCAACACTCTCAAACAGCGCCAGGCTGCGCCCATTCCCCTTCCCGATCTTCACACTCAACGCCGCAAACCTCAGTTCCCCTAGCCCTGTAGCACTACCAGCACCAGCACCAGTATCACCACCCCCCATAGCCCTCCTCACCCCCTCATCCCCCTCCACAAACTCCCGCAGAATCTCCCCCTCATGCTCAACCACATACCGCAGAAACCCCAGCAGCGCCGCACGCCCATGACCTTTCCCCTGGCTCGCCTTCTCCGCAATCATCAGCTCAACCTCCCCGACCAGCTGCGGCGCGCCCGCCCCTTCCTCATCGTCCTCGAGGCGGAGAAAGAGGTTAATGTCGCCGAGCATCCGCGCGGGGGCATCATCCTCGTCTTGGAGACAGGGACTCTTTGCCGGTTGCTGCTCCTGGGTGCGCTCCTCCTCCTCCTGTCCCGCGCGGAACGCAGACGCAGACAGCGGCGCGCAGACGATGAAGGTGAGTTTGTCGGGATCGAGGCGCCAGCTCTGCTGCATGGCGTATTCTTCCTCTAGGGAGAGGGGTTCCGAGGCCGTGGCGGCTTGGATTTCCTGGAGGTGGTGGTGGGTGTTAAGTAATGGCCATTTCCCCTTGGAGGGATACCGAGTGTAGAAAACTTGGGAGGGAGGGAAAAAAGGGAAGGGGGACAAGGAGGATTACTTCATCTTTCATCCATTCGTGGTACCGCGGGACGTGCCAGGGTGAGTATGGGACGAGGAGGACCTTGGATGTGGAAATGGCTAGATCTGGGTGTTAGGAATGGTGGGGGGGGTTGGCTTTGGGGTTTGCTGGCGCTTTGCGTACCGGTTTGGGCGTTGATGAGCATTTTTGTATATATAGATCAGAAATGGCTGGACTTGAGAGATGGGTTTCTACGCGGCTGCCTGCAGCCGGGTTTAGTGTCTTTGTTGGTTCTCTGGTAAGTATTGTGAGGCCCAAGTGGGAAAATACAGACTCTTTTTTTTTGTTCTGGTCTTGGCGCGTCTTTTGATAGTGAAAGGAAGTATTGAGTACGAATTTGTAGTATGAGCTAGAGGTATACCAGACCAGGACAACCACGACACTTGAAGAAGTTAGGAGAAGGAGGTGGTGGAAAATTAGTATTGGTTCAAGTTGAATTGCCTGTCAAGCCTATTGCTTTTCTTCTTTGCCTGCAAAAACCCCGAATTTGACTACCTCGACCTCCAGTGACTCGGTATCTATGAGGATCAGTTCGCCGGTTTCTTTGAACTTCGGAATGGACAAGAGACGGACACGCGGACCGGCGTCGCCTGGTGCGTCGCTCATTTCTGTGTCTGTGCCGTTGAGCTTAAGGGGCAAGTCGCCTTCCAACAAGGCTGTCCGGAATCGCGGTTGATTGCCCGCGAAGAAAATATGCGGACAGGACTGTATTACGAAGGGATCGCTTGTTTGGAATGGATAAGACCCTGTCCGGTACCGTTAGTAATTTATAGGAATATATCAGTTAATAGGAAACGGTAGGAAGAACGTACATATTGTGTCCGGCGCAGTGGGAACTCCGCACCTCCAACGCAACATGGCCTCCATGATCCTCATCCTGGCTTCAATGTCGCCGTCGCCGGCGTCCTGATCAGCATCCCCATCGGCAAAATCCAGATATCGGAGCACGTCGTCCACGTTCTGCCCACTACTGCCCCACAGCCGCCATCCTTCGACGTCTCCCTCCCACGGATTGGTGACACTGTCGAACCACCCCGGCTCGGGCGTTTCATCCTTAGAAGGCGGTGCAGCGCAGTACGCTCTGGATCGCGGAAACATGGCTCGATGGATTCCCTGCTGAGGAAGTGCAAAGTTCGCCGGGTCGCTGTCACCAGGCATGAGCGTAACGGGGATGCTGGGCAGGATCTCCGCTAGGAAATTGTCCAACTGTGTAATCGGCGAGGCGTTGTATGCCGAGGCGTCGTAGCCGTACTTCTTCGGTCCGCTCTTCTTCTTCGAGACCGCTCCGCTCTCCGTCCCAGCAGAAGCTGCCTCGGCCGTCACCGAGGCACCAAGCGAGTTACCGGCGATGATCAGTCTCGTAATTGTGGACGCGTTCGGCGCCGAGCCGTCACTGCTCTCGCCCGTTGATCCAGTATACCCAAGGAGGTAGTCCGTTAGAAGGTCAAGCGCAAGGGCATCGCTCGACGTCCCGGTAATCCCCAGCCCGCTCACAAAAGCAATCTTGCCCTTACTCGACCTCTTGCCACTGGATTGAGCTTCATCTCGCTCCCACCGCCGAGGCTGCGGAGCCAGATCCGGCACTCTGATATCAATCGTCTCAAAATCGCCATTCGCGTTCTCCGTCCCCAGTACAGCGATGATCGCGCCGGTAGCGAGCTGCGTGGATCTCAATAAATTTCCTGTCAGGCGTAGACGGCCCGACTCGTCTTCTAACATGATCTGGGTCAACTCCGGATGCGCAGGGTCGATGTAAGTCCGACGAGGTGGAGGGGCTATAATGTGATTCTTCCAGGCAGTCAGCGCAATTCCCCATCTATCCAGCAAGGGTGCAGTAATTCGAACCTCTTTCGACAGATCGTCGAGAATATTCGGTTTCAATGGCATGTCCATGTAGACCGTCCCGGCAACCCAGCACAGTTCTCCTTGCCGGACATCGAGTACTCGTTCTACACGGTGGGCATGTTCTCCAGCGATCTATGCCCATTATTAGCAGGTCTCCTCGGTTTCCTCACAGCCCGTTGCGTCGTTGCTTCCATATTACTATGAAAAGGTTGCGACGGTCGCAGGCGCAGGCAGAGGAGACGCTTACACTGAACCCTTCCCAGGCCTCTGTTCCAACCGCCTCCACGACCGGTTTCAGTTTTGCCAGTCGCAAGAAGTACATGTCGCCATATTGCTGTTGGTACTGTCGTTCGCTGCCCGAGGGCAGTCGGAAGGTATGCAGCGGGTTGTAATGGGAAGTTTCGCGGTGCACAAGTGGATATTCCTCATCACTGTCGCAGTGCAAACAACAAGACCGTCAGTTGAGCTCTCTTTAGCTTGCTGGGGATGATCGGTGTTAGGACGGGAACACAGACCTTGGGGGTTGTAAAAACATGTCGCTGGCGGCCATTGCAATCTGACGCTGCTCAATTGCCTTTATCCATACATCTAGCTGCCTCGTTCAATTGTTATAGTAGAGTTGATGCTGTTTTCTGGTTGAAAACGTTGATCCTCCCAACTCGTCATTGTTCGGTTGATTTGATCCACGCGAATCACGCGTCTTTTGGCGTTTCTCCGTGAGTGTAATTACAATACCGCTTTGGGCAGAACAGACAACTTTGCATGCATTGATTGATTGCGATGCACTCGACTTCGAAGATATCAATCAGACTTACAAGGTACAGAGAGACAGAGACATGTTGAAAGTGGTGTCTGCCGAGCAGTTTCTGGACAGGCATGGAAAGGCCGTTACACTTCGGATCGAATGAGATCCTTCGGTGCAGGCTAAAGTAAGATGGCCTTGAATGCGTCACAGCCACGATGCGAATACTACTACTCTACTATCTCTTTAGATCTGCAGCAGTCAATGGCTCAAGCCTGACACCGTACATGCCATCCGTTGTGAGCAAAGCCGACAGACCTGGCTTAGATGGATGAACGAGATCGGTTGGTTGCCATCGACAGTATCCTCATGCAGTTCTGTTCACAATGATAAAATGACCGTGAGACACAGCATGAGTAAGAGACTGAAGATAAGGACTTCCATGCTTGATCTCAATTCTCTCGATTGTCTCAGCCAAAAACGTGCTTGTGCTCACTGGGGAATGCGATGACAATGACAGTCGAAAGTCGGGATAGGCTCGAAAGTCGGCAACGCTCCTCCCACCAGCAGAGATCGACATCAATTTATCATATAATCTGGACGTATTGTATTCTCGATGGGTAAGGAACACTTGATAGCGAGAGACTCAACGGTCAAGTCCGTGGCGCTCAGAAAGCCCGTGATCTAGGGATGTCGACATCCGTGGACGCATGCCGGTGCCCATTCCACATACCACAGCATCGATGGGTTTGATTACAATCATTCTATCAAAGCTTCCAGATCTCTCTGGCCTTCAACTTGAATAGTGAACCTCCGTCCTGATAGGTCTGCCTGGTCATACCTGAGTTTGGCATCTGTGCTTCCATTCTTAGGAAATGGGAAGGTCCATTGGAGTGCTCGAATTCGAGAATGAGATCACTCAAAACAAAGCGTCATCTTCCATGCCTGCCTCTGCGTGTCTCCCGTGGGTATGATGAATCAAAACAGCCGAGAAGTCCATATTTCGTCTTAGTCCCCCGGTTTGGACTTCTAACTTGATTCCTCTGAGGCTCAACCCAGCGGCCTCCAATCTCTCTACTGTCCATAGAATCTTCTGACGCGTCCCTCCATATGAAACCTGGCTCAGCATGAGAGTCCCATTGTATTTCCAGTGCCTTCTGGCCAATCTGCTCGTGGTCAGCCTTTTTACATGTTTCTGCGCGACGGCGTTCCACCTCGACTTCCTCTCAAACAGTCTATCAGATCGAATCTTTGGACGGAGCCTGCCAGGATCACTCGTCACTGCTCCCCAAGGAGCGATTGGATACCAACCTCCGCCAGGCCCTGTTGTCAACGAAGCCCAGCCGACGAAGACCCATCATCCCAAGGTCTACAAGACAATAACCACAACCATCGTTACTCGTGAGATATCACACGAACTGAGGCAGGCGCCATTTGGGATGAGTAACTCGTCCGCTCCCCACGGGTACGATTCACATATCGCAATGTGTGTATAGTCACTGATTTTGGTTCTCTTAGGCCTGCAAGAACTGTTGCAATAGTCACCGGGACTGTCACGAAGACACAGGTGATGGTGGTAGAGACACAAACGGCTGGAGGAAACCGAGATGCGACATGGAGTTGGGTGATATTACCGGTCTCGCTTTTGGTATCCTTCTGGCATATGTGAATAGAGATGAAGTGATCAAATCGATTCAAAAGACTGGCAAACGCGCTTCATGTCCACGGCCCTGGAACTCGCTGGAACTCTTTGGGTGATCTTCATGCGTAGCATACTTGATCTGTATACTGAGTAATCCGTATGGTGTGGCTCTATCTGTAACAACAACCACGTCTGTCTTGGTTCTCTATCTTATTGCGCAGAAAAGATGGATGGCTTGATCTTGTCAGTGTGGTCACCCGAAGGAATATGCTTCGAGGTTTGTCGAATGCATCTGTGCGCTTCAAATCCAGCATTATTCAGTAGACCTTGCCAGCTCACAGTTAGTCTAGTTTCATCCTCCCCGTCTCCTGCGATGTCGATTATTTCTACATTCGCGATCCCTGCTGCCAAGCCTTCAGTTGGGGGCGTAAAAGCGAGTAATCACCAGGATTCCAATCAGTTTTTCTTTCCAGCTCAAAGCCGTAAGACTCTCACCCAGCCACAGCCTTCAGAATCGTAATCTTAGCTTGAAACCGTGCGGCGCTGCGCTTGTTGTCCGATGCCCCCATCTGGGGGGGGGGGGAAAGGCTGCAGATCCTTCGAATTCCTCATTCTCATGGTCAGCGAGGCTGCGACTTCTCCTTGACCTCCCCCAAAGTCCAGGTCCCACGGCTCGCATTGACAGCACTCTTGCGAAATGCGCTTCAGAGTTTTCTGAGCGCTAGTTTTGGATAATCGCAATCCGTTCACACATTCTAGTGTTTTTCCTCTACGTCCACGCCCACGCCCACGTGAGATTCTAAGCCAATGGTCGATAAGTTAGGCGACCCGGCCGGGTTCGCTCTGCGCACGAGTGGTACTTGCGCTGCCAACGAGCTGGATTGTGGGTTTACCGTCTTGCCCTTCCGCGCCTGTTGTCCAAATGGCTCCTACTGCCCCAGCCAGTATAACGTGAACTGCTGCCCGTCTGCCGCGAACTGCACGCAGCTGCTTGTCGACAAGCCGAAATGTGCCAATGAGACCTGGGATCTATACGACAATAATGGATATTTCTGCTGTGAGCCGGGGACGATCGGCTATGCGACCACGTCTAATAGTGATGGATGCGCCTTGCCGGGGTACAAGTTCAGTGGTGCCGATACTCTGCTGCGAGTGATCTCGTCAGGGCAAGGTATGTCAGGCTGATCGGGAAAGGACGACGTTATTGATGTTAATGTGTTGCCTTGAAGCGATGCTTGCAACAGCCACCACATCCTCCTCCTCCTCCTCCTCCTCCTCCTCCTCCTCCACCACCACCACAGCGTCTTCTACGCCCTCAGCATCATCAACATCCTCAGAAACCACACAATCATCGACCCAGACTTCATCTGCCCAGTCTCCCAAGAACAATACAGGAGCAATCGTAGGAGGCGTGGTCGGAGGTGTCGCTGGCGTGGCATTTATCGCTATCTTGGTCTGGTGGCTTCTCAGCCGTCGCCTGAAACGCCAGTCAGCTGTTCCAGAGGTACACCAGGCCCCAGTGGTGACTTATAATAATAATAAAGCTCATGGTTTGAGCGAACTGGATGCTCGCATTCCGGTGCAAGAACTTGCAAGCCCTGACTCTCATCTGGCTCATGAACTATCGGGGGAGCCGGTAGTGTATCGATGACGAGACAGGATACTTGACGAACAGGGACAACCTATTTATCATCGCGTGTTCCACTAGCTAGAACTGTTAGCCGTTCCATGCCCCTTAGGAAGCCAATTAACCGGCCCGTCCACTTGTTGTCTTTCGTAAAAGCAGCTGACAGCTTCCCATAAGACTCTAGCCGTACTATTATGCATGAATAGTGACCGAAAATGGAATGATATGAGTGGATAGTGGATGCACAGTAGAAGGGTTTGGGGCTCTGAGTATCTACTATCTACTCCGTAGTCGACAACGGGGCGTCCAGGCTTCAGCCTCTGCCTCGGTCCGGCTGCTTGGCCGTTTCCACCTCCCCGCATTTGGCACAGGCACAACAACTTCACAACAACATCCTCGACACCATTCAGATGCGTGATTGTGTGCATAACTCAGGGCTCCTGGAGAGCTATCCCGGGTATATAATACGCCAGATGAATCCAATTAATTGCCCAATGGCTGCATTGAACTTCTCCTCTAATCAACTCTAGTCATCAACCCCCTCTAAGTAAGTAGGATCCAGCCATCTGATGTGGTGAATTGATCTTGACCCAGAAAGACTGATACAGATCCACAAAACCTCCCAGATAGTACCATTCAAATCACCTATAATGTCCGTCCACACACCTCTCTGCTCCCTCCTCGGCATTCAGCACCCCATTCTGCTGGCAGGCATGGCGCGTGCCTCCGGAGCACCCCTCGCCGCCGCTGTTTCCAACGCAGGCGGACTTGGTACCGTCGGCGGCCTGGGCTACACCCCTCAACAACTATCCGAGATGCTGACCGAGCTGAAATCGCTCCTCCACGACCCATCCCTGCCCTTTGGCGTGGATCTAGCTTTGCCGCAGGTCGGCGACGGTGCGCGCCCCACCAACCACGATTACACGCACGGGCAGCTCGACGAGCTGATCGAGGTTGTCATCTCCCACGGCGCAAAGCTGTTCGTGTCCGCCGTTGGCGTGCCGCCCGAGCGTACCATCAAGCGGCTCCACGGCGCCGGTATCCTGGTCATGAACATGGTCGGGGCGCCGCGGCACGCCGAGAAGGCGTTCCAGCGCGGCGTGGACATTGTCTGTGCGCAGGGCGGCGAGGGCGGCGGACATACCGGCGACATCCCCTTCTCCGTGCTTGTGCCGGCGGTCGTGGACGTTGCGAAGCGGTATAAGTCCCCGTTGACGGGACAGCCGGCGTTGGTTGTTGCGGCGGGCGGTGTCAACGATGGTCGGAGCCTGGCTGCGTCGCTGATGCTGGGTGCGGCGGGCGTCTGGGTCGGGACGCGGTTCGTGGCGTCCACGGAGAGCGGCGCGAGCCAGATGCACAAGGAGGCGGTGGTGGGTGCGAGATATGGGGAGACGAGGCGCACGCTCGTTGTCTCGGGGCGGCCGCTGCGTACGCTGCCGAACGAGTACATCAAGGACTGGGAGAAGCAGCCTCAGGGGATCGCGCAGTTGACGGACAAGGGTATCGTTCCGATGATGCATGACCTGGAGAACGAGAAGGATGTGGATATGCCATTCCTCATGGGCGATGTCTCGGCCAGTGTCACGGAGATCAAGCCTGCGAGCGACATCGTGCGCGAAATGGTCCGCGAGGCCTCCGCAATGCTCCAGCAAGGAGCTTCGTATACCGCTGGGGCATCTAGCAAGCTATGATCTTCCCTGGGCCAATTCGAGGCAGATCAATGGATCTCTTCTAGTGTAGTGTGGAGTGGGGTCACAGATACATGTGGATACCTGATATGATGTAAAAATGAAAATTTCATGATTGCCTGAGCTATCGTTGGGTTTTTTGTTCATTCGGCATGTAGTAGTACAGGAACATATGCAACAAAACAAAACCAGTGCAACGTGCAACAAAACCTCACAGACGAGAACGTGTTTTAGGTAGTTTCGAGGCTGTCTGACAACAGGACAGGTGGACGGACCAGACATGTACACTCTTGCACAATGAGAATGTGAGTTTCCCTGAATGGGCTGCCCAAGTAGCATATGTCACTTGAGGCTGACCACTTCCCGTATACTCGGCTCGATAACGTGATATCGGCGAGCGTAACAGACCGAAGTGATCTGCGACAGGCGTTTGCTCTCCCAGAAGATTGAGACTATCAAGTCGTCAGACAAGAGACACCCAAGACATCAATTTGAGCACCAGCCACACGACTAGTGACATCCATTGATCATAGTCTTGTTGCCATTCGCTCGTGCTTCCAAAAGATTGGGTGGCGGAGGCGGTCCGAAGACGGGCTTCTCGATGGGTTGGGGAACGCTCCGGCCTCCGTTCATATCGCGACCTGGGCTATCCAACTCGTAATCATCGTCGCTGATGCCCTCATCGTCTTCCTCATCCTCATAGTCCTCGTCATATTCGCTCTCGGTCCCCTCATCATCTCCGTCCAGTTCGGCAGTAAGTCCCTGACCACGGCCCTGGGCCTGCATCCGCCGGCAAAGCGCTTCAAGGTGGTGACTCTTCTTGCGCCACTTTTCAAGTTCTTCGTGGTTTCGCGTACGCTCCTCGGCCATCTCGAGTATGTTTCGGTTTGTTTGGTCGTGTTTGCGGGTCAAGGTAAGGTTCTCCTTCTCTAAGCGTTTGGTCTTCTTCGACATTTCCTCCATTTCTTTGCGAAATGTCAGGAAAAGCTCATTACTATTATTGAGCGTATCCTCCACCTGCGATATTATTATTACCACCCAATGAAAACACAAATAACGTTTCGTATAGAATTCGTTAATAGCATACCTGCTTGAACTTCTCCACGTAGATATTGAGTTGGCTGCGTAGTTCGGCTTCCGTATGCGAAAATGTAGAGACTTGAGAACTAAGTGCACGGCAGCGAGCAGCTTCGTTTTCGGCTGCGCGACGCTGTTCTTCGTATTTCGCAGTTAAGCATTGGATCTCGGCATCTTTGCTGCGCAGAAGCGCCTTGTAATGTAACTCGCGCATTTCGAACTTCTCGCCGATTGTCTTGATCTTCGTGCGCAGACTGAGTGAGGGCAGGTTAGCAGTGAAACTAATCGTGCATTACCACCCAGAACTCACGCTTCGTCCAAGTCGATATCCAACTTCTCGTTGCGGGGGTTGCCTTTGGCTGCCATGACATCCTGAATGTCATACAAAAGAGAATCGAGTCGTTCATTGACAATCAATCGAGCCTTCTTCTCCGTTTCCTCCAGTTTCTTGTTTTCATCCTGCACGAATAATAGTTTGTCAGGCCAACTCTCACATAGTCGGAAAGTACAATGTAGCCAAGTCCGAATCAACCCACCTTGACCTTCTTGTTCTCCTTGGTAAGCTCCCTGCATAGTTTTTCCAGTTTGTCCTTCATGGTAACCGTCTTGTTCAATTCCGATTTGCCCTTGTCCTGGTCCTTTTGCAGCTGATCGGCCCGCTTCTTGCTTTTGGTATAGTCGCGATCCAGTTTTTTCATGTCCGCCAAAAGTTCGGTGTACTTCTTGTGGACGGTCTCAAGGCGAGTCATGGGTGATTCGATGTTGCTAAGCAGTTGGTTCAGGTCTCGAGTGGCCTTCTTGACTTCACGCTCTGTCATAATGCTCCAATTAATATTTCGCCCATCCAAGAATAGCGTACAAGACTAGAACACAGATGCATGGGGTGATGAGGTGTGGGACCACACAACGCACCGATCTCTTGTTCCTGGTCCTTCTCTCCAGCGGCATCCTGCTCCAGTTGAGAGATTTTGGCAGCCAGCAGCTTCGAAGTCTCATTGGGATCCGCCATCTTCTTCCCCTTGTTCTTCTTTGACATTGCCGCAGACGACATGACCTCTGCTTTTCTGCAGGAAAAATCTCAATTCGTTGAAGCGATATGCCGACTCGTTGGCGGTGGTCGCGTGGCCAATCCGTGGATATGGAAAATTGCGAAGACGGCAAGGTGTGTGAGAAGCGGTAGACCGTTAGAAGGGTGGCTTATGGAACAGGGCTGCGGCGGGAACAAGAACACCACCAGCGTTTCCTCCGCAAGTCCGTCGGAAAGCAAGATCGAAAGCGTAATCGATTTGAATCGAGAGATCCACAGTAATATACTGGCGGAGAATCCAGGTGGCTTTCTGTTAGACTCGCAGAACTTGGGATGAGATGGATCTCCACGATCCTCAGCCACCAAGTTCTGCAAGACGAGGGAAAGGCGATTCACGTATGAGCGACTAGGCTGAGAGATGGCCCAAAAATTCGAGGACCAGTCTATCGGGTAGGCAGGAGCAGACAACACAGACGCTTCGAGGATCTTGCCGGGGAGAATATGGATCGAATCGAATCCAGTTCGTAAGTGTAAGAGGGGGATGCGCACTTGACCTGCGCTAACCCAATTTGATTTCTTCTCTTGGCATCCAGTCAAGCAGAACTTCCTTGTCTCCAGCGACAACTCGATCCTGTAGTCAATCACAACCACATCTATTTATTTTGACCTTCTCTACCGTCGCTTTTGGGGACCCTTTGAGCTGGTCCGAGCACGGATTTGCCATTCGCCCCGTGTGATTGCGCTCGTTCTGCTGCTCATCCGCTTACGTCCTTTCGTTCAGTCTGGTACCCTAAGCGGGCCAGCAGTTCCGTGGCGACAATATCTATAGAGGGAACTTCCCTTCTTGTGGAACTCAGGTGATAGCTTTCTTACCGTCCCACTGCGCAACGCCATGCTGCGCTCATCGTTAGGAGCAGGCAAATGCCGGGTGCCTGTCGCCCGGCAGCCGCTTTGTGGACGATTGCTCCGAACTACCAACATTCTCGCTCCCTGGAATCAGTGTCGAAGAGCTGCGTCGACCCTCACTAGCTTGGACAACTTCCCAAACATTGGAGAAAAATTGCATGGGTTTACGGTGCAGGAGAAGAAACACATCCCGGAATTACACCTCACCGCGGTACGATTAAAGCACGACAAGACCGATGCGGACTACCTTCACGTAGCGAGGGAAGACAAGAATAATGTGTTTGGTATCGGCTTCAAGACGAATCCTCCCGATGCTACTGGTGTGCCTCATATCCTAGAGCACACAACGTTATGCGGAAGCGAAAAGTGAGATTCACCCTGTTCCGCGTGCGCTACTATCATGGCTGCGCGCCTTTGGGAAGTGGACGGACTGCGCTGACATACAAAACTTTCATAGGTATCCAATTCGTGACCCTTTCTTCAAGATGCTCCCCAGATCGTTATCGAACTTCATGAATGCCTTTACCTCCTCCGATCACACCACTTATCCCTTCGCGACGACAAATCAGCAGGACTTCCAAAACTTGCTCTCAGTCTATCTGGATGCCACCCTCCATCCGCTTCTCAAGGAAGAAGATTTTAGACAGGAAGGCTGGCGATTGGGTCCGGAGGATACCCGTGCTATCCTCGCTCAAGGGGAGCAGACTGAAGGAAGTCTACGACCCGAAGATGTTGTTTTCAAAGGTGTTGTGTACAACGAAATGAAGGGACAAATATCGGACGCCAATTATCTGTACTACATTAAGTACCGGGAAAGCATTCTCCCCGCACTGAATAACTCGGGTGGAGATCCCCAGTACATCACCGATCTGACTCACCAACAGTTGGTGGACTTTTCCCGGCGGAACTACCATCCCAGTAATGCCAAAATCCTTACATATGGAGATATGCCACTGGGCGGGCACCTCAAGCAGATTGGAGAGGTATTAGATGGGTTTGAAAGGGGCCAAACTGACAGAGACGTCAAACTGCCCCTGGACCTTAGTCGTGGGCCGGTGAATGTGACAGTTCCTGGACCCATTGACACCTTCGCTAGCGAGGACAAGCAGGTGAAGACTTCGACCTCCTGGTATATGGGCGATTCGACCGACGTTGTCGAGACGTTCTCAGTTGGAATACTGTCATCATTGCTCTTGGATGGCTACGGTTCGCCTATGTACCGTGCGTTGATTGAAAGTGGATTAGGCTCTTCGTTCACTCCTAACACCGGCCTTGACTCCTCCGGAAAGGTGCCAATCTTTTCGATTGGCCTCACCGGTGTGAGTGAACAGGATGCACCTACTGTCAAGACGACAGTGCAGAAGGTTTTCCAGGAGTCCCTGGCTGCCGGATTCAGTGACGAGAAGGTTCAAGGCTTTCTTCACCAACTGGAACTTGCGTTGAGACACAAGACAGCCAATTTCGGGATTGGTGTCATGGAAAAGACCCTCTCCTCGTGGTTCAATGGTTCAAACCCCATGAAGGAGCTCTCATGGAACGAGGTCATCGACGAGTTCAAACAACGATATGAGCAAGGGAACTACCTTGAATCGTTAATGCAAAAGTATCTCCTGAACGATAACTACATGACTTTCACCATGGTGGGTACACCCACATACAACAAGGATCTTGATCAGCAGGAAGCCGTCCGCAAGGAAGAGAAGCTCAGCCAACTCGTTGAACATCATGGCTCCGTTGACAAGGCCATTTCCACACTCCTCGAAGAAGAGCTCCAGCTACTCAAAATCCAGGAAGAAGCGCAGCATGCTGATCTGAGCTGCTTACCCACGCTTCGTGTTGAGGATATTTCCAGGGAAAAGGAACGCAAACCTGTGCGCGAATCCAAGGTTGATGAAACAGATGTGGTTTGGCGTGAAGCTCCCACGAATGGTCTTACCTATTTCCAAGCATTGAACGCCTTCGAAGACTTGCCAGATGACCTCCGGCTGCTGATGCCGCTGTTCAATGACTGCATTATGCGGCTAGGAACTGCAAACAAGTCTATGGAGCAATGGGAAGATCTGATCAAGTTGAAGACCGGCGGCATTACAACATCCACCCTTCACACGTCCTCTCCGACTCAGTTGGGTAAATTCAGAGAGGGTCTACAATTTTCCGGTTATGCTTTGGATAAAAACATTCCGGACATGCTGCAGATTCTCACGACTCTTGTCACAGAGACTGATTTCAGTAGCCCTCATGCTCCTGGTATGATCCAGGAACTGCTGCGCCTGACAACAAATGGAGCATTGGATGCTGTTGCTGGATCAGGCCACCGCTACGCTCTCAATGCGGCCGCCGCTGGTCTCGCTCGAAGCTTCTGGGTGCAGGAGCAGCAGTCTGGCCTGGCGCAACTGCAAGCTACGGCTAATCTTCTCCGCGATGCTGAGAGTTCACCCGAGCGTCTTGCTGAACTGATTGAAAAGCTTCGCTTGATCCAGTCCTTCGCTATCTCGAGGGGCTCTGGATTCCGCGTTCGCGTGGTTTGTGAAGCCAGCAGCGCATCCCAGAACGAGTCCGTGCTGCAAAGATGGCTTGCAGGACTACCTCGAACAAGGTCACCTACTTCCCCGCTCGACTCTTCTGCCATGAACTCGGTGGCTAGCCGGGTATTCTATGATCTGCCCTACAAGGTCTACTATTCTGGACTTGCTATGCAGACAGTTCCATTCATCAGCCCATCCAGTGCGCCTCTAAGTGTCCTCTCCCAGCTCTTAACTCACAAATATCTGCATCCTGAGATCCGAGAGAAAGGCGGTGCTTATGGCGCCGGGGCCAGCAACGGACCTGTCAAGGGATTCTTTGCGTTCACCAGCTACCGGGATCCGAATCCCATGAACACCCTCAAGGTCTTTCAGAATAGCGGTATTTTCGCCCGTGACCGTGCGTGGTCAGACAGAGAACTCGCCGAGGCCAAATTAGGCATCTTCCAGGGACTGGATGCTCCCATGAGCGTTGACGAAGAAGGTGCCAGATATTTCATTAGTGGTGTCACACACGAAATGGACCAACGGTGGCGAGAGCAAGTGCTTGATGTCACAGCCAAGGATGTGAACGAGGTTGCTCAGAAGTTTTTGGTTGAAGGCTCTCGCCAATCCATCTGTCTTCTTGGTGAGAAGAAAGACTGGGCAGTCACGGATGGCTGGGACGTTAAGAAACTCTCCATGAATGCCGTGGACGGGGCAGCGGTGGACCCCATGAGTCAAGATGGTGCTGCTGCCTCCGCTTAGATTTGGGGTGATCTTTCGACGACATGATCTAAATGCTATCAATATCCAAGTTCTGCCCTTTTACACCAGGTGGTGAGTTACCAGCCCGCACTTTCGATGCTTCAAGGGCTGGATCTTGTATCATTGTTATGATACCCTGTACTTCTACTGTCATGTCCACTGGACGGATAGCTCGTATATAGACATACTTCTGTACAATATCTCGACTTCACTCATCGTTACTCGCTTCCATCTCCCTTTCCCTTGTCCTCTTCTCCCTAAGATTTGCACAGGCTTTAAGCCTGTTTCGAGTCTCATCAACAAGCGCGTCTCAAGAACAGACCCTGACCCTGTCTTCGATCCTCTTCTCCATGATCGGTAGATGGCTGGTCCTCCTCGCCTTTCAGCTTGGAATAAGCGCAAGATCAATTCGAATGTGAACCGCTGAGGTACACTTCTCATCTCCGTTTTCAGACCCGCCTTGGATCATAAGCCTACACCGGGCGGACTAAAAACGCGAGAACACGAAATAGAGGGATCCGATAGGAAGAGTAAAGCCTGAAATCAATCCAAAAATGTGTGGTGGTTGTAGGAGTTACCACGTGAAAGGCAGATTGATATCTTCACCTGTGTCCAAGACTTGAGCATACGGAGTAGTGGCTTCTTGAAGTCGCACCCGAAGGATCTTCTGCACAGGCCACGGATGGATCCATCTTGGATGATCGTCGTAACTGGTTCTGCGCCCTCTTCTGCAATCTGCAGCCTGTACTCATTTCCTAATTTCTCCTAGGCTCTTCTTGGCTCATCAGGGGTCGGTCCGTGTTGTAGACTTGTAGTTAGTTGGCAGTTAGCAAATTAATCACTCGATCAGTGCAACCCACACTGTCCCCCTCTCACGTGGCTGGACGTAGAAAGGGCCCCCAAACACCCCCCCAACACTCCAGGTACTTCCTTTTCTTCCCTCTATTCTTCTCTCTATTTCCAATGGACTCAATCCATCAGCATTCCCGCGTCTAGGGAAATCAATTGCTTCTTCGCCTTGGTTGAGTCTTTTTCTCGAAATCGTCATGTCAGACAACAACTCATGCGTCGTATAGCGCCATGAAAAAAACGGGCACTGCTGTACTGGGCCCCAAGCCAACCAAGGCATGCGGTAAGTGGAGCTGAACTGGGTCCTTCAGGAACGGGATGCTGCTCGAACAAGGCTGATCGATGGCTGTGTAGTCAATTGCCGCAGGTTAAAGGTTGGATGCGAACGGCATGCTTGAGAACATGGTCCCTCTGTGCTGACTGTCTTTGAGATGAAATGTGAGGTTGACGGGGCTCCTCCATGCCGACGTTGCCGCCATACAAACTCAACGTGCATCTTCAAGCCTAGATCTAATGTTCGTGGCGTCTGTTCTTATCTCGGAGTGCTATGTGCTTACCAGCTCCCAGGCTGCAGCTGTGCACTCAGTGCCAGACCAGTCTCAAAATACACCGAGCGCGCTCGTGTATAGCCATCCATCCATGCCAGAGCAGGATCCTCAATCTATACTCAGTCGGCTGGATCGAATTGAAGCCCTCTTAGGCATCGGAAAGATTGCAAACTCGCCCTCATCACTAACTTTTGACTCGGATCTGGAGGACGAGTCGAACAGTGTATCTTTTCAAGGTCTTTGGAAAGCCGTGGAGCATCTCAAGGTCATTACTAGGCCGCCTCAGGACCACGCGATCTGGGCACATTCTATAGTCACACGGCTGTGGAGCTCGTATGTGGTAACTTACGATTTCTCGCCTTTTCCCCCTTTCGGAGCGGGACTGACCATCACTCTAGATTTCTAAACAACCTGCCACTGCTTCATTTCCTCCGGGATCAAAGTGCTTTCGGTTCCCCTTCGCCCCTCCTTCTCGCTTCCATTCTTTATATATCTGCTTTGCACAGCCCTTCGTCCGAGTTTGCTTCTCTGGCTGGTGGTTATCTTGTGGCTACATGCAATGCAGTCGCCGAGCTCGTCATGCCAAATTCTATGCCAGGTAGTCCTGGTTGGGTTGGACACCCTGCTACTTCCGGACCAAGTGACGACCATAAGGTATTTCAAGACATCCACGGCCTGGTCATGGCCAGCTTGAGTTGCGAGGCCTACATTGAAACCACGGATAAGTGGATAGCCCTAGCGTATCGTCTCCTACTTGACCACTGTCCGCCTAATCTGGATGGCACAATTTATGATTGGCGCGGTTTGTTTTCGGGGCTTCAGGTAAAAATCTCATAATAATATCTCACTCAGTGTCGAAGAGAAACACTGAGACTCCCCAGGTTGTCGATATTGAACATGCCTCTATGCACATGTGCTATCCACTCCTTCCTCGAGAACCCCTCGTACCCGCTCTGCAAGAGTTGGGTAACCATCAGGAATGTGCATTTCGGGGCCTTGCGCAGATGATGCACCACGGTCTCAGCCATTTTGTAGGCCGCAAACTTCCGACCATCTGGTCCTTTGTGAGTGCAAGGGAGACAGACGCTCTGCCACCTGTTGGCACACCCTTCACAGAGAAGGATTCTCAAGTCATCCGCCTCTGGGCGAAGAAATTGGATGAATGGCTTGTCCAGTATAACGGGGCATCACGTAAGCCATTGACCACACTTTTATGGTTTTTTGAACACTGAGGCCATCGCTAATGCGCTAGTCCTTTTTTCATAGAGCCCTCCCCGTCTGATCGCCAGGGCATCCTCATCCTCTTACAATACCATCTGCACAAACTATATGTCCTATCGATCTATCATCCCGCTCGAGGCTTTGACCTAGGCTTTGCCAATATCACATTGACCGAACGGCAAGAACTCCTCATGTCCGCACGTGCGGTCTTACGGTTGCGGCAGGATGATGCTAGCATCTGGTCGAACTGGGATCTAATTGTATGTATTCATCGCCTCCCCCTTTTTTGTTGTTTTGAGAACAGGGCTAACGGTCTAGATGATAACCTGGGCAGCGCTACTTTTGCTACGCGGAGTTGAGGACGGAATGACACACCATGATGGTATGAACAGTCATGGATTGATGCGATCCAGAGCTAACGTGATTTCACCTAGACCTGCGTCTAATACAAGCCCAGCTTAACAGTCTGAAGCGCAGTGATCCATCGGCACCAAGCATCCACGGCGTTCTTGCAGATCGGCTTCAGTGTGCGATGCAGAGCATGCACACTCCGCCGGAAATTGGACCCGACTTCGCATTTCCAGCACCGAATATGGACTATTCATGGACGATCTTTGACCAGCAGATCATAGCACTTGCCAATCCACCCTGGCTGTTTGATGACTCCTCGATAGGACAGGCTCAGAAGCACGTTGAGCGATATCAATGATGACTACTGTAGCACCCAACTGTCGAGTTGTTGATAACTTGTTCATACATAAATTCAGATATGCGATACAAGTGTAACACAAAAGGTCAGTAGAGGGGCGGAGCATCATGGTGTATGATACACAAGAGTTTGGCATATTATTTCTCAATAAAGGGTATAAAGTTTAGATCATTAGTCATGTCATACTAGTACAACTTTATGATTAACATCACAAAGTAGTGATTATGTGGCTTGATGCATCGCCAGAGTGTTTTAGTTTCGCATTCCATGGGAGCTGAGCGAAACCAGCCGCTCCTCCTCGTCTTTTTGCTTTCGTTCTCCTGAGCATAAGAGAAACGAGCAGACAGCCCACTGTGTCGGAGAAGCGACGAGAAGAGCGGTTTTGCCTCCCGCATCAAATCGAAAGCGAACGTAGAATGGGTTTAGTTAGAGGATCTCTGGGTATTGCTCGCAGCTCTTGGGGATACTGATGGGAACACCTCATCTGGCGCGCCAGCCGCCGACGATGGAGTAAATGGCAGAGGGGGGAAAGGTTCTGTTTGTGGAGTACTCGGAGACAGCTGCCAATCCGACTCGCGTTGCAAACTGTCGCCATGAGCAGCGGGATTATCTATGTCTGAGGCTGAAGTCGAAGAGTATCCGTAGGATGGTCGTGAATCGGACTGGATGTCTATCAGTAAGCATTTCCCATGGTCCACGTTTCGTTTCGGCGGAACAAGTACATACCTTGTCTTGATTTTGATCGAGACCACGGCTTGCAGCCAATTTCTGTGCAGCAACCCGTTTCTGGGCCACTTCTGTTTCTTCTTCACGTTCTGCTTGCTCTTCTTCTCTTTTCAGATCCACCAAGGAAGCTGCGCTTGGATCGCGAGAGTGCCACTCTTGAGGGCTCTGTGCCTCCCGCAATCGGCTCTTCTTCTTCCCTGAGCCCTTTGAAGCAGAAGTTCCAAGACTAAAGGTCCCGGACATGGATCGCTTCACCCCGACAATCTTATCACTAAGCTGATCATCCGATTCCAACCCGGTCCCTCGACGACTGGCTAATGTTAGGGCAAATTCATCATCCAAGGGGACAGCATCTTCTTCATCATCGCTAGGAAATAGATCCCCTCTAGAGCTCAAGGAAGTTCCGGTTTCACGCGACGACTGCGTAGCACTACGGTATCGCCCATTTTTGCGCGAGGAGGCCTGCTCCTCGTCTTCTTCAGCTGCCTCCATCAGAGGCTCATCCTCATATGCATGTCGGCGCAACCCTGTAGGGTGTTCCTGGAGATCCGCAGCGGACGGTCGGTATTTCAAACCCCTTGCACCAATCCTCCATGGGAACCGCTCCAGGAATCCCAAGAACGATGAACTCGGAATGACAGTCGGATCATTTCGAGTATCAGGAACCATAACGCTGCTCTTCCGTCGAGGACCCCGAGTGCCGTAACTCATTTTGCGCTGCCTGCGCGGCTGTTCTGCACCCCCGCGTGTAAGACCGCTCCCTGCCAGCAGACGGTCAAGCTCATCGGTGCCCCAGCCCAAAAGACCATCATTCGCATCATCATTATCCCAATCGTCGTAGAAGTCGAAGCTGGCCTCTGCACGACCCCGCCTTCGGCGGCGCAGTTGGTCCTGCCGACTCGGTAGACAGGGCGCAGTGCATGTGTAGACACAGTTCCCTACTGTCGCAAAGCAGGGAAATATGTAGTTGTGTGAGAATGTATAGAGCCCTTCCTGGGCCGTCTCATTTGCGGATTCAAGATTGTGGGAGATTTGATTGATTGTTTGACGGACCCGAGGGTCCCTGGGTCGCATCATCGTGATAGAGCCTTGTGGGTTCAGGCAGTCATGAAACGGCGGGGAGAGGATCTATGCGCGGGTGACTCTAGTTTTGCTGCAGGATCTCACATTGAAACAGTGTTGCCGTATACAAGTTTGCTAGAAATCGGTGATTCGGTTCCGAATCCCATCGATTCCAATCCATGCGACGTCGTCAAGGCTGGCTGAAACGATGGTAGCTGACATGCCTCCCTCAATGCCTCAGGAATGAAGACCCGCCTCCACTCTCCGATGTCATTTCCGCGGCCGGCTTAGGTTAGCAGTCACGTGCCGGTCACGGGGTTTTCTATCATTTCAACAAGTGTGATGGATGAGAATGCAAGACTGCTCGAGACCCTGTCGTTTAGTCCACTCGTTCCTCTGTTCAGTAGAAGATGGTGTACTACGTTCGCTTCCTCAAGACACCGAGGTTCCAGAACCAAAAAGCTGGGGCTGTCGCTGTCTCCGCGCTTATCTGCATCACCACGGACTTGGGGGATGCATTCCTAGCTCAAGATGTCGATTTGCAAGTAACGTTGAGTGCCGAGGGCTCGGAACGGACCTTGTATCAGGAGACTTTACAGTGGAAAGCAGGGAAACGGGAACTCCCCGTAAATTTAGGGCCATTTGCCGCCAAACTCGCTCATCAAAGCATCGTTCTGGGCGTCACCGCAGTTGATTCTCGACGGCCGGGTCTGCCCTGTCCAGATCATATGCTGGACGGCTCCAAAGTGCCTCTGGTCATGTCTGGCTGGAGCGCACCTTTTGGGGGATCCCAGTCTTCCGTGGCTGAGAAGCTCGTCGAGCGACGCTTTGGCCCGAAGAACCAGCTAGACCTGCGGATATGGGAAGAGACCGGGAACAGCATTGCCCGACATATCTGGTAAGACCTTTTTTTTTTTTTTTCGATCTCCGTATCATCTCTATCGTTCTAAATCAAGACATCTGCATTCTCAGGGATGCCGCAATCGCATCTGTAATATACATCCAGCAGGCAATTTCCGGAGAACCAGCGGTGGCCGCACCTATCCTCCAAGACCTTCTCCAAAGCCAGCGCAGCACTCCTCTTCACGCCCTGGAGCTGGGGTCTGGCTGCGGTATCGTAGGTATCTCCCTGGCAGAGCTACTTCCCCACTGTTCAGTTACCCTCACGGATCTCCCCGAAGTGGAGGAAATCGTAACAAAAAACATAGCCGTTGCACACCCTGCTCCTTCATCTCATATCACATTCCAAACGCTGGATTGGGACGAGGAGCTCCCCGAGGATCTATGTGCTGGCCATGTGGATCTCGTCCTTGTCTCGGATTGCACATATAATGCAGACAGCCTGCCCGCGCTGGTCACCGTGCTGAACCGCTTAGTCCAGATGTCGCCGGACGTCATTGTCTTGGTTGCTTTGAAAAGGCGGCATGAAAGCGAAGAGATCTTCTTCGGCCTGATGGAGTCGGCGAAGCTCCATATCCTGCATAAGGACAGTATGGAACTGCCGTCTCAACATGACCAGACCGATCAGATTGAGCTATACTGCTACGGACGGAAAAACAGACGTCCTCTTCAGGATGACAGGCTCGTTGCGACGAGCTGAATCTTGTGCTCTACAGGCTACCAAAAGACTAGTCTGTTTATGGAGTATAAGCTCGTTATGAACTATCATGCGTCCTCGCGCGACAGTTCCAATTGACCTCTGGGTCTTGGTCCTAGATTTGCCAACAGCTGCTGTTCATTCATAAATGAATGGGCAGCAACTTTGGGTCAGAAACTCCTGTGCACGTCATTTGCTACACACGATTTTCAGGCTGCATAACGAAGAATGGTGTCTCAGCCTTGACGTCCATGAATTTTACATTGATCAGAAGCGCATCAATAAAACAGTCATATCTATAACAGTTGTGGCCGCCCTCTTGTCTGGGGAGACAAATAAGCGCACCATAGCCTTCTTTTAAAGTACAAACGCTTGCGGCCCCATGTTCTGACTACATCGTTCATCCTTGACTATCGTATTCCCTAGGATCTTGTGAATGAATGATTGTATTGTCCTGATCTTATTTTTTTTAAATACCGTGCCAATGCTGGATGATACAATTTGGTACATCCTCTTTTCATAAACCATTTTCCACGCAAACAATCTTCTCAGCAGATAACACCCAAGCGGGCCACATATGCTTAGCGATCAATGCCGAGATCGAGAACGGTACTTGGACCCCGTAGATCCAGTGCGAGGTCGAGAACTGGATCTGTTCCATGATCGTGCGTATTCAGATCGTTTGCGTCGTGACACGCGTGGTGCTGTTCCTCGACTGGTAACGCCCATCCTCTCACGGTTAATGCCTGATATGCTCTGCTCCTGTTGTTGTTCGTTGTCGGATGAAAGGTCTAGTTCCTCTCGTGGAGGGTCGGTGGCCACCGATGACATTTCCTATGGCAATACGCGGTTTGAGAACAAATCGAACAAATGTGTCATATAGGGAGCATGAGTAATATACAATTTCAGAGGAATTAAAGATCACTCGAGTATGGTTTCGAATTGTCGGGGCTAATATAGCGGCACGGCGTGGCTCTGGTCTGCCAGCGCCACGGGAACGGCCTCGGATCATGATGACGATGATCGATGCAATGGAGGGAAACCATTTCCCGAGTTTGTCACGGTTGTGTCTATTTCGTGAGGTTATAATATGGATGGTCTCAAGCACGCCGTCCACAGTGCACCGCCGGTGTTGGTATCGCTCAAAAGAGCTCCTTCAGCTTCTTATTCGTTAGCGAGAGCCGCACTTTATCGAAGCGCATAAAACGCAGTCTCTCAGTAGCTATCTGAAGACTGAAGTGTTCATTGCGGATGCATTGAGCCCGGTTGGGTCGATGAAAGGTGCTCCATGGCTTGAGGTTACTCCAGATCTTCTGGGGTTGGAGCCGCGTTCTCAGACGACGCAATCTATCCCTTCGGCTTCCAAGCTCACACAGGATCTGTTCAAGGGTAGAATCGAGCGGTACATAATCTCTCTCCGCAGAGGCGAAGTTTTTGCAGGCACCTAAATCCATCGGTGGCAAGGCAACATCGGCATGAGTTCCTTCAAATATTTGCCTGCTAGCGTTTAAGCTGTGAGACCGTTCGGGTGGTATGACAAGAAGTCCATTTCCAGGGTATCTGGGCTCGTCTGGAAAAGCCCTCCACTTCGCGCACCGTCTCACGAACGTACCATAATTGGCAGCTAATGTGACAGCACAGAGGGGAATAAAGGCAAGCCGACGACTGACTGATTCGTCGTCAGGATTACTTTCAGACAGAGGAGCAAGCGAGGCTCTGACACATAGCGCCCACAAATCGGCATATAGCCGGCAGATAACGTAAACATCGCCATTTGATATTTCGAATTCGTCTGGCTGTCGCTCGTGACGCTCATGCACGGTATACGAGGGGTCGAGAGATATGACTAAAGACCCTTCCTGGATGGCCCATCCCTCGCCAGGTCCCACTCTGATGTCTTTATATGATCGCAGACGGGTGCAGAGCCCTGGCTTCACTTGGCGGAACGAAGCCTGCGACGACAGTCCCGGCAAGGTCTCCTTTGATGAAGCATCCGAATCTAGAGGATAAAACATATTTGCGTCTTGAAAAGAATCAGATGACTCATATCGATCACTGCTGCCATCTCTGCAATCTTCCATGAGGGATGAGGTGACACTGGAGCCCATCGACAGACTGTCTTGCGGATATGGTCGAACACACCAGATTGGGGGCTTGGGAAAATAGATTGCATGTCGACGCTTCCTTGTCACTGAATCTTGCAAAGAGTCCGTATCTGTGTCTGTGGACATTTCAAACACATGGTATTCGTGTTCATCGGGGCCCGAAGGACTTGCTGAACGAGCACCGAACATGTGTTCCTCGGCTTGGAATGACGCTGTATGATGTTCAAGCATGTTGATACCACGCTAGCCAATACTGGGATATTCTGACGGGGATGTGGATGCAGGCAGTATGAGTCTCTTAATATCCGTGAAGCATACGGGGATACTGAGATCAGGTTGAAGACCACGACTGCGCAGTTTCCTCCCCTTGAGGAGCCGTAGCTGATAAAAGAAAGCACACCTTCGGCCTCCGTCGAGTTCGTAACTGCCTTACAGTATATCGTCAGCGCATCACAGAAATCGCCATCGAAGGTGGTTCTTTCTCTCTGTCCATCTGAGATCCATGCAGCGTAGATCACAATAATTTAGATGCCGTCTCTCCATCCCGATGCCAGCGTTAACCTGCTGCGTCAGTACATCCCCGAGACTTAACATTTTCTTCTGCTAATAGATGGTAACTTTGCAGCGATGGTTGAATCGAGCGCTGAATGACCTGAAGCAGGAAGCCTGAACTCTGTATACGAGACCCCACGCACTGAGTGAGCCTCGGCACGTCGGCCATGACAATGACTCAGCATGCTCCTGGGGATTTAACAAGAGACCATGCTGCGCTAATCCGTCACTTTCATTGTTGATGATGCTATCAATCAATATCTAAGCATCTAAACATTGAATTCGCCTTCTTGAAAGGAGTCCTTGCTTTTGTTTCATTGGATAGAATATCCTAAAACGGCGTGGTCTCCACACTCTACAGCATGGCTGCTCCCAAGATCACCCTTTACTTCGACATAGTTAGCCCGTTCGGCTATATCGCCTTCCACGTTCTCAGAGTGAGTTATTACATTCTTTGCATCGGACATGGCCAGGGCCCCCTACTGACACTACCCCGAAGAACTCTGCGGCGTTTTCCCTGTGCAATATCAACTATGTCCCCATCTTTCTGGGTGGACTGATGAAGGCTTGTGATAATACTCCACCAATCAGCATCAAAAGTAAGGCCAACTTCTCTCTGACGATGGCGCCATTCTTGAAGCTAAAAAAGCACTTCTTTAACAGACAAGGCTCAATGGATCAACCGGGAGCGACGCCGTTGGGCCCACTATTTCTCCGTTCCTATTGTCGAACGTACCCCAGAAGGCTTTCCACCTCTGACGCTAACTGTGCAGCGTGCTTTGTGTGCGGTCTCTCAGCAGACGCCCAATAAGCTCATTCCCACCATTGAAGCTCTGTACCATTCCTTCTGGGTCAACGGAAATGCCAAGATCGGACAGCCTGAAGGTTTCGGTCCGGTCCTGGAGAAAGTCCTTGGCAGAGAGGGTGCGGAGGAAGTACTCCAGGCTGTATGTCTGCTGTTGTGCTATGTGACTGACGTTGCCGAGTCTTGACTGACCAAAGATGATAGGTGAACGATCAGAAGGTGAAGGCGCTGTTGACAGCCAATACCGAACAGGCATTTGAAGGCGGCGCCTTTGGCCTTCCCTGGTTCGAGTGCACCAACGGCAAGGGGGAAACAGAGAGTTTCTTTGGCGTGGATCATATTGGTCAGGTGGTTGACTTCTTGGGCTTGAATCGACGTCTGGAGAAAGGGCCTCGGGCGCAACTGTAGGTATACTTAAAAAGGAGATGCGGATACAGGTATGTGTCGCGTAGAATGCAAGGGCGGTGTCATTATGTATGCTATGCCTCGCTTGGTATCCGTAACTAGGTCGATTACTGTACATATGCTTCTTCTTTTTTGGTTTCATTATGATCGACGATGCTTGCCATGTCATTGTTTTTTGGACGGTTGGACCGCATCACTTTTGTGCTTTTCCTGCAAGAACTCGGCAATTCGTTCCGCCGGCATTTCGTCGATGAGTCTCGATTCGTGCGGGTCAGAGCCTTTCTCGTGTCAATGAGGCTCATCCAAATATATATTCGGAAGAGAACCAACCTGGAGCCCCTGTGCTTTCCTCCTGCCTCCCTCCTGTCGCAAGCGAATATGCGCGATCTCGGATATCCCGAACAACGTCTCCGGCAGAAACCGTTTCGGCTCTCTTCTTGACTTCGTTCGCCGAAATCTCGACCATAGTCCCAATACTACTCCCGATCTCTGCGAGGGAGCTCGTCGACGTGATTGTGGCTGAGTTGGAATACATATCTGCGGAGGGAGCGACGTCACTTTGACTTTGACGTCGCATATGTTCTTGCATCTGTTCCTGGTCTCGTTCCTGTTGCAATTCACGCGCGGGACTCATTCTCGACATCAATCTTTATTCCTTTGTAAGTGAAAAGTAAGAAAAAGAAATTGATGTCCCAGTATCATAAGGTTCTGACATGACCAGCACTCAGGTGCCCAGTCGGGTATTTAATGCTACGTTAACGGCATCGGGCCGATGACATCAACTGCGGTACTGGCAGTCTGGCAGCCGCGTCAAAATCCAGGAATGGAGTATCATCATGATGATCCCGTCAGCCTTATGGGGGAGTCCCTTGGGAGTTGGGACGATAGCCGAGAAAACTAGCTAGTAGCTAGTCTTTGGAATGTGGATAGTGGAGCAGGGGAGAGCGTAGAGCATCATTTCCGGCTGAGGTGGGACTCTTCATTCGCTGGGTGTCGAATTGCTCAACAGGCAGGTCAAGTTGTGGCCAGTCCACCAGGGCTCGGCGCCAGGCATTCTGGCTAGGCAACAGGATTTCTGGTCGGGGGATGTCTCGTGTCTTCGTGGTCTAGTCTGTAGTTCTGCACAAGTGAGTTGATGGTTTGCTTGTTTAATATTAGTCTTGGTATCGTTAGGACTTAGGACATTGTTTATTCTGGGTTTTATCTGGGTCATGTGTGTCTGAGATGATATAATCTGTCCTGCCTTAGGCAGAGGTCTCGTAACTCCTCTACTCTACTCTAGACTATGCAAATACCACTCGATGTGTCGGATTTCGATGAAGATCAATAGCTTCGACTGTCTTAAAACAATGGGTAAGATAAAGACACGGAAGTGTCTGTGAATATAGAGATTGTGTGCCAAGAAGCACACAAAATTTATTTCCAAGAAGCAAGTCAGACAAATATATACATTCGAAGAGATAACCAGTCATCAAGACAATGGCATAGTCACTAATAAACAACCTGCCTGGAGTAGAGAACTCCAGCTCCTAATGTTCGCCAAGGAGCATTCATCTGCTCCACAATCTCTGGCTTCGTTCCAGTCATACCCCGACAGTAGAAGACTGATCTGTTCAAGTATGCTGCTCCCCATCTAACCGGAGAACAGCTCAGGGCCAGGGATGGGGTATCCTCCGCTCAGATCCGAGTAGAGGTCAAACTTGATGCCAGGGTCAGTGTCCTTGTACAGTGCCTCGCCAGCGGTGCCGGAACCCTTGGCGGAGCCGCCACCAGTGATCTTGATGTTGAAGCACTGGGGATAGTTCTGCGCACCATTCAAGTTGGCAGCGGAGTGAAGGCCGATGATCTCGTGCCGGAGAACATAGTTGCCATCGGCGTATGAGGCAGGGATCTTCACGGTCGCGGTGTTGTTGTTGGCAATCATCTCATCCGTGGCCCACGTACCGGGGACCGTGGAGCCATCGATGAGGCCCTGCGCGTCGATCTTGACGAACTTCAAAGTCGTCTTGTCCACGGAGCTGCAGTCTCCACCGCAGTCGGCGATGTAGTTGATAATGGGCCCCTTGTGACTCTCTGGCCACGCAGTCCATTGAAGCTCGATCTCGGATCCAGCTGTGACGGTTGCGGTCAACGCACCAGGCGCCCCGTTCTTGTGGCAGATGATATCAGGGGAGTCGTAGCCGGTGCCGTCCACGAATCCCAGGTCCGTGACAGTGTTGGACCAGGCAACGAGGTCTGGAGGGTCCTTCATGTATGGATAGCTATCCTCAAGGAACCCTTGGTAGCTGGAATGGTTGTCAGCTGAGGTCTCTAACTTGGTCCTCATGCGGAACGTACTATTTGCCATCGGCAACAATGCCACTGACATAGCCGTGGGCAGCCACCATAGAGGTGGAGGCCAGAAGGCCGGTGATTGAAGCAATCTTGGACAGGGTCATTTTGTTCTGATCGAGACCGACAGGCAATGCAAGAAAATTATCTAGTACGTAGCCAACAGTATGAAGTTCTGCTTGACCAAAAGCACCTGGTGTGAGAAGCAGTTGATATAAACACAACACAATGGAAGAGTAGTGAATGAATGCTCCTGCCCCCTTTTATATCTGCCCTGAAGAGCACCGGGCCTTGCTATGATCACAACTATCAAGTATAGTGAAACTTCCCCACAGATATGGAAGATATGCCTAAGTGAATAACCAGCATTCCTGGTGATATTATCCGGCTTCTGATACAGGGGTCATCAATTCGTCAGACTCTCCTCCCCACCGATGGTTGGCGGAAATAAAAGACCTGTCACCAAAGGATGCATGTATGCCTAGATTCCATCATCCTTTGGCGCTCTGCGACCTTACAATTTGCCAGTAGTCAGTGCTTTCAGGGAGTCTGACTGCTCGGCTGCTGAATGCATGATCACACAGCCAAACTCAAGCCTATTCTCTTCTCAAGGTCTACTGCCGAAGCCACACAGACATGCTAGACATGCCACAACCCTTTCTTCCTCCGGCAAATGTTGAGTGCTCGTTCTGGTGGATATGCCCCTAAGACTACTTCAGAAAAGCAGCGATACACTGTAAGAAGACCTAACGGGGGTATCCATTGGAAATTTGAGATATCACACACACAGCGGACCAGATCACGGTACCAGCCTACCAGGCCCAGACTCTCCAGTCTCCAGTAATTCGACAGACTAGTTTGCTGATAATGTTTCTCTTTGATGACGCGGTGGACAAGGGAGGCGCTGGGACACACAGCCAAGAATCTCACAAAGCAGAGGGCGACGATCCCCCAGATTGTTCCGGGCTTGCGGGCCGGCGGCAAATACACGGCTGCAGAGAATCCGTTCCTGAAATGGAATCGTCACAGGACCACGGAGTCTTCAGGGCAGGCACAGGCCGAGGAGTCTTTCATGGATGTCCCGTATATAAGAACGTCTTGCCCGCTGGGCCATTTGCCGTGTCCTGAAGAGAAAAGATTGACATTTCAGTTACAAGTGCAGGTCTGATTCGAGGATACTCACCCTTATCCGCTCAACATGCCTGCATGCTGCTGTCTAGCTTCCACTCGGGATGAGCTGGCGGTTAGACGTGATTCTTCTCATGACTGACAGGCTGGATAGAAAGGGTGAACGTTTCAGAGGTCATCAACGTGCCGGAAGTCGGAACATCTATCCATGAGCCTTCATAACGAAGAGGCAAAAAATGGCTGTTGAGTAATGACGATCATCTCTCTCTTTGACTCGGCGAAATTAAGAGGGGACTCTCAAGTCGAGGGGCTGATGTTTCATCGAACTTCTGCCAAGACAGGTATATAGCCTAATTCAGACTATTTCTAATGCATCACGACAAAGCTTCAAGATCATAGGACGAGAACTTAAGACTGTAAGAGGCCTGATGGCTGTGGCATTCTGCCTGGAGAGTTCGATGCCAGCGTGACAGTCGTCCAGTTCAATTTCATCTCAGCTGGACTGCGACACAGTGAGCATGAAGTCGTTGAAGATAGTCATTTCGCACCTTCCATGATATCCGAATAATCTGTGCTCTGTGATTCTGGGATGTCTACCCAGAAGAGGTCAGCAAGATGATTGCTCTAGCCAAAGTCTGAGTTTCGTTGTTCATCTCAGACCTTACTCAGCAAGACAGCGAAGCTCAACTCCAAATAGCCTGATCAGAACTTGATCCGTCTCGATTGGTCGAGGGTAGGTTCTGACCCGAACGCATCTGGAGCCAGCCTACATTCTACTGCGAGGCTACGAAATGGACGGACAAGGGGTATTCTTATGCACGACAAGAGCGGTATTACTCGTGGCGACACATTCGGGAGGCCGAAAAGATAAATGGAATTTTCAACTTTTTTGTTTCATTAAGTTGTAAAACCCAGGTAGCTCCGACGAAGCGATCTCTGGCAGTAGGTGCAGGTAACGTAGGTCGTCTGGCCGGGGTGAAGAAAGGAAAATGCCGTCTGCCGTGATATTTGATCTGATACCCGGTAACACACACAAGGAATGTTCAATCCACCTCCAAGGCTGAATTGATGATTCTGGTGTCGGCCCACAGAGGCATTCGTGTCCATGCCCGATTCCCCTTTAATTATTGTATCCTGCATCGACCGAGCTCAATTCATCCTTTTCCAGCAAGTTGAAGGTATTTACAGAGCCTTCTTCTTGTCACCCTTGGAGACATCGACAACCTTGAGGGCTAGTTCGAAAATGAACAATTAGCCGAAGGTCCAGACACAATCACACCCAGTTCGTCATAACGCAATGACCACAACAATCGCCAACTGCGATAAGATTTGCATAATCGGGAGGGATATTAGGAAGGAGCCTCAATTCGGTAACGCACCTGGGGGCAGGCTCTGCTTGAGCTTGTCGGCCTTGTCGGAGTCCTTCAGGACAAGGGTGTAGATGAAGCGCTGGCATCTAACCTTGAACTTGATCTGCTGGGTGCTGCGGTTGCGCTTGATGCGGGCAGCTATAGTCAGGAATCACCAGTCGTTAGCAATCGAAATTCTACCGCGGTGGTTCCACGGAGCTCGATCGGAGGTCGATCACGAAAAGCAGTCCGGGACTGAGCAGAAAAGCGCGGGAATACGTACAGGAGGCATCCTTGCGACGGCAGATCTCAATAAACTGCTTGATATCGGAAACTTCGCGAGGCATGATGGGCAGGACTTGTGGACGCAAACCAGGTGATCTGAAAGAAAGTCGGGGCGAGGGAATGATACAAGCACTTTCACGAGTCTCGACTGCGGGCGGCTTCGGACAGTAGAGGCAGTTGTGTGGAATCTGGCAGATTAGGGTTTAGTCAGACCGAAGCCCTTTGCGACTGCGCCACACCGTCTCACATATTGTGGCTGTTGAAGCACCGCCACAGCCATGGTAGAAGCTATAGCGATTAGATAGCTGTAGCCTGGCGGTTGACGCTCCATTAGAAAATTAACGATTAGTGGATTTAGGTCAATACGTGGGCGATTTGATCTCAGAGATAGTAGAAAGCATTATTAAGGGTACACAGAATGAATGAACATTGAACAGGATGATGAACAAAATCCAGAGAAGAGGATGCCATCACGATCTTGATTTCCTATCTCTGCTACGTGTAGATATAGGAACGGTGAGGAGGACACCACAAATGGCACCAATTGAAACTTCAGAGGCTCTTCCATTCCTCCTTCTATATTTGTAGATACCGGCTTGCTGATTACATTGCTTTCCTGTTATAGGGAGATTATTTGCAACAAGGAGACCACTTATTGACTACCCCAGGCACCCATGGCTATGGCAGTTGCCATGTGGCGTTGGCGGCATAAGTGGCGGTGCGGAGTCTAGGCGCCAGTCTTTACTCCAACATCATCACATTCTTCCATGATTAGAGAAAACTTGGCTTATAGCTTTCTATCGCAGAAATCACGTATTGAGAAACCATCATTCTTCCATATTTGACGGCTTTCTGATTGGATCTCATTAAAGAACGTCCTCGCTTGTGCAGGAATCTGTCTCGTTCCGCAGAACATGCCGACTGCCTTAGATCGAGCGATGAGCTCCAAGGTATGGCCTTCCAGTTTGTTGCACTGCAGCATTGACTCTCGATATCATGCCTTGCTAACATATTTCCAGAACCTTGTGCTGGGTATATATCTCTGTAGCGTCGTAATCAACCACAACATATGATCAACTAATGATATGTAGGCTTCGCTGGGATGGTCACGGCCGCCGCTGCATGGTCAATCTGGGGAAGTGACATGTTCCCTGCTGAGTCAGACCCAACCGGAGGCAAGCGTCCAGATAACTGAGAGATAGACAGGGACTGACTTGATCATCATGAAAAAGACCCTGAGACCTGGACAATCGATGAGATGAGAAGATGGCTTCGTAATGTATGTTCATCCCTCGTCTTGCATTCCGAGATGTGCGATCCTTCGGGTGAATCCCCACATTACCAAAAGAGAAGAAAACTGATGGTGATTTCGCAGAGAGGTCTTATGCCCAGTGAGAAAGCCACGCGCGAAGACCTGCTTGAGCGTGTCAAAGCAAATTTGCGTGTCCCCCGGAAATCCAGCACTTGACTTGTCACAAATCCCACATATGTTTTATTATTAGGCAGTTTCATTGCTTCTCATAGCGTTCGGTCATATTGTCGGCTGTGCTTTGCTTCTTTCGAGTATAAAAATACGGTCGTCGCGTCGTTCTTGAACTGCTAGATGGTGCGTTTATGCTCCAAAGTTATATCTTCCTGCTGTTTTCTGGAATGTGACTTAAACGACAAGTCGAAAGTTTTGAGTCTGAATGAGCCACTCTCTCCGGCGCTTGCCCTTAGGAGCATCCGCTGTAGCGTTTGGTACCAAAACAAACGTTTCGCTGAAGCCACGCTGCGGGAGGTCTCTGGATTCCCCGAACCGTACGTAGCCACTTACTACCACCAGGATCGACATGTCCTTAACAGTTGTCTGATTGGGGAGCTTCACGCCAGTTGTCGTAGGAGTGGGATATGCCGGGTTGATAATCTGGCAGTCGAACGACTGGACTTCGAAATGCGCAGGGGGCATCTGGTTAACAAAGATCTCTTGAACAGCGTTGCCATCGGCGACAACGTTGCCATTGAACAGAATCGTAGAGGTAGGTTGGCTATAGAATGATGCGATGGCTGCACGATTGGACTCGAGCGCGGGGTAGAAGGACTGCACAAATTCGGTCGCAGCTGCGAAGACATGGTTAGAATGAATAGGAAACAGGACCTGGAATAATTATACCTTCTGTCGAGACTCTCGTGAGCACATCATCACCTCGAGAAGTCATTTTGACGTTGAGCAGGATGTATTTTGTCAGAGGATGAAGGCTCCGCAAAAGGGCTGGAGAAGCGCGCAAATACACTTCGCAATGGGACGGTGGGATTCAAAGTGTTGTACCTAAACGGACGAAAAGTAAGAGGATAGATAGGCAAATCCTGCTTTCACTATCAAATCATCACCAGAATAGAAGAGCCAACCGCGGCAGAATGATGAAAGGTCGGAGAAGTCGGCGAAGAAGTAGAAGGGAAAAAAAGGTACCAAAGGAGCTTGGACCACCCGGAGATTATCCATATCCGAAGAAACAACCCGATCGTCCTTGTCTTTCCTGTACATCCCTACGATCACTCTGGTCCCTCGTTCTCAATGGCTCCTTATAGAGGCGGCTTTCGGGCGCTCTCATGGGCCGGTCAGTTCCTGGGCCATAAACGTCCAGCATGGAGATGTGCTTCGTGCAGAACTGCTACGGGTACAATCCCTCCGCGCCGCTACGTAACAACCACTTCGGAGAAGGTCTCGAAGAAACCATACTATGTGACGACTCCTATTTTCTACGTGAATGCCGGTATGGACTTCATCTTGACACTATCTTCCTTGGAAAACATATCACTGATAAACGGCGGTTTTCAATAGCTCCCCATGTCGGTCATTTTTATACTATGGTCATTGCCGATATCCTGAAAAGATGGCAGGTGCTTCTAGGAAACAAAAACGCTCAATTGTTGACCGGCACCGATGAGCATGGAATGAAGGTACTACCTCACATCAAACCTAGGTGTGTCTCACACGATTGAACGTTCGAAATAGATTCAACAGGCCGCGCTCGCGGCAGGCATGGACACTCAAGCTTTTTGTGATATGAACTGCAAGACTTTCGAGGTCAGTACCATCCGTCTTGTCCAGGTATATGGCTTCTTATCTGACATGCTGGCGATATGCTTCAGGCCCTAGCAAAAGCTGCAAACATCGACAACGACCATTTCATCCGTACGACCGATCCGGCACATAAGGAGGCTGTTCAATATTTTTGGGTATGTCCTGAGAGATTAGGTCAGCGTTCTTTGCAGAGTGCTGAACAATGTACAGGAAATATTGAATCACCGGGGTTATATTTATACTTCAAAGCACGAAGGATGGTATTCCGTCAGCGACGAGACGTTCTATCCTCCGACACAAGTACAGAATTCCCTGGATCCTTCCACTGGGAGGAAAAGAATGGTATTTGACCCTGGAACTGGCTGAGGCATTTTCTTATCTGACCATCTATGGAACCAGGTGTCTACTGAAACCGGAAAAGAAGTAGAGTGGTCCTCGGAAACCAACTATCACTTTCGTTTATCTGCGTTCCAGGATCGCCTTCTGGAATTTTACAGCAGTACGGATTTCATTGCACCTGGAAACTACAAAACAGATATCGTCAAGTCAGTTTCATCAGGGCTGTCAGATTTGTCGATATCTAGACCCGTAGAAAGATTGACCTGGGGCATTCCCGTCCCTGGCGATGAGACGCAAACTATCTATGTCTGGTTGGATGCCCTTGTCAATTATTTGACTAGGGCAGGGTACCCATTCGTCCCCGGTCAAGAGAGTCGGCTGGGATGGCCGGCCGATGTGCATGTTGTGGGCAAGGACATCGTTCGGTAGGTCTTAATTCACTACCTCGGGGACTGACGAACTAAGCTAAACTGACTTACATTACAGTTTCCATTGCGTGTATTGGCCAGCCTTCCTTATGGCGCTGGATCTGCCTCTACCACGTAGGGTCCTCGTTCATGGCCACTGGACTATGAATCGGGAAAAGATGTCGAAATCAACTGGAAATGTGGTGAACCCCTTCTTTGCAATCGATCGATTTGGTGTCGACACAATGCGGTTCTTTCTTGCTTATCAGGGCGGACTAGTGGGAGACGCCGATTATGACAATTCTTTCATTATCCGTGACTACAAGAAGATGCTCCAGTGGGGTATCGGAAATCTGGCACACCGTACTATTGGTTGCGCAAAGGGAAAACTACGGTCGTACATCCAGGACGCCGCTGCTGACAAGCTGCCTCCCGCGACTCCTGCAGATCAAGAGCATCAATCATTACTGGAACACACGCCTGGCAAAGTGGCCGAGCAAATGGAAAAGCTAAACCCCCGTGCCGCTTTGCAAGATATCATGACGATAATCGAGAGGGTCAGTGTACTCGCCCATCACATGATGTGCAACAATGCCTTTTTTTTTTGTACTGGGATTCTGACCGCTAACCTGCATTGCAGACGAACAAATATTTCCACGCAGCAGAGCCGTGGAGCAATCCAGCCGAATCTCAGCGGGTGCTCTACAATGTTGCTGAATCGCTACGCATCTCTGGTATCTTATTGCAGCCTTTTATGCCCAGTAAGTCCAATGAGCTCTTGGATATCCTGCGAGTAGACAGTGCAGATCCTTCAAAACGGAGCTTTCCGGCTGCAACGTTCGGTCGTGACCCGGATTATGGGGAAGATGTGAAGAAGAGCGTCCTCTTCCCTCCTCTTATCATCGAAGAATGAACTCATTTATGGGTTTTGGTTTGATAAGAAGAAAGAATCGAACCCAATCACACGGCGAAATGAGTGTATCGGCTCCGTCAGCGCAAGGGTTGAGTAAGTCACTTTTCCGTGACTTGCTGCCAGTGGGTCACGTTGCAGGGCTTGTTTTGTCCACGACGATTATGCACATCAAGAGTGAGGAGACTAGGTTTGCGTTAGGTCATGGCGTGCGGGACATATGGATTTCTTACGCATGCCCACAAGACTATCGACGGGAAAAGAAGTTCTAGAATTGCAACCCTGAACCCCGAACTTGATATCGGCCGGAAAACCCCTGGGCTTTCCCGCGGCAAACCTCCCCATCATAGTTGTTGGGAAGTATGCCCTATTGTATATCAGAATTATGGTGTTTTGGAGTCATATAATCCATGGGTTTGCAGGAATTATTTCATATCTTGTTTCTATCGCTCATGTTCCGTCTTGATTCTCAAGCTTGATCTTGGTACTGGAACCCCTTTTCCCCCGGATTTGATATGATATCCGGTGCCTTGCACATACTTTTTATACTATCACCCTCGCAACTCACAACTTGGACTGTATATTATATTCTTCTATTCAACCTCCAATCTCTTCCATTGCCTTACTCCATAGATTGGCCGGAGACAACAAAGATAGTGATATACCTTCGTTACGGGACACAATGGGCAGCATTTCTCCGGAGGAAGCGAAGCTCAGGTTCAAGACGCCATGGATCGAAACACCTTTGGTTGAATCTGCGAGTCTATCCCGTGCAGCAGGCTGCAGGATCTTCCTGAAACTCGAAAACGTCCAACCTAGCGGATCCTTCAAGTCCCGCGCTATGGGCAATCAAATTCTTTCCCATCTCGTCAAGCCGGAGAATGTCGGCCGGCCAGTGCACTTCTACGCTTCATCCGGGGGCAATGCTGGCCTCGCTGCTGTATGTGCCGCCCGGAGCTTAGGGTACCCATGCACGGTGGTCGTGCCGCTATCGACGAAGCCCTTGATGGTCAATAAGCTGCGTGCAGCCGGCGCCTCAGACATCATCCAGCACGGGGAAACGTTTTCCGAGGCTGGGGAATACATGCGTGAAGTAATCATGAAGGGAGGGGATAGTGATGCCAAAATGGATGTGGTCAAAATTGCCCTCCATCCCTTCGACAACGAGCCCATTTGGGAGGGAAACAGCACAATTGTTGATGAGCTCGCCACTCAGCTGCCGCCTGTTTCAACCAGAGAAGAAGCAATTGCCTACAACGGTCGTGCCTTGCCGTTGGATGCGGTGATCTGCAGTGTTGGCGGTGGCGGCCTGCTGAACGGCCTAGTCATGGGTCTGGAAAGACGTAGACAAATACAGAAACAGAGCTCCCACTACAGCAGCAGCAGCACCACCACCACCACCACAGTATTCCAACAAGACCCTGTTCACCTCCTAGCCATTGAAACAGATGGCACAGATTCCCTCGCTCTCGCCATCGCCCAGAAATCCCTCGTCTCTCTCCCTAAGATCACCTCTCAAGCTACCTCATTGGGTGCCATCCGGGTTTCGGAAAGGACCTTCAAATACGCCATCTCTCCTCCTCCAGGCATTGCCGTTCACAGTGCTGTCCTTTCAGACGCCGATGCAGCGCGCGGTGTGCTCCGTCTCGCAGACGACGAAAGGCTGCTGGTGGAGTTAGCCTGCGGTGTCTGTGTCGAGGCAGCCATCGGCGACGCAGCCAAGGCACGGGGCGCAGCATCAACACCGGCTCTATCTGCATCCGAACAGCCATCAGTGGCAGGAAAGAAACGAAAGAGAACCCAGACAGAGTACTGCCATCGGGACGAGGGGTACGGCGATGACCGATTGTCATCCGGGGAGAACGAGGCGGTGTCGGACGAGACCGGAAATCGGCCTCCAGCACAAGCTAACCAGTCTTCAGCATCGCCGGGAGAATTCCAGTCCAAGCTGAAACAACTAGTCCCCAACCTGCAAGCCGACAGTCGAGTGGTAATCATCGTCTGTGGTGGCAGCAACGTCACCATCGATATGGCGGGAGAATGGCGGAAGATGTTGCAGGAGGGATGGGGACGTTAAACAGGTTTCTTCGGCGTTATGTTGTTCTGTTAACGGCTTATGATGATCTTGTCTTTTCCGATGACTGCTTTTCCTATGGCTATGGGTTATGGGATACTTAATTATTCACTCTACATGACAAATAGAATATGAATATCAATGAATTCGATACCCCAATCTGTAAAGCTGGTAGTATCTGCAATCCTAACTGAGTGTACCCGTACACAGCACTTTATACGAGAGGCAAGAGATTGATGTCGGCGGATAACCTGGAAGACCCATTCTCCCCAAAAACCGCTGCTAACTCTATATTTGTTGATAGGCCATTGAGCTGATCTCACATGGATCAATGGTGTCATCTCTTGCGCACGACATAGAACCAGGAAGCCGGTTTATCACAGTAAATTGCACCAAATGAATACTCAAAAGGTCCTGGTGTCACAACGCTACATACAGACTATATACAATTCAAACCAGAAAAAACCGAAAATGTGGATATCATAGTCGCATAAGACTCACAGAACAAGACGGCAATCAGGCAGAAGCAGATACCTCTGCAGCAGCTGTCAGGGACTCTGTAACCTGTCGAATGCGATAGTCCCAATAGTTTCTCCGAATAGGGTCGTACTTGTCCTTGAGGAGAGTGAGCATCTTCACTGCCTCGGCTGCACTTCCTTCGCCAGGCGACACTGCTTCGCCTTCCTCCGCATATATATCCGCCAGCCACTCCACAGCATGGCTACTCTTGACGGCGACATCCACTACCTTGTCGTCCTCCACCTTCTCAGCCACAAATTGGCGAGCAAATACTTTCCATTCAGAAACTGGTCTGCCAGCCGCTTGCAGCACGCCGCGGGCGTATGACCAGGGACTGCGATTCTCCGGTGCTTCCAGGATTCTAGCCTGTGAGTACTGCAGCTCCGCATCGACCAAGTCCTCGTCTACGACAGGTAAACGGCCTTTGTCCGCTGAGGAGCCTGTCGTGTTGTGCAAACCAGCGTCAAATTCGTTTGTATCACGCGGTCCAAAGCGCAGCATGTACCGGTGATTCCAAGCAGAATTGTTTCGAATATCAGACTTGAGAAGTGCCTCCACATCTTCAATCTCACGGGGATAATCCCACAGCTTGAAATGACGGACAAGCCAATGGCGATACGTCCAGACATGGTAGTTCTTGGCGTCATGAGCAAACATCTCCATTAGGAAATCTTGCTCTTTGGGCGGAAGGGTTGGGAATTGACTTCTTGATGACATGATGACTTGACGGTGATGCCTACAAATTTGGCCCGTAAGATTCATGTGAAGTGTAAGGGCATTTTTGATACATACCAAATCTGATAATTCTTCAGGTGTTTAAGGGCTACTTTGTTTAGCCATTCGATTTCAGCGTTGAGGTCTTTTTCCAAGGCAAAAAGAATCTTCGCCCGGTAGATCCTATAAGAAGCGGACTTTAGCAAAGCAGGCGCTAGATTGAACCTCAGTTAGGCTCACCACACGGTGTAATGGGCAGCGTTCATGGAGATGATATGTTCCGTCAACTTCAACGCCCTCTCAGACATCTCATTGGCGGCCATTACTGCTCGCAGATAGGAAGTGGCCTCGAGATACTCGGGGGAATAAGCGATGGTGGCCAGGGGCATGGCGCCGGATTCGCTGCCATCCTTTAGTTCGATGGGTTGGATGGATGCCCACTCGGGATCTGAAGAATATTTGCCGTCCATTGTAAAGCTCTCAAATGATATTCGATCAGAGAGAATTCTCACTTGGATCCCCGTGTTGTTGGGCTTGAAGCAGATGACGAAGCAGATCTCCAGTTGCCCACAATCGGTACTCACAAACGATATAGGAGTTCTCCCCGCGGGATATGAATCACAAATTTGATCAATATACCCCGGAATCAACTAGATCTGTACCTGTATATCAGATATAACAAGAGCCAAGGCGAGGAAAAACGATATCCCAGCAAGATGTCAGTGTTTGAAGGTCCGGAGGGAATTCCGCAGGAAATCACGATAAGATAATCCAGTCAGCGTGGGGCAATGGCGGCCTGAGGCAGAAACAAGAACAATATCAAGACAACAATATCAACATCTCTCTCTTTCTCTCTCTCTCTCTCTCTCTCTTCCACAACATCACGACTCAGTTCGTATCCATCTTTGTCCCAGTAGCTTGTTTGCTTCTACCAGAAGATTTCAAGCCATGGAAGCACATCCATTGCTCAATTCGCTGAGAAAAACAATGGAGTTTTCAGCCCTGAATGGTTATGTGGATGTCCAGAATGGAAGAGGCTCCTCCATGCAGCGGCTTTGAGGGTCATGGCTCATGGCTTGTGCAATCGGAGCTTCTGGCTCCCTGAGATCTTTGTTCTTTCTGCAGATACGAGTCATGAGTTCATGAGAAGCATTGCAAGAAGTTGACAACGCTGCCCAGAATGTCGACGTCAAGCTCACTTCCTACCATAGCACAAAGAGTCGCGCCACTATTCAAGCTAATATAGCGGTTGACACACGTGGATTCTATCTGCCACGAGGCTGTCAAGAGTTTTTGTGATTTCTATACTTGTTCAACTCATCCTTCAGCTTGTCCCAGAAAGGGAAAAACTCGCAACTGGTCTCTCATTGGACGCCTTTTACTACTGATAAGAGCAGGGTTTCCCCGCACAACCAGCTAGTGGCCTATCATTATCTCATGCGGATGACTTGGAGGTATTGTCAACGATAACAGTGAGTGTTCGGCGTTGAGGGCAGTCTTTTGACAATGACATCTCTCTTCCTTCATCATAGCCCCAGGCCAGTGGAAACGCAACTTGATCAGCGATGCGGCGAGTTAAGAAATCTCGCAATGGCTGTGCAAGATGCAAGAGCAAAAGGGTGAGTGTATCTTAGAACTACTCTATTGCTTCGAGGGCATCTGACATATACTAACAACTCCAAACAGGTCAAATGCGGGGAAGAAAAACCACACTGCAATCGATGCACTCGGCTTGGAGTGAAGTGTCCTGGATATGTCCAATCTCTGCGCTGGGTGACCAAGTTTCAACAGACCGACAATGAGTTGGCAGACAATCCTGAAGATTCTGTTACCACCCCAGACCAATCTACAAATCGTCGTTCTTCTACCTCTCCTAAGCAGCCAGTTTTTGTCAATGCGTCACCACCAATTCCGTTGGCTTCAGACACTAGCGACTTGAGTCTTAACACTCCCCAGGAAAGTACCGAATCGAGAAATCCAGAAGCCAATGTCGCAAGTGTGATGTGCGATAACCTGTGGAATCTTCAGGGCATGGGCTCTTTGCCGGAGTTGACAGATCTTTGTCCTCCGTCGCCATCGACATCACCTTCAATATCAGTTCCACGTCCAGAAGACTCGATGTTCAACTTTGGAACACCGACAAATCACACGAGCTTCTTTTCGCTGGCAGCATCAGCGCTTCAGGATAAACAACATCATTATCCCGGCTTCTCGCCTTCATCAATCGTGCGCAGATATCCTTCTTCCCATCCTAAACCGCCTCCCCACGATTTCTCCTCTGTTCCCCAACCCTTGAACAATCCGTCATGGACGTTGATTGAATATTACTTCAAAGAGGTGGCAGCGCTGTTTTCCAGTTACGGTAGCCAGATGAACCCCTTCCGATCGACCGTGTCACGCCTATGGGGGTCATCGCTGGCCATGTGCAAGACGATGCAAAGCATGGCGGCGGCCACCCTAGTGCACGATTTTCCTGAATTTGGCCCGGTGGGACAACGCATGCGCGATGAAGCAGTTGAAATCATTTCCAAAGAAACCATAATGGACGACAAATCGCTCTTGGCGTTGCTCATGCTTGGTCAGACGGCCAGTTGGCATGACTCTAGAGACCTGGGCGTTTCGTTCTTCAATCTACTTCGGAAACACCTAGATGCCAAAGTTGCTGAAACGCCGTGCCAGAACCGTGGTAACAACCATCAGTTCTTTGAGGAGGCTCTCATCTACTGGGAGATGCTACTCTCCTTTGTTGCGGACGATTCAGCCGTACTCTCGGGGAAATCAGCTTCGGAAATGACCGAGTCGGTTGTCCTCCAGCGGGTGCCTCATCCTTGGACAGGGATTGCACGCGATACTCAATTCACTGTTCAGGAAGTTGGGCGGCTAGTTTGCTCCGAGAGGAAGCGGGTTCGCTGTAGAAAGTTTACCTCGGAAGCAGATATTACCCAAGCGCAGATGGCCATTGTCAAGGCCCAGGAATTGGAAGAAAGACTCCTTGGCCTGGCCCATCCCACGGAGGGCGAGATTGTTAGTCCAGGGGACGATGAAACGCCGGTCTGGCATCTTCTCACTATGGCGGAGGTATATCGCTGTACAGGCCTCTTACAACTATATCGGGTCTTTCCCGACTTGTTACGCCGCCGATTACCCTCGCACCAGACATCGCCTTCACAGTCTGGTCAACAGCCCGCCACCGCAGCTCCTCGGGATCTATTTTTCAGTCTAGGTACTGATCCAATCATGGAAAGTATGCCATGGTTCTCCGACGCTCCATTGATGCAACCGGAGAGCAACACAACTTCACATCCAGCAGGCACAACCAAGGAAGATCCGGAACTGTACTACTGCACTTGGTTGGTTGAATTCGCACTCACCACTCTATCCCGCCTCAAGACCATTCCTTTCGAATCGCGCACCCGATGTCTTCAACCGTTTCTGCTCGTGGCATTGAGCAGCGAGCTTCGGCTACCTCAAATGACACCATCAGGACCTATTTCCGACGTTGACGGACCGCAGCTCTCATCACATGCCATTGAGGTCTCCAGAACGCGCCGCTTCATTCTCGGGCGGCTGACCTCGTTTCTGCACGTCCTTCCCCCGAAACCAATCGGCGTCTGTCTTCAACTTGTACGAGAAGTGTGGAGACGCTTGGATGCTGGCGAATCCAACGTGTATTGGATGGATGTCATGATCGAGAAAGGTTGGGAGACAACGATGGGTTAGTCTCAATGAACCTTCTGGTAAGGACAGGAGCAAGTAATACCTTCTTAATGACCATTGATGTACCAAATATCTTCGAATCAAAATCGTTATATGTACTTGGAGAATAAATGTTGGCTAAAGCGAGTAAATCACCAAGATATGGAATGTGGTGATATATATTGTAGCATCATACGCTCGCACCACCCAGCTATATATTCCTAACATTCACCCCCACTACTACAGATTTGGCCCTCATACAATCAAGGCCACCCTTGAATGATTAAGCGTGGATGTGAAAGGTCAACTCTTTTATTAGGAAATAAAAGGATGGAGTTGAAGTGAATATATAGCGCCATTCATGAGTAACAGGGACCAAAATTATGTTATAGACAAACACTGAAATATGATACAAGAATCAGACACCAGCCCGAAGGGAATATAGAGATATCAGTCAAACAAGAATGCAGAGACAAAAACTCGCTGATTAAAGGCATATCATGCAAAGGGTCCCTGTTCCCTCTGAAATGTAACGAGCCGAAATGTGTATAAGACATAAAAGTGAGAAGGGTAATTCCAGAATCACAGGTCTGTGGGCCGCTCAGTCAGTGCTCATTCAAACTATCATAAAATCTGCAATGGATGTAGCTGCATGAAGAGCTTAGCAGCCGCGTCGAAGGGGGAAATGCTGGGTTTGGATTACGAGGAGAAATGAGTCGCTCGTTTCCAGAACTTCCAACCCTCCCGCTTCTCCTGAACGCCAACACCAACAAGACGCTCGATGCCCTCGGTGCCAACTGCGTTCTCGAACTTCTGCTGGTCAATCTCCTCGCCACCCTCTTCATCGGTTCCGTTGCGCAGCACCGCCGGCCAAAGGACACCGATACCGTCTCCGCCCAAAGTTGTCTCGTACTTCTCGAAACCTTCGACGGATAGCTTCTGCTCGAGATCGCGAACAGCCTCCTCCTTGACATCTGGACGCAAAACCGTGATTGCGCAGCCACCGCCTCCGGCGCCAGTTAATTTTGTCCAGCCAATGTTGGCATAATCAACGAGCTCGCGGATCCGTTCCAGCCTGGGATGAGAGACGCCCAGCGACACGAGGAAACCGTGGTTGATTCGGATCAAGGTACCCAAATGCTCCAGTATCTGCGCCGAGACACCTTTGCTGTTGATGTCCTGGATGGCCTCCTGCGCGGCAAGGGTTACTTTATCGATCGCATCCAGAATGGCTTCTGTCACCACTGGATGGTCGTCCTTCAACTTGCCCACCTTCGCCACCTCAGCAGCGGTCGAGCGGGCTTGTCGCGTGTCGACCAGGAGCAGCGGTAGTTCGGGAAAGTTGGGAAGTGGGATGACCGTCGGTGGCTTGGTGTAGTCCTCTCGTCGGAAGATCACGGCCTTGCCGCCTGCGGAGACCGTGTTGTCCACACCACTGGGGTTGCCGTGCGTGCACATCTCGCCGACAAACGCCCAGCGATTGATGCGCTCGATCTGCGTCTCCGCTTCGTCAGGGGGTTGGTCAGGATGAGGACCGGCAAGGGTACGGATCTGAAGGAGGAGCGCGGCGCTCAGACAGACGCAGACACTCGCGCTGCTACCGAGACCGGCGCCGATGGGGATGGTGGATCGCAGGGTGTAAATCGCGCCCGGGGTCTGTGGGGAACCGAGGGAGAGGAAGAGATAAAGGAAGGCGGAAGCGGATCGCCGATGGATTTTGCGCACATCTTCTGGTTTATCCGGCGACACTGCATCGACGTGGGGCTGGATTGCGTCGACGAGTTCGGGGTCAAGGGAGGTGACGAGGTTGTAGTAGAACTTCTTCTTGGATGGGTGGTGAAAGACATCCCACGGCAGATCGTCGATGTTCCAAGTATGATCCAGACCAATATCTCTGAAGTTCATGGTCACCGTTCTTTGTGACTTGGACAGAGTGGTCACGAGAAGGTAAGATCGAAGGGAGATGGCCGCAGCCATGGCGGCCTTGCCGTGGACGACCGCATGCTCGCCGTAGACGATGACCTTACCTGGCGCGGACACCATGAAGGCAGGGGCCATCGGCGACGACGATTTCCTCATCATTTTGGGTTTTGTACCGTTCATGAGGGGCTTCATGGTTGAATCGGTGGTGGAAGGAGTCGAGGATGCGCCGCCGTCGGAACTGTCTTGACTGTCGTCGTTGCTGACTATTGAGACCTTCGGGCGTGCCGCAAGGGGCTGGTCTGACATGAGATTGGATATGGTACCACGTTGGGTACCCTTGCTGGCTTTGAGACTGCCGTTGGTTCGGCGTCCACGAGGGTTGCCCATCACAGAAAGGGGTGGGGGGGGTGGTGTCCGCGCGGAAATGGCGCGGTTGGGATGGTAGCAAGAGGAAGGGGAACAATGATAAGAGGCTGGATTGTTATTCGCGTGAAGAGGCTGTAGACATGACAGAGTCAGTGGAAATTCCCGTGAGTGGTCAGTGGACGCACCAGCAGGGTCAGTTTGAAAGGCAATAAGGGCCCATAAAAACATACCCAAGATTCAAGATTCAAGAAGTACTTAGCAAAAGATTCACTTCACGACGACCCAGACTCCGTCGCACGTTGGTGTGGCCCAATAACACGCAGGCCAATTGTCATTTGTCACCCAAAACGGGATCCTTTCTTTTATGGGGCGAGAGAGTCAATGGCTTCGGGGACTTTGGGGGCGTCTTTTCTTCTTTCACTTAATCTCCCGGAAGAGAAAAGGGAACCAGGAAAGTTGAGGAAAGTTGTGCAGGTTGAAAGTGAATCTGGCGATGACTTCTCTTTTTTTTTTGAGGTCCTACGAGTGTAATGGGATTACAAACTTATCTGCCGAAACAAGCTGGTTTTGCTGTATCTTTCTGTAATGCGCTGACAACCCAACCCCTTTTTCCTCGTGGACTCTATCCAAAAGGAAGATGAATATATATATATATATATATATATATAAAAAAAGTAGTTCTCTATATTCATATACATATATATCTTCATGTCTCATGCTTCTAGTTGTACCGCTTCAACGCAACTGGAGGATCATCAACCGTCGTTACAAATTCATCGTCACGGTCATGCTATTGCTATGGACCAACAGACAAGGAGGCAGCCCTTGCCACAAAACATCCAGATCACCCAGGTAGGACTCGCTCGCCGCTTCGCTCTGCGCAGTGCCCTCAGATGGGGAAGGTAACGTGGTGAAGATGACCGCTGTCTCGCTGCTTTGCGTGGCTATCAATTCGTTGAGAATCAGATGCTGGGCGCGGCTCGGGAGGTCGTTAAATGACAGAGGGACAGATGCCTGGTTGGGGAATCCGGAGGCGCTCCTCTTCGTGTCCGAGGACGAACGACGGGTGTAGATGGAATCGAGCCGGTTGGAGAAGCGCGGGGGTGACGAACTCAGCGCAAACATGATGGATGGGCCAGCCCCTTCTTCCGTATTCACCTTCGCTTCGGGAATAGGCGTTGAAGTAAAACGATTGCTTGATGCAGAGCGGCTGATGGGTGGCCGGGTCACCTTGCTTTTAGGAGACCCCTCCTCCCCCGTGCCGATGATAAATGGAATATCCTGCTTGGCGGCGGTATCCTGAGGTGCTCTTTGCTTGGCCTTTGGCGCGGGTGCAATTTGCGAATCAACATCATTGCCGGATTCCTCCTGTTGTTCGTCGTCACTGACGTACGGCTCAAAGTCACTTTCGCTACTGCTCTCGCTTGCACTGCTGTCGTAGTCAACCAGCGAGTCGAGTAATCGATGTGTCTTCATGCCGAGATTAACTCCCCCAAGCCCCTTTAAGCTCGATATGGACCGTCGACGCCGCGACTGAATGAATTTTCTCAACCCTCCGGCCATTTGACTCTGAGATCTTGAAGGCAATTCATGGCCCGTCATACCATTCCAGCTAGACATTCTCTCGGGTAGTCGCCCCAAAATCTCCTGACCCGATCGCTCTGAAGGAATTTGTACATTATTGCGGAATCGCTGGAGCTCCTGCCACCACTCTTCATGTTCCAACACGGTATGGACTCGCTCTTGGGCATCTTCCGTGTCTGGAGCTGTATCGCCATTCACAATGACCCGATACGCCTTGAGATTCCCGCATGCAAGCCAGAAGACCAGAACTTCTGCTTCGATTCGCAACTTTTCGAGGAGAGCTTCGACCCTTCCACGTTCATCGTCAACATCGGTTTCATACTCCACAAAAACGGCTACCCGGAGCTTGTATGTCTTTTTCCACGATGGTACCGTGTTGAGGATGCATCCCAGCTGAAGAATCAGAGTATACGTATCGAAATTCGTCGTCAGGACGTTTTGCTTGCTTTCATTATCCGCCCCAAGCTCAGCCGACATCTGGATCGGCCATAGATCGATGTACTTCTTCATATGCTGCCCATCCGAGGTAGGAAGCTCAAGGGCTTCAAACCCTTTGGCGACGGCAACGTTGATACGGAGTTTGAATAGGAGGTCCTCGAGCACAGTCACGTAGCTTTTGCAGCTCATCGACAGGTCCCGCACATCATTCTGTGGTGGCTCGGCAGTTCCATCCTGGGAGGCGCGTTTGCTATTCACCGAGTCCTTTCTGTGATGTGGATGTTGTAAGACTTCCACAAGAGATTGCCCTTTGCGAAATTGATCAATAACCACGATATTTGGCCTCATACCTCCCAATCCAGAATTCAGAACGACATTTCGGACACCCCATTCCGCGCTTGGGGCCACGGCGATATTCACAAAGGCTTTTACCTTTGAATATTCGACCAATTTTGTCCATGTATTCTGTTGACGCCGAGCTTCTGGCACCGCGCCAGAGAAGTCGTCTGTCACAAGGACATGTCCCAGTACAAACAGCGCACCTTTCTTGAGGGAGTTGCAGAATGAGACCATCTTGTACTGCTCGTCGAGATTGTTTACGAAAAGCAGAATCTGAGGCCTCCAGAACTTGACATGCTCCTGTCGAAGGCGAAGCAGATACTTGCGAACTTGGTGATAGATCAAGCTTTGGCTGACATCGCCCCATGACTTCGGAGGTGATGTATAGTGGATGAGCAAAAACAGCATAACCAGAATACCAACGGAGCCCGTGGCATAGAGTCCATCGACGAAAAACATGCTAGCACCGCACATCAGAGTTCCTGCTGCTGCAGTCTTCCAATTAAAGTAGTGGAATGACGGCCGGAAATTGGGAGCAGAGCCAATTTTTAAAAGGAAGCATGCCAGATTCGTAACCAGGAAGGTCATCAGATATGTCATAGTGACAAAGGATGCGATTTGGTTGATGTCGAAGAGCATCGTGAGCTGTGCAACCACAAAGGTTAGGATAATAGCATAGACCGGTTCATCGTTCTTTTTACTGCCTTGACCAAAAATACTAATACCGGGAAGTAGACTGTCGCGCGCAATGGCTTGGAGAAGCTTCGCAGAACCGATGACACCCATCAAGGAAGAGAAAAACGATGTCGCAAACTCTCCTAGTAGGATAAGTATGCCGGAAACATTCACCAGCTGGATCACATTAGTATTCTTGTAGAGCGTATCCCTCGTTATTGAGGCAGCCAAGGCCAGAATCACGAGCGTATAAGTGATGAAGGTTAGTGCCAGTCCTGACAGTGTCCCCTTGGGTATTGATTTGCTAGGATTTCTCAGATCACCAGACATGCTGGCACCAGCAAATATGCCACCTGTAGCAGGGAAAAGAATCCCAAATAGATCCTGGAAGTTCTCCCTTCCATGGATTTGACTACCAGCAGCACCCTTGGTGAGTTTGGGCTTCAAGTTTTCCAGTAACGTTTGCAGGCGAATACCAGTAAATTCGATGTTCAACGCGGGGATACTGAATGGCTTCATAACAATAACCGAGACTGGGATGCTGAAGGTTGCCACGAGTAAAATGACCAGCAATCCGTTACTGGCTCTGGCGAAAATGGAGCTCCCAGCCAAACATATTCCAGTGCACAGAAGCAAGACAATGGTTCCCCAGAGGTACTGCCACCAAAATCCCTCCTCCAGGAAATTGGCCCAATTGCCGGATTCGCTGCCAAAATTCTGGGTGAAGCAATCGACGAGACCAACCGCATTCATTCCGGTATTCAACACATAGCCAATGTAGAATACCATCCCGATCGAACCACCAAACTCGGGACCCAGTGACCGAGAAATCAGGTAGTATGCACCACCACCTCTAACCGTGCCGTTGGTTGCAATTGCCGAAAGAGACATTGTAGTCACCAGATTGATAGTATACGAGGCGACGAGAAGTCCTATCATCCGCCGTCAGTCGTGAAGCACACAGAAGACACTTTCAGCGATCTACTCACCAATCATCCCAAGTAAACCAGCTTGCCCGAGGATAAATCCAAATCGAAGGAACATCAGAATACTGAGGACATTCAGTGTCGTCGGCACGAAGACTCCAGAGAAAGTCCCAAGCTTATTGACGAGATCTGAGGCACGATTTGTCCCCCCATTCCTTTCCTTCTTGTCGGAACTCGAGTCTCTAAGAGGTCCGGCAGAGAGGGAGACATTTGCGGCCATACTGTCAGCTGCGATATCCTGCGCCCCCTCATTGTCTCGATGGTCCCACCAGCGGGAGATATTACTGAAAAAATTCGATGGTAACGATTGACGTTGACGGTCGGAGTTCCGAGCAGAAGCGTTCAATGGCTCGTACGGCCGAAAAAGAAGAGCAGATCTCCAATTGAGCCTGCTGGACTCCTCTGGAGATGCGTTCGTCGCGTCATTTGGAGCGAGCCTGGATGCATCCTCTTCAGCAGTTCGTGTTGAGAAATTAGGCCTTCTCCGAGACATGGACCCTGAGGCACTTTTGTTCCCTCCGTCTTTCATCGAATGTGATGTCGAAATTCCTTATCGCAGTAGTGTCTCCACTCCCTTATATCCTTGCTTGTGTTCAACAGACGGTGTAAAGCGCAGCCGAGGATATCCAAAGAAGCGGTATGGGCACGATATGCTCTACCAAAGAAGGGTAGTCACCATGCGATGATGGGATACACAAGCATTGTCACAAACAATAAGAGATATTCGAACAGATAAAGTCAATGTGTTCGGTAAACCCAGCTAATAATAGATAAGCGATTGACAAGCCTGATACTACTGAATACTGATACTGCTGTGTTTCGTGGATTTCGGAGATCGCGATGACCTCACCCGATGGAGAAGACAAACAGTGCAAATTCCCCGGTTAGTCACCAGGTACATCCCATGTGCTCTCATCGTCTTCCCGTCCACTGTTGTGTATCACTTTCAGCTATACAACAGTACAGGAGTGAGACTGTTGCGCTATTCGAAAGGTTTTCATGGTCTCAGCATATCAGGCGTCTTTGTGAGAGATTCCTTCGCGCTCTAAGAACCTACAATCCCGACTTATCTACCAAGACCCTTAAGTCTTCTACTCCACCCTCTTGGCTGACCTTCTGTTTGGACACGACTCTGCGCTGAAGGAATCACAATATCGTTTCTTGCTACTGCGCTGCTCGATATACTCTGTCTATTCTTCTGCAAGCATGACATCGCCCGGTACAAGGGACAATGGCGAGGGGCCCTCGTCGGAAACTAATTTATCGACCCCGGTGCCTGCTCCTGCAGTTCGATCTGGATCTCCTGCAGCAGACATCGGGTCAAGACACGCCTCTATTGCACGATTAGCGTCCCCAGTTCCTTCCTTGTCGACCTCGTTCTCGTCAAGACAAGCCCCAGTGCCGATCCAGGCGACAAGCGGGAATGTGCAAGATCTTCGACGGGTGGATAATCCAGCCTCACTACCAGGACCAGGGCAGTCCATGATCGCATCCGCGCTCCAGGAAAATCTTGGTCGCTCGCCTCCAAGGCTCGGAACCCCACCAAGACGGACTGAATCTCCTGCATTGCTGAGCCAGCCAGTCAGATCAAATTATGGCTCGTTTGACAACAAGCTCGGAAGGGAAGGTTCGATACATTCGACTGCCCCATTTGAGGACCCCGAGGTCGTGAGGAGGCATTTGGTACAGCCGCAAAATGTTGCTGATTCCAATAACATTGGCGACGTCGCGAGTAATGCCGATGAGGATTTCTCTAGCTTGCAATTGCAGGGAGGAGACATTACGAGACAGGTCTACAGATGGGCAGAGGACGCGGAATCTGGAAGTTCCGTCCGGAAGCCTCTCCGCAGCAAGAGTTTCAGTCTCAGCAGACCTACCCCAGAACAGGAAACAATGGACATCAATTCCATTCGCATACCAGGAGGTTTCAGGAGGGACTTCATACGCAGGACAGTTGGCAGCCCGCATCCTGAAAACTCCAACAGCCGTGTCCGGGCGCCAACAACGCACAACCCACTCCATACCAGTAGCTTTCTGGAGTTTCTGACTTTGTACGGTCACTTCGCTGGTGAGGAGCTGGAGGATGACGATGAGGTGCTGGGGCCTGATGAGTACTTCTCCTCTGAGCCATGGGACGAAACAGAAGACAGGGAACCAGGTGAAGAATCGGCTCTCCTCCGACCCGAGACTCCTGGCCGAAGGAAGCGTAAACCGCGTGGAGGCACCGGGACCAACACTGTGACTGGAGCAGCTCTTCTTCTACTGAAATCGTTCGTGGGCACAGGTGTTCTCTTTTTGCCAAGGGCCTTTTTGAATGGCGGCATGCTCTTCAGCAGCTTGGTCCTTCTTGCTGTATCGCTACTCAGCTTCTATTGCTTCATTCTCCTTGTTAACACGCGATTGAAAATCGAAGGATCGTTTGGTGATATCGGTGGTGCACTTTTCGGCAAGCACATGCGCCGTATCATCCTTGGGTCTATCGTCCTCAGCCAACTGGGCTTTGTTTCGGCATACATCGTCTTCACCGCTGAGAATTTACAAGCCTTTGTTCTCGCGGTTAGCAAGTGCAAGTCATTTATTGACATCAAATTTATGGTGCTGATGCAGTTGGTCATCTTTCTGCCTCTTTCGCTGATCCGCGATATTGGCAAATTGGGATTTACTGCACTTGTTGCAGACGTTTTCATCCTGCTGGGGCTGATTTACCTTTATTACTACGACGTCCATACCATCGTTTCACAAGGTGGTATCTCGGATATCAAGGCTTTCAACCCATCCACCTGGACTCTATTCATCGGAACTGCCATTTTCACCTACGAGGGAATCGGTTTGATCATCCCCATCCAGGAGTCGATGAAGCAACCGCACCGGTTCCCTGGTGTCCTTGCTGGTGTCATGGTACTCATCACGATTGTCTTTCTTTCTGCCGGTGCCCTCAGCTATGCCGCGTATGGATCCGCAACGCAAACTGTGGTCATCCTCAACCTTCCTCAAGATGATAAGTTTGTCAATGCGGTTCAATTTCTTTATTCTCTTGCCATCCTGCTGAGCACACCCCTTCAACTCTTCCCTGCCATTCGAATTATGGAGAACGAACTCTTCACGCGCAGTGGCAAGTATAATCCCGGAATCAAATGGAAGAAGAACTGCTTCCGTTTCTTCTTGGTCATGATTTGCGCATTCGTCGCTTGGGGTGGAGCGGATGACCTCGACAAATTTGTTTCACTAGTCGGCAGCTTCGCCTGCGTGCCATTGATCTACGTGTACCCGGTACAGTTCCATGGACCAGCCTCTCATACTACTTTCCACTTTACTGATTCAATCTACAGCCTCTCCTGCATCTCAAAGCTTGTGCTCAATCAAGACGCCAGCAAATCGCTGACATTGCTCTTGCCTGCCTTGGGGTCGTTTCCTGCATCTATACGACAACGTTGACCATCTACAACTGGGTCGGCGCAGATGATACCAAGCCGCCCGGCTACTGCGATTCCGGATCCGTTTAACGATGGTGCCATTTACGACTGTTCTTTTTGGATTAAGATTAAGTGACCAGTTTAGACACGACGCGACGATGATTCGCACACTGGCCAGTATAACAGTTCAACGCAAGCGATCTATCTCATTTTTCTATTAGTGTTGTTGTTTTTGTCAGGCACTTTTACATTCGAGCCAGTCATACGCGTCTGCCTGCTTTGACGCCGATGATTAGATTGATTAACTCATTAGAGCCAAGGGATTTGCAGTATATAGAATATCAGATCATACATCTTACAAGTTCATATTTCTCCACCCTAGATACACAATACTTAGATCCGTGAGCCCCGTGGCACGCCGGACAATCATGATGGAAAAAGCACTCGAAAGTCGCCATCAGCGATGCTAGAATTATCCAATTTGACGTAACACAATAAGTACAAATAATAGATACCACCCAAAAGTCGACCCAGGTACTGAGCACCCGTTCCCTCATTCACTAAAAAGAATCGACGAAACCAGATGATGAGCCTGAGGACCATATTACCCAGTCCAAAGATCGTCAAGCCAAGCTCGAGCGATTGATTAGAGATCCGACAATCATCCTTGTATTCGTCTAGAGTAGGGTCTAAGTCATTGCGGAGCAAGAGGGAAATTATATAGGAACGGCATCCACCCGGGAGCAATGCAAGAAACACGCGGCAAAGGGAAGAGCTCATGCTACTCATGCGCCTGCTTCGGTGGCTTCCTTGCCCAGCTTGGCGGTCTCTGCAAGCTTGGCTTCACGACCACCCCAGCTAGATTGACGAGTGAGTTGTTAGTATGTGATTTCGCGCATGAGATGAATGGGCGAATAGGAGAAACGGGAAGTCTAGAGCACGGAGCTCAAGCAGAATAGGGTGTATAAACATACTTCCAGTAGTTCAGGTACCGGTATCCTTGGGTGAGCTGAGCGGAGAAGTTGACGGCATGGCAGGCGAAAAGGAGGTAGTTCTTGGGCGAGACGGCGAGGGCGTAACGCATGAATGTGGCAGAGTAGATGGTAAGCGCAGCGGTCATCTGGCCAGAAATACTGTGGAGTGTTAGACTTCGGTTGACTCATCTGCGCTGCGCTTGGGAGCTACAGGCACAACGGAGGGACAGTCTGGATGAACGCCAGGCACTGTGCCGCATGACACGGTCAAAAGCCAGATTCCTTCTAGACGTACATTTCGGGATCCTTCTGGGTGTCCATCACGGCAGCAATGGGGATACCGAAGTTCGAGGCAGGGCCCCAGAAATCTAGGTAAACATTGAACCGTCAGCCATTCCGTCTTTCAAAAGACTATCAAGCACCATAGTTCAGATATGTATTTAGTGTCATTGGAGTGCTGGTGTTGTTTTCCCGTGTGATCTCTAACGTTCATCTTCATCCATCCAGAGCTACATCAGAGCTGGCCGATCTCGGTGAAGAGCGCCAGGGAACTGCGAGAGGGTACGTACGTGTTGAGCAGACATAGTCCAGAACCTTGTTGGAACGGATCTTGGCATTGATTGCCTTAATAGCAGCGGCCATCTTGAAATGATTGATGTGTTCGAGAAAGATGAGTCGTTCAGAGACAGGAATCGAGGTTGGTCCCTTTTGCTGACAAGGCACGTTTGGTTTGCCGCTCGCCGACTGCGGAATCAAAGCGCGGAGTTGACCGAGTATGTCACGTGAACTATTACTTGATCGCGACTACGAGTTGCAAAGAGTTATGAAGATGATACTCAGGGGAGAAATGAAGCGAGACGTAATATCAATTGACTAGTGTAATGGGTACTTTAGACAGGTTCAGCATTACTGCTTATTGATCCTAGATCAACTTCCTGGAGTTGACCGTTCTTCATCGGGACATTCCCAGCATCCGCACACGCCGCAACGCCGTTTGCCTGTAGATTCATGTGTGCTTGTTTCTATTCTGTCGGATGGACATGTGATGATAGACGAGTCCGACCTCCTTTCTCCTAGTCTCAAAATTCTTGCCGTGCTCAGTCGACGGCAGGGATATTGTATGCAATCATGCCGCTATGCCGCTCCTGTAATGTGTAATCATCTTCCTCCAAAACCTGGTGGGGGGAAACCGCGACCCTGGCCTGGGGGCTGGAATCCTGGAGGAGGTTGGAAAGAGCCAGCTAGAATAACAATATCAGCAATCATATCACCAAGTGAAAGAGCGTTGTAAACTTACGAGGGCCACCCTGGGGGGCAAAGCCAGGTGGGGGACCGAAGCCAGCTATATCAAAATTATCAGTGCTGCACGTTGAACACCAGATGTCTATGAATGTGGGACTTACGAGGACCTCCTGGGGGCCCGGCACGACCAGCAAAGCCCGGGGGTGGTGCGCCAGGGAAACCACCAGGTGGGAAGCCACCAAATCCACCAGGGGGAGGTGGTGGTCCTCCGACACCAGCAGCAGGACCTCCAAGACCAACAGGAAGACCACGTCCAGCGGGCTTGCTAATTCCTGGGCCAGCAGCGAGAGTGGCAGCTGCAGCTGCAGCGCCTGGCACGTTCGTTCCAAGTCGTGCGGAGGGATCGGCAGGAGGGGGACCATCGACGGAGCAGGAAACAACGTGAGTACCGCGCACGATTGTGAGACCGAGAGTGCGCTTCTCCTCCGCTTCAACCAGGGGCGCATTTGACGGTCCGGCAGCCGGCTTAGACTTCCGCTTGACGCGACGGAATTCTTCTGTGTCTGCAAGTACGAGGTTCATGTGCTGGAGAACGTGAATGTCAGCGGTAGGTACGAGGCAACGTTTCCACTCTTTCGAGGAATCACCTTGTCAAAGGCGAGCATCTGCCCGGTCATCTGTCGGCCATCGGTCAGGGTAATCCTCATGCGATAGTTGATCTGCGTCGACGTTAGATTCCAGCAAGGCAACCAGCTAAAGAAAACGATCAAAGGGGTTCGTCGGTTCGGCGACTTACGAGGTTTTGCTAGAGAAAGGCTCATTGTCAGCTACATCAACCACTGGGTTATCTTCAACACGCGTCAGGAGACCAAGGGAACAGCATGACGAAAACTTACCATCTTGCCCTGCTTGTTGGCGGCCATGTTTGCTGGGGCAGTGCGCACGAATGCGACTGGATAGTAGTGCCAAAGAATGTAGTGAGACAGTAGTAGAAGATATACCTCTACTCAATCGTCCACTTTTGAGCTTATGCGCCCGTAGAAACTGGAGAAATTCAGCTAGTGAAAGCTCTCCCGCTCTATCTTCGCAACCTTGCTAAGACCGGAGTCGTGATCGAGGCGCGGCTCTGCGCTTAGCGCCAAACCGCTATGCCAAGACGCTAAGGGCTCTCGCTTCCCACCCCCAGCCCACACATACACTTTTGCACACTTTTCGAACCTTCGATTCTTCCACCCAACCAGTCGACCAATACACGCCAAAAGCAGTCGCCATGGTATGTTGATATTCCTCTCTACGAACTCAATCAAATCATCGGAATCTCGTTTTTCTGACAATTTTCCTCGCTATGCAGTCGGACGGAAAGGACAAGAGCGCGAACCCCATGCGCGAGCTGCGCATCCAGAAGCTCGTGCTGAACATCAGTGTCGGCGAGTCTGGTGACAGACTTACCCGTGCTGCTAAGGTGCTCGAGCAGCTGAGCGGTCAGACTCCTGTCTACAGTAAGGACACCCGAATCCGATATTTGAACATTATTCGAAAATCCCTTGGAAAGAACAAGAAGCAGAAACGAGGGGAACGGAATGGGGATGAAGTTTTGGTAATGGTTTGGCTGACGGACGACTTTTCTTTGAACTACAGGCAAGGCCCGCTACACTGTCCGTACCTTCGGTATCCGTCGTAACGAAAAGATTGCCGTCCACGTTACCGTCCGTGGCCCCAAGGCTGAGGAGATCCTCGAGCGTGGTCTCAAGGTCAAGGAGTACGAGCTCAGAAAGAAGAACTTCTCCGAGACCGGCAACTTCGGCTTCGGTATCAGCGAGCACATCGATCTCGGCATCAAGTACGACCCTGGTATCGGTATCTACGGTATGGACTTCTACTGCTGCATGTGAGTTGCCCCTCATTTGGTCCTGGCTTGGACCTCCCTGAACTGCTAGATGAGTTCAGGGCTGACATGGAATCTACAGGACCCGCCCTGGTGAGCGTGTTGCCAAGCGCCGCCGCTGCAAGTCTCGTGTCGGTACCAACCACCAGATCAACCAGACCGAGACCATCAAGTGGTTCAAGAACCGCTTCGACGGCATTGTCCGGTAAACATTACGTCTATGGGTCTTCTGGGGGAACGCTTTGGGGTTGTGTGTTTTATGATGAATCGATAAAAAAGCAGGCGTTTCTCTATATTGCCGCTCTGCTCGAAATGTTTCCTTTCTATCACGGCATATGGATAGGCGTGCTAGGAAATATCAAATCACAAGTTCAAAAAAGCATACACTTTTCACAATGAAGGCTTCACTCAGGGTGATGATTTCCGCATAACCATTGTTGAAAAGTATTGCATGATACTTGGCTCCTGAGCCCACTGGGGTATTTATGGATGCTTCCAGCATGGGACTTGATCTGGCTGCTAGCCAACAAATTCCTTGGGATGCCTACTCCTTGAGAAGCATTCTCGCGCTGTTCCTTTGTATGGACAGTCCCAAGGGTTGAAGTCTTCGGACTTGGGTCACCCAACCCTTGTTCGGTACCACTGCTGCTGGTACTGGAGTGGACGTCCTGTAGGCTCAACAATGGTGTAGTCATCTACGTAGCGTAAGCTCTGAATTTGTACTTGTAGTGATCGACATTACCCCAGCATCTGTCCATCTTTCCGATATACAATTACGAGGTGGCCGAACTATCGGCAATCTGCCAAGATAATACATGCTGCCCTTCGACCTCGACCATATGATGGTGTGGACCCTTTGCGGATGTTGTTGGTCAAAGTACTGTCCATTATCAGTACGCCAACTTCAAACTACCATCCTGAAGACGAAAGAAGAGATGTCATTCACATTGCGTATGCACATTGCTTATTCACATTGCTTGATTTCGTGATAATCACATTATTCATCCTGGTGGCTGACTCAAAAACAGTCCAAAGCACCAATGCGTAAATCTTGATACCAATTTGGCCCCGGCTCGGACAGCAAAATAAGTGTCATTTGTTTCACCATAGTATCTTCTTTCCGTCCAACCACGAGTAACTAGGTGCTCACTTGCCCTTGGTATATCCATCCCACAACTGTGAGAAGAAGCCGCCCTTCTCGCCCTGCTCCTTCCAACTCTCCCGACGAACAGTCATGTTGGGATCATTCGCATTCCGCTTCTGGCCAGCCAGGCCCTCGAACATGCTTGATCTTCTCCGGGTTGGGCTGTTGGACGAGTTGGAAGAGGTGTCCGACGCAGCGGAATCCTTTCGAACAGTTAGCATCGAGTACATAAACATGTGCATTGCGATGTTGTGAAGAGAGTCAAGAATGCTTGATCAGACATACATGTCTGTCGCTCATGTCGGTACCCATGATATTGAAGGAAGAATTGTGGGGAAAGCTCTGAGGTGCACCGCCTCTGACCCAGACATTGGGTTGCTCATAACGGTCACCTACAGTTCCATGCCAATGGCGATTATGCGGATCGTTATTCATGATGTCTGAGGATATGAAAATTGATTATTGTAGAATTATACACTTGTCTAATTGATGAGCCAGGTTAGTCGATGTATGATCGAGCAGAGTGATCTGATAGCAACAGACAAGCTGTACATGAGTTAAGAGGGGAAAGGACAGAACCTAAAAAAGGTCCCTTAGTGATGTTGCAACTGGCATGAGTCCAAGACGTCACTTGATGAAAGAGAAGTGTGTATAACAGAAAGCACAGGAGATATAGCCAACAGTCACTCGCTTACCAGCAATATAGTCGTCGAGGTTGACTGCTTCGTGAATCTCGTAGATGGTCGTAAGTGGTCGCTTTCTGCTGAGGGTTACAATCACGAATGATTGGCGAATATATACCCGTCTCTGTCTCTTGACAAGAGAGGAGGCGTCTCCCAAATATGAGGGGTAAGCTCGCCGCTCACACTACCCTTGCACAGTGAAACAGACTCCGGATAGGATGATGCATCCTGATCCAAGGAGCATAACGGAGGGGCAAATCAGAATGGAGCAATCCAATAATGGTTTGTAACGACCGTCATCCTGGCAAATAGGGTCGACGCTGGATGCAGACGATGAATCATCATCTTCGCAAAGGAGAAGCTAGATTGTCCAGATCTGCTGATAGCAGGGCCGATGGTTATGCTATGGTGACGACTGGGGGTAAGCGAATCACCGATGCGGAATTCGTATCCATTACTGATGCCAAAGCGACTTTGTCAGCTAGATATCTATCCAGCAGTTGTCTCCAAAGCCGTGAAAATGTCGGCTTGGATTGTGACCCTCGTGGTGGCTGACGTCAGGTGGTGGTTTTGTCCCAAGGCGGAGGGAATGCGATCAATTGAAAGAATGCTTCATGGGTCCATGGATGAGTTTGGACTGTTGAAAATCAAGTATCTGACCCGATGAGATTCCATCTGATATCGATCGTTAGATCAAAATGAATCGATCTTGGATGGTGGAATTGGCGAGGGATGGAATTGGGATGCTGATAACGTTTATCAATCTACCTTGTTTGCCTCAGGCCGATATCTCTCGGTCACCAACATCGATCCAGCAATGATCGAACTGCAACCATCACGTCTACAACCAACGATTATTGATACTCACTCTTGGACCCATTCAATATCTCTCCATAGCAGCCAGCCCTGAAGACTTCTTGCTCATTTCAAACATCAGGCAAGATGCCGCATCTGCAATAGGCAATTGAGCCTTCAACCTTCCGAGAGCAGATCTCCTCTCAAGGCCGACGCTTCACGGATCCCCCTATCAGGCTATTGGCATGGGTCAACCTGGTCCTATACCCGCAACCATGCCAGATGCATCCTCGGCCAATTTACCTAACCCCACGATATTCAGCTCCCAACAGGTGACCAGTGTCTCTCAGCAAACGTGCTTATGATCCAACACTCCTCTACGCGCTCACTTTCAACTCAATAAACCGAATCACTGCCCCAGACAGAGGGAAGCTGGTCAATCCTAGCTACTGACTCCCAGTGCAGCGCAAGACCGCCCAACCGCTCTAGCAGCATACCGTCAGGCGCGGCGACACATCATCAGCACATCCTGCCCCCAGCCGGCAGATCACAGAGCAACACCCGCTGCAAGCTACCGCGTCACGTTCCCGACTTACACCCCAATCTACCTCCTAGCCAAGAAGCAAAGGAGACCCAAAGCAGCAGGGGAGACCCGCAAAGCCGGCGAAGGACAAAAGAATTAAGAAAAGGCGCCCATCGACCCGCTTATGCCTATCTGATTCGTTCGCACCTAGAAGCGACGTGGGAGTGGGCGCCGGACATCGGCTCGGGGGGGGGGGGGGGGGGGGGG